>NC_142858.1:24377500-25002500 GCF_061612785.1 Hesperophylax consimilis | reverse complement strand
GAAATACGGAGACTTGCAAATCATGGTTTAGACATTAATGACATAATTTACACACTAATCACATTAAGTCCAGATCACTTCAAATGATGCGATTTATTCACAGAATAACTAAACCTTTCAAAGATCATTAATCAATTTTAACCCTTTAATATGCCTTAATTAGAAGTAAACTTGAATATGGAAGCACTATTTGGAATCCACATTATTGCAAATACGAAAACATTATAGAATCGTTTAAAAAAATGCTTAGACTATTATCTTTCAAATATGGACTACATGACTATCTTAGATCATACGACGCACGTCGTGAAAACTTTAAGATTAATACACTTAAAATAATAAGGCAATTGACTGACTTAATATGTTGGCATAAAATTATCCACGGCCATCTTGAAACCTCATTATGTCTTAGCAATATTAAAATAAATGTCCCCAATTCCCATAGTTTAAAACACCATAGCATTTTCAGTTGAATATTTTCAAAAATAATATCGCCCATTTTAGCCCTCTGATCCAAATGTGTCGACTGTATAATAAGATTGAGTGTGCTGAAGTAGATATTTTTGTTGATAATTTGTATGGATTCAGAAAAAAAATTGCTATTCTTAAATAATATGTTGCACTGATTATATTATGTATTATTTGCGTCTCTTACTTTTCTGTAATATTTGTATTTCATATATATTTTCAATTTTGAATTTTTATTTTATATTTTAATCTTTATTTAGGTTTATAAAAATTAATCTGTCTTTGTATGTGTATTTGTATGTTAACGGAGTTTTTATAACTGGATTGTTCTTTACCTAAGTGAGATCGTCTGTAAAAACCCAGAATAAATAAATTATAAATAAATTCCACAGTAGTGGTGTGTAGGTTCAGCCGGATTTAGTTCTTGAATTCGAGTCTTTTGCGGGAAGCGGATTCCACTCCTATTTTTTCAAATCAGCTACTCCCTGAGAACTCGGATCCGGACTCGGAACCGATTGCCTCTTCGTATGTACCCGCGTCTCCCTCCAGTAAGTGGTGACTCGTCACTAACCGAGAATACGGTCGGAACCCGTACCAAAACCCTGCGAGTACGAGTTTGCGACGAACCGTGGATACAGTCCGTATCCACTCCTTGAACTCGAGTTCTTTTAAAAGAAAGCATTCCTCGGAGGCCTCCGGCAAAAAGCAGGACCTACACATCACTATTCCACGGTCCTAGTCCTAGTAACTGCACGTCCAAAACTAGTGCTTCTACCTCAAAAATATTCCAATTCGTTGCATCATAAACTGACCGTCTTCGAAAAGTAGGAATATTGCCCGTATAATCGGCAAAAGCAACGGTTGAAAAATAAAAAAAAACTATATTGAACAGCCGATCGCTACTTGTCGAGAAGGGGACAATTAACCCAACAGCGACGATAGCCATCTGTGTATTATATTCATAAATATGAAACGTAGGTAAACAATTAAAATCCCAGTTAATTAATAGAAATGATATACTAACATTATCAAACGCAACAATTAATTAGCCGCATTGTTCTGCCTTATAATTGGTCACGATCCCGAGATATGATAAAGGCTTTGACAAAGCGCAATAAATAATATTGTGTGTGTTGTAAATGAGTGATGTTCCTAAGGTTACAGTCTTGATCTTTTTTCTGAGTAAAATATGTTGCAGGGCATCAGCGATGTGAGGTCCTAAAGAATGTTTTCCCTAGGAAACAAGGCGAGTTTATTTATAGAAGACATATTAAGGTGTTGGGAAGCGAAGCAATAAAAGTTTCAAGACATAACATATCTAAGTTATAAAAGAACTTTTAATGGGGAAAAAATACTGAAAAAAGTGAATAAAAACTGTTTTAGGAATAATTCGGTTTTTCCGATGATATTTCTTCCTACTTCTAAGTCAAATAGCTGCAATTAAAGGCGCTACTGCGAACCAATATCTCCTCGAAATTTGTTTCACTATTAGAACGCGATAAACCTTTGGAGAATTTGAGGTATGTTGAACATATCTTGTCACTCCATGTGTCATCTTTATATATCATACATCAATGTTATAAGTGACTTAAAAACATTTTAACTTTGGTTGGTACAGATATACATATTTTGTTTATTAGTTTTTATTTTTTGCGTGGACATTACACATGAGACCCAAATGCCCGAAGACAATGGAAGTACGGATTCCATTTGGAGTAGGTATGGAGGGAGAGGACATGGGAAGATGAAGGTTGAATGAATTGCCTGGATATGCAGATCTGGTCACCAAACGGGGCTAAAGCCATTTCAATCAATGTTTCAAAGTATTAATTTCTCTTTTTAATTTAAAAAAAAATGTTAAATCGATATCATGATGAATACGACAAAATAAAATCCTAAACTAATGCAAAAAAATATTAGTATCCATTTTAGGTATTTAATAAAAAAAAATTGCTTTAATTTGTTTTATTTATTTTTTTATTGATAACATCATGCCTTTTTGTTTAGCGTAAAGTCAGCTGAAAACCTAGCTAAACTGCCACTCCTGTAAATTTCCATCTCAACACATAGGCGTTTCACTCCTAGTAAAATGGGCAATACATCAGCAACGATACAATTTTTTTTGTTTTAAAAGACACTTCAAAAATATACAGCAGCTAAGGGCAAGTTCCTGGAAAGGAAGCTTAAATTATCAGTATTATATAAAAAATAAATTTTTAAATACATATCAATAAAAATAGACGTATTATGGTTAAAAAATGTTGTTTCCTATGGGTTTATTCTTTATGTATTTGTTATAATAATTCAAATGTTCTTCGTACCGAAATAGTTTTTTGAATCAACCATATACATAATTATGTATTTTTGAATATAGGAAAAAAATATGCCTTTGGCATGTCTTGTATTCCTTTGAATTGCACGCCGCACATTGTAATTTATTAATATCCATTATAAAAAATATTATTGGATATTAATAACAGCTACTTACGAAATAATTTCGTTTAACAAAAATAGATAGGTGCCATTGCATTTTTCCCATTGGAATGTCATAACAAACCTACGTGTTGTGTATAACATCGATATGACTATAAACACTGAACAAATAATTCCAAGAAGTGTGATCTATACCGATTTAGTGTTTTCAATATTTCTAGACCTCATGCAGGCAGGTCAGAGAAACTAGTATTTTATCGTAAAATGAATTTCACTTATGAAAATATGTGAAAATTTCAGCAGAAAAAAAATACGAACCTAAATTGATAATAGTTTTACTAGTCTATAGTTAGTGATAACATCGATCATTGTAGAAATGTATTATTTATTTGTAAAGCGCTATTTAGGTAATTTTACACATAAACGGCTCTGTGAAAATCATCTAAATATTATTTTAAACTTCCGATTTTATGTCCGGGTTAAATAAATATTATTATTATTATTATTAACAAATTTAGATAATTACGAATATTATGAGTGATTTCAGTGGAAGCAAAGATAAATAAAAGTGTGAGAACTTCGTAACTAAAAGTTACATATCATTGGTACTACGCACAAAAACCTTGTCTCATAAACATTAATTCATCATAAAAAAATTAACAAAGTATTCACAAACACGCACTTACACAACCTTCTTCGAAAACAAGTTATATATCTAGATTGGATAGAAACCAACGAAGTCGAGCTAATCCATATGTGATGTCATGCTCGGACTGCTCGTCGCGGATATGCTCACCCACTTCTCGAAGCACAAACGAGCGAACTGAGTAGTAGACAACGACGTACTGTCACTAGGTAGTCCTTCATACACTTATCTGTTTCTGCATTCGCTGTCTCACTTAGGAGGTTACTTTAGTTTTATATCGGCTAATCTTCATTCTTCATGTGACGTCTTGCTCGTCATACTTCTCGACGAACAAACAAGCGAACAAAGTAGTACACAACGACGTACTGTCACTAGGTAGTCCTTCATACACTTATGTGTTTCTGCATTCGCTGTCTCACTTAGGAGGTTACTTTAGTTTTAGATCGGCTAATCTTCATGTAACGTCTTGCTCGTCATACTTCCCGACGAACAAACGAGCGAACATAGAAGTAGACAACTAACTACGTATTATTACTAGGTAGTCCTTAATAATAAATAAATACATACGAAATAATCTATACTTGGTTACTTACATTTCATTAGTTACAATGTCGCGGACCGTGAAAGGTTTCTGACATGCGTTCGAAGTGAGGAAACATTGAGCTAACTTTTGGCACAGGGAGACGCCCGCAACACGCTTCTATCGATTAATGTCTCCGCTGACTGTGCAGTCAAGAAACAACCGGATTACGAATTGCCATCATGTCGACTCGGTTCGATTATGATATTATGCGAAATGTCAAGTCGTCATTTGACGACCAGCTCGGCGGACACTGGGATTATTGATGTCGCATTAAAAACATTTACAGACATTCAGACATTGGTTTTCATAAATAATACAATCGGCAGACATACTTTTTTACGTCCCGCCGTAATTTGAAAGGCCATGATGTTGTGGGACTATATTTTAAAATATTAATAGATATATTATGTTGGTTCATAAATTTATAATGCATACAGCAACTATTAACGATGGTGTATTCGCCATCGAAGATCTTATATAGATTTTCGTTATAACTATGTTCTATACATTCTATGAGACATCTAAATAGGTACTTACCTAACTTACATAAACATGTATGTAAATTCTGAAAAATAAATGGAGAAGACATTTTAAATTGCTTTTAATGGCAACTCCAAGATTCATGAAAATTAAAAATACTGTAATTTACTTATACATTTATAAAGGGTATCCAAGGGTAAATAGTAATAGTAGAAGAAAATAATGAAAATATCAATGTTTTTTTTTTCTAGAGAAAATTTTTTTCAGTACAAACATTGAAACTTTTTTTTTCTAAAAACTACCCTTTTCGTACGTTGGAATTTTGCTGTCAGTTCTATATTATACTATATACTTATCCCTACTGTCATGTAGAATATCCCCCAGAAGTAACTGCACTGTACCCCGAACAACTTGTATATGTTAAATATTCTTCATCCTATTGCTTAACACTCTTTTAAACACAAGTTCCAGCTTCTATAGAAGAGAAACATTAGAAAAAAAGCAGTGAAAACTAGTTTTATGGATTATCTTAATTAACATAAATTATTATACTCTGTAAATTGATTAATTATTTTCTAAAGAAAAAAATATATATTTACACCTTAACCTGACGTCAACCAAATATAGATTACAGACTAAAATAGCTTTAGTTAGATATTCCGTTTTGCCACAGTATTGAAATAAATTTCTACATTTTATCACCAAAATAAACCTTATTCAGGACGGTATTAAACATAGTTCGTGTGAATTTTTTTAAATTTTTTGAAAACATTATAAATATGCACTGGCCATCTGACCATCCCTTACTTCATTACGGTCATAAAACATCTCACAACCTACTGTTGATATGAGCCGACTCAAAACTTAATTCAAGTGACAGCTAGCAATTCACACATAGCACATTAAAATGTTTCGAGCGATGGTTAGCGTAATGAAACGATCAAATTGACAGACTTAACTAAAACCCCCTATGGTAAAGTGGTACCTCACCCAAATGAAATATTTACCACAGCCAAACTGGCGGTTAATCAATTAATTAAGTTCTGATAATTATTTAGGAGGAAGAGTAGTCACGTTGAGGAGATCTCAGCTCACAAGCGGAACACAGAGAGCGAAGGCAGAATTCAGAAGTCGTCGGGCTAACGAGCCTCTATGCAGGACCCGTGTATGGACAGACACGTTATTTGCTATTCATACGGACAACTTCCCTTCCCGTGGTTTACTTTGAAACTATCCCGATAGATTGCGAATGTGAAAACTTGAATTCAGTGAAATTAAATTAAAACTAAATTATTTTGTTACTTGATGAATAAATGAAACAATACGTATTTTCTTAACATTGCTTAGAGAAAACTGTAAAATGTTGATTTATTGATGATATTTCAAGAGAAAAAGAAGCGAAAATATTTAATTATTTTCACCATGCATATATATTTATTTATTAACGCCTTTTTTAGTTTTAATGTACTTTTAATTTTTTATCACTAAAAATTAAACAGTATTTATTATTCATAACTAAACTGCCTCAGTAACAATCATTTGTATTTGTTAAGTGATAAATTGAATATGTCCACTAACTCGGTATAATTATTACCCTCAATAAATATCTGTGCATTAGGGAATACATAAGGTAGTTAGTCCCAGAATTTTCTCAATTAAGCAAATCCCGACTTCTAGTAGTACGCAGTGGAAACCGAATTCTTATCAAAGCAAGCCATTCTGGACTTAAAAATGAAATACCTATGTTGAATTTTATATAGATATACAAAGTCAGTTAAAATCGTTCTGTCCAACAATTTAAGCATATTCATCTTGGTAGGTACATAGCGACGATCCATATTTTTTCGGTTTTATAATTGATATCGACATAAAATAAATTATAGGTACAAAACATAATCATGGTTCAATGAGTCCTCAAGTATGCTAAGTAGATTTGACCAACCGAAACAGCGGCTGGTAAACACAGCAAACTGAAAACTCTGCATGACCCATGACTCACACAGAGACCCGGCGCTTCCAAAGCGGTCAAATACAATAAAAAATAATGACTAAGTGGGTAGGTGTAGGAACTTGCTGGTACTTATAACTTAAAGAAACAGTACGTTGTCCAATGTCCATTATTTGACCAATTGAAGTAGGTAGGTAACTCAGTCCTACACTACATGGCCTATACCTGTTGCGCGGTGCTGGCCTTTTCTCACAACCCCGACGACTGTTGTATCTAATGACATCGGCTTCTGAATATGTGTTAACAGTGCTGCTCAAAATACGTGCGCAGTTTGACAAAGGCCATTATCTGCAATGAATAGAGCACATACACACAGTGGATCGGGTAATTACCGAATATTAGTATTAGTCATTGACTACTTACTCATTGTCGGGTCTGTCTTATTTTCTTGACTAATCCAAGTGGCTCATTACGCCGATAGAAATATTGAGTTATTATCTGCAGCTAGTTCCCACAGTCCTTTCCCTGTGAAATGTGAGAAATCTCGTTGTTTTGTTTCGTTTTTTTTTGTCAAATATTTAATGGCCACTCCATTAGAAAACTTTTAAATTGATATGATTGGCTAATCTCAATTATTATTATTATAATGGAATCGATAAGTAATAATAATAAAAATTCCATGCAGATTCCAACAGTATTTGTTGTTGGATAGATTGTGGTAGATGGGGCAAACAATGAATGAATTTATAAAAATGTATACAATTTGTACAGCTGAAAATAGATTTATAGCTGGAAAAAAAGTCATCTAGTGTTCATTCAGATTCGAAACGTTCCTTAAAATAGCATCAACTGTGTTTGGTGACCAGATCCGAATAACCATGTACTTTGTATCACCTAACCTTTCCCTTCCCTGTAACATTTTTTAGCAATTCGAGATTTTTGAACAGTACGTAAATGAGAACACAGTTTTCTAATCTGGAATTAACATAAGCGAAGAGTCTTCTAGTCTAGAGATTTAGTAAAGAGGCAAGTCGGTAGCCTATACAATCATCATTCTATCCAATGGAACAAAAGCCTGTGCAACGCCGGCTTCCGCCTTTTCTCTCCATTACATCCAAACCGACCGAACATTAATGAACAACCTGCAACGGTACTTGTCATGTAGAATTTCTCGATTCATTTACATCGTCTCGTTCATCATCATCAGTGAACATTTGTCACGAGACATCTCGGTTTGGTAGATGGAATAAGTTGTGGAGTATACTGCTGTGGGGGACTCTTTTAAAAAATAGCCGTCACGAGAAACCTGGCAGATGTGAAACATAGAAATTGATTTTTAAAGTGAAATGAAAGTAAAAATCTCTTTATATTTTTGATGATAAAACAATTATTGTATTATCATCAAAATATTAACAAATAAATTAATAAATTAAAAATTCATCTTCGTTTATCGACGAAAATATAGTGCACAGAGTTTTGGCGACCGGGCGTAAAGAGCTACGAGTCACGAGGCTGGCCGAATGAAGCGTCTTTGGCGCGCCAAATAGTCCAGTCAAGTTAAACATGAAAAGGGGGTTGTGCTTGCAAAAGGTCCAGTCATTCTGAATTTTTTATATGTTGTTAGGACCTAAACCAGTATTAAAAAAAAAATTTTGCAACTTCGAAAGTGCTGTGCGAGCGGCGGTGGACCTAAAAAACCAGGAAATTTTCGGATTTTTTTCAGTTTTTGCTCAATATCTCAGTAAAGGAAGGGTCTAACCGGTGTAGTTTGTATGCATACTTTTAAAGTAGACTAAATTTTCTATAATTTGAGACCAAAGCAAGCTATATAAAACCATTGGTTTTCAAGATACAGTTCTTCGAAAATAGGCAATTTTTTCCAAAAAGTGAAATTTTTTCGAAATGGATACTTACTTTGTAAAATAATTTCTAAAATACGCATCCCACGTCAAATATTGTGTACAATAAAGTTGTATTAAATTTAATAAGCTTTCATTTGAGACTACATTGATAGCTGTAGACTAAACAATTCTCTCAAAAATGGCAGAAAACCAAAAACAGTCATAAGTGGATTTTGGGTGAAATGCAAATAAACTGTTCTCACGTCTTTTTTGTTGTTTGTTTTTGGGGTGTTATGCCGTGTTGCGCTAACTCCTTCTTTAGCCGACGTTTCGGACAGCGTTGCAGTGTCCATCATCAGGGCAGATCCGGTAGATCCGAAGATGTGTAGCGCAACACGGCATAACACCCCAAATACAAACAACAAAAATGCTTTTGGCCGTGAAAATCTAAAAACTTACCTGTTCTCACGTCTTTTTATGGTTTTATTTATCAAACAGTTAACACATTTTTGATGAAAAAAAGAAAAGATATTACATCTATCGGGAATTACGTCATCTTCAAACATTGTTTTATATACCTACATACTAAAATGCTTGTACAAACATCATGGTACCTACTATAAGGACAAATTACATGTACACAAAAAATAAAACTAATATAAATCATGTAGGTATTGTGTCTTGGTTGCCAAATCATGTCTTTCTTTTTATCTTAGCTGGGAGAGGCGCCCAGTCTGTAGTCGGGTCATCTTCATCGTCCGAGCATTTCAGCTCCACATCCGGGACGTTGATGCAAAATTTGCCACCGCATGACTGACAGAGGACTGAGCAGTGGAGCCCAGCCTTTCTATACGAGCAGCTCCCAGAGTATCCTTTCATGCATTTACATGAAATTTGAGGATGGGGATGAGTCCTTGAGAAGACAGCTTCCACCCCCATTCAGTGGGATTCAAGTTGACTCCCCGCCATTTCTGCACTTGGAGGTAGCACCTTGCTGCATGGTGGCCTGCAGCATCTTCCGTCGGTGGCAAACGGGCGAGGTTTATGTTTGTTGAAGTGACAAACGTCTTATACATCAGGAAATCCAAAGTATCCCTCGCGAAGTCACCCCCATATAGAACCACGAAGCACTTGATGCCTGCTTCACTCACGGCTTGTGGGGTAGAGTCTGGCCGAAGGAAGACCTCCACTTGCTCAGCAAGTGGTTCACTCTTGCTCAGAAGTGTGCTGATTTTGGTCTTTCCTTGGCCAAACGGTGCTGAGGTGGTATCGCACCCGGCCAAGGCGTCTCTTATTGTTTTCATTGCCCAATACATGCTCTTGAGCAATTTGAATTACTGTGGATTCATCTAACGTCAATTCGTAGCTGGAATGAGCTGCGTAGCGCCGGAGTCGTTCCGCTGTTTTGGTGTTTTTTTTGGTAGCATCTTCGGGGTAGCCGTCAAAAACGATGGAGACGTTCTTCCCAAAGTGGTTTCGGACCTAGGTGGTATAACGCGCCAAAAGTGCTCGAACCGTGCTCTTCCGCTGCCACACGACCTTGTGCAAGAGGTAGCCACCATCCAAAATGACGTGAGTGCTGGCATCTATCGGCGTGTGGCTGGAAAGAGGAGTGAAGGCAGAGTACAGAGTAGATTTTGTGCCCTTGCGCATCCCTTGTTCATTGAACAGAGACATCGGGAACGGGGCCAACTCATACTTGAAGTCACCCTGTAAATCCTGTTCAGATTTCTTTGCAATACACACTCGCTGAAAAATTGTGAGCGGATCCACAGCTACTCTTCTGTTTTTGTCCGGCAGTTTAACGGTTGAGGTGATCGATGCCAGCGTGGTAACTTTATTTTTCCGTTTTATTACTACCTTGTCGTACATTTTCCCCACAATTTTCATCACTCCTTCCGTTCCAACTCTCTGGGCTGTGTGGCAATTAATTTCAGGACCTGCCAGTAAACCACTACTGATAGAAATTAAACTGTCAGTTTTGGGAAATGGAGGGTGGAGAGCAAACCAGTTTTTTAGTTTTTCCACATCCCTATTATCTCGGATGATTCGAGAAGGTCTCATGTCTACATGCTGCTCTCTAGTAGGACATGATAAGCTGCAAAAACTTTTCAGTTCTTCACAAATGTTTAACATAAACACCATTCCTGTTGTCCACCTTGCCAGAACACTTTCGGAGATTCCTCTTCCTTGGGTCAACCCATTGTAGTATTTCATGGATCGCATCAGCTTCTGCTCAATATTTAGGTCTGACCACAACCCAGACCAAAACTCGACAGACCGGCGAATGGTGAAGGATCCTTTTGTGAACATGTCGTATTCACTTTTATTCATCCGATCTTGTAGAGCCATCATATCCTGAAGGTAGAGGTGCGCGCTCTTAGCATACAAAAAATGTCCAGCTGCGTGGAAAAAAGGGAGCATCTTGTGGACAGTGTACAAATGAAGGTTCCAATCACCAGCACGCTCTGCCTGGATGAATAGTTTTATCAAAGTGGTTATACGAAAGTTGGACCATTCGCTTCAATTTTCTCCAAGGCACTTTTAAATTTTGCCTTTAGTATTTGGTAGGTATCAATTTCTTCTGCTGATATAGTGAGAGACCTTTCAGTGTCTCGCAACAATTTTTCATAACCCTAGGATAAACCCACGATGATTAATGGATTTACTTCACAGCACAATAAAACCATAAAAAGACGCGAGAACAGTTTATTTGCATTTCACCCAAAATCCACTTATGACTGTTTTTGGTTATCAGCCATTATTGAGAGAATTGTTTAGTCTACAGCTATCAATGTAGTCTCAAATGAAAGCTTATTAAATTTAATACAACTTTATTGCACATAATATTTGACGTGGGATGCGTAGTTTAGAAATTATTTTACAAAATAAGTGACCATTTCGAAAAAATTTCACTTTTTGGAAAAAATTGGTTATTTTCGAAGAACTGTATCTTGAAAACCAATGGCTTTATATAGCTTGCTTTGGTCTCAAATTATAGCAAATTTAGTTTACTTTAAAAGTATACATACCAACTACACCGGTCAGACCCTTGCTTTACTAAGATATTGAGCAAAAACTGAAAAAATCCGAAAATTTCATGGTTTTTTAGGTCCACCGCCGCTCGCACAGCACTTTCGAAGTTGCAAAAATTTTTTTGTTAATACTGGTTTAGGTCCTAACAACATATAAAAAATTCAGAATGACTGGACCTTTTGCAAGCACGGATGTACATCTTGACTGGACTAAAAAGGCGTTTCACATCAAAAAGAAAATAACTATTAGGTACCTACCTATATTAAGAAGATTACTTTAAAAAATGCATTTGCGTTGATTTTATTTTAATTTCGAAAGGGAACTGGATTCTTTTGTTAATGTCCAGTTTGGTGACCATGGTGCAGCAGGGGAAATTAACTATAGAAGCTGTGCGCTTATAGACTGGACGAGCAATTGAAGCTTTTGAGAGATTAACATCCTTAGCTACGAATTTAGAGGTCATGGGTTTAAATCCCTGCATATTTTTTATGATGGAATAATCTTATGAGTAAAAACTCAAATTGTAATATTTATTCATTTGAAGACAATATTAACAACTTTTAAATGAAAGGTGTGACACAGAAAAGACAGAAAAGATTCAGTCGCAACTAGGAATTAAACCCAAAACCTCTCTCTTACCAGGGAAGTGCTCTGATCACTGAGCTAATTCGACCGTATTAATTATTATATTATTAAATTTACTAAGAGTTACTAACGCTATACTAATTTACCTAACGCATATTATTTGGCTGCTATCTTTTTCTGTCTTTTCTGTTTCATGTCTTTCATTTTAGAGACGTTAACGTTGTCTTCAATGGTTACATTTCATATGATAGACCTATATTCAGAGTCGAAAGTTGATCCATGAGTAGATCGATGTTCATTCCATCAATCCAAATTATTTTAATAGCCATTTTAAAAATTTGAACCAATTTGTCGAGAATTCAGATGATCTGTGATTTTTCATAGATCGTGAAAAGATTGGGAAAACTCTTACATCCCTGGTGTAACTTTGGTATCGTTGATTATATAGGATGAACACTGATTTCACTTTTTGCCGCGACTAAATAAGGATCAGTTCATTCGATTTTTTCTAATCCAAAACCAGCCGTAATGAAGCGGGGCCTGTCACCGTCAAACTTCCACATTTTGAATTGATGACAATAAGACCTATGGTGGCGGCAAAAAAGTCAACTGTCATCCTAATAAGCTCTCAGCATCATCAGCTTTGGCGTGAAGCATGATTTCATTTCATAGCAAATGACTTACTGTCTTTTGTTGTTCATCATTATTTGAAACCTTTGAAGAATTGCTCTAAGAGAGGTATTAATGACTTACAGTGAAGTGACACTAGTTGGTTTCTTAATTTATTATTAATTTTTATTGTACCCACCAACTTATTCCAAATAAATTATGTAAATAATACACATATAGCTTACCGTCCTAGATTTTAGAGCACAATTAACTCTAACACTTTGCATTTCGACTTTTTATTTATTGTTTTTGTGTTTAATTTGCAGAACTTTATTTAATTATTTTTTAATTTAATAATATAATCATTGAGTTCTGCAAGTATTTTTAGGTTTTTGTTATTGTTGCAGCTGTTTCGGCTTTCAAGGCCATTTTCAAACTGTGGTTTTAACCACGTTTAGACGACTTATTTATATGATTCTATTTTACCCCCTCCGCAATATAAAATGATTTATTACTGGTTAAACCGATTTACTGATAAAATAATTATGACAATAGATTTCATATTCAAGGTGCTGTAACAATAACAAAAACCAGAAAATTCTTGCAGAACTTAATAATTATATTATTAAATTTGATTTTAATTAATTTTTTTTTAAATTTCGACTTTTAATAAATTTGTTTGTGTCTTCGGTGTCCGGCCAATTTTGTCAAAGCCGTGTTTGAAAGTACCTTGTTATTTCGCCAGAGCGCATGAGCATTGCGAGCTGTCAAGTCAGAGCAATCAACATTACGCGAAGTTCAATGTTCTTAGAACTACTAGTAATATGATTGTAACATTTCTTACTGATACGTGCTTCGTTTATGAGAAATTATGAGAGATAACAGTATCATTTATTTTAATTAATTTAAGACAATATTTTTTTAAATTTTATTTCACCAAAAAAATTACAGAATATATAATAAGTTAGTAACAATGACATAGTTGAAAAACTAATGTTACAATAATAGAACAGTTTCTAATAGAAGAAAAAGTAAATATGTATGAGTGTTATAAAGATATGGCATAATATACTATATTTTAATTTGTGCATAACCTGCCTCACTAGGCTAACCTGTGTTGAGGCAGATTTTTTTGTTGATTATTTCTCGCATTCTGTCTATGGTTTACTTATAAATGTTTAATATATGTTCCTATACAGCAATACCTTGTAATAATTATAACTGTTGGTTTACCAAATAAAATAAAAATAAAATACATTATTTTAGGTTACATTTTTATTAGCATATACATAGTACAAATACATCAAGTTTTAGCACTATATACTATAATAACTATCAATGACAAGGCGTTTGGTCTTACTTACCGTAGGCTTACTGTCTTTTTTGTTCATCATTTTCTGAAATTACGCTGCTGTTATTTATTTTTATTTTAAAAATTTTTTCATGGGGAAGTATAAATGGCTTACAATAAAGTGACACTAGTTTTATTAATTAATTAATCTTTTTAATATCCCATTGTGCTTTACACAAATTATGTAAATAATATATAGCACGCAGGAGCTTGGTTAGATACCTAAGAACAAATTAATTATTCAATTACTTCTCTATAACAAGCGTGTTCATAATGACTTGTGAATTGTTCACGGATAGAAGAATTACTTACGTAAAGAACATAAAAGTATTATTATAATCTGGAGGATGATTAGTAGGACCATTTGATTCGTAATTGCACTGCATCCAAATATTAAAACCATCTTTATCGTTCTAAAGTAAGAACGGCATATAAATCCATAATTTAATTTAAAGACAATTTTTAAAACCGTTACCTGAATCAATATCCTAAAGTAAAGATCGTAAAGATTAAAATACTCGTATATCTTTGATCCCTGATTATTTTTTTTAACAGTTTACCACGATGACTTTAAATAAAAAATTGATATCATAATAAGCTTGAATAAAAATAACATATAAAAAAATAATTTTTTAAATAAAATACAAATACAAGCATTAATTGATTCAGTAAAAAATAATTAGTCGAGAAATGTATCACAATAAATAGTAAATTTTTGGGTTTCCCACTTGTAAATAATTTATAATACTTCACTACCATAAATTACGCCGAGAACATAGGTTATTTGCTTATATTGTATAATGTAGGTACACAGTGTTTGTATGTGTATGCCAGGGAATCTGGTAAGACACGAATTAACCTCGTTATGAAGACTTAATTAGGCGGAGATCTGAGGAGGCCGTAATTAGAGATAACCGGTGGAGGTGCTCGGTACCGGGATTGCTAGCTTGCTCCATACTACTTATACCATACAACCAAGAACCCAACGCGTTTCGAATTAAACCTTTGAAGTACCTACCTGACATTGATCAAAGAAAGTGCGCGCATCAACACCAGTAGTAATATTATATCAATTTAATTGAGCAGGATTAGTAAACAAGAATTTGATGGTATTTCGGCAAATATTTAGTTTTTCAAAAGCATTTAAACACGTGAATTCAACTGTGATATTTAATAATATAAGCTTACATTTGAATATATAACATCTTTTTTACTTCTGCTCGGTTTTGAGAGCCATCGAATCGACTTCTGTAACTGTGCAACTTTTGCCACTCTTCTCAAAAATATCATTTCGGTAGCTACATATTCAACATCCACATTTAGTTGCAGTGATACACTGATTTGTTCAATGCCAACTTTCCTCAATACTTAGCTCAGTTTACCTTATCACTGAGCTGTAAAGACGTCACAGCACGCCGCTCATCGCACTTATTCTATGGTTTATTTCTCCACCTTGAGAATTCGATCCCTGGGTGCTTAAATTAATCTGTATCGAAGATGTTGCACTGAGTTTTGTCTCATTCTATAACCATAATTTCTGTTTTTGATGAGCTCTTCCTCACTCCTACCGCCTGTCGATGTGGCGGTTGATTGGGATGCGGTGAAGCTTGCAAATGTGAATGTCATCAGCAAATAGTAACTATTATTTTTTTAATGATAAACTAATGTTTATAAGACAAGGTTTTTATGCATAGCACAAAGGATAGTAAATTATTAGAAGCAATAATTCTAAAGAATTATTTGGCAGGTTCGAAATAAGCTGACGTGGCTCATTGGTCCAGAGCGTCAGACCGGACATCAGAAGGCGCGGGTTCAATTCCCGTCGGCGGCATTTATTTTTACTCGGGAGATATTTTCAATTTGTATTGATATTACAGACGACTAATTATTGTTTATACTAATTTATTATAAATAGTAACCAGCTGATTTCCGTGACGCCAACTATTACTGCGCCCGGTGTTTGGCTGTTTCGGATAATTTGGTCCAATATATAATGTAAAGGATTGGCTTTTATATGACACCCCTGTCTGAATCAATTTCCACTAATTACGATTGCCTTTAATACGAACGCTACTACTACATATATTTTTTGTACAGTGATGCTATACCTTTTATCAGTCTAATAACAACTATCTTCTTAAAGAATCTTCGACATCAGAAGACCGGTCACGGTACTAAATCTTACATATGCTTTCTCCAAGTCGATAAAAGCTGCAAATATCATGCTACATCATTCCCAACACCTCTGGATGTAAAAAGTATTGTATTGAGTAATAATCATTTTTTAAATCTCAGACCACCGTGTCGACAATTTTTTTTTCGTAACTCAAAACAAATAATTTTTTTAGCGAGTTTGTCGGTAATTTTATGTTGCATGTTTTTATAAAAATATTTATTATTGAGAAATGGCATTTCATACCAATTTCTATCACAATAACGCCAGATTGTGCCTAGTTTGAAGGTAAAAATAGCAGTATACTACGTACGTTGGAGTGAGGATTCCTAGAAATTTAGTTTATTTTTTTTTATCTAATGCCCGTCGAATGGCGAATATTCAACAAGGATTCCGGGATGGCGGATTTCGTACATAATTAACGCAAGTCAGGAATCCAAATGAGATAGGTTAACTATTGTCAGGCATGCGGATGCGGTTCGTCACTCGTCATTATGTCAGGTGAAAGCGGCTAAAATTAATTGTATCGGTTGCCGTCAATTAGTCCAGTGATTTGACCATTGGATGGTTGTAAAGTTAAAGTCACGAGTAATGGATCAACTTAGGCTCCTACGATATCCTAATAAATTATTCAATTATTTCATTTATGTATATAGTCGCACGTTGCATGCAAATCATATTTTATGGACCGTAATCAATATTTTCTTAACTTTTTAAATTGAGACAACTATTTGGGAATCTGATCAACATATATTTAGAATTGGAAACTGACTTAGGTACCTCTAGTACTTTAAAACACGGCTTGTAAGAACCAGAGATGTGCTTTATTTCAAATGGAAATGCAAAATGGGTATTTTCCATTTTGCATTTTAAATGCTTTTCTAAAAACCATTTTGCATTTTAAATGCATTTTTCAATGCATTTTCCATTTTAATTGCTTTTTTGCAACATTCTTCCTACTATCTCCACTCATCTTTTTTTCATAAGCCCCAATATCAGTAGGTCCTCAACCTCGCTATGAGAGATAATTTACATTTGTCAAGTTGCTCCCTGGTAGGAGACCTGGCAATTGAGTGATTCCATTACAAAAAATACTGAATATGGAGCCATGACGCTGTAATATTAAATGTTAGATAGCAGTTTCTATGTTTTTACGTTGGCAACATTAGTCCCACGCAAATTTTTTGTGGTTTCATAATCTGTAGTCGTGGTGTTTTTGGATTTTCCATCATGTAATATGTTTGTTCTACATTGATGTCCATTATTAAATGACAAAATTGTTCAAAAATTCTATAATTATTTTAATTGTTTGACCTGAGAAACCATTTTGCATTATCAATGCATTTTGAAAATAGGTATTTTGCATTTTGCATTTGAAATGCTTTTCTAAAACCCATTTTGCATTTTGCATTTTCAAATGGAAAAGTTTTGACCCATTTCCATTTTGCATTTCATATGGTTTTGGGTACCCATTTTGCACATCTCTGGTAAGAACACATGTAAACTTTTCTGGTTCTCTAAGCAGACTCGAATCAGAGCATGTCTTAATAGTGTGACAAGGTATCAATAAAATATTGGAATTGTCATTCAGATAGATAATACAAACTGTCAGACTGGGACAGGTAATTGAATAAGAGAATGCAGGGTGAGAAAATACAGGAACATCATGTTGGGAGATGCACAGTTGCGTCAACAATGCACCTATTTTGAAATATACAACTTCATTTTACGGTTATTTTATAGTTGAATAGAATTTATAAAAACACTTTTATGAAAATGATAAAATAAAATTATTATTGATACCTATTATGATAAATAAAGTTCTTACTCTTCAGATTCAACTGAGATTCAACATAAATTTAAGAATATTTTGAAAAATAAGAACAAGCTCAACGCTGCATTGCTCTTGATAAGACTAATATATAAGACTAATATTACAGAAAAAATATATTTGAATATTCCTGAACTCACCGTCAAACTATTTATGCATGTGAAGACATTTCTACAATAAATTTGAACGAACAAAATTAATACTTGAGTCAAGGCATGGCAAGAGTCAGAAGTTATATGCCTATGAGATGATGTATGAATGTAAATGAAGACTGTCTGCAAAGACCGAGTTTAAAAAAATAATTTGAAACCGCAAAAGAGTCCCAACTGATCCCAATCGTTTGTAGCCAGTAAAATTACGGCATCCCCAAGGAAGGAGATGGGGAAAAAGGAGTTGTGGAAGTACCTGAATTTTCAGGTAAGGTCACCAAAAACGGGTAAAAACATTTGAAGCAACTATTGAATTTTAAATAGTTCTTTCACCAGGGCGATACTGAGAGTATCTTCTGCTGTGGAACGTGCCTCAAAGACAGTTATTTTTTTTTAAATTGTGAAACAACATAAAATAATCAAATAAAATTCATTTACAGATTCCTAGTCGAGAGCCTCACCCCTTGACCATGTAGGCCTTCAAATTTGTTTGGCGTTCATCCTATATCTCCCTACTTGAAGTATGTTAGTTTTTTTTGTAAAGAAAGATCGTTTGAACGATGATTATATCAAACGCTTTGACTCTTCTAGATATAAAATGCAGTGTACAAATCATATTATTATGAATACTCATAATTATTAAATATTTAACGTAAAAATAATTTACACATAAAAAGTAATTTTCCCATAATATAGCGATCCAAATTAGTTTGTTTTAAGTAACAAACAGGTCTCTTTTATTTATTAGGGACGTATTTTGACAGCAAACATTCGTTCCGCTTATTTCCAAACATTAATTAAGTCATTTATTTCACACTATTCGTCATATATTCTGAAGTAGGCACACCCGAGCCCCTTTCTGTTCTCCTGTTCCCTGCACCTCCCGAATCTATTTTCTGATCTTATACGTAACAACCAGCAATGAATTCTCGCGATTCAAATAAATTTCATGCATACGCTTAGGTTAAGAAATATGAAATTGTGATGTGGGAATATCACAATCGTTATTATTCTACTTCTAATAAGATTTAGATAAAAACACTAATCTGGCTGCTCGGTTTTATCTCATAAAATGTTTGCTTTGCTGAATATACATGTAAAACTCATTAATATTTTCACACCGATATTTATAGCTTAATTTTTGGAGATTTTCAAGATTGTGGAAGAGCGTTCTTTTAAAGAATAAAACAGGTTCAGTGTAAGTAAGTAAGTACCGTGTTTGATATTTCTCGTTTTATATATAACCATGCTTTCATAAGGCAGAATGGTGCGTTATATAGATACCTACCTTCCTACCAATATTTCTACCCGAAGTATACACACAGTTTTATCGTTAATTGCTGATTTTACAAAAATTATGTGGTTAGGTTAAATTAGGTTTAGATTCTAACCTTTCTTCGTAATAAAAACTAATCGCCGACTAAGATAATTCACCGGTACATAATAGGTAGGTACTTACCAGAAACAGATGATTTATAAAATTTATATTGACTTCTGGCATCTAAACAAAAACAAAAATGTCAGTATTTTAATAAAATAAATTATCTGCCCCCAGGAAAACACAGTTGTATAGATAATTGCAACTATTTTGAAAATACTCAAACGATACATGCATGGGTAGAAAATAGAAAAAAAAAACAGATTTACCTTTACTAAATTTCTTGCAAGCACCACGTGATGTAAGTATACATGCAACAAAAAAGTTATGTTTCTCTTTCTGCGTCATCAACTGATCCAGATATACTATAACATTACAAATCTCATACCCACGTCAACAGCAAAACATATAAAAAAAATATAAGTCCTATTATCTCGCGCTATTACGACATATCAGGGAAAAGTTACAATTGTTATTTTTTAAGCATCGATTAGTCTCCCATTTTCGCATCACTTTTAATGTTATCGCTTTTTAACTGGAACCGAGTATGCATTTCCCCCGTCATTATTGTTTATTTAAAACGTTAATTACTCATACTAAAAAACACATCCATGACCGTTTTTAGCTGTAGAAAAACCCACATACTATATTCCAAATGAGCACCATAAAACTGTTTCGTTATTTTCAGTGAACACATTTAACTTTGTGTAATACGATGCTCTTTGTTTTATCGCTGGCAACAATCGGACATTAATTAAAAAACAATCGACCTGAAAACAGATGTATCATATCCATTATTTTTCTAATTAGCACTCTAACTATTCGACATACATCTATTACGGAACAATGGTTGCATGGGAAGAAGAGCTTAGTGCTCGCTTACAAGATGTGAAATGTTACTGTAATTTGTTATCTATCTATATAAATAAAAAAATTCGTTTGTTCAAAATCTAAAATCTTCGAAAATTCCTCGCCGATTGCTTTGATAACTGTACAGTTTAGTTTAGTTATAGTCTATTTTCAAAAAGAACCGTTGAAGTTTTTAGACCGCGGCAGGTATTTATTTAAGGAGAAAACATAGATACAGAACTTAACATTAACAAAACAATGTAAAACATTAAATGGAGAAATTGCACACCAACTATTTCTCACAGATTAACAAGTGGGTGTTATGGGCCATAAACGGGCCGTTTGCTTAAATGTAGCCTTAAGTAAATTGTATCCTGCAGTTCCAGAGTTCAACGCAGATTCGATATCAATTCAAGACTCTCTGTACCATATCTAATCGCCTACTTTCGATATCTTACGAGAAAATTTAATTTATATAAAGTTGAGGATTTGGAGTACCCATGTGAAGAGAGAGGTCACCAATTTAAGCCCGGCCGGGTAAAGCCGCATCATACACCACAGTTGTGTTAGTGCAGCTAGATATAGGAATCTCTTCAAAATAGTGAACGCATCACTAGTTTTCAAAACCCTCACCTTATTCAAATCCAGCGGGAGTGCGGTAAAGAATTTAGTGATTTCGCGGATTTTTTTCAGTTTTTTAGAGGGATATTAAATTGAAACATTGAAAACTATTTTTTTTTATTATTTGGTTCGATTATCTTTGATACTCATTTAAAATTTAAAAATGACGTTTCACTGTGTTCGTACACGCTAACTCCGAAACCGCCCAACCGATTACAATGCAATTTGGTGAATTTGTATGGTTGGTTCCAGTTTGAAATATACTATAGTTGTGGACCCGAGGTGGCAAAAAAAAATATTTCAACAATTTTTTTTTTTTTTTTTTTAAATCAGATTTTTCATCCAAAAATACAAACAACCCCAAATTTTATCTTCCCTACATAGAAGGTAGTATGTGGCAGGACAACGTATTGTTTTATAAAATGCATTCCAAATGGTTGTGTTAAATTCTAACTGATTTATAATCTTAAAATATCAAAATTCAGCCTGCGTATGTTTGTGCTGGCAAACCTCGAAAAGTAGTCAACCGATATCGCTGAAAATTTCAAAGTTTATTGTTATTAGTGCCAGGGGTGTATAGAGATATTTAAATGGTAGACGAAGTCGGGGACGCCCTAGGAATACTTAATGCAATATCTCTGCACCGTAATGAGATTCGGAGTGGAATTAAAGTTGATGTAATGTAGTTTTTTAACAGTAACATTGTGGTATAAAAGACATGAAAAATAGCAAAGCAATGCTGGGGATCCACCAGTATTTTATAAACAGAGCATAGAAAAGGTAAGTATTTTATTTTAATTTACTTATTAAACATGATAAGTATTTTAAGAAGACGTTATTGGTACAAAAAATATCATTAAAAAATTTAAATAAACATTACTGTCGCTAACAGGCCTCTCAAGTCATTAGAGATTAATATTTTATAGGTACTAGTAATATTATAAAAAGTATATTGAAAACAAAAAAATATATCATAAAAAACATAAAATAGAGAGTCCTGTAACCCATAAGCGAACGGAAGTATATATTTTTGAAAATAGCTTTTTTTGTGAAAATTTAGTTTTGTTTTCAATCCCGTAAACCCTCGGGATCAAATAATGCCGAAATCCCGCGGGGTTGCGGGATGCATGATTGCGGGATTACAAACACTACTCATCACGTGCCTTAGCCATGAGGAAACGACATCAAAAAATAATCATGGCCAGACTGCCAGACAATTTAAATTGAATAAAGTTGTGAGGTCGCCTACTTATTTGATTTTGTTTGGAGGCTAATGAAGGAAGCACGGAGAAGCATTCGGATTTACTTTAAGTCCCTTAACTGGCCAGTCGCAGCGAAAAATTTAGTCAACAGCGGAACAAGATTAAAAAGTTCGCGGCCGTTAGAACTCCGCCGCGGGGAGTGGCGTGCCGCACACGGTGAGCGAATTATCCGGGTACACTATTCTATAACTTTACTTCCATAATCCAATTTTATCTTCCTCACAATAAAAAATATTGAAAAATCACTAAGTTAAGAGAAAGGGATATTTTACGCACCTACAGGAGAGACAAGAGAGAGATTACTATCGCCAAAGGAAGTCAGTTTTGTTAAAGGAAAATTTGAATACGTATTTATACTGACTATATATCATCATGCCGTTTCCCATTCTCGGTCTTGGCACACACTCCTTACTTTATTTATAGTGATACACGGAGCAAAATTAATATTGCTAATTTATTGAGAATGTCTTCAAATTATTGGTAAACGGCAATTGCAGGAATTACAAATGAAATAACAGGTTTCCTGATAACTTTTAGTTATACTAAGACTCCATCTACATTGTCTTATACATACCCTTTTATACCAGAAAGGTATGTGTGTTATTCTGACTCTTGACATGGCCAGTAACAATTACATGTTTAATTTGATCATGCCATGTCTCAGACTTCTTCTCCTATTCACGTACATGTCATGTATTTTGCTTATATTCCTTTTTTCATTCATTCGCTATGCACTCTTTTTTGCGAATCTCCACATTTCTCTCACGATCATTCGTAGTTTTACGACACATACGCCTCAAGGATCTTACACAGCTTTAAGTCCACTTTCAACCTTCCACGACTCACTGCCATAAATCAGAGTAGGTACCGGAACTTCATTACGGACTACTAGCTTCGTTTCTTTGTGCATTTTTTGCTTTTAATCTTTTCTTATATTATGACACCGCAAAAGAGTAACCATGTTATTCTATTAGGGACTGTTATATTATGACAATGCAAAAGAGTGACACTCAATTTAGGTAAGATATGTGGCTGATGGAAAATGAACGAAGAATTTGAAGAGTGCGAGGGGACAATCATAAACACAGTCACAACAAATGTATTTCAATTTAAGAGGCGGGTTCGGGTACCACCGCACCGGTAACCATTTATTAGAAAACCAACACCTCTGCTATGGCAGAGGTCACCCCAAGTGGTTTGCCGCTTTTGGTGATTTAGCAGAGCAGCCCGGGTTCACTGGGTGAGGTGTGTTCAGAAGAGGATGGTTTGCCCATTTGACCTCTCCAACTAGTCTTTTGACCCATCGCCTTGCGACGATGTGTTCATTCATCCATCACTCCAGGATACACTGAATCCTAGTTTCCTACCCACTCCTGATACCTTTTTCCTTCCCAGAACTTCCTCCACTTCCTTTCCTCAAAATGACCCACCACACAGCATCCCTAAATAATAAACTCATACATACAAATACAGAACTCATTAAAACGTCCCAAGTACACACACACTTTACACGGCAACACGATAAAATACATTTAAACACCATACATACTCATTATGGCAAGCAATCCATTAATAACATATATATATATATAATAACATATATAATTGCCTCCCAGACGAAATTAAAAATGAAAAAAGTGTAGGTACATTTAAAAAAAAATTGTTCAGTTTTATGCTCAATCAACAAAACAATGAAAGTGAATACTTAATATCGTTGTGTAATATATGTATGTGTAATGTATTCGTTATTTCTAGTTAAATAAGTAAAAATGTAATTTTCTTTTTATCTAGAATAAAAAAAAAAAAAAAACGACATTCGCTCCGAGGAAATTATTTTCCACAGGGCCTCCTGTGTGCGTATAGTGTTAAAAAAAACTAAATCGATTTTGAATCATTAATACGAAATTATGATTTTGTAGATCAACTATGACTGATTTTAAGATTTGTTAAATTTTCGATAAAAATTCCGGGAATCATATTTTTTTTAATAAATCGCAGCGTTCAAACGAGAATCGAGTGCACTTAATAATTCTACGTATCGCCGGTCTCGCTGAAGCCGCAGCGGAGTTGTATAGAGGCTGCCGAGTTCCTACTTCCGGCCACAGGTCTTTGAAGTCTGCAATGAGCGTCTGTTAATGGCGGACCCCGATTCGCTGTGCGATACTGTTTTTAGGTTGCATTTATTTGCTGACGGGAAGCGGTCTAGGCACTATTCGTTAGGCGAAGCTATCAGTGAAAACACTATTTAAAAAAAAAAAAAAGATTTTAATACATTATTGAAACTTTTCCTACAGTTTTGCGTGAGTAGAATTAAAATTAATTTGTTTATTAGTTTATTAAAAAATATGAGCGTAAACTTGTAAATAATGTATAGTTAATTAGAAAATATAAACGTATAATATAAGAACAATTTTAAAAATTATTTTTAATTGATATTATAATTTTTTTTCGCAAAATAAATTGAAACCAATTTTGCGCTTAAAAAGATAATTTTTTTACTCAGTTTAACATGCGATTTTTTTTTTTGAGTACCTATATTTGTTGCGATATAGGACACTAAGAATATATATATTTTTTTTTATTATTTTAATATAGATCATAGTTACATTAATACATACATTTTTTTGCAAAATATAATATTTAGGTACATAATTGGTCATGTATACCTTATCAGAAAAGAGGAGCTCTTGTGCCTGATAAGGGAGCCACGATTCTTACTTCAGTGATTCAATGTTATGTGTAAAATATAAATATAATATATCCATATATTTTTTTAATATAAGTTTTTTTTGAAAAAAAGTTTGATTTTATTGATTTGTTCTTGTTGGTTCGTAATACAGCGCAATTCGGAAGGGAGATTATTGTAGTTTTTTATGGCTTGGTAAATATAATGGTTTTGCATTTGATATGGATTTTTATATTATATACCTACACATTATAAAGATATGTAATTATGTTTATTTATTATTCCGTTTTTTGGTATGGACCTAATTTTTTTCTCTAGATACCTACATTATGTTTTTTCTTGCCACTTGTAGAGAAGGCTTCTTTTCATAATCTATAAATGCTAGAAACTAAAAAAAAATAAATTATTATTATATTAAGTTTACTTATACGTATTTTTTTACATGGTGTAATTGTAAAGCTGCACATCTTGATACGGGAATGCCCTAGTGAGATGTGCAAATTATGTTTTTTTATGTTAAAATTTTTTTTTTAATAAAAAATAAATAAAAAAAAGCTGAAATATCTAAATTAGTTTTAATTAGAACAGCTTTCCTTTAACAATGTTATCCATCAATGTAACATGTGTTTGAAGAAGAAGATAACTACAAATCTAAACGAAACATGAAACAGAAAAAACACAAAAAATGAAAGAAAACTGTATCAACTGGGATTAGAACCCAGGATATAAAGGAAATATTAGTGGCAAGATAATATTCTTATTTCTGAATTTGAAATATGAGATCGACAAATATGATGTATAATAATTAGGGTTCCAATGGTTGAGTTTATACAGATGTCCCAGTAATCGTGGATTCGATTCCCAGTTCAGTCCGTCAGCTTTTGATTTTCTGTGGTTTGTTCTGTTTCATATCTCGTTTAGATTTGTTAATTTTATCTTCATCTTCAATAATGTAAATAAATTCCTTTTAACAAGAGAAGGAATGGTTTGACAATATTATAGCAAATGTTTATTGTTTACTTAACCCATCGATTTAACTTTGTGTTAATAGTGCTAAAACCAAAAAATCTTTCCAAGGATCGCAAATATTAATTATCGCATTCACTGACGTCCTAGAAATACATTATGATCACGAGGGATTAGAAGAAAACTTTTTTGACATCCTCTTACTTGAATCCTGATCTTGTGCGTGATACAAATATATAATACATTTCTACAATAATTTATGTTATTACTAACTGTATGTGGAGACAAGGTATAGTACCATACTTACCTGGTAGGTCACTTGAGATTAACACTGTTTAATGTTTATTAGCGAAATTTAGATACGGTTCGCACGCACAGGACATGATTGGAAATTAACATCAACTAATTGTTTACTAGCGAAATTTCGGACATTATTGAAAAACTGGACATAATTGGACTTTCCGGTATTTATTTTAATAATATATATCTACGTTATTTAATGGACGTGTTTAGGAAGGGAAAATCAAATTTCATTCTGGTGATACTACAGTACAAGGTTTTGATCAGAATTCACTTTCCTAAATGTGATTCGTCCTTCGGTATAAGACAGATTTCGAATACTGTAAATCCATACAATAAATATATAAGGACATTATTCTGATAAAATACACCCTTGGCACATCATGTACACCCACACGAAATTTTACACATCGTTGAATTAGAAATACAAACGAAAAATAATAAGACAATTTGAAATAAATTCTAAAGGTTTGACAGTAATCTACACCCACTTTAGCAGAATTTCGTTATCAACTTTTCACCACGAGAAATATTGTAAAATGTTAGTCTTTTGATTATACAAGTCTGCTGACGTCCCCGACCACTGAATTAACTTGTTTGCAAAACAATATTCTTTTGATCTCTCCATCTAACTTTATCAGGCTAACATGAATTGCTTTACTTGTTTAAATTAATGGCGTTAACTAAATAATAAACACGTTGGAGCTGAAAAAATTAACACGTGTCTCGGTGATAAGTTGACATCCAGTACGTGTTCAAGAGAAATAAACTGTTTGTACCATACTTGAGAATCGCGAGAGAAAAAGATCGACGATTGAGACGTGAATAGTTCTGAAGTGTTGAAATATTAAAGCACCGGTTGAATAATGTTATGCGAACGCATTTTTTTCACTTCAAACTATGATTATTTATATTATCTCACTTGACATCAAACCTAAAGAGTAATGACATAGTATTACTCTATTTACACATGTCGGTGTTAAGAAGTTTTATGTTACCAAATTACCAACTGCATTCTAACGTTGTTTTCTTTTAATTCTGTAAAGTGTTCTTTATAATCTGCTATTCAATATAATTAATTAACAATATTATGAAACTATGTTTTAAATGTGGGTACTGTGGGTATAGCTAAGAGTCGTTGTCAATTAATCGAATTATGCTTCCACGTGTTTAAGACAAGTAAAACGAACAATTTAAAAATATATATTCGAATCTTTCCAGCACCAGTGGCATATAACCTGTGTGGAGTAAATATAAAAAAAAAAAAAAAATACAATAATTCCCTTAATTTTATATTTACTACTGGCTGAAGTCCCCGGCGTCGCCCGGGTTTCAAATAGAGTTCTTTGAAATCAGACGTAAACAGTGACTTTCATCTTTATTAGAAGGTCAAGTGTGCAAAATTTTATCAATAAGTATTATAATTCTGCTTTTGGAGGTGGGAAAAGGGGATATGGGTAGTTTTTCGAATCCTCATGTAGACAACGACGTTTCAACTGTAGATTTGTGTTAAAATCAAATGCACGCCGCCCACCCAACGAAATTCTTTATATAAATACTAAATGACGTTTACCCGGCGTTGCTCGGGATTATGAATGGTTTGCAGTAATGAATATTTTGAGTAATGAATAATGAGGTTGTCAATTCTACTGTACCTGAAAACTGGGTCTATTTTCAAAGTGGAAATAATATTATTCTAAAAAATTGAAAAAGTGTACTTTTTATAAGTTTTTGTTTCATTTGATTGCTCCATGTCTTCATCGGGCGTCTCCGACGTCCACCATTCACTACTGTAAACCACATTGTTACTATAACTGCTGACCCTGTACAAATCGCAAGTGCGCCCTACTGTCGAATTTGGCAGCCATCTCTGGTCCGGAGCTCCTAAATACCTGAAAAAACCCTTGACTCTGTGCAAAAACGGGCGGTCCGTTTGATAGATTCCCCAATCTTTACAAACGGACTGCAATCTTTAGAGCACAGGCGTCAGGTAGGTATGCTGTCCTTGTTCTATCGGTATTACAATGGAAGATGCTCTGAGGAACTAGCGTCATTGATCCCTTCGGCACCGGTGTGTAGTCGGGATACACGCCAAACGCGCGCCCAACTTTTGTACACGGTTGACATTTGTCACATGAGAACGGGTCGCTTCTACGATTCGTTCTTAAGTTCAACAGCTCGGCTGTGGAACGAACTGCCGGCCTCTGTGTTTCCTCCCTCCTACAACATGGGACTCTTCAAGACCCATGTTCACTCCTTCCTCTCCACAAAAAGACCCTTCCACACAGCATCCCCAAAGATGACATAGGCCCTGAGGGAAATTATTTTCTTCAGGGCCTCCTGTGTGGAGTTAATATAAAAAAATAAATAAAAAAAATATATAATTGACGTCGATATAAACAAATTTTATTGACTTTTATTCGACTCCGTATCTGACTCCCTGTTCTTCCCCGACTTCTTTTAACATTAATGATAATAAAAAATAAAATTAATAAAAAATAAAAGTGTTTATTCCTGTATGTGGGGAGGTTAATGCAGTCCCACACATTCCATATAGAGATACAAAAAAATATATGTTCAAAAACAAACAAAAAAAAGAACAGAAAAACAAAGATAAAAAAAACAGAATAAATTGAAAATAAAATAGAATAAACCACTCTTCAAACTCTCCTGACGCTGTACACAGTGTACACGGCATTTAATATTCTCCTAGTGATGTGCATAAATTAAAATTCGAACCACGTAATAACGAATAACTTAATAATAACTTTGCGAATCAATAGTTGAATCTATATATATAATTCAAAAAATATTATGGTCAAACTGGAAAACTTAGGAACGGTATGTTCAACAATCGATTTTAAAAACGTTTCGATATATATTGAAAATGTCTAGTATGCCCATCCCTACATTCTAGCCAGTAAGAGTGGACTCTGATTACTCTATGACCCAACTTCTAGTGGAGCACTTCATGTGAGTCCATATGCGTTGGGTGGAGAGGTGAAGAGCACTATGACATATTGCACTCTGAGTGGCGATCGGCGGTGAAAGCATCCCTACATGGCGCTGCTATCGGCCACTCGTTTCGCCAAAGGGAAATAAATTATTTGGCAATATGATTGTATTTGCAGTAAAACCATATAAATCTTAGAAATCTTGTAAAAAAAATTAAAGAACTTAAATTTTATTTAAAAAAAAAAAACTTGTATTTAGTGAAGAACCATAGACTTTTGCATATATTAATGGATTTAAAAAATGTGGTGCAACAAACAAGTTATGAATTTTCATATGGAAACCATTCTTATAGGGCAGGTGTAAAAACTTCAAGATGTGCGCCTAGATGTGAATTTGAATAATTATTCATTGAATTAATAATAATGAAAGTTAATTTATTCATTTATTTATTATTGGATAATTTGTATAGCGCCGCTTTTGTGAGATATCACCTCAGGGGCGCTTTACAGTTGATGCAGGTATTACAGAAAATATAAATATTACAAAAATAGAGTAAAGTTAAGTTAAGTAAAATGAAGTAAAGGAACAGGAGACACGAAGATAGAAGATGGAGATTCAACTTCTGTGACAAGTATTATTTCTAAGTACAAATATCAGAATTTGAATAGAACTTTCGCAGAACTTGAATTTAGACTTTGAAATTTAATGAATTGTTCAAATTATGTGTAACAAAATGTCGGTATTTCAGTCACTTTCTAACCTGAACTTGAGAGATATTTAGGTTTGCAAAGTTGCTATCGAGTAAGTTTCCTAACAATCCATCTGACTTGTAACATTTATCAATACTAACTGGTTCTTGTGTTTTAAACCGATTTTTGTGCTTGCGTTCAAAAATATCTGTTGATTTGTTAATTAATTTCTCTGTTAGCCACGTACACAAAAGACGTATGCTAATCTATCTATATGTCATAATATATAAATTTAACCCTACACGTTTCTCTAAAAAACGGCGATTTTCAAAATAATTCAACATTCAGAAGCAACCACATTTTCACGCATCTTCAGGATACTTTAAAATTGGTACACATTCAAATAGTATGAAAGATAATCTGTCAAGAGAACACTTACCCCTTAAAATTGGTAGCGGTTGATTAAATGTGAATCAATCGTTAATAAAACTACCAAAAGGCGTTTCCCGGTGCCCACCGCCATGCACTCCCTTTATAATGTAATGATACATGTTTGTGTGTCATTTGATTTATTTGCGGGGAAATATACAGTTATTTCCCCGTGGCCATTTTTTCGTCTCGTTCGCTTTATACCGAGACGAAATGGGCCGAAACGGTTGCTATGTCATTCTCAGCGGAAACATGATTTATTTCAAGTGTAATAGCGGAATGATGATCAAACATTTTGTCGTAAGTTATTTCACTTATTGATAACATATTGTAATAAAAATCAATGTTAAAAAATAATATACTTCCTTAGTTTTAACTCGCCTTCACCCACAGTTATCAAACATGTTAATTTCGGTTGTCTGTGATGTTAGTTAGTCATAGATGTAGAATCTGGTTCATTGAAATTTTTTTTTGTTTTTTTTTTTGTTAATAATTGTTCTAGTACATGCATTGGTATAATTTTACAATAAAGGAAACACTTTTTTTTATATGAACAGTTAAAAGGTTAGGAATAATACATTTAACAGATTAACCAAAAAAATCCCACATAGGCATCGCCAGTTCGTGGGTATACTTGTGTTTATTAACAGTTAAAATTTTACTCACATACATACATTATCTCTTTAGAAGATTAGAAAAATAAAATTGAAAAAATAAAAAATCAGTGTTTAATAAATTACAATACAAAAGACATGATTGAAAAATATATAAAAAAAATTTAAGTTATAACAGGTCAGATGCTACAGATGTTGCTTTCAGATTTTATATCATAATTTCAGATAAGTACCCATTTCATATTCTTACAAACTACCAGTACCCAATATCTGATTTATTCAAGAAGAGCACCCTTTTCCATACTATCGAATAAAACAACTACGATTTTTGAATTTGATTGTTGATGTACCAAAGAATTACTTTTAATTTTACGAAGAATATGTCACTTTGAATGTTGATATCCGATGTAGCTAAAAAAAAATCTAACAACATAACGATTCTGAATTAACATCTTTCCCTGTGCGATACAATCAGTGGCTTAAATGTTATTTATTCGATGTATACATGGAAACAACGGTTAGAGGTTTTCTAAAAACACCATGTTTTAATAATTACTGCATAACTCAGCACAGGTTCTCCTAGTAAGGTGTTCGCGAAACACTTTAATAATATAGTATAAATCATTTAAACTACATACATTTTTACGCAAACAAAATTTGTGTTTTTTTCCTTTCCATATTTTTTTATGACTTTATTTAAAGTAATAATATAATTAATTCACTTCAATACCATTTGAAAACACGTGAAAATTTCAGCACAAGTCCTCATAATGAAGTGTTCGCGAAACACTATAATAATATATTTTGAATCATTTTCACTACTTAAACTTCTTTCTAATATTTTACGATATCCTTTTAGGTAATAATATCAATAATTCACCATAATACCATACAAAAAATATTTGAACACCACAACATAAGTTTTTCTAGTGAGGTGTTCACTAAACACTGTAAATATTATATACTATTCACTTAAAATATAAATCATTTACAGTACACACCATTTGACATTATGCACAATCTATGTACATTTATGATGTACTTCTTCTAACTCAGCAAACTTATTTTGTGGCACCATTTTAATTAAAAATTAATAAAATACTTCGTTTTAACCACTTTTATTGTTTATTACCAACATGTTGAATTACATACAAAAGGACGAGAAAAAGAATAAATGGAGGAAAATTATGTATTTTAATAATAAAATTTCTAATTCCTTAATAAAAAATGTACCGAATGAAATTTTTCCTGTATTTTATGCAAATAATAAACTTAAAAATTACATAGTAAATAATAAAGACAGAGATTCAAAAATGAAAAAATCTGGAATTTATAAATTGAAGTGTAATGATTGTGGTTTCTTTTATATAGGAAAAACTTCGAGAAACTTTGAAATAAGGATTAAAGAACATATGAAATCTTTAAATAATAACAGTTTCTCGGAGTTTGCCAACCATTTGTTGGAAACTAGTCATACTTTTAACTTCAATACTGGAATAGAATTAATACATTGTAATGTCAATGGCATCCAGTTAGATAAACTAGAAATTTTAGAGATTAGAAAGAGTGTGAATGCAAAATTGAATATTATTAACAATCAAAAATTATTTTTAAATGACCCAATATTAAACCTATTCCCTTTGTAAATTGTTCCATATTGCCTCCCTTTCCCCTATCTGTTTTATCTTGTCATTGTTGTCATTGTTTTTGTCTATTATTTTTTAATGACACCATTGTCTATGTCTATTATTTATCTATTGACACCATTGTTTTTGTCTATTATTTATAATTAGTTTTATTAAAAACCCTGAAGAAGTGAGCGTTGCTTATGAAACATGTTGGTAATAAACAATAAAAGTGGTTAAAACGAAGTATTTTATTAATTTTTAATTTATGATGTAGTTGTAAAATAAATTCTTGAAAAAAAAAATGACTGTAAAAATAAAAATTGTACTGTGTACTAAAATGGTAAAAAAATGTTTTGTTGGGGTAATAAGGTAAGTTTTTACATTTACCTATGTGCGAAAGTATTTTTGTTTCGTGAATATCTCACTGGTAGTACATGCTGCAAGGTGTCAAAGTGTTCACTTCAGAATGTACCATTTTCAGACGCATGGATTCACTTCTTCAAATGTAGACCAATAAATATATGATCACATAAAAATTGCAATAAAATACACAGCACATATTCAATGACAAAACGCCGCAAGTGGTCTCACGCCGGGGCCGGGCGGTGGCCGCGCCGCGATGCCGGAAGCCGCGCGACGCCCGACAGAGCAGCGTCGTTTATCATCGGCCGCCGCCGCTCGCCAGCGCTACAAATGCTGCAATCTGCTGCGCTCGCTATAATCGGGAACGAACGAGGGGGAACATTTGCAGCGGTCCTTTGGAAATAAATGAGGTTCTCTCATTGTGATGTTTGAATGGTGCTACAGTAGTGATTATAAATCGAACAAGCACTCTGTTTATTTAAATTATTACGAGTACTTTATTTATTTTATTTGGGATACCAACAGTTAACATCAATAACAGCATAATAATAATTTAGTTACAGTAAATAAACCATTTACAGGTTTCCACATAGGTATTATATACAAGTGTAGTGATTCCGAGATATTTATTAATGAAAATTACATTTCAATAAAATATTACTTACAATTAAATTACTTAATAAAGTACCTTCACTTAAAGATTTGTACATTAAAAATTCAATAAAACAACAGAAAAAGATAATTACCGATTTTTACCTTATAACCGAACTCGACATAAATATATTTTTCCATGCCCAAACTTAAATACTTCATTAACGGAAAAACTAGACACATTAATGACAAAATACAAACATTAAAATACAAACCCCGCTTCTAAGGGATCGTATTCATTGGCTTCGATGCCCTGAAAGAATAGAGTTCAAGATCTGCTTAATGACCTTCAAAGCATTGCAGGGAATGGCGCCAGCCTATATATCGGAATTATGTGTCCGACAAAACCTAAGCGATAGACAGCTTACTCTGAGGTCAGCAGATATAGATGTTACCAATCGTTTAATCGAACTTTCTCGGTCAAATCGAGCTGTTTACTATGATCGCTCTTTTCGTGTAGCTGGCCCACTCATTTGGAATAAACTTCCCCCAGCCCTTACCAATATACAAAATTTGGCTGAATTTAAACGGGTTTTAAAAACAAAATTATTCAAAAAATCATATCATTTATATTCTCATGAATCTAAGCTTCTTTTCAATATACTATAATAAGCCAGGTTTTGAAGTTTCCGGTAATTGTTTGGTTTCGGTTTCCTCCTTATTGTACTTTTATGTTTAATGTCCACCTATTATATAATATTTTAATGTTTTCCTGTTTTATATAATATTTTAATTTTAAAGTTCTTATTTTTCGTGCACTGTTATTGTGTTTTATTGTTGTCCTCTACTAAAATAGCACTGTTTTTGTTAAATTTTATTCTCTGCTTTTGTGTAAACCGTTTATTCTTTAATTCATATTATGTTATTAATTTTTTTTTTAAAGGAAAACAATAGGAAATTTTATTTTTAAGTTTATTATAGCTAAGCGCACTTGAAGTGAAACAACACAAAACTGCGCTATATAAATGCTATGTTATTATTATTATTATCATTGAACACTGTGAAAAAATACTTCAAGTCTAACATAAATAAAAAAAACTCTGTCCACATTAATTACTCTTAAAAATAACCTATATCACCCATTGTCTGTATAAAGTATATTTCTTATCTTCTTTAACTACGCACGCTTAGATCACTTCTACCAAATATTTAACGCAATATTTTTTTTTATTTATTCAGTGTAATGTAACTGGTCCTAACATTTTCGAATATAGAAATTCTTTCACATACAGTTAACTGCACTGGCCTGCATGGCGATATGATCGTGTATATATTATACTGAATTTTAAAAAAAGTTTTCGACATCTTTAATGCCAAGTATCGTTAGTATCCATTGAGGTAATTTATAAATGAATTTATTATTTTTTCATCTTTCACTTTTAGTTTGACATAAAATATTAACATAATAACATATACTTTTGTATTTTTACAGATTTTAAAATTTGAAATATTAACCAAAAATTAAAAAAAAACTAACATATATTATATTAATACCTACTACGGGATATTATTTTTTGTGTTCCAACTGCTGCCAGTGAGACTATGGCATCCACAAATGGGGGATGTTGTGAGGCTTAAGATAATAGCGTATGAGATGGGGAAGAGAAAGGGAGGGAATTACCTGGCGAGTTACAAGATCAGGTCACCAAACACGGCAAACACCATTTCAAGAAACGTTTCAATACTGAATAGTGATCTTCCACCAGGTATCTTCCACTCTGAAAGTATCTTTCACTCTGAACAGTTGCCGCTGATAAATTTTGGGTGTACTAGAATGCCAATATTTAAAAATGGCATTATTGATGTTGTGCTCACTGCCAAACTAAAATTTTCTGAAAATATTCACAAAAAAGCAGAATTTTGGAACAAAAATAAAAAAACCGTTGTGAACTAAACAAAATCAATAATGTCGAATCTTTTAAACTTAGCACTCTGTCACACTCAAAATTCACGAGCTGCCACTGACTCTGGAACGTGCCTTAAATAAAGCATACATTACTATAAATGAATACGTTGTTAAATAACGCAAAGTAATGAAATAAATAATTCTTGCGCCCGCCGGGATTTGAATCCACGACCTTTGGCTAACTGGTCGAGAGCCTTACTCCTCGACCACGGAGGCCGTCAGTTATTATTCAACACTCTTATAATAATCAATGAAACTTCTCCAAAACTAACTTTCCCTAAATTATATTTTTTTAATCTATTTGATACTCTTTCAAAATTTCTCTTCGACTTTTATCCTATAATGTTGCTTAAAAACTAATGATATTGTTGTGTTCTGAAGACTTCTAAATTCAATTCGCTAAAACAATTGAAAAAAATATAATACTTCATCATATTTCAATGTAAAATAATAAAAGTAAGGTTTTACAGTTACGAAATGTTTGGTTTATCTTTCGTGTAGTTTTGTAGTAAAGAAATAAAAGATAAGAAATTACGATTACTGCTTGTGACTGCTGACAGAAGATAGTATTATAAAATGTCACTTACAGGATTGTAACAATGAGCTTAAGTTTTATGTACTTTTAAAAACATTTTTTTAAATGCTTGAACATTAGCAGCCTTTGAACTGAACTGGGGTAATATGCCGACAAGTTAATTAAAGACGTACATTCCCACTGATAATATTATTGTTACACAAATAATGTGACAGCGCGAAGACAAAATGCAAATTATATATTTTTTCCTCCGTTTTCGTCTTTTAAAAGTGCACTTTGAAATCACCAAGACCGCTATAACACCATTATCAATGCTATTAAGCCCCCGCATTCCAAATTTATAACATATTTCTGTTGAATGCTTTAAGTTTTTAAGTTCCTAAACAAATTTACGTCATTTTTTAAGATGATATCCACACATTTGTGGAGCCGAAATGGTAATTATATGAAATTTCCCCGGTTTGCTACGAAAATTCTTGTTTTGTTCTCAAAAACACATAGCGTATATTTAAATGCAACTATAGTATTTGTGAGATATTTGCTCTACTTTAAGCGAGTCGTGTTTTATTAAATATTTTCAAAATATTCGCAAAATTATTATCTTTTTTTATATTAGCGCGCTCTCATTGAAATTTGCGTTCACATATCTCCCTTTCAAACCATATTCTTTTGGAACGCTTACTACAGAACTTTAATAGTCACCTAATTCAGATCACTCTTTCAAAAAAAAATGTACATGAATAAAAAAATACTAAAAACACTTTGGTAATAAGTAGGTATTTATTACAAACAAAACGATTGTCCTTTCATTGTTAAATTAGTTAATCTAATTAGTTTGTTAAACTTGCTGAAGTGTGTTTTACAAAGATAAACTTCCTGAGTTGCCCGGCTTTACACAGAGTTATTTGAAATGTTATATAGACAGTTACCTTCCTCTTGTTTTGAATTGTGCAAAATTTCATCAATCTCGGAATAAAACAGCAGATTTGTAAACCAATCAAATTCACGCCACCAGCCCAGTGCCTTCCATGCGGCCGCCAACCCGCCCGGCATAGAGCACAGACTCTCTCCTTCATGCAAATAGATATAGGTGATCACAGGGATTAGATTTAATAAATAATAAAATACAGGGTGTTCGGGGGTAAAGTGCACTAACTTCGTGACTGTACACGGAGAAAACTTACTGATATGAAATACTCATCTAATTCTGTTAAAAATGGGACTGCAGGCCTATAATGAAGTATTGAAAGAGTTTCTAACGAAGTATCAGTCATATGCCTAACTGAATCTCTTAGACGGCATTATCTATGAGATAGAGCTTTGTGTCACTAATAAACATAATTATGGCATCACCGAAACTAAGCTTAACTCAAAACACCAGTTTTTTTAGCTAGGCCCCTGTGATCCTAAGTTTCCGAAAAGCAAACCGAATAAAAAACACGTAAATAAGTTTAAAAAATACACAAGAAACGCCAACAGAATGTTTTATGAGGACGGCGGAACATGGTTTTATACAAATACTAATTTCTTCGCATTTTGTGATAATATGTATTAGGAAAAGAAAACGTGTTCTCCATACAAAAGTAAAAAAAAAATACAATTTTTTTTCAAATTCCAACGTTTTATGGTAGTTTTTAGGTGATACCTACAATAAGTCGAAAGGATTATAGTTTTTGTTCTATAGGTACCCACAGTTTTTATAGGTTTATTAAATCCAAAAATTGAAATAATATAAATAAAGTACAGCCCTGAACATGTGGTTCATCAAATAATTAAAATTAATTCAATCAAGATATACGATACACGGCTCATATGCTTGCTCCCATCATTATGATTATAAATTATAACATAAACAAAATAAACTAAACATCGTGTCTTAATGATTCTCGGTGACTCACATCGTTCCACGTCGAATATGAGAAGTAAGCTGACAATAAAAAATAAAATAAAAACATGGGCGGTGGAATTTGAAGAACCTATTTCAAGAGTTTTTAGGACCAAAATAATTAGTAGCTGGGAACGATTAGGCGAATACCGCAACACTAACAAGCGACAATCTGTTGTCATGAAACAGGCGCAGTCATTGGGAGATGTGTACGTTCCACTCGCGGCCATTATCCATTATATTATAACGAGTATTGAAAATTGTATGGTTCTTATAAGTATCTGTGGTTGCGTATTCCATTATTGTTAAGGATAGCTTTTGTCGATTAAAATGAAGCGTTTCATGGTATCATCGGTGCTTTGTCGGCGAAAGCCATGGAAAATTGACAATATTCCACAAATTTACCTGTCTGCATTTATGGGCCTCTTTTTGATAATTTTATAATTAATACATAGTCTTAGTAAAAAATCTAACAAATTATCCCACTTAACTCTATTTGTCCATAGTATATATTTTTTCTTCCTTCGAAATACAATAATTTATATAGATTTTAATTTAGTAATTTTTTTTTACTTTGTACCCTAGTTTTATTATTTTTTCGCAAATGTACACTCCTCTTCCATCCACAAGCAAATGCTTTTAATGGAAGTGTAGTATAAATTAAAACAGTATGACTTGTAAACATTGTATATTTATTGTAAAAAACACAAATAATAATCTACAGGGTTTTCCAATAAGAGGAGTTATTTTGAATAGCCCGCTATTTCGGTAGATGTTACTTTTGAAGCTGTCATTTTTTGACATTTGACAAGTAGAAACTACGCAATTAATAAAAATGGAACGATACACGCTTCAACAACGCATTGAAATTCTTAAAATTCATTTGACTGAATCAAATGCAAATCACCTTGAGTGATGAGGCCCATTTCCACCTCGGTGGCTTCGTCAACAAGCAAAATTGTTGCATCTGGGGCTCGGAAAACCCAAGAGTTATTGTTGAAAAGCCTCTCTATTCTCAACGTGTGACTGTTTGGTGTAGTTTATGGTCCGGCGGAGTCATTGGACATTACTTTTTCGAAAATGAGGCTGGAGCAACAGTTACGGTGAATGGATTGCGCTATCGAGAAATGCCGGAATTGGATGGAATTGATCTGGACAACGTTTACTTTCAACAAAACGGCGCTACGTGCCACACAAGCAACGAAACCATTGATCTTTTACGATTGAATATAAAATTAACACCTCTTATTGGAAAACCCTGTATAATTATTTAAAACGTTTCATTTCTGGAAGAAGGTAGTTTAGTCTAAAAATGACATAGTAAAAATCCTAGAAATATATCAATATGTAATCGAACACCTAGTTTTATCTATGTAAAAAAGAAAAATCAGGTAACTTAACAAGAAAATTAAGCCTAGTGCAAATGAAAATAGGATGCTTCGGGAAGAAGGCGATTGCATTCGAAGAATAGAAAAGGATTGACTGGAAAGAATAAGCAAGTTAATTACAGGTATCTGAAGTCTCAGGAAAAGTAAGAAAAAGTCGATTTGCACACCTACACAATAGGATTCGAGCTCAATCATTCTGACTACCAACTCAGCTCGCCCAAACTACCCACCATACTACCAACCACGAAAATTGTTACTCCAAATCGGGGGTTTAGGATCACAGGGACCTATCTACAAACACTTAGTTTTGAGATAAACGTAAATAAAGATAGGAATGCTCATATGCCCAACTGAATCTCTTAGACGGCATTATTTATGAGATAGATCTTTGTGTCACTAATAAACATAATTATGGCATCACCGAAAATAAGCTTAACTCAAAACACCAGTTTTCGTAGCTAGGCCCCTGTGATCCTAAGTTCCCGAAAAGCAAACCGAATTTAAAACACGTAAATAAGATCTAAAAATACACAAGAAACGCCAACAGACGGTTCGATATTCGATGCACAGTGTAATTATCGTGCATTGAATAATGATACAGTATACGTAAATCAGTTTACCGAAATTTTGAAGTTATAAAGCGTTTAGTGTTCGGCTGCTCCTTGTAATTAGAGCGTCGCCTCCCCCATCCTCCCCCCCTCCCTCCACCCGAGCATAATCTTTGCAGTACATATGTTTGTTTTAACGCCTTACATCCCTGCGCCAGTGTTGCAGCGCATGTAACCCTCTCCTGCGAGATATAACACATAACACCGTGAGATATAACACATAACGCCGTGACGTAAGATGGGGATAATTAGCTACAGACGCCGGATGGCGGAGCACAAAGCCTTTACGAGAGCAAGGCTATTAATGCACAACGCCCCCTCGCGTGTATTCGCAATATTGAGACAAGGGTGGATTGCCGCTACTAATACACGTGTAGCGAGGAGGTGGAGCAACCCTTTCTCAATCTGAGAGGTCTTGGAAAATCTCAAGATTGATTTAATTACAGGACGTAGCGGGAGCGAGTTTGATGCACTACCCCGAGCCGAACGGCGCATAGAGCATCTTGGAACTTTGATATCTTTTGAGTTATAAAATGGCTATTACTATGTTGAAATTTTGTTGTAGACTGAAGTGTTGGTTTGTACTGGAAATTGGTTTCGCTACTCAACCATGGCATCCATAACATGTTGGTCTACATAGTTTGCTGATTCTACACCCTCAGATGGCAAAATAGGAGTACTTAACCTAACCTAATAGACGTAAATACCTACTTGCTGCAAAAATTGAGACGACCAGCTAAAATAGAGATAATTGTAAAAAGAGAAAGGAATCTTAACTCATCAATGAATGCAGGACTCTTATATTGGTACTAATCAATTCATATTGATAAACTCTCTATCTTTATACAGAATTTTAATTTAATTTTCTTTGAACATCATCAAGAAATGATGGATTAGGGCAAATATTTGTGAGAAGCTTTACTTTATTTTTATTCTCGAACATCACGAAGTCTATTTGGCGTGTTACTTAATATTTATTAAGTTTCATAATGTTTAGAAGCGTTTTCTAAAACTCAAGGAGTGTTGGTGGTTGGAGAATGCCTGGAACACGTGTGTATCGAATCTAAAATGTTAAACAATTATTTTGGAAGTATCGCACCTTAATTGAATTAATAAGTCTCACTGATTCAGGGCGGTGATCTCGTTCTATAACTTTAATCAAACAGAGCACGAACAATACATATTCTGAAGTGGACGTAGCACCCATAGTTAAATAATCATTTATTCAACTTGCATAACAGATCATAAAATAAAAAGAAGATGGAAGAGGAATGTAGGTGTTTTCAAACGCACGGGTAAAAATAAACTATATCGTCATGTCCATGGGGTAGGTATACAAGGTACAAGACTTCTTACCTATCAACGAAAAACCTAAACAAAACTTATTTATTTACTAGTCACTCAATAATAACCGCTAAAGCTTGCATTGTGGTTATTTATTCGTACATTGTGATTTACGAAAAATGTGTATGTTATTATTACTAATGCGCTAGTATTTATCTATTTTTTATTTATTTATTGTTATTTTTCGGTATAATACTTATTTAGTCGGTAAAATGTTATTGTCGCCAACATATTGCTCAGCTGTAATTTTATTATATATATATATATATATATATATATATATATATATATATATATATATATTTGTATAAAGCATACTTTGAGCCACATTATATACACTTTTTTTTTAATGCCATTTTGTTTAATCAACCCTTAAAAACTACCCCCTCACAGCTATATACGTCTATGATGTACCGTTTAGTATATATATCGATACATACATCTAGAGCATACTTTGAAGACATATTTTTATTCTGTACAGACGATAGTTTGAAGACAGTCCTCAATGTATGCGTTATATATAATTTCCCGTCGTGGTCTCAAACAATGCTTTTCACAGAGAGGTGTTTCGTGTACATAAAGCATACTTTCGACCTATGGTAAGTAGGAAACTTCCATTGGAATAATGTGTAATTATTAATATTTTTGACGCCAGATGGCACAAATAATAATATCAAATATGTAGATATTTACGCGCTGTGAATTTGGTACATTATGATAAAGTAATGTTTCGTCTTCAAGTCAAATCCTTTATGAAACTTTTTCGTTGAGTTTTTCGAAAGGTAAGAGTGAAAAATTTCATCCATCTCGAAAAAAAACATTTTTAATACTTATTGTTAATTTTAGCTTTTTTGTAGGTACCAACAAACTTTTACCCATAGATAATAGAAACAAAGCGGATATGGCATGGAAGCGTGCCAACTGTCATCGAGCTTAGACCATACTGCACGGGTTGTACGTTTGGTGACTATGTAGGAGTGTAGATGCAGGGCATTGTTAGGTTATATGATGTTGGCGACACTACACACAAACTATCAACGATTAATGGCCTATCTTCCCTGTTCCGTTACACATTTTAACTTATGTGTTAGGTAGGTGCCTACATGGCTTTACCCATAGATAATAGAAACAAAGCAGATATGGCATGGAAGCTTGCCAACTGTCATCGAGCTTAGACCATACTGCACGGGTTGTACGTTTGGTGACTATGTAGGAGTGTAGATGCAGGGCATTGTAAGGTTATATGATGTTGGCGACACTACACACAAACTGAAAACAATTAATGGCCTATCTTCCCTGTTCCGGTACACATTTTAACTTATGTGTTAGGTAGGTACCTAGATGGTTTTACCCATAGATAATAGAAACAAAGCGGATATGGCATGGAAGTTTGCCAACTGCCATCGAGCTTAGACCATACTGCACGGGTTGTACGTTTGGTGACTATGTAGGAGTGTAGATGCAGGGCATTGTAAGGTTATATGATGTTGGCGACACTACACACAAACTGAAAACAATTAATGGCCTATCTTCCCTGTTCCGGTACACATTTTAACTTATGTGTTAGGTAGGTACCTAGATGGTTTTACCCATAGATAATAGAAACAAAGCGGATATGGCATGGAAGTTTGCCAACTGCCATCGAGCTTAGACCATACTGCACGGGTTGTACGTTTGGTGACTATGTAGGAGTGTAGATGCAGGGCATTGTTAGGTTATATGATGTTGGCGACACTACACACAAACTAACAACGATTAATGGCCTATCTTCCTTATTCCGTTACAAATTTAAATTTTTGTGTTAGGTAGGTACCTACATGGTTTTACCCATAGATAATAGAAACAAAGCAGATATGGCATTGTATTATTTCACAATTTATCTTTAAAAATAATATAAGGTATATTTGCGATACGTTCCAGATTGGAGGGTACTCTCAGTATTGCCCTGGTGTAATACCATCATCCAGAATTGAAAATTTGATTGAAATGGCTTTAGCCGTGTTTGGTGACCAGGTACTTCTCCACCTTTCTCTTCCACATCTCCTTCCACATCTCCTTCCTCTCTCCAATACTTTTAGCTTATCAACGAGCAATTTTGAGCTACCGGCATCTGTTTTTCCTCCCTCCTATAATCCGAGCCTCTTCAAGGCCCGCATTAATAAATCCCTTCCTACAGCCCCTACCTTAATCCGCCTCACAACGCCGCCCAACCGGGTGGTGACATAGTTCCCCTGTCGGTACACTGCACAGGCAGGGACGCTCTTGTGAGGTGTCACATATATGTATATAAAAACATACCCCAATTATTTGGGATGCCATAGTCTCACTGGCTCCAGGCGGTTGGGAGCACTCGGGACTCTTGTGATGTATTCACATAAAAAAATATTAATCGAGGAGTTATTTGTATTGTTTTCAGTTGATATTTGAATGCCGCACAAGAGTCTCAACTCCCAGCCATCTGGAGCCAGTGAGGCTATGGCGTCCACAATTGGGTTATGTTCTGCGGCTGAAGGTAGTGGGGATGGGAAGGATATGGGGAAGAGGAAAGTACCTGGCTATTCAGATCTGGTCAGGCAGCCCTGACCTAGTACGTACCCAATAAATACAATACTAGACCCCATGCTCCATTTAATGTAGTTGCTTCTCGCACTAATTTTCTACGCAATTCCTGTTCTCAGAGATTGCATCGTGTGGGGAGTAAAACTTGGTCTGTGATTGTGTGAGTTCTTTCGTATAACACTATTGGCTGAAGCCTTGAATGAGTGAGTGCATATTTGATGCAAAAGTATAATATATGGAGTTCGAAAAGTAATTTTTTTGCGTAAATCTTTTTCATGATGAAACTTGTGCGTGGTAATCCTTCGCAAACCAAAAAAGGATTTACTAAAGAAGTGGAAACGTTTATGAATTGAAAATATATATTTTTATGATTTCGACAAAAAATGTGTAATTCGACTAAACATTCAGAAAAAAATTAAGCATTTACCTTCAGCAACAAAAACACATTAAATTTTAAATCTGTAACATTTAGATGAATAATTTTTATCACAATTCTCCATTAGGAGATATAAAGTTGATTTCTCACTTCCTTTATTTCTCAAAATGTCCTTGCACACTTATTACGTTTATTAAATATTGAGTCAATACATTTGAAAATAAATATATCTACGGCCCTACTCATAAATATTCCCTAAAACGACGCTTCAACATCGTACTAGCTATTCTGGGGAGGGGACTGATCCTGCCGGATTGTAAATTTTTTACAAGAAGATTTGATGAATTATATTGGTGACGATTTTTTTAGCGTGGCAATACTCATTAGCATTTAACATTTTCGGCGTGTTGTCAACTTCACGTTAGTTTATTTACGTCAATATTTAGACAAAAGTGGCCGTCATGTTATAGTAATCAGATTATACCTCAAATATGATTTAAGATTTTCACGGCCAAAAGTATTTTTGTTATTTGCTTTTGGGGTGTTATGCCGTGTTGCGCTAACTCCTTCTTTAGCCAACGTTTCGGACAGCATTGTAGTGTCCATCATCAGGGCAGATGTGTTATTTATTGCCCTTGATTCTTGGTTCTGCCCTGATGATGGACACTGCAATGCTGTCCGAAACGTTGGCTAAAGAATGAGTTAGCGCAACACGGCATAACACCCCAAAAACAAATAACAAAAAAGATTTTACCTCTATTCCCATAATTACTTTTTAATTTTGATGAATACCTATTTATACCAATTTTATTTTCTAAATACTTAAGTTTTTTTACCGAGTTGCATCTCTTTACCTAACCTTAGTAACACCATTAAATAAAATAAAAACACTTTGTTTACCTTTTATAATAGAACTGCATATACTACATCTCATTTTCATAAATGACACAGAAATATTTCTGGTTTTAAATTAATAAAACAACATTTAGTATTCGATTAAAACTGATTTCTTTTATTGTTCCACAAAATGATACAATTAACGCAGTTTGCCAATAGTAACTGTCTTAATTAAAGCAGGAAACATCGAACGGAAGACATGCTTTCAGTATTTATCGCTTCAGCTTACATTACTCCGACACACACTAGCTTAATTAACGATCTTAATTAATCACAGGCAAATAAATAAAAAAAGAATAATTGGATAATTTGTAGAGCGCCGTTTTTGTGAAAGATCACCTCAAGGGCGCTAAATGGTTCTAATAATGGGTTCAAGGAAGCAGTTTCCGAAAGAAATCCGAAATAGTAGTACCTAAATATTTTAATATTGTTGAGCGACGAAAATCCAAAATAGTAGTACCTAAATATTTTAATATTGTTGAGCGACGAACGAACTTTGAAACAGCCTGTAGGTAACATTCGATTCACGCGTGCCAAGTCCATGCGCGTTGACTACCATCGAGAACGATAAATGCGAAGCCTTTATTATATGCACTCACTTCTAATAATAATAACAAATTAAATAAAAACAAATCACTTTGTTTACACCACTTACACCGCTTTCTTAGTAATTTCAAAATCACCTAAAATAATAAAGTATTTTACCTTGAATTCACGGCAACAAGCTCGAAAAAAAAACTGTCCCGATGAAAAGTGAATGCTACGCCCAGACACTTGCCACTTGACACTTGTGGCAACGCAAGCCTAGGTAAGCGTAGGCAAGCCAAACGTTGGCATCTACGCTCTTGGCGGACGTCGAGGCAACTACATCAGCTGTGACAGATGTCATTTTTCCTATTTCTATTTAAAAGCTAAACGAAGAAATTGCCCAAAAAAAAGACAAATTAATTTTATTGATAATTTGAGAAGAAATTTGAAAATAATGTAAAAAGATTGCTGCCAAAACTATGGGAAAAAATAGTTGAAGATAATTATGTTAATTTTGAAATTTGAAATCGTCAGAAACAACTTAAAAATAAGTGCTCTCGCTAGCAGAAAAGTTGCTTGAAATGGCTGTAGCCGTGATTAGTGATCAGATCTAAATAGCTATGTACTTCCCTACCTTCCTCTTCCCCATTTACTTCCCCTCCTCCACTACCTCCAGCATCACAACATACCCCAATTGGGGATGCCATAGTCTCACTGGCTCCAGATGGCTTGGAGCTGTTGAGACTCTTGTGCGGTATTCACACACAAAAAGAGTGGTATAATGCATTCGTCCCGGATATACGAGAGACCCAGTTTCAACCGTTACTTTATTTATTTTTCTGTGACTTGTTCCTTTTCATATAAAAATTAACTAATTTACTTGAATTAATTATATATGTTTTTAAATTAATAAATCCATACATAGGACCCTGCTTGATATAATTTAAAAAAAATGATTATCGTTTGTCCAGTTATACATTTTTACGATATTTACTATAAACAGCTCGGAGTTGTACTCTTCTCAGGGTTAATTGCCATTTACAAGGCGCAAGTTAGCAACGCTTGCCGCGCCTTGTGGACAGAATACCAACCGGACCCCGGCCTGATCGGCAGCAAGCTATCGCAAGCCTATTCAAGCCAAGCCAAACGCTTGCGGACGCTTGCTGAGCCGAGACAAGTATGTGGGCGCCCCTTAAAACACTTTTTATGGTTTGTAGAAATATCACAATATCATAAATATCGAAATGTTACAATCGATATGATATTATAAGAATGTTCGTATATTTCGGTAACAAAACCGAATTCCGAAACCGGAACTTTTCGTAGGGCAACATAATATATTTTTTAATGTAGAAACGGACTTCAAAATGTCCAAAACCCAATACAATGCTTTATTATATTATAGCTAAAGAAAATATATTTATTTGTGATAACTATTTGTGATTTTGATAACTCCATGCCACACCAATTTAATTTGTATGGAAGGTAAAAAACAGTTTCTCAAGAAAACTTAAAAAAAAATAACTGGCTATTCAGATCTTGTTACTAAATATAGCTAAAACTATTTAAAGCAACGTTTCAATTTTGAGCGGTGGTTTTACTCAGAGCGCCTTTCACTATGCGATGCGCCGCAAGTGCACAACAGATTATTTAAATGAATTGATTGTGAAATAAGACAAATTAATTGAATAAAATTTACTCGCAACTCCGGATTGCTAGTTGAGAGCCTTACCCCTCGACCAAACCTTACCACAAACATTATTAATTTTCTCCATCAGGAGTGTTGAAAATTTTGAACTGGTGCATATAAATCGAACTCACATGGAATAGCACTATTATATATCCCTACGCGATAGTGTGACATAACACCACTAACCAATGATAGCTAAAATGTATCACGCCACAAGAAAGATACAGCGGCAAGGGATACACAAAACAAACAATTTAGTTTCATGCTTGATATCGATAGTTAAATCAAATCTTGATGTTTTAGACTTCGGTAGGCAGGTACCTACCTAGGTCACTACTTACTTGGACTTTACGATAATTTATGAAAAGATATGTACAAAGTAGGTAGGAATATAATTATGTTGCATTCTGTAAATTGATTCGAATTCGTGAGATCAAAGAAGATAGACCGCATACCTACCACAGTTCTTACAATACAATTAGGTTCGCTATTTCGCCTTTCGGAAAAATCTCTGGTGTATTTTGTTTATCTAGGTACCTACCAAATCAGAATCCAGTCGGTGTCCCGAAACGAACGATTACTCGTACTAGGTACTGTAGGTACGAGGAGAAGGAAATGGAGCGGTAAAGGTTCCTGACTAGGTATTTATATCTGGTCACCAAGCAAGACTAAAGTTATTATAATGAACACGATAAAGAAGTGGACGCTTTATATGGATTAGGCATATTGCACGGATTAATGGAGAATAGAGTGTAAAGAGAATACAATCGAATCCTAGCTGTTCAAACCTAGTTAATTACTGTGTAAACGTCCTAATTAAACTCAAATTCTCAATTATTCAAAACTAACAACTGAATAAATATTAACTATTTTATTCGATACTTAAATAAGTGAGATAAGGAATTAATATGTATTTATTTGTAAGAAACAAACAGCTTACAGTATACATAATATATAATACAGAGATAAATACCTACAATACGACTGCAATCCATTCACACAAGTGAATTGCAGTCAAGCCAAAAAAGTTTCTTATGCTAATATTGGTTTGGAGATGGAGTTTTATTATATCTTAAAATTAATGTTTGGTTATAGAAAAGGGAGAGGAATATAGGATAAGGATATAAGATGCTCCCGATACATTTCATACTTTCGTATTAATTTATCGTACGCGTTTCTTCTATTCGATATTTCTGAAGATTTTTTTAAAAATGTCTATGCTGTGAATTTTTTTGTTATATTGCGTACATATTCCAGGAATTGGGATTTTTTTTCTAATGTTTGTTCTACATGTGGGCAAATGGAATAAATTGGATTGGCGGGTTGATCTTGATGGAATTGGAATTTTTATTAAATTGGTAAGCTCTGGCGAGTCTCGGCCATTATTTAGAATTTTATAATACAAGATTTGATAAAAAATTAAACACTAGTAATTATTACGGTTTTGATAAGGATAACATTTTCATTTTAAAACTGGTTTATGCCTGTTGATTTCCGTAAAATACAACAAATAGAAATGATGGTTCACAGAATGATAATACCGATAATCTTATATGGCCACTAACTGAAAATAATATTAAAAATGTATTTTAATTATCATTGGTTGTGACAACCCTTTCCTAAAAGAAATATATTTGTTCAATGTAATCCGATAGCTGTCTGGGATATATCCGGTCGAGAATATGTGGAAAGGGTTCAATCAAATTACGGAACAAACTGTTGGGTAGCTGTCTCTTTTCTGCGCGGTGGCAGGAGCACGTCAGTAACACGTGTTAATATGTTCACGTGATCGCGGAGTGAATTCGTAGCTAATCGTTTGAGAACTTTGTTATGAATTAAGTTTTGAACTTATTAACCACCTACCTATGATGTTTTTCAATTAAATTAAAATTAATCTTGTAACCGACCAATATTTAGCCCAGTTACCTAGGTACCTAGCTACATATCTATGAACAATAAGTTTTCTGAAAAATGCAATCAATTTATTTAGACAAAATTAATGAAATTAAAAGTTTTTCGATTTTAAAGAGGTCTTTAAAGGATTTTAATGTTCTGAGCCGGGTAGCAGTATCTACCATTACATCAACACCACTACCATCACTCAAGTGTCTGCTCCTAACCGTCTGGCGACAGTGAAAGTACACATTTACAAATGTTCCGAAAGTGCCAGTGCAAAGTGAAAATGCCGAAAATATACTATAGTATAGGTACCAATGTATTAAGTAAACTTAATAAACTGTTAATTACACCTATTTATCAAATATTTTTTTTATTTTACAAGCAATAATTATTCGCCTGAAACACTCATCCACATTGAAAAATCTCCTGATAAAAGATACATGACGCAAGATATAAGATATACAAGATAGTTTACCAAAAAAATAATAAATATTTTTTTCTTGCGCACGCCGTAATTTGAACCCGCGACCTCCGAATTCATAGCCAAGGATCGTAATCTCAATCTCAACGGCGAAACAATGAACAACTATTTTCTAGTTATTTAAAATATTGCATTATTCACGTAACATGGCGATACTGAAAGTACCTATCTACCATTCTTGAACTTGCCGCAAATATACCATATAGGTACGAACGAATTATTTGGTATAATTTATCAAATAAAATTTACTTGCGCACGCCCTAATTTGAACCTGCGACCTCCTAATTCGTAGTCAAGGATCGTCATCTCAATCTCAACGGCGAAAAATTTAACAACTATTTTGTAGTTATTTAAAATATTGCATTTTTTACGTAACATGGCGATACTGAAAGTACCTATCTACCATTCTTGAAATTGCCGCAAATATACCATATAGGTAGTAACGTATTATTTTAACAAATAAATATTGTGAAATTATACAAATTTACTTGCGCACGCCCTAATTTGAACCCGCGACCTCCGAATTCATAGCCAAGGATCGTAATCTCAATCTCAACGGCGAAACAATGAACAACTATTTTGTAGTTATTTGTAGTTATTAACTATTTTCTAGTTATTAAAAATATTGCATTATTCAAGTAACAGGGCGATACTGAAAGTACCTACCCACCATTCTAGAAATTGCCGCAAATATACCATGTAGGTACTAACGTATTATTTAAACAAATAAATATTGTGAAATTATACAAATTTATCAGATAAAATTTACTTGCGCACAACGTAATTTGAACCCGCGACCTGCGAATTCGTAGCCAAGGATCGTGATCTCAATCTCAACGGCGAAAAATTTAACAACTATTTTGTAGTTATTTAAAATATTGCATTATTCACGTAACATGGCGATACTGAAAGTACCTATCTACCATTCTTGAACTTGCCGCAAATATACCATATAGGTACGAACGAATTATTTAAAACTAATAAGTATTGTGAAATTATAGAAATTTATCAAATAAAATTTACTTGCGCACGACGTAATATGAACCCGCGACCTCCGAATTCATAGCCAAGGATCGTAATCTCAATCTCAACGGCGAAACAATGAACAACTATTTTGTAGTTATTTAAAATATTGCATTATTCACGTAACATAGCGATACTGAAAGTACCTATCCACCATTCTTGAAATTGCCGCAAATATACCATGTAGGTACTAACGGATTATTTAAACAAATAAATATTGTGAAATTATACAAATTTATCAGATAAAATTTACTTGCGCACAACGTAATTTGAACCCGCGACCTGCGAATTCGTAGCCAAGGATCGTAATCTCAATCTCCACGGCGAAAAATTTAACAACTATTTTGTAGTTATTTAAAATATTGCATTATTCAAGTAACATGGCGATACTGAAAGTACCTATCTACCATTCTTGAATTTGCCGCAAATACCTATACCATATAGGTAGGTACTAACGTATTATTTCAACAAATAAATATTGTGAAATTATGCAAATTGCACGCCGTAATTTGAACCCGCGATTTCTGAATTCTTTTTTTATAGTTATATTATTATTGCATTATTCACGTAACATGAGAGTAGGAAGTATGTACCTCTCATTATTATTTTACATAGATTTATACTTTTGAATAGGTACCTAGAAAAAAAAAAACTATAAAAATAAAAAGTATAAAACTCAGTACGGGTAGTGAAGCCCACATTGTCAAAGTATGAAAATAAATTTATTTTGAAAATACAGGTATCTGTAATATGATTAAAAATTATGGAAGTATTTTTTTTTTCACAAAGCACTCTTTTCAGGGTGGAATGCCTAAAACCAAAAAAAAAACTTTTTTTTAATGTTTACACAAACGTAATATGTGTAATTATTTTTATTAGATTATTTTAAAATCAGTTTTTAATACACCATCATATTATGTACGAGCATATTAATTTTATTATTATCTAATGAGAAAAAATAATACCAACAATGCGGACACCGGGTTTAAAAATGCGACATTCTCCGACAAAAGCAAGCGAAAAAGAATACAAACATAAATTAGGTAAATAGGTACCGAGCCTTTGCTAATTCGAAAATTCACAATAGAAAATTTCAAAAATCTGAGAACGATACGATAGTGGCATCTATGGATATTTTAGTAATGTATGGCTCAAAGCATGCCTTCTGCATAATTTTAAAATTGGCTTCAATCTATGCGTTGCGTATATAATGCAAAGTGTTAGTTTGGGGACAGATACTTTGGGCCTGTCCCCAAACTATACAAATGTCCCCGAAGTATGGGCGCGCTCGAAAAACTGTCCTCATTCTATGCTTCCCACATATATATATATATATATATATATATATATAGAAGTTCCCCAGTGAGATGAGCGGCTTTTGATTTTGTTGTAATATACCGTTTTTTAATAAATAATCTGTTCAAGAATTAAACCTAATAAACCCTTTTTCTTCAATGTATTAAACCAGGAGAACTCATATACCGGTGCGATTGGTATAACAGGGGGCAATGATTTCTAGGAATTGAAACACTTGCTCTGAGGATGAGAAGGACTTTGGAGTTCAATTTTATGTAAGTCCCATTTGCTAAAAACTGAATGTCACCCTATCTGTCTTTATTATTTACTTTGCTTCTTCTTCGTTCAAATATTGTTACAATATACTGTCAAATTACCCATCTTGTAACACATCTAATACTTATTTTTTCTTTAATTTTGTAATATTTTGTGTCTGTATGTAGAATTACTTTATGTTTGTGATTACTCTTATATTTTCTTCACTCAAATGTAAATTGTTAACCTCGATACAGGCTTAGTCCCATTGAGGTTAATTTTTATGTAAAAAAAAGTGTTTTATGTATAGTGAGATGCAATAAATAAATAAAAATCGACCGGTATTTATGGCAATGTAATAAGTCAATTATGTAATTTAAGTTGGGAAAAAAGTAGAGGTTTTGATTGAATATTCTATTCTTCCTTCTTCTTGACTTTTTTCACTCTTCTTGACTCTTCTTGGCCCTTCTTGGATCTTCATAGTTCTTTTGAATCTTTTTGCTTCTTACCGACCTTTTTTGACTCTATTGGGCTCTCTCTCCTTGCATCTAAAAATATAATAACATGTCAGTAAAATGTACGACTCTCCCTTTAAAATAGTATTTTAATATGCACTCATCAAAAATTTTGGATGGGTTGGAAATAACATGATTAAGGGCAATTTTTTTATAGGTAAGCTGAAAGTAAAAAAAAATTGAAAATATATATTACATAAATATGTAAAGAGAAATTCTTCATCGATATTAGCGGCCGATGATCCCAGCAATGTGATTTCTTTTATATTTAATATAGTCGACAGTATTTTCTAGGTGACCGGATAAATCATCACATATTTAAAAAGTTATATAAAATCATAGAAAGTGATGAAACAAAAATTTTATTAAGTAACTGGATTAAGTAGGTTAGGTTAGGTCATGTTAGTTTAGGTTAAAACATTTTTTTTCATCGTTTCTAATGACTTTATATCACTTTTTAAAAGTGTGTTGGATTGTCACAGTGTTGAGTTATCATGGAACCATTTTCTATAATGCCTATCTTGAAAGAGACAATTATACCAGAAACTATTTGGATTTTATTCGTAATTAAAAAATACAAGTTTTTTTACATTATCATAAAAATCATCAATTTTTTTCTATAGTATTTAGTTCGCATAACCTTATTTGGGGTACGCCAGAAATAAAGATAACGAAGCCAACTACTTTTTATCCATGTGCCTATCATCTTCCCGTATTGTTAACGGTAACTACTAACAATTTAAAATTGTAAAGACACACTGTAAATTGGGCCTAATTAAATTTTAAAAAACATAATATTGTGAAAAGAAATCTTTCGTGGTATAATGTAATATTGTTAATAATATTTTTTCTGGGTCTTGTCACATTGTCAACAAAAAAACAATGCGTTATTTTTAAAACAATTAAGTCGTTAAGTTAAAGAATTTGTAACGCACAGCGGAAGAACGTATTAAATCATAATAAACTTCATGTGAGGTGGTTCGCTACTTTACAGGTTAAACGAGAGACAATGGATAATCTAATGGTAAAATCTTTAGTGCTAAATAATACTGACTCGGAAGTGTAAATAGCGAACTAAAGGCATTTAGTTGCGTACCTACTATGGGTAAAAGGGCGCCTTAAAGGTTTTCCGGGGGTAAAGTGCGCTAACTTCGGGAAACGATTATACATTGGAGAGGCCGTCACAATTATAAATCCTATCCTACCTAAAAAAATAGCATTTTAATTTGGTCCCGAAAAACAGTATTGTTGGTATTTTTCAAAACGCTTTTTTAAAGCCTTCTGTACTCACATTCGATCTTAAAAAAAAAACGTTCAAAATAAACTTCGAAATTGCAACAAAATGCTTGTAAAATTATTACGGGAAAGTTGCGAACTTGATTGGACTACCTAACTTTGTACACATATAGCTTCTTAGTATTGGTATGATTGGACTACCTAACTTTATACACATATAGCTTCATAGTATTGGTAGGATTGGACTACCTAACTATGTATACAAATAGCTTCTTAGTATTGGTAGGATTGGACTACCTAACTTTATACACATTTAGCTTCTTAGTATTGGTATGATTGGATAACCTAACTTTATACACATTTAGCTTCTTAGTATTGGTATATAGAAAACAATTAAATGATTGATTAAAACCACTGTTTATTAATATATTAAGAGGATAAGTCAGAGAATTTTATAAGTCAAATATATTTTTAATCTAAAAAGTGTTTATAGGAATCAGATGATGGAAATTTTTTTTTTTGTTTTTCATGATGATATCAAAGTAAGGAATGTACGCTTTAACAAAGTTATACGTATACATTTTGTGGCATATCTTCAATGTTTAGGAAATAGTAACTGTTTATTTGTACCTGTTTGGCCATGTAAGTTGATGGCTACCTACCAGTCTAGCAGAAATCAATCCAAACTGAAAATAGCACTAGTTTTTTTTAATGATCTGAAAAAACCTGATAGGTATGTACTTCTAATATTCCGTGTTCCACACTACCGTTGCTCTTACTTCTCAACATCAAACATAAATAATAATCGGTTCGTGTCATAGTGTCAGTTCCGCTGACTCCGGAGGGGGACTCCTGTGTGGTCTCCACACAAGACAAATATAAAAAACCTAGAAAGGGTACTCGTAGATATTCCAATTTACCCCACGGACATCAGTACGTCTCCTCGGCCACTCACCAGTTGAACACTTTGTGCATAGAATTACGGAACACATCTAAACATTTAATGTGTGGGTGAAAAGGCAATTTATCCACTCACTTCAGCTAGGACAAAGAGGTGTTTATTTCACGTCTCTCCACAGTGTTTGTTGATAAATTATTAATGAATAAGTATTTCTCTACGAACAAACAACAACTCCGTCCAATGTCCACTCAGTTATATGTACAAAAAGACATGCAGCTATTAAAATACCCTTTTCGACGATAGTTAACACTGCCTTGAACCAAACGGACTATGATGTCAGACAAAAGAAAATTTGGGTAAGAAGAAATTTGAAAAGTAATCTAAACCGTAAAGCCATTTTAATAATTTAAGTTATATTCAAAATGGTGGTCTCACTAACTCCAAATCTAAACCTAAAATCCATTCACCATAAAAACTTTTTGGTCCTAAGCAAAATATTATGAAATCAGATGTACCACAAGGTCGTTAAGTAGAACCTACCTTGTTCGTTTTATAATATTGTTTTCCACGTGTTACACAGTGCATCAAGATAATAAATGTGCTTTGTGCAACCATATTATTATTATTTTTAATATTTGTTATTTGTTGTTTAAAATACAAACAAGATAATAATAATGCGGCGTGTTAATAGACTGACTCACATGTCACAAATACATTATATTTGTCTTTAAAATATCAACCATCCAAATAATAACACATCATGCTATATCTTCGTGAGGAGTAATAATTCAAACAAATAACCCCTTGTCTTTGGCTACAGTCTAATCAGTTTGATACATGTTGTTCAATTTTTTAAATATATCGATTTTAATCACAATACCCCAATTACAATACAGCGTGCATGTTGTGTTAAATATAACACTAATTATTAACTTCATTCCAACCTCAATCATTTCATTCACTTTATATACACGACTTTAGTTATTCACTTTTCTTTATCTTGTTCACAACAATAATATTCATAACTTTTCATCTTTAATTTCATTATATTGTTTTCATTGCATCTATACATAATTATACGACTATCAAGCTGAATCTTTACTTCAAATCATCAGGATGGTACCAGAACTCCTTGATTACTAGCCTCCCAATGCGCGAGATTTGATGAAACTGCAACAACGTGATGTTGCAGTGCATAAGTAACGTAGGTATAAAGTAAAGTATAAAGCACTGCATTTTAGACTTCCACTTTATTTCCACGAGAAGTCTTTAAGGATTCCTTACCGTTGTTGCGACTCGAATGCTGCTTGGCTGTAGTTTAGCTGTAGTAGCTCGTCAGTGTCCTCTCATTTATGTCAATTGTTCGCTTTCGTCAACAACATTGCAATAATTGCATGCGGAATGTGCCGACGTTCACCTGATGCACCTTTATACATAAAGTTTAGCCATTACACGCGCCTTTTCGCGGGCGCTAATTGATCGACACAGCTTCACTCCATTTTACGCAGAACTTGCAAAGATCGCAAGGAAAGTGTATTGTAAATGTTTAAAATGTATGGCATCCCCAATTGGGGTATGTTATGAAGCAAAGGTAGTGGAGAAGGGAAAACGATATTGGGGAAATGCATAACTACTCAGAACTGGTTACCAAACACGTCAATTTCAAGTGAAGTACACTATATATAAGAGTAAACTATATGTTATTTTTAATGAATGCCTTGTGAAATAACACGAAATACTCATATTAAATTTATTAGATTTTATACAAAGGATTTGGTACATTTTTTCAATGTTGAACTTTGAATTATCTTTTACATAGACATATTAAATCAATCAATATAGATTTTTTATTTTGAAACTATGATTTGAATTTGTTTTTCTTCGTTATTTGTTATTTCACAAATACAAAAAAATCATCTTTTTTCTGTGGAATTTCAGCATTCTTCTAAAATAGTTCCTCCGTCGATAGTGTTTCCTTAAATTATTGAAAAGGAACAAAACACCGAAGGGCGCCATTAAAATATTGAGGAATCATTGAATGAAACAATGGCAAAATTTAACGATCTGGAAGAAAAGTTCCAATGAAAATGGTTTCGAAAATGAGATATAAAAGACGTTAAAAAACATCGGGCCACCATTGGAACAATTATTTAAGTGGGAGACGACTTTTTCACTGAAACGGAAATTAAAATTCAGAAAGGGAAAAAAACTGAAATCGATCTGTTTTATATTATTAAGATGGCGTTTGGTCCCGCCGATTGGCTACACAATGGGATAGTGGACGTCAATCGGATGTACAATAATAAATGGCCATTGTTTCGGGGGGTATCAGCGATCGCCGTCGATGGCGCCACTGCGCAACAACAGCGGTGACAATCCGCGGCGTGACTTTATGCGCATCCAAGGTCTGGAATTCTCGCCCTTTACCTTTTACTTTATTCCCTGCACTCGACCAATAACAACTACAACAGCCAAAAAACCTTGCACAAAAAGACACATACCATCCAATAAACACTAACAAACCTTCATTCACTTCACTTTTACCTTTCCACTAGCTGGTAATGTTTTAATTGCCGATTTCGACGGTGTCAAGGGCGCCAGCCACAGCTTTTGGGAAAACTTTTAGTGCTTTTTTTGCTACCAAATAAAAACACGCTGACAAGGGACTTTGCTTTGTTAAGGGGCCAATAAAACTGTTCTGTTTTAGGGTTTAATTGAAAGAGTCTAATATGAATGATTTAAAGTAAAGTGTCTTGGACCGCTAAGAAATGTGGAGACACATTAAAAGATAATATATTATATATTATATTATAATATGTAATATAATTGACATATTATATGTCAATAATTCTGAGCATTACCCACCAATGTTACTTTAAAACGCAGCGAATGTTTTAATAAGTCTCCCACAAATAGTTTATTTAGTTATTAGATAATTTACTGAGAATCTATTCAAATTATTGGTAATCTACTTTAAAACGGGATAGCAGGTTTTTAACGAAAGAATTAATGGGTTTCCTGATAAACTTTTAGTAAAATAGTATATATTATCACGATTTCAAAAAAATCATAATATTTTCGCACTTCGTCATTATATATTATCAAGGCAAATGCAGGTGCATGAACACGTGTTCTGATATATTAGGAGTTTAATAAAAAAATATCAGGAAACGGCCTGCAATCCCGTTTTTACCAGAATGACAATAATTTGAAGAGATTCTTAATAAATTAGCAATACTCATTTTTCTGGGTGTCTCCATTATTATTTATATCATCCGTTAGCCTTTTTTATGCGCGCCCCTGAGGTGATATCTCACAAAAGCGGCGCTATACAAATAGTCCAATATTAATAATATCATGATGCTTCGTTGTGTGAAAATACACTGCAGGAAGATAATTAATGATAAAAGTAATAATTTAAAAATATTTTTTTTTATATTTAGTCGTGTCTCGTGAAATTTTTCCCACAAAATATTTGATTTTGTAATCATTTTGTAATTTTTACCTACCTCAATTATGCGACGGAAATATTGGTTATTTCTCAACTTTGTTCCACTTGATCGTGGCAGCTTTAGCGAGATATAATAATACGAGATGCAAGAGAGTATCCGAGCTAATGAGGTGAAAGCGACACAGACCTTTATATTTCCTTAGCATTACTTCTTCTGAAAGAGAGTCGCCCATTGTGTTATTCTAATCGGTAATCCATCAGCTCTCCTCCATTCACAAGCGACATGTTAGTTTTTTTACCCAAATAGATATTCCCACGGACCGTGGAGCGATTTTATTAACCTTATTGCTTAGATTGTCGTGAAGTTTAATCAAAATATCGCACGGTTCCAAGCGAACGTCAGGCCGTTTTAATTTGTACAAAAACTCCTATGCCGCCCTCGGATAAGATACCAAAAAAGTCTACAAAACCAGGAGGAAACTGCTGTCGGCTTCCGGAGATCAAAAAGGGCGCATCTTTGGGGAATTTTAAGTATTGGCGTTTCAACCTTGCGGCGACCTGCATAGATGCAAGGACTTAATGTGTGTCGAGATTAAGATCAAAATGTTTATGTATATTTCTTTGTTTATGTACGGATCCCTGATCCCGCATCAGAAATTGAATCTAAACGCACTTTTATATGCCTAGTTATAGCTTGATTTCTTTTCTTTTCTGTCGTTTTTTTGGGTATCGGTCCCCTTCGGTTATCTGTGAATAGGATCTGATGTTTTAGTAAAAGGACGAGTTAGCCGTAAATGAGAGTTATTGGCCTTTACACTGAGGATGTTACTAACTATTCCTTGTCCACTACTTTGAGGAAGCCGGCCGCCGCATTGGGGAAATATTTGTTTGGTTCCGATTTGATTGCCATCACGACGTTTAACTTCAATCTAATTTCTTTATGGGAGTTTTCTGAATTTAACAGGAGTCAACTGTTGTAGGCGTTTACCAGAGCTGGTGGGTTTCAATAATCATCCAAAATGGTACGGAAATATTTTAAATTTTCCATTCTTATTACGTTTCTCCTTTGACGTTGCCGGCGAGAAATTTAAAATTCAGGTAAATTAAACGAATCTCCGAAAATTATACCCATATATTTTGTTTCTATTGCTGTAAACATAGCGTCGTAAAATTTTGATTGGACAAAATAATAATGCGACTGCTGTTGGGTAATTTATTCAGACGACGTACAGAATATTGATGGTTGGCCAAAAAAAGTTTTAAAAAATCTTGTTTTGTTTAAATTAAATCTCACTAATTGGAAAAATGTGAAATTTCGTTTTATTTTAACATTAATTTGTTTTCCATGAATATGTGTCGCTTCGGTGAAAGGTAATTATTTAACACCGAGTATCTAAATTCGTCCTTGTAGGGACGTCGTCGACTTTCTGCTCTTCCTTCTCACACGTTTTGTTTGAAAAAAAAAAGACAGAACATATTAGAACGATGGCATCACGTCTAGAGGCAGAGCGCCCGATTGTCGTCGTGAAGAACCGAGGTTTGATCCCCGCTTGAACTATTTTTTTTCTTCTTTTTGTGATTTTTTTAATACGAGGAAAAGTGATAAAATGCTCTCGTGCTGCGAATTTGTCAGGCATACATATAAGAAAATATCTACATTTTTTTTTAAATGATTTTTTTAAAAATTACATACATTTGTTAATTTTAACCGATAGTCTCCCGAAATGTCTAAATCCATTTAGTGAGACTCTAGACCGGCAGGTGTTCACTCGAGTAATTGGCAAGAATTAACGGTCGGTACCTATATGATATTTTTGTCGAAATATAGCTTACAAATCGAGCCGGTAGAGTCGCTCGGTATTTTGATTAATTATTTTTATTTTGAATCATTAACATTACTAATCAAGGCCGATAACGCGACTAATTATTCTCGCAGACGTGCGTGACATGTTTTTTTGGTAAAAAACACACCCATTATTAATTAATATACGGACAAATATACGGAAATAATTTTAAAAACGACAGATATGACTTCACACTGCCGATAAATCTTCTAATCGACCCTATATAAAGCGTTAACGAGACGTTATGTGATATTATTCATTTGCTGTGTTTGAAAACGAAAATTTATCATAATTTTTCAATAAATATAGTATTCCGCCATTCGATATTTAGTTTATCACGATATTACACCAATACAAGTATAAATCCAGATCATAGATTTAATTCATCGATATATTAACTCTAGATTTGGTGTGTTTTACAAATTCGGTCGAATAATTCGGCCCACCAACAAGTAATTTTATAACCAAACTCCCCATCTGATTCCGTCGCCTCGCTTCGAAAGCATGATATCTCGGGAAACAAATTTGGTCCTCACAGACTAACAAATAATAAAAAAGTAATGTTTCTTGCAATTTTTTGACTGCGCATTAATGTTATTTTCTCTAAATATTTTCGTAACCCAATTTTTGTAATCAATAATTTTGATTTCGGTGTCATTTTTAACATCCGCACGCCCTGTCTAGATTTTGTTGGTCGATGATTTAATGTATATAATTATGGTGATAGCTCGTTTGTGATGCTGAGCTCAATCAAAAACTAAATATATTTTTGATGGGTTCATAAATAGTATGTTTTGTGGGTAGAATTTAGTGACACAAGTTACTAACAGGAAGGTAAACTAACAGGAAGGTAGCTATACACTAAATGAGCGATGGATGATCCTATAATTTTAATTTAATTATTTTACAAAGGGATAAAATATTTTGATAGCTTTTCCGAAGAACTTCTAAAATCATTATTAAAGAACTAAACTCCCATAAAATTGTTAACAAAGAATAGCAATGAATTTAAATCACTATGGTATTTAAGATAAATTATTTGTGCAATCGTTTATTACTTAGATGGCTTAAAAATTATATACTAGTAGTCCGTAGTATTCCGTCCGCTCTGGCGGAGTAAAAAGGTACTATCAAACACGGCTACCATCTTGTGAGGATTGACCTGATACTGAACACACAATCAAATTTACAGACTGACAAAATGCAAAGTGGTGGACTCAAAACAGGACTTCGCTTCACTCAATCAATTATCGTAACAATTGTATAATTTATATATCAATTTTTAATGCGAAAACCTCAATTGCATTCAGTCTGATTTCGATAGTCCTCTGCGATACCCAATGGTCATGTGGCACTGACGTACCTATATCAGGATAGGCATCAAAACGCCGTTGTGAACTGCCAGCCTCGAATATTTAAACAATAAAATATTAAACGGGGTGTCAAGGGACGTATTTGACTTACTCCCAGTGGTTTCTGATAATATTTGGAGTAAAACATGTTGATTAAATTTTGGTTTCCGGTGAGATTTTAGTTTTTTTTTGTTTACAACACAAAACATACAAAATCAATAGGAATCGGACATTTAGGGTTTATGTGGTTACTCGGCTGAGTTACCAGTGACGTCAGTTAGAATTTATTTCTATAAATTGTTTTTGTAAAAAATTAAAAAACAAAAAAACGTCAAAAAGTCACAAGACGGAAAAATTTCATTTAGTTTTTTACTTTAAATAATATCAGGAATCACTGGTAGTAGTATAGCCAGAATATACCCTTCTGCCAATGTAGTCATCAACCTTTACGCATATCGCGAATGTCCACCTACCAGAGCAATTACCGTTCATAATAATTAATATGCACAGTAACCTATTTCTAAACCAACACCATATTTGCACAGATAAAATGAATCAAATATGCATAATAAATATATTATTGAAGCAATTATCTTTGTACGTAACCATATTAGGATTGTTAACAGCTTGTCAGCATGTATTTACAGTCGTCTGTATGTATACATATTAATTCAGCTACGTGAAAGCGTAATAACATAAATTAAATATGCAATTACCCCGTACATAAAATTAATGTTGCCAGCGATTAACTTCGAATCAAAGAAGGTTTAATAACAAGAATTCAATCGTATAAAGCTCAATAATTATTCATCCAAGTATGATGAGCGGAATCTTTAACTGTCTAACCGAACCGCGTCAATATCCATCACAAGTAATTAGGTTTTCCGCAAAAAGTATTATCATCTCCAAGACAAAACATTTTATGCTCTTCTGAAGTTTTGTTCCTTTTAAAGCATGTGCCAGAGTTTCTTACCAATTTATTAACTATTTTGTCTTTGGTGAATTTTACATAATGGTACCACAGAAAAGATTTGTTGTGGAGGAGTAAAAAAGGGATGATTTTAAATAGATTTATGGAAATAATGTGTTTAAATGAATTGACTAATGATTGAGATCATTCAAATATTATACCTTACAAGTACTTAAAAACAAAGTTTTTTGACTATCACGTCGACTTTGAAATCAAATATTTTGTCGTAAAAGGACACGCATGTAATAACTGTTTTAAATTTAGGATCTAGAAGCCTAAAGTGTATCCGTAAAAATTGGAGACATTTAACATCACTTATCTTTCAAATCCTTATAATACATCAACTTTCTCCGATTTCTTTGTTCAGTACGGGAAGAGAGCAGTGGCGGCTCGTGACTTTTGGGTGTACTAGAGCAGTGTTCCGCAAACTTTTTATGTTCACGGTACACCTAACTAATCAAGAAATTTTAACGGTACACCAAAGAAAAAAAAACAAGGTAAATTTTGGATAGGATTGGCTAGGCTTATTCTTATTACGAATAACGGCGAACTTTGAGGTTCAACTACGAAAGCTGCATGTCATCATAATTTAAAAAAAACATCCCAGGTTTTGAATGGTTTGTTTGGCAAAGCAGGGTTTTTCTAGCCGGGTTTGTGTAATTATGATTGATATTTATCACATAACAGTGACAGAATGACCGCGAACTGTCACCAAATCGGTTCGAGAAGGGAATTTTAATTTTACCCAATTGATAATTAAAATGCATATTTTTCCGCCGCCACCAAGCCAAAAAGTTTCCTTTTATAGTAATTACGGCATATCTAAAGTTTTTTTCTAAAAATTATTCGTAATAAGCGTGGCCACTCCGAACCAAAATTTACCAAAAACAATATTTTATTCATATTTATTATTAAAATCAATATAACATGAAAAGATGTTTAATGCGAAATGTGAGCCTGTTTAACTGAACACAGACGATCAAAATTTGGAACAATCGTTGATAACGCTGCTCGCATCTCTTCGTCGATCGTCCTCAGGCGTTCTCTTTTTTTGACTTTATCGTTGTGAGAGTTAAAAACCCCAGTTCGCATAAATAGGTCGTGGCAAATGGTAATAGAATTGCAATAGCTCGCTTTGACAGCAGTGGATACTTATTTTTTACGTGGAGTCAAAATGAGCTAACTCTGTTTCAGAAAATTTTAATTTTAGTGTCCGATCAGTTTTAAGCTCCATGAATTCTTCCTGCTCGTTTATTGGTAAATGTCCAAGGGAAATGCTTTCCGAAAATGGATTTCTTACCCAGTCCATAGGTTGCAGGTCACACTTAGGAAAATATGAGTTCATTTTTTCTGCTAACAGCTCTAAGTGTTTCACTATCAAAGCCTGCATTTTTTTTTCTGAATCGGCAGCCATGACATTTGGAAACATTTTGTTACTACCATTGGTAGCGTGGCTGATCCATAGCACCAACTTAGCGCGAAAGCTTTCAATCTTGCCTGAAGACGTTCAAATGTTACAATTTCTTCCTTGCATTTTTTTGTTCAACTCATTTAATTGAGCGAATATGTCCGCCAGATATGCAAGTTTTGCTACCCATTCTTCTTTTTTAAATAGATTTGCAATTAATAAAGTCAATTAAGTTCGCGACGACACAACCAAACACTAGCATGACTACTAAACAAGCGGGCGCAACGTCGCCGTCGTAATTCGTAATGTCATGTTGTCACGCGCATGCACCCCGATAGCTCGTGCGCAATCACGTGATAATGTAGCAATAGCACCCCACTTATGTAGTGTAAGCACACGTGATAATGTAACGTAGCGGCGTAGCACACGGCCACTTCGCAGCGATCGAGTCCCACCCACGCCACCTCCGGCCGCCGCGCCGCACAGAAAAGCAAAGACCGATTTACAGAGCACTTTGTGAGAAGTGACGCGGGACTCGCGGCACACTTACAAATGGCCACGGCACACCAGTGTGCCGCGGAGCACACTTTGCGGAACACTGTACTAGAGTGCCAATATTACAAATAATTGCGATATTGATGTTTTTGTAGCTGAAAACGATTTTTTTTTTCGAAATTTGATTTTGATTTGTATGAATATTTCCAGGAAATCCGTGTGGGGCACAGCGAAACTGAAATATCCTGAAAATATTCATACAAAAAAAACGAATATTCGTAAAAAAAAAACAATGTTTTTCAGCTTCAACAACATCAATAATGCCGTTTTTTGTTATAGAATACCCAAAAGTCACTAGCCGCCACTGGACGAGAGATGAGACTGTCTTTAACAAAACGTTTTTTCGTATTAACAGAATATTCAAACTAACAATTCGATTAGTGGTCATTTTGCTGTGATATGTCATAAACCCTGTCATACTAAAACAACGTACGAGTACATCAAAAAACACATACTTATTTCGGCTGTCTGTGATGTGCGTTAGTTATTCCTCCATGAAGTATTGATGAAATTTTACACACTTGAATATCAAAACAAGAGGAAGGTCACTGTAAACATCTGATTTCTTAAAACTCTACTCAGCCCGGGCAATGCCGGTGACTTCAGCAAGTATTGTGGTGTATTTTCCAAAGTGATCGCTTTGGTAGTGTTCCAGGGGCCGCCCATTCTCTCGATATATCAACATTAATTTGCATAAGTTAATCCGAATATGCTAAACAGAACTGCTTGAAGGAGACCCTCCGATAGCTCTGTAAAGGTGGAAGAAAAACACAAAACACACGACTCTTAATGGTCGAATGTCACCGGCGCGAAATCCGCAAAGTTGTGGAGCATTAAGTAATTAAAACTTTTATACTTAGATTCTTTCTTTTATCAATAATTTATTTACGTGTTAAAACTTAATGTACTATCTTTCTATCTGCTCTGCCTACCTTCTCGCCTACCTTCCACTTAGATAATTACTACCGATGTACGGAAGTAGACTAATATTAATTCGTAAGTTTAGGGATATGTCAGAAAATGTGAATTTTGTGCTTGAACTGATAGTATTTATTTTATTTTTATTAGGTACAATATTTTTTACAATTTAAGTTTTCCAGTAATGTAGGCCTCACTGGGTGGCTTGCCCGTGCTGAGGCCTTCATTTTATAATATGAAGTATAAACTACATAATACATTTTACGAGAAAAATTATACATTTAAAATTAAAAATACATAATAATATATTTCAAATTAAAAAAAAAAAAAAATAGTACATTGAAAATAATCTTGTGTGTTTGTGAGTGATGTGTGTTTATATTGGTTTTGTGTGTTACGTGTAGGTTTTATTTTTATTTTATGCTATGAAATTTTGGTAATATTGTCTTTTTTGTTCTTTAATCCATTTTGTAATTTTGTGTGTAAATTTATTTTTATCTTCCTCAATTTTAATTTCAAGTTTTAAACTGTTGAAAGCTTTTATTGCATGGCTTTGTCCAAAGCTTGAATTTACTGTCGGAGTTTTAATGTTTTCTTTGTACGCTTGTCTAACTGGTCTGTTAGTGTTATTTTGTGTAATTTGAAATTTTTTTTTTGTCAAAAATGTAGTTTAGTAGTGTTTTAACGTATAATTGGCGTATATCTAGTACGTCACAGCTGTTGAATATTTGGTCTGTATCAGTCAGTCTATATTATTTTAGTATTATCTTTGAGATCGTTTTCTGTGCGGTTTCTATGTAATTGATAGCCGAGTTTGTTGCTCCTCCCCAAGCAATAATTACAACGTTAGTTTTATGGATTGGTTATGGTGATTTTTCAAATAAAGGTACGTAATAAATTATAATTTAAAAATTACCTTCTGTTGATGCATTTATATGTAATAATAAAATTCGTCAGATTTTTATAGTGCCGTTTTTGTGAAAAATCACCTGTACAAATACATATATATGTATATATATATATATATATATATATTTTTTTTTTTAATTTGTGCGGTGTGTTTGGGCACCGCCGCCCTGGTAAGCATTTATTTAATAACCAATACCTCTGCCACAAGTCACCCAAAGTGGTTCGCTACGTTTGGAGAATTAGCAGGGGTGCCCTGATTCATCGGGTGAGGTATGTTCTGGATGCACCTGCCTACCAGCTGCGTGGCGTGCCAGATCGAGAGAGGCTGGTTTTGGGAGACCCTTCAACTCTTCTCCTCACTTCTCCAACTGGTCTCTTGACCCATCGACTTGCGCCGCAGTGGGAGGTATATATTCATATGTCATGCACTCCTGGAAAATAATTATTTGTGGTAAAATAAGAAACTTAAGTAATGAACGCGGAAATAATTTGTAAGATGAATGCATAACTTGGAAGTGAATGGTTCAAGAGGTCGAAGATGCCCGAGGAAAACATAGCACGATCAAGTGAAACAATCACTTATTACAATACAATAATATTACATCCACCTTGAAAATGCACCCAGTTGTCAGGAATTCACAACCTCTAAACTTTATCCCTAACAATTTATAAGCCCCGACCAACGTCGGGTACATATCACATACTTAATCCATTTTGATTAAAATAATCCATTTCCATCTGATTTCGAAAATTTCTGCTTAGAGCCCGAGCAACGCCGTTAACTATAGCTAGTATTAAATAATTTTGTAGAAAATTAATTGGATTATCCCATGGTGGTCTAAAATGATACCAACATACTTCTTAGTATAAAATTCTAATCATCAAAACACTTAGGACGGGTTGTTTCGGTGTATTTGAACAATTCATCAAATTTCAACGTTCATTTTCAAGTTCTGTGGAAGATTTTTTCAAGATCTGTTCTTATTTCAGTTTTGTCAAGCAACTAGCCTATAATGATATAATAACAGAACTTGAATTGGACTTTCACAGATCCCAGAAATGAATGTTGAAATTTGATGAATTGATCAAATACTCCGAAACAACCCGTCCTTAATGATTTCGCATTCACTCAAAAAACCGCACATAGGTAAGTTTTATATTTTAAAGCTAATAGCAATCTTAAAGGTAATACTAAAAAGACATAGACTGAATGATACATACCAAATATTTAACAGCTGTGACGTACTAGATATACGCCAATTATACGTTAAAACACTACTAAACTACATTTTTGACAAAAAAAAAATTTCATATTACACAAAATAACACTAACAGACCAGTTAGACAAGCGTACAAAGAAAACATTAAAACTCCGACAGTAAATTCAAGCTTTGGACAAAGACACTACCAATACCTTGCTATAAAAGCTTTCAACAGTGAAAAACTTGAAATTAAAATTGCGGAAAGTAAAAATAAATTCACACAAAAAATTACAAAATGGATTAAAGAACAAAAAAGACAATATTACCAAAATGTCATAGCATAAAATAAAAATAAAACCTACACATAACACTCAAAACCAATATAAACACACATCACTCACAAACACACAAGATTATATTTTAAATGTATTATTTTCTCTTTAAATGTATGTTGTAGATTATATTTGCATATTATAAAATGAACGCCCCAGCACGAGCAAGCCACCCAGTGAGGCCAACATTGGAAAACTTTTAAATGTAAAAAATATTGTACCATTAAAAAAAAAAATAAAAACAACGCACAAGACATGCAATGATAAGAACTTAAAAAATGTATCAATGTGTTATGCATGTATAGTGTACTTTTTTAATTCCCTTCGATTTGGTGTGGTCTCCGAAGTCAGGATCCGCTTCTGGTGAAGGCCAGTCCAGGGCTGGTAAGGGCCGGTCCGGGCCAGGTTAGGGACAGTTCGGACGGCACCACCGCGAGTGGCTAATGAGCCAATACGGCCGAAGCTTATCTTCATCTCGGTTCCTTGCATCGCTCTGCACTGTTTTAGGGTGTTGAAAATGAATTAACATAATTTTTATAATTCACAAAAGATATATTTTTTAATTTTACTTTAAGAGAACATATTATAATTTTCGAACAAGAATAAGAAAAACGATTATTTCAAAGGATTCGTAATCCGGTTAAAAACGGGATTTCGGGCCGTTTTCTGATAAACCTTTAAATTATCACGATGTGGGAACACATCGTGATAATACATTATCTTATTACGAATAATTTGAAGAGATTTTTAAGCAATACCCATTTTTCTCCGTGTACATTGATTTGAACGAAATCGGATGACACCGATTGAAATAAACTTTTGGAATTCTGGGACACAGAAAGGCAAATGATATTAATTCGGTAAAAAAATTGATATTTTAAAAGGTTTGATCGATTTCACCTCAAGTTAAAGAAACACTCGGTTGATTTGTAATGGTTAAAGTCTTCATTGATTAAACGTTATTTTATCAATGCAGTAAATAGTTTTACTGAAAAGATAGCAAGTAACAATTTTGCTGACGTTTTTCAATAAGAATAACTTGTTTTGAAACATAGACGAAACCGGGTTTGTAGCTTATAATATGATAAAATTATTAATCATTTTTTTATCCGAGTACCTATCTTAGTTGACAAAGGAACTGGTCCATCCCTGATTGCTGCCGGGTTTCAGTTTTGTTTGGCGCTTGTTTTGGACTTGAACACTTTTTGTTCTGAGCTAAAGGTCATTATTCCGACACCCTCCGAGTGTTACCTTAACACCTCTGTTTTATCAATGGCGGAGTGCTTTAGGGAGAGGACACGTTCCGAATATCTAGGGAATTTTTACAAAAGTTTCTAATAAATTGCGGTTAGATGTTAAAATTTCGTTAAAATTTTTTTGGTCATTAAAAACGATTGATAATTAACGATGGGTAGGAAAGCACCTGCAGAGATTTTAACAATTTACTAATTTTAACGGTGACACATGGAATTTGGAAATGTAATATTGAAAGAGACATGTTTTTTTGAAATCTGAAAACTTGAGAACCATGTGTGAGTCCCTTTTGAATGTTCCTTGATTTTAAGTTTTATGCCGTATGAGTTCATCAATTAAAACATTTTTACTACACTTAGATCAGTAGAGCCAATGATATATTATAAAACAACGGAAGTATCTGAAAAAGCATTGCAAACAGGGTAGAATGAATTCAGGAGCATTTTGGCCGTTAGTTTTTGGAAAAGATTTTTAAAAATATACATTATTATCTCTAAATAGTATTATATAAAGTCGGTATCCGCGCCTGCATGTTTGCGCGCTTAGATCGTCTTAACTACGCAACGGATTTTGATAAAGTTTTCACTAACATTTAGAGAATTTCTGCCGAAAGGTTTATATATATAATACGTGTATATTATATTTATGGAAAGTAGAGAAAAGTCAGAGTACAAGATATGTATACAGACGTAGAAACACAAGTAAGATGCACATCAGGGATGTCGCCAACATTTCCAATTAAAGTGGGGGTACACCAAGGATCTGTCCTCAGCCCATTGCTATTCATAATGGTCATGAATTACCTAACGAGTCAAGAAATGAACAGTATTCTCAAGACTATGCTTTTTGCAGATGATGTAGTACTGATAGAAGAAAATCATTGTGATCTACAAAATAGCCTGGAAAGGTGGAGAAAGATCCTGGAGGATAATGGACTAAAAATTAGCAGGAAAAAGACGGAATATTTGTATTTACCATTTGAAGACCCAAATGCTGTAACTCCTTCGATGCAATTGGATGGAGTAACATTAGCCAACTGTGACTCATTTAAGTATCTGGGCTCACTCATCCACAGAGACGGAGGATGTGCAGCGGATGTCAACCATAGGATAGGAGTGGGATGGATGAAATTTAGATACGCAACAGGAATTTTGTGCGACACGAAAATGCCAATAAAACTTAAAGGAAAGACATACCAGACTATTGTTAGACCCGCGATAATGTATGGCTCCGAATGCTGGACTATGTACAACTCCTACTCTAGGCAACTCGAATCAGCAGAAATGCGAATGCTTAGATGGACGGCAGGAGTATCATTAAAAGATAAAATTAAAAGCTCACGCATTCGTGGTAGCCTGGGTGTCACTGACATAAGCAGTAAGCTAGAGGAACGACAGTTAAGATGGTATGGGCACATAAGACAGAGACCACCAGACCACACAGTGAAGCAGGCAATGTCTATAGAGCTTCAAAGACAGTCATCCAGAGGTAGACCAAAGAATTCCTGGATGACCCAATGCTCCAAAATCCTACAAAGAAACGGCCTAGATGAAAGCGACACTCAGAACCGAAGAAGCTATAACCTGAGAACGAGAAGAGCCGACCCCAACAGCCTACCTAGGCAATGAGTTGGGATAGTGCTAGGAAGAAGAAAAGAAGAAGAAGAGGAAAGTAGAGAAAAGTCAGTGTTTTGTAATCAAGGGGTAAAAAAATATTTTCGGCCGCTTAAATTGCTACCGCTGGCTAAACCTTATGAGATACATCAAAATAATGTACAACAGAATTGTACATATTTAAAAGATCTACAGAAATGTTAGTGGTGGTATTTATCTATCTCCTAAGGATAACCCTCAGCAACGCTGAGTACTTGTCAGCTAGTTTATTATATGTTTACAGATCACAAAAAGGAAAGATAATAAAATGTAACCCTATTGAGAGGTAGTTTCTAGGTACCCCGTTCTACGGCCTCACTGCACCAGCGCATTGGGTTATTATAAAGTAAACATCAAATTAGTTAGTTCTTACGTGTAATATTTAAATATGCTTTAAATACGCGACCCGCGAAACTTTAGGTCACAGGTTTCTACATCTTGGTTAAATAAAAAATATTAAACGGTTTCTGTTCTATTTTACAAAAGGGTCCAGTCAATCTTTAGTATTAATATTTTTCTAGTTATGTTTCTGAAAACATAAATAATAACAGAAAACAGTTTAGATATTTCTTATTTGCGTAAGGTAACGTTATCGTTTGGATTTTCTGGTGCTATGATCAAATAATTAACGTTTTCAAAATCTGTATTATAATATAGAACAGGGTTTTGCAACAAACTTTTGCCTGTCAGTTTGAAACAAACTAACATAGACACGCAAGTTAGCGTACATAAAAAACATAAAAACTCCGTCGATAAGTACAAGCTTTGGACACCACAAATACCAGACAAAAAAGCATTCAACAATCTTACACTCGATACAAAAAATGAGGGGAAAAATAAAATTTCACAAATAAAAATCAATAATAACAAAAAAGTTTTTTGCAAAAATAAATTCAACAATTTATGTATATTATAATAAAACTTATTCATATTATATACCTACTTATAATTTATTCAGCCATCAATAAACAAAATAGCATTTATTGTTGGTCACATTAAAACCAGTTTCATTCAGAGAGCATATGTCTACTGTTTCATAGTAATATAACTACCACAACACGGGCATTAGCCTAGTATGGTAGTTAAAAAAAAAATGTCTAAAAATGTAACTTGTAAACATTTATTAAATAAAAAAATAAAAAAAAATAAAAATGACAACAAAACGGAGACAACACAAAGTTAAAATTTAACAACAAACTAGAAAACTTACTCGTTGTGATTATAGCAACGTTTGCGGTTGCCAAAACTTGAATTATTATATTTTAACATAGTTTTAACCAAAACTGATTTCTTTAACCATTGATTCAATATTGCGTAAATTTACATACGAACTTGGATAAAAGTTTAATTTAATAAAATGTTGGTACAGTGGTATTGATTTAATTTAGGTTATTTTATATGTACATAAAAGAACCTAAATAAAAATATGATATCCGCTATACACTTTATAGTTGGCCTCAAACCTACTTGCAAATGATTCTTTGCGAGATATTTTTTTTTCATTATATTTTCATGGAAGAAAAGGAAAAAAAAAATTATGGTAATTTTTGCAATTGAGTCACAATAATTGTCAAAACTTGACTCTAAATTCGTGAAAAACCGATTTCTTCATTGGGGCATATTTTATAATTTGAAATATAAATATAAAGTAGCACATATCCGTACGATATTTACTAAAAATTTTGATTAAAAAAATAAATTATCAGCTTTGTTCGGTATTTTGGTCTCAAATCCAAATTTATATTTTGTATGAAAAGGGTCAGTCAAATGTTCCCTTTAAGTCTGTTACCTATGTTAGTGGCAGTATAAGGCACACTAAGAGATAACACGGTTTTTGCTTATAGTTTTCTCTTAAAGTCCCTTAGTAAGCGTTAAAAGATGTTTTGAAAGGGAGAAATGTAAATACGAATGTTAGATGAAGCTCGCTAATATTAAAAACGATGACAATTAAGAGAAAATTGTTAAAATATTTAATGAAACATGACTCGTTTGAAATAGAGCAAAACTCTTGATAAATGCTTTAGTTGCATTTAAAGATACACTGTGATTTTTTTTCATGCCTATAACATATTAAATAACAGAATAAAACATGTGTTTTTAAATTTTTTGGAGCTACTTTGCGACATTTTTCTATCGAGGGAATTTCATATAATTAACGTTTCGTCATAACAAATGTATAAATATTATCTTTAAAAATAACTTCTTTTTTTTAACAAAAAAAACTTAAGGAGTTAACGAGAAATTTGTTATAAATCGGTAGAAATTGGGTATGCAGGGGCTTAAAGTTTAATTTAAATCCATGACATGGTTAAATACGCAGACGGCCAAAACGAGGAACAACTAACTAACAAACAATTTTTAAATCGATGCATATCCATTGCGTCCCCCAAAATCAACACTACCGACAACAATATTAACGGTGGCAACCAAAAAGCCGCCAATACACGCATTCGTTTTAGCCACTGTTTTTTGAAAACATGTGGAAAGGGAGCGAATATTAACGCATGATTTAAGAAAGGGACGGTCCAATGTTCGAGTATTTTGATGCGTTGGCTTCAGGTGGATTTAAGTGTGAAAACAGTCATCCGTATGCAAAATACCACTGCATGAAAAATATTTTTGAAGTACTAATATTATCTTATTTACATAATACCTGAAATCCTTGATTTCTCTCTTATTTCGTTCGTCAAGTGTGCCAAATTTCATCAAGAATTATCAATATTCCGTTTCACGGGATCCTAAAAGAGGGTTCATTTCGTGGCATTTTTACTGTTTTGAAAATCAATTGTGCAAATAAAACTATAGATTCGTATGAAAAACAAAGCATATATAATATAGGTATAGCTAAAGTATTCCGAGGACAGAAAAGGGTGTGGAAAAGTGGTAGGAATTTTTTGTAGAAATTCATATAGACAGTGTCTTTTCTTAGGTTTTGAATCAAGTGTGCAAAATTTCATCAATCCAGAATAAAATAGTAGATTTATATAACAACAAATTCACGCCGCAACACACACACTTCTTTAGATAATTTGTGTAATATTGTCTTTAGTACTTTGCTTGTACCAAGTTTTAGGTACCTTCTTAGGTAGGTACCTAGACCCCATATATCAAGTTAGGTCAGATTTTGTTTTAACAACATTCAAAATACAACAAAATCAGATATGTATTTTTCTCCTCTACCCCTCTAAGGCCCAGCATGCATTCGCTGACCGTCCGGCGGTGTTGTGAGCACCCGTGTCGAAGCAGGAGGCAGAGGATGTGTGATGTTTGTTGGGAGAGGCAAAAAGAAAAGACCGTGCGCGCCCCGCACCCGCGCATCTGTCAGTCCCTTAATTGATAACGCCAGATTTTATCTCGTCACCTCCCAGTTCTTAATTGTGCATCAACACATTTCGAGAATCTTCTAAAGGGGACCGTGGTCCAGGGATTGAACGCCTGATTGAATATTCCCCGATGCCTCGGAGAAATTAAGAGCCATTTGTTTTACAGAATTTTAATAATTTAACCAATTTCAAAGTTAATTTTAATGATCTATTCAAGTTCTGTTATTTTTTCAACATGGGGCAATTGTTTCATAGAACTGAAATAACAAAATAACTATATAGAATTTTTACAGTATTTTAAATTACACTTTTAAATATGTTTCATTTTTAAAAATCTATGAAACAACTTACTCGTAAATCGATATTTTGTTTCTTTAACTATTATTTACATCAGAGGTTCCCAAACTTTTTTGCCCCGTAGACCTCTTGCCAAATTTTTTTTTCCGTAGACCCCCTGCCTGCCGAATATTGAATTTTCCTAAAACTATTAACGTCCCATGTGACAATCATTTATTTTTTTAGTAAAAATATTCCCTTGCCTGCCCAACAACCGGGTGGCGGTATAGTTGCTCTGTCTTTACATTTTGCAGTCAGGGGCACCCTTGTTAGGTATTACACCAAATGAAAATGAACCCCCTGGGGGTCCATATAGACCACTTTGGGAACCTCTGATTTACATGATAAATTTATTTTTTTATAATTTAACGTAAGTACTTTAAGAACTTGCACATATTTATTTTCAATATTACTTCATCTGTCTGTAAATTTGTTTGTGCGTTCCGTGTCCGGTCAGTCCTTTCGCGATAGTAGTCGCTGTAGATAGTACCTTTTATTCCGACAGAGTTCGCATGCCGAACAGCATTACGCGAGGTCGACTATTCACAGAACTGCTAGTATTTATATATACATTGTAAAAAATAAACTTGAACATATATTAATTATGAGAAATAAGTTATAGAAAGAACTTGTTGTTCGATGACTCTAGAGTTCAAATTCAGAGATAAATATTCAGTACTTATTTATTATAATCATAACTGCTTTGTAGTAAGCTTCACACAAAAAGTCCTGTTTCCAGTTTATTGAAAGGTTTCTTTGTTTAAAATGATGTACAATTATTACTGTACATCTTCGTGCACAGTTCAAAGTTATAAAACTAAAGAAGAAGAATACTTTGTTTCTAGTGTCAATGGTGCAAATATTTTAATTAATATATAGCAATTATAATATATTGAACACAGTTATTCATTCAGACTCTCTAATAATAATAAATGAGATGGAAACTTTTGTACAAAGCAATGTTTAACAAAATTATATATGGTCAGATAGCGAAAGTGAATTATTTTCTGGTAGCTAACGAATGCTTGGCTCAAGTATAGTATGCAGACCACCAGTAATAGATATGTGCTCCGCAAAAAAGTAGAAAAATAATGGATTTTCTAAGTGAATGTTGTGCTACCACCCATTCTTGATAAAAACGTTTCTGGCAGCCTTGCATTGTCTATGAGGAGATCAAGGCATCGATGAGGACAATGTTAAACCGTTGGGTTTTGGGTTTAAAATCCCAATATAACATTTAACAAAAACAACAACCCTGCTTATTTGATTTATTGATGTCTAGATGAACTCCCGGGCGTTACTTGGGCTTTACCCAGATATTTTTAAATCAGACTTAGATAGTGAAGTTTCTTTTGTTTTGCAAGTGTGCAAAATTTCAACAATCTCGGAATAAAACTACAGATTTGTATAAAAAAACAAAACCACACCGGGACTCTTCCTTATACATATAGATATTAATAGAAATATATAGAGATGATCTCCCAATGTTGCTCGAACTTTAAGCAGAGTTTTTCATAATCAGATGTAGCCAGTAAAGCCTGTAACAAACGCGCTATACTTTCGTTACTTGGCCTATTTCAGCATATCGCTCGCTATACATTTAAATTGGTAGTGTATGGTGATCGATATGCTGAAATAGGTTAAGCCATGATACGTATAGCGTAATCTGCCGCCTACCTAAAGTATGTCTTATTTTGAATGTCTAGCGTGCAAAAATTTAATCAAAATGTGTCTGACGTTTACCCGGCGCTAAATACTGCTTTAACGGATGGGAAAACAAGATGAAATGTTTTTTTTAATTTCTTGTAGACAGTAACTTTCCTCTTGTTTTGAAAGCAAAGTGCGCAAAATTTCATCAACTTGTGAATAAAACAACAGATAATCAATTTTAAATATTTGAAAGATGAACAAAGATGAAAACGAAATTATTTCTAAAATAAATTACTTGAAACTCTCCTCTCCTACAGTTATGAATTGGATAACACTTTGAAACCTATTGATTCTGTGTAATGGAATCGTACCTGTCAAATGTAAGGTGTTGATCGAATTAACTGAATAATCTAATGATCTGCATTTCAGTTTTTGTTATAATATATCTTGGCAACTTATGCAACTACCAAGGTTCTGCAGTGACTTCAGGATGTTCACAGAAGGGAGGGTGCTATCATTCCCCGTCTTACTATACCATCGACTAGCCAGCGCATAGAGCAAGACACGAAAATCAACAAACTTCATCGTCATGACTGCTTCCGAGTGGCTAAGCTCTGCACTTATGAGCGATGGACGATTTATCATATTCATTAAGGTTTTTTTTCATCTTATTTTCATTTTTCATTGTTCTCTTTTCTCTATTGTATATATGGCAGACTGGGATTGCACTACTCTCCTAGTCCTGCTGGATTAAAAACATAAATAAATAATTTTCTTGTTGTCTTACCTCCCCCATTTCTCTCATTGTACTTTAATCTGAATCCATATTCACACTTATCTTTACGTCTGAGGAAATTCTTTACTTCTTGTCAACTTGACTACATATTATTTCGCAATCTCAGTTTATTAAACGAGTTCATATTGTATTGCTATTGTTTAGTGATGGAAGTATCGTGCACTGTAAGCGGGCAGTAGTTACTAGTAAGGTTTCCGCTTTACTGCTCAGATCTCATGCGATGTGGGCAGAAGTAGTGGCTCTAGAGTTATAGACTACGGAGTACACACATAGGACCACGGTACAAAGGTATGTCGTGGGCACGGACAGTAATTATTTTAAACAGACAATCGCAAATAATGCTGCTTTTGCTTTGTGGTCTCAACTTACAACTAGTATTTGCGTTCATATGGAAAGTATTATTATTTTCTGAAAATACCTCTCCATGTCATTCCTGGTAGATACTCTTGGCTTCAGTAAGATTCGTATAACTCATGATTCGAATATTTTTGTGTGGTGGAAAAAAACTGGACGTCATTAGGACCAAGAAGTTAGCCAGTATTTGATTTGACGTTGTAGGAGATCACTAGAACTTCAGTCACTCAAGTAGTGACATTTTTATAATGAATTCGTGTAAAAGCGACATCTTGAATACTCACAGTAGGTACTACTGTTTTAATTTTCGTGGTAATAATTTACTTTCAAAAGATAGCATCGATCCCATCTACAATTTTCTTTCACATCTCAGAGATAAGCGTATTCACGTTGAGTGATATTAAACGTTTCTCTAACCGTGTTTTATGAACAGATCTGAACAACAACTAATTCAATTCCGGTATTTACTTAAACACTTTCCAAATAGAGATGCCATAGTACAATTAGCAAGGAATAAGATTTTGAAGTGAAAAATCTTTTATCGCACCTAGAGGGGTAAAACCGACTCTCGCAAGTAGCAAGACGGGAAAACGGGACGACGCTTCATTTGGGCTTCATTAACTCGTCGGCTTTTTCCGCCCGGCCGCCAAAACTCGGTGTTCTCCTCTGTCAGCCCATATTTTTGTTTCCTCTACTGCACTGATTTTAAAAACAGGAGCATTAAAATTGAATTTTAATTTCGAGCAGAGCGCCGTTTCATTTCATTTCATTGATTTTAATAAGAGTGACAGAGACATTAACAGTTAAAATTATTGCTGTAATAATAGTTATTTTCATAACAGTGAAAATGAAAAATCATCACAAGTAAAAAGGTACTCTACTCCATGTGAAAAAAATCTTTTTTTTGGTGTTTCACGTCTGCCATGCGCATGAGTGCTATTTTTTTATTTCTTCTTAAGTAGGTATTATGAAATAGGAATACGAACGTACAAATGAAAATCATTTTAAAGGGCGCACGTCTAATGAAAACCCGCCCTCTGTACCCTCTTATCCCGCAGTCTTTTCTTACCCCGTAGTAGTTCTAAGATACAGTACACAACTACACAAGCAAAATTAAAAATGACTTGCTCGCAACAAGTGAGTTAATTGCATTTCCCTCAAATGTTAAGAGATTTTTTTTTTAAATACCGTAATGCAATTTTGATTTTAGAACAGCTTTTAGAATGCAAACTCACTTGGACCACTATTTCAATTAAACAAGTCTAAAAACTCGAAACTTTGTGAATCTAATTTGAGATCGAGGTTTATTCATCCCCACCCCGCCTCCTAACCCCAGGCAATAAGCTCCCGGCTGCCGTTCCCCGACTGAGCCACTGCACAAGGTGGTAAATCCAATTAAAATAAATTTATTTGTCCTCAGCAAACAGCGCTCAGTTCGCACGCAGTTCCCTGCGCTTGATAAAAATTTGCAGTTTAACCGTTGCAGTACAGAATTTGAACCATGAAGTCGGTAATACTCTTTAGATAATGTGCAATGCACACCCATCGCGTGACTTGCGCTTTATGCACTCGTCGAATGACACAAATAAACTTTTTTATATCAAATGAACACCACCGAGTCTAATAAATCCACTTTATTCCGCGAACCCTTTCATTTTTACCCAAAACATTTTTAATGTGCATAGTGCATACAAGCCTGAAGTTGAATCGTTGAAACCACATTACGACCTCCCTTTCTGTTGCGTGTATCGTTTGTGAAAAAGAGGGAGAGGTAGCAAAGAATCTTTCAGCGGCAAGATCATACTCAAGGAAAACGTTTAGAACATTTAAAAGCTCATTGGATTACATGACTAAAATATAGTAAAGATTTTAGTGTCTCAATACACTAGATAACGGTTAACTCTTGTGATAATCAGTGTAATCAGAATCGAATCTTTATTGTTATTAATATCATTGGACGGTTTAATATTCTGCTAAAAATAATTATTAATGAATTACATTATTTCGTTTTAAACCACTAGTGATGGTTTTACACTTTATTTATTATTGATGTGATATAATATTATATTGAAATTATAGCAAGCCACTCAAATATAGTAAAGATTTAAGTGTCTCAATACACTAGATAACGATTAACTCTTGTTGTAATCAGTGTAATCAGAATCGATTAATTTGAAGAGTTATGGAGTTAAGAGTTATTAAGAGTTAATTATGTTATTATTATTATTGTTATTATTATCATTGGACGGTTTAATATTCTGCTGGAAATAATTATTATTGAATTACATTAATTATTTTAAAACCACTTTAAAGTGGTTTTAAACTTGATTCAACATTTTTGGGATATAATATTATGTTGAAATTATGGCAAGCAACAAAGTAAATTTTGTTTAAAACCACTTTAATTTGGTTTTAGATTTAATCATTAATAAAAAATAAAAATAAATGTGTTATACTATTAAATTGCAATTATGGCAAGCCATAAAATGAAGACTTTTTTCGAATACGTATAAGTACCTGTTTTTTATTATATCATATTCTAGGGCACTATACATAAAAAGCGTTATTATACATTTTTTTAGTAGGTGAATTGAAATTATTCAGTAGTCTTTAAAATTTCAAAGTGATTTAAATAAAACTATCCGACTAAACATTAACGGCGTTCTACCGCAAGGGTAGGCAGAGAGGATGAACCGCCAAACAACTCAGTATTAGAACACACTCTTTTCATTATCAAACTCATTACTTCATTCACATTCATGTATCATCTCAAACAAAACTTTTGTTGTTCTGACTTTTGACATAGCCCGACTCAAGAATGTGATTTGAATAGTGGTGCCATGTCTTTCTCGAGCGTCCTCGACTTCTGCTACCATTCGTTTTTCTTCATTCATCCACATGGACATCCACAGCCCACGTGGAGAAAAAATACTAACACTGCTAATTTATTCACATTCTCTTCAAATTAATCAATTAAAAATGGGAGATGGCACAATGGGCATATGGCCTAAGTGCTCACGGGAACTACGTGTAAACCGTTTAAAAAAAAAAGAAAATCCAAATACATGAATACGTGTTCCGATATATTATTTACAAAATGTTTTTAGGAAACAGCCTGCAATCTTGTTTTCAACCAAATTACCAATGATTCGAAGAGATTTTTAATACATTAGCAATACCTACTCATTTTCCCTTTTTCTATTTATTAATCTTACCCATTGCAAGAACTTACTCAATAATATCTGAGCGGCTATGTATTTCTTAATGTGTGCTCTGCAGAGCTCATACTTAGTTAAAATATAATATTTATTATTGCTTTCTACAAAAATATAATTTTTGATTTGAGTTAATAGATATTAATTCTTGGGTTAACTTGTATAGCAGGCAGAGCATTGCACACACCGCTTTATTCAGCTGAAATAAACATTTTTATCTTTCCGATTTTATGTCCGGGTTAAATCTTCCCCATAGGAAAAACTAAACCCTTCCACACACTTTTCCACAAATGATCATCTAGTCAATCAACATTATGTAAGTGCATTATATAATCAAAATAAATACAAAACAATACAAGAACAACACGTCAACTCACCAGAGATCATATGGGAAAATAATTCACAGACTCCAGATATTTTCATATCAGAGGGTTCGGCTCGGTAGAACTCCTAACAGGGCCTATAAATCCTACTGATCCCTCAACATAAATATTTAAAAAATCTTTCGTTATCCTACATGTATTTAAAATGACTGATTTTTGAATTTTTATATATAATTTTTTGGATAGATCTAATACGCCTAAATTTTGAATGAGAGAGATAGGTATAATGCCAGTAGCCGAAATAACGAATGGTAATATTTTTATATTCTGAAAATGCCAAATTCTTTTAATCTCATTTCCTAATTTATAATTATTATTATTAATAATAATTTCATTAGCACGAAATAAAATCATACATTATTTTCCAACCTTCAAAATGATTGTGAGTGTCTTAAAATAATGAGAAATAAAAATATAGTAAATGTGATATATGAGTATATTCCACCACATTCGTATGGGGGAGTTAAAAAATTAAGACGTCAAATTTAGCATTCGTCAAAATCTCCTGATTCGAGATAGTGGCATTAGTTGGAATAATCCACAAATTAATTAAGTGGTGCCTTGCATCGCTGGCGCATTCCGCGTTTTATATATTCCGCACAATTGCATTGCATTGGAAGACCCTGCCCCTTCGTTATTATCTGCTATCATTTTACACAACCCAAAGAGTTGAGGATGACTTGATTGAAAAACAAGGTAAGCAAATCCTGTTCTGGAAAAGTTTGTCCGAACTAATTGTGCCTTGTTCATATCGAGGAGATCTCATGTCGTTACGACCAACGGGTGATTCTCACGAAGAACAGTTCGGTCTTCAATACAACTTCTCAATGTTTCACGTTTTCACGTGAGCTGTAATAAAATTTTTAACTTTTAATAATCCAAGAAGTTTTGAATAATCAGAAGAATTAATGAAAACCTTGGAATTCTATGTTTGCAGAATGCTTAGAGCTAAATCATGTCGTAGGCGGTAGCTTCAAAATATGTATGGTTCCACGGAAACACTGGACATTCAACACACTGCGATACAAAGTCATTAAAAATGATGAAAAAATGGCATTTAAACCTAACCAAACGTGACATATTTAACCTAGTTTTTTTTTCATAATCATTCAATGTATTTATATAACTTTTCAAAAGTGTGTTGAATTCTCACTATCCTGAGTTGCCCGGTTACTTCGAAATACGCATAGTATATTGTTCATAAAATATGTGAAGGTATGCTTTATGGTAAATTTAAAATCAATATAGTTTTTGTACATCATTCCAAATCACAGCACGTACTAACCCCGTCAGGTATGATGTCACCCTACCTTTTTAATTATTTACCTATAACAGTTTACCATATATATGATATTTTGGCTAAATTAATTTAAAAATGAACAGTTTTCAGTGTCTTGTTTTCTTACTTGCGACAATTCTATGTACTGACTTTTGAAAAGTGATATAAAGTTATTAAAATGTATGAAAAATAATACCTTTTCATCACCCTATCCGACAGGGAATTATAATAAACTTATTATTATTAGTATGCCTCATAAATATAAACATACTAAATGGTATGCAATTTCAAAATTATTAACAGTATGATTGACTCACCTACTTTGTTGCAACTTATCCCTCTTAATATCTCTACCCGTAGACTCAGAAATAATGATTTGCTTTTCCTCAATCAACACTCCACAAATTAGGGATACCGTTCACCACTGTCCAGAATGGCAAGACTTGTCAACTCAAGTCAGGACCTTGAATTATTTGGTGTAAACCTTAATGATTTTTGCCAGTCATTACGCAAGTTTTTATATATTGATGTGACAGAAGTTGTGTACCTACTCCATCAGAACCTTGTTCCTGTCTTGACTTGAAATTATCTTTATTGATTATGTGCCCTATTTTTGTCATAGCAGTATTTTTTTAAATTATCCTATATTGTAACATTTCTCCTTTTATTAACTTCATGTAATATGTAATGTGTTGCAATTAGACATGATCTGTTAGTATGTAATTAAATCACATTGTATATATCATCGGTCAATATAGTCGAAACCCACAAAAATGTATGTTCACACCCACCGTAAAGTCGCTGCTTTTCAAAATATTAAATTAATGTAAAATTAGTTATTACAACGAAGACCTAGTGTCCGAAAATAGTGAAGATATATTTTAGGTCTATTCTCTTCTCATCGCGAACTAACGTTTTCTTTGTAGTAGATATAATGTGAAAGGAAACTGATGCAAGTGAATACAGTGCAAGTAAAGTGGATTGCAATGTCAATTTAGTTGACAAGTTAGTAAATTAGTCTGACAGAGTCTGGTCATGAACTCAAATAAATATATATTTTAAATAAACAAACCTTTTTTGTACTATAACCAGATCGAATACCTTATTTTACATGCAACAATTGAAATAAAATACGCCCAAAACTCTTTTATCGGCCGTATCTGCCAAATTTACAACTCTCTCAGAGATATTGATATTTTCCACTGTACCTTTAATTTTTTTAAATCAAATCAACCTTACAATGTACTTAAACAAAACAATTATTTTTCATTGTTCGTCTATTCATAATTTCATTTCGTAATTTCGTTTGTAAACTTAAAACATTAAATATCTACTTTCTTCCTAACCTGTAACCATAAAAAATATTGTTAATGGAACTTAACTGGTATATTTTATACTCAACAGCTTACATGCAAAATTGTCTACACAAATGAACCATCTTTGAGCTGAAATTACCTTTTAACTTGCCTACATTATATGTTCTGCATTTATAATATTTCTAATAAATTTATAAATTACTTACCACGCACCTTTCGCAATTTATTGCATTTATAATGATTTTGTTTCAATATATTTCCCCTTTTTTAACATTTTGTAAACAAATTAACGTTTTTGTCTAGTCTGCGCCGTGTTTCATTTACTTTATGTATAATATATTTTTTACTAACCAGAAATACATAAATACATACAAATATTTTTTGTATAAACCACCTGGCTGTTCCGAGGTGGTAAAAAATTAATTCAATTTTAAAATCATAAAATAAAAAGAAATATGAAAACTTAGATACTTAAAATTACATTAATACTACCTTTCGTCTTCAATAAGCCTAAAATGATAAACATCTATATGAATATAAATAAAATGACTCACTTTTATAAATTGAATCACTGAAAACATCTTTATAAAGTACAAATACGTCCGCTGATTTAAAAAAAATTGAATCTGCTTAAAAACTTGAGAATTCTTTACAGTACGATAAAACTATTACTGTCTTATTTCAAATTTATTCACAACTGTACATCATGCATCAGATGTTCGGAATAGGATAGGAAGTGTACACGAATTATTTCCTAATTTTCAATTGTGTTGAAATGTAGGTACTGTAAACATGTATGCATCTAATTACATTTTCATACTCGTTAACTGATTATGTCATTAATAACAGGAAGCTTTCTTAAATTTAATTAGTAACAACAGCTCAAAATACAGAGAGGGCCTGATATAAAAATGTACTTAATATGATACAGATCGTAATCCCCACGCCAACATATTATTAAAAAATAACTCAAACGAGCAGACAAAAGTTGTGAGAAAAGTTGATGTACTTCTGCCTTTAACGTTTTTATAAAGACATACGTGTGTGTAACGTAATTTTTTGATATACCAATTTTTATTTTGTTAATTAAGGATTATATTACGATATTTTGAACTCTCTTTTGTCGTGATAGTCACCTATACGATGGTTTAACAAGCTAGATAATAGATAATTTATAATCATTTATCTGTAAAACGTGTAAGAAAATCAATAGGTTTTTTTTAATTATTGAAGACAATATTAGCGATTTTCAAAAGAATATTTGAAACAGAAATATCAGAAAAAGATAGGTCACATCTAGGACTTGAACCTAGGACCCTTTTATTTCCGGGACGCCGCTCTACTAACTGAGCTAATGGGACCTTATCTGCTTCGGTCATATTTAACTGTATCATACTCATAAGAACTACAAACATTATGTTCATTTTCTCATCGCACATATTTATTGGCTGCTATCTTTTTTTACAATTCTTGAAAATAATGTGATCTTACTACACTACCCTGTTCTAAGGTCACATTATTCATGGTATTTTTGATCGCAGTTCGAGTTCAACAAGTTTTATTTGTCATTATGTTATGCGTAGGTACCTAAATTATGATATGTAGAAGGTCTTCATGTGTTTTTTAACATAGATTAGGCGTCCATTTAAAACTAAAGAGGATAGATTTGTATGCACAGGTTCTTTAAATTGATGCAAATTAAAGCAGTGCGGAGAAATCTGCTTACAGAGGCGACTAAATTGCTAATCAATCCGTATCTTGTTTCACGTCTAGATTATTGCAATGAAATATGATAGTTTCATTCATAAAATGTAATCTGTTTTCGGCAAGACTTGTCACCGGCTCAAATTTTCACTGGCTCTGGTGTTACAAAAGTTAAAAATACTAATAAATTGATAATTTCTAATTAAAATAATGACTTTCATAAACATTGGCATTCCACATATATTATATTGACAGCTTATCCGACAACTTGGAGGCCGCGCTAAAAGACGCGACGCTACCACGCTGACCGTGTTGGCAAATATTGTTAACCACCAGGAAAGTCAAACCTTAGGTTAGCAGAATCATCGGCTATCGGAAGGTGGAAGAAACCAAAGCACCCACCGGACACTGAGTTTGGTGGGACTGCTTTAGGGGTATAATTCTTGAAAACACTTAAAAGTGTTCCTGATAACATTAGCCTATATTTGGTACTTTTAAGCATCAATAAGAGTAGAAAGATGAGAAGAAATTAATGAAGTTAAATATTTTACTCAAGGTGAAAACCCATTATTACTGGTTTGATAAGCCAGCTATAAGTTTAAAAAACAAATCTGCATAGCCTGTTGTAAATAATGACGTAACCATCATTGACATAAGAGCTAAGCAAACCTACCGGATTATTTGACAATGAGTAATACAGAGATGTGTAAAAGGATAATTCAAATAAACGTGGGGGAGATTTTCATGTTATAAAAAACCTTACTACGATGTTCGTTAGAACACCAGAATGAAACGAATATGAAATTAGTCACCGTTACACACCGGGCACAAGTGACAATCTACAAGCGCTTGTTACCTGGCTGGACAGTTACAAATCACCTTCCTCTCCCAAACACATATTTATATTTGACGTTATTAATGAAATCAAAGTGCTTCCATGTAAAAAATGCTGGTAGCCATTGAGGATCGAGTCACGGGAAAGGTGTGGGAGAGCTTGTTTTCACAATTTGATGAATCCGAGATAGTTAGAATCAGATTCCGAGTATTGTCACACGACTTCCTCGGCCTGTTCTGGACCGGAGTATTTTGTATGGTGTGGATGTAATAAGTTATCCAGACAGAATGGATTTACTTACAATCAACTAGAGATCTCAGATTATTCGTGTGACGTCACTTGTACTGTTCAAAAAGAGACGTTGTTAATAATTTATGTTTTTAATAAATTATTATTAATAATATTATTATCCGGTTAAAACGGGATCTCAAGCCTTTAACGAATGGTTTAACAGGTTTCCTGATAAACTTTTAGTAGATATCGAATATACTATCACGTATTCAAACACGAGATCCGAAACATGTCAATACATTCGTTAAAGGCCTGAAATCTGTGGTTTTTATCCGGACTAATAATTTAATGAGATTCTTAATAAATTAGTATTTTTCTCAGTGTGCTGGTCAATTGAAATGTATTTATCTTTGATATCATTAAATGATTAAAATTTTGGGGTTTTTAATATTTTATTTTATTTATTAATATATTTCCATATATTTTTTTAAAATTTCATGCGTCGCCCGTTAAATTAGAATTCAAATATGATTAAAGATTTTCACGGCCAAAAGTATTTTTGTTGCGCTAACTCCTTCTTTAGCCAACGTTTCGGGCAACGTTACAGTGTCCAACATCAGGGCAGATGTGTAATTGATGGTGGTGAAATGTGTGCTTAAGTACGTCTGTGCGATACCGTGCGATACCAGCTCCATTACTCTACGAGCTGGTTTTACAGTAAAATTTTAGGTAATTGGTTTTCTGCGTTTAGCTTTGGTGTACCAGTCAATTACCGGATAACAAGAACTATTGAGTATAGCTCCGTCGTCTCATAACTAGGCTAGTTCTGTGAGTTTTGGGTCTTCCCAAGACTTCAGGAACAAATCCAAAGTAATGGCCGGTTTCAAACAAATGCTCAGCGATTGCCGATTTGTCAGGATGGCCGAGTTTACATGCTTGAAAGTGTTCTGAAATCCTTTTGGAAATAGTCCACTCTGTCTGGCCTACATAGACCTTGTCACACCCGGAACAGCTGATATTATACACTTCATCTGTTTCCAGAGGAAACTTGGTCTTTGCAGACCTCAGTAAGTCTTGTATCTTAGATCCGAAGACAGTTTTGATACTTTCCTTTCTCATTAGAAATTGAAGTTTTTCCAACATACAAACAACCCTCTTTGACTGAATAAGCAATGTATACATCTTACGTATCTTTGTTAGAACTATTTTATGTCAGTTTCTATTTTACGTTTCAATTAGTAAGGTTTTTGAATACACGGTCGTTTATCAATTGATTAAAAATTTCACCACGTTTGTCAGTTTGTGTTTACAATGCGTTTTTGACACGACAAATTGGCATTTATTCTTCACACATTACAGTGATAAAAAAACACTTATTTCAATAGATTAAGAAAAAATCACAATAATAGTGATTCTAAAGATAAGCGCATTTTTATTAATAAATATATTTTTAAATACAGAAGTTTTTGATATTATTTTCACTCAGACTGAACTATATCAAAGATACATATACCTTGTTACATTGTGTACTGGGTAGTACACATTCAAACGACTTCAATCAGTACTTACCTAATAACATCTACTTGTGTAAAAGTGTCTGTATATATATATATATATATATATCTGTGATGGGCGGGCGACCGCGGGTAGGGCACCGTGCGGGTAGTGTGAACGTTTTTTTCCGACATTAATAAAATTTTGCATCCATGGCCGTTAAAACAAAAGGATAGTCACAGTCGTAATTCGGGAGGCGGTTCGCCTCAGAAAGTCATTTATTGGATAATCCACATTTCTGCCAATATCAGGTGAAGTGTATTCAGTATTATAATTTAACAAGTACCTTCTAATTCATTGATGCGTTTGCATGTAATAATAAAATTCGATAGATTTTTAAAGTAAAATTAATAAAATCAACCTAAGGGCGCTGCACAAACAAATTTTTGTTTGTTTACCTTTACTTCTTCCTTTGTTACCTTTTTCCTTCCCAGAACTTCCTCTCCTTCATTTCCTCAAAAAGACTTTCCACGCGGCATCTCCAAAGATGACATTTGCCCCGAGGGAAATTATTTTCCTGAAGGCCTCCTGTGTGAGGTTAATGTGAAAAAAACAAATACAGTGTTTTCCAATAGAGGTGTTATTTTGATATTCAATCATTAAAGATCAATGGTTTCGTTGCTTGTGTGGCACGTAGCGCCGTCTTCTTGAAAGTAAACGTTTTCCAGACCAATACCATCTAATTCCGGCCATAAAAAATCATTAATCATCTCTCGATAGGTCAATCCATTCACCGTAACTGTTTCTCCAGCCTCATTTTTGAAAAATTAAGGTCCAATGACTCCGCCGGACAATAAAGCGCACCAAACAGTCACACGTTGAGAAAAGAGAGGCTTTTCAACAATAACTCTTGGGTTTTCCGAGCCCAAGATGCGACAATTTTGCTTGTTGACGAAGCCACCGAGGTGGAAATGGGCCTCATCACTCAAGATGATTTGCATTTGATTCAATCAAGTGAATTTTAATAATTTCAATGCGATATTGAAGCGTGAATCGTTCCATTTTTATTAATGGCGTAGTTTCTTCTAGTCAAATTTAAAAAATGACTACTTCAAAAGTAACATCTTCCGAAATAGCGGGCTATTCAAAATAACACCTCTTATCGAAAAGCAGCGAAATTTTAATTTCATCTAAATATTTGATTTTACATAGGTACAGTATCCTTCTCAACTATTGGTAATATTTAATTTAAATGAAACAATATTATGTAAAATATAATAACTAATATTGTAATATTACAGTAAAAGCTTGGTGAACCTGCTACTTCTCAGTACTTCTCACCCATCCCACCCACACTCAAGATTATCACAATCATTTCAATTCTTTAATTAAATGAAAATTAAAGGATAAAGGCTCGGCGGGTGATATTTTCCGCTTCCCGCAGGATATATGGGCACCGAACGGAGCGTATTTTAAATAAGTTCTCTTTAAAAAGACCCCATAAATTTCAACCCTTTGCCGATTATAACGCGACGTGTCATGAACACCGCGTCTTTAATTTTTACACCAAACCTCAGTTCGGGGGCTTAGGATCACATGGGCCTAGCTACAAAAAGTGGTGTTTTTAGTTAAAGTTTGTTTCGGTAATATCTTATTTATTAGTGACACGAACCTCTATCTCGTACACACAGACGCTTAAGAAATATGGTTGGGCATATGACCATTCCAATATTTATTTGCGTTTATCTCAAAACTATGTTTTTGTAATTTAAAATAAAACAATAATTTAGTGAATAACCTATTGACAAAGAACACTATCTCCCCACCCCCCTGCCGACTCCTACAACCTCCTCCAATGGAACTCTATTTCTTGCAAGCAATTTAAGCACAATATATTGATAAAAAATGTTTTTGGTACATTGTATATTTTAGATTTTTAACGTTCAATACAGTTTTATACATTATGTATAAAAAATAAAAGTGGTGTTTAAGTTATAATTACGTATAAAAAATAAAATATGTGTTAAGTTATACATTAAGTGTAAAAAATAAAAGTGGTGTATAAGTTATACATTAAGTGTAAAAAATAAAAAGGTGTTTAAGTTATAAATTAAGTCTAAAAATAAAAGTTGTGTTTTAGTTATTGTTTTATTTTATTATTGGAATTAAAAATTAAATTAAAATGTGGTTAGCATTTTTTGACAACATTTTACACATTTGATATTGTATTTTTATTATTTAATGATAGAACGTCCAAACCCTTGTCCTGCCGGAAGGAGCTTCCGGAAGGACAATTCGACGAGTGTGCGTCCTGCCAGCAGTACGCAATTTTTTGCGGTTTTTGTATGAATATAAGAGGCTGTCCTTCTAGCAGTACTCGACTTTTATGCATGTTAAAAATAGGCAGAGGTGACAAACTTTCTGTATTTTATTTAATAAAATTAGATATGGGCGCTTATTAACATAACAGGGTAGAAAATAAACAAGAAAATGAAAAAAAAAACGAAAGTGAAAATTGTATTTATTTTGAGAAAATTAAAAAAAGGTATAATAAAATAAGACATGGGCGCTTATTAATATAACAGGGTAGAAAATAAACAAGAAAATGAAGAAAAAAAAACGTAAGTGAAAATTGTATTTACTTTGAGAAAATTAAAAAAAGGATTATGCTGGAATTCCATTCGCGATATGGTAGGTGAAGCAGTTTCTTCCTGTCTGTGGAGAGCATAAAACACATCGCGGACCACATGTCTTGCAAAAAAAGCTCGCCTTCTGCTGTTTTTTGTTGACTCTGGAGCAAACTATACATTTGCGTTGAACTCTCTTTCTGTCATCTGATTTTGACAGGGCCTCAAGAATGTGTTCTCCGCTGTGAGCGATGTTCTCGTGTGGTGGCGGCTCATTCTCTTGTAGGTTATCATCGTCATTAATAGTTAGAGCTAATACCAGGTTGGTAGTAAACCACCTGTGAGACACCTGATCATGTTCGGAGCGAAAGAAATTATTAAAAACCAAATACGCATTCGTTTCTATAATGCCCAGAACTGAGGCATATATTCTATGTTCCCATTTTTGTGTGCCCCAAGCTTTCTCCAATGCCAATCCATCCTGCCTAATGTGATTGTGAATATCGATAGCCGCAGCCCCGTCAAAATATTGCTGGACTAATTTAGGCCGATCGACTTCTCGGTAAAATAAATTTCCTTCATCGTCCCACCTTCTTTTGCGTGATGGCAGGCCAGGCAGTGTCGTTTCGCAAGTGGCTACAAATGTATGAATCTTTTTGTCTCTCCAGGCACAGGCAGTGAGCTGCACAGAGTCTTTTTCTGCTGTACTCACAACAGATGCCCCCTTATGCGTAGGACACTGAGCTGCCATCTCAGACACAGGATAGAAACTATGTGCTGTCTTTACCAGTCCAATAAAATACAATCCAACTTTGAATAACTCCACAGCTGTTTTGACTGAAGCAAACCAAGAGTCACCAACTATAACTCTGCCAGAACCATACCATGGCTCTGTCAATCTCAAAGTAGTTGCAGTTCCTGCGCCAAATTCTCTTTGCCATTTCTTCGTACTCATTGCTTCTTTGCCCTCATTAATTTCCATTCTGATCATAATGTTTGTGTCACTATCACACGCTGTTTTTACTTCACAACCGACTCCTTTTGGTTTTCTTTTAATCTTCATAACTGCTGGCATTCCGTTTTTGAAGTACGCACCCCTTCCATACCAGGCGAACATGGATTCATCTACAGTTATTTTTGACCCAGGATGGATGGTATCTTTTAGTTTATCATTCACCATCGTTACTAATGTTCTAGTGTTACGCCATTTATCAGAAAAATCAAGGTCTGAGGATTGTGTGAAGCGCAATGCCATGAGAATGATCTCAAATCTTTGGCGGCTCATACCAAATCTTTGTCCAAAATTTGCAGGGGGATATATTCCATCAGAGGTGGTATTCCAATAGGATCGTCGATCTGGAAGTTCTTGAAGAGTCATAGCATATAATATGCCAAAAACAGTTAATAATTCCTTCTCGTTCAACAGTTTTTGTCTTGCTGGAAACGAATAGTTGGTGCAATGGACTATGTAACTAAGCTTCTCTCTCGGAAATATCATGAAAAATGCATCCTTGATACTTCGTGCGGGCCCCAATGGTACTAGCAAGGTAGCTTTGAAATAGCCTTGTTGTCGTTGATCGACACGTATTGCTTCATGAAAAGTCCAGGTAACACCCTTTGCAACTGTTGTATTTCGAGCAGAATTTACGTTGCTTGTACTTGAATTCGGATGTACTGAAATACTTGTCTCGTCATCTTCGCTCGAAGAAGAAGAACCCGATTCAGACGATGCTGAAAAAAAATCCATTATTAGTGATCAACAGACGCAAAGGGGTGTAGGTACTCAATATATTTAAACTTAAAATTATTTTCCAAATAAATATAAGCAATAATTATTAGCCAGAAACACCCATACAAATTGAAAAAATCTTCCGAGAAGAAATAATAACCGCCGACGCGTCGCGACGGTACTCACACCCTCCTGATTTCCGGTCAGGTGATCGATCCATTGAGCTACGCCGGCCTATCTCCTGTCCCGTCAAATTATTCAATATGTATTAGAAATATTTCGTTCAACAACTATTGCTTATTTTATTATTTCACCTAAGAACAACATACTTTATTATAGTAGGGAAGGCAATTTTACTTGCTAAATTCCCCACTAGATAGCGTCGCGACAAATTATGTCTACATTTTATTGGTGAATACTTAGAATTGTCAAATATTATTATTTTTCGTCGTCGGCAGTTATTATATCTTCTCGGAAGATTTTTTCAATTTGTATGGGTGTTTCTGGCTAATAATTATTGCTTATAATAATTTGTAATCCTTTGTGATATGCATAAAAACCTTGTCTTATAAACATTAATAAAGTTTATCAGTTAAAAAATAATAAAAATATTTTTAATACACACACACCCAGGCACAGACACACAGGCAAGCACGCGCCCACACACACAGACACGCAAATACATACGCATACATACCCATACAAGTCAAACTTAGCAAAGTTAATTTATGTTGTGCCTGTCAAAAAAAAATTGTCAATCACGTAAATAATGGAAACGAACAAGCAACCTCCAAGTACTATTTTTTCTATGGGAATATACTAGGCTTACTATAAACGTAAGCCTATGAATAAAATAAGAAAGTTTGTACTTACAATGTTCTTCATTTGTATTTGCTTCCACTAAATTGTCATTTTCGGTTTCAGCAATTAGAACTCCAACGGGCACGGTTGATATTTTTTTGTCAATTTCCCAATATACCCTTGCATAATTGTTTTCTAACTTTTTTACAGTGCCCCAACAATAACTAATGTCGTAATTATCACCAAAATGTTTGCGACTCCATGTGTTTAGGCCATCATTTTCGTCGAAATACGTGGCTTTGACGCGAACGCGGACCCCACGTCTTATACTCGCCGCCATTTTGGCCAGACTGATCGCAGAAATACGATTCAAAAACTCGCTGAATCAGAAAGAGACGCACTATGCAATGCAGTTAACGGCATCCTGCTAGCAGGCCTACAAAGCCGCATATAAACAAAAAACTTACGTCCTACCGGTAGTACGTAAAGTCCTGCTGGCAGGACGCTGGACGTTCTATCATTAAAAATAGTAGTTTTTATTATAAATGCTGCACCGGAAAAATACTTTCATCTAGTTTTCAAAACAGTATTTCTTTTTTTATTACATAGAGCATTTTAAATAACACAAAAAACATTGTATACTTAACAAATGGGATGAAAGTACTAAAGGGTTACGATGGTGTCTTTTGTATTTAAAAAAATAATATAAAAAAACGCGTTGCATTAAAATATAATAAATATTTTTGCAACATATTAATTTTTATGTCATTGTTGGTCATGTTCACCGTATGCACGTAATGATTTGACTGTTATGTAATATTTAAAAAAATATATATGTCGGAGCTTAATTACCGATAGTTTTTGTTACCTCACAATCTTTTTCTATTAGTTCAAAAAATATGTGTAGGGGGACAGACATAAAAAAAACTGTAATGGGTCCAATAATTAGCAGGGTTTTAGTAAACAAAACTTTTAAAATTAAACTCTCGCTTTTTTTTACACTTGAAAAAGTTATTACTCATTTTAGTCAACATGTAAAGTTTAACACATCTAATTTACAACGTTTTTATTTTTCCTTATGGGGCCTCGTATTGGTTACTTTACTTTAATTTATTTATAACTTTAATACACTGTACAAATATAACAACGTCACAGAATACAAGAATAAGATAAGAATAGAAATAATTTAAAAAAATAACAGTAAATAATAATATTAGTAGCGAGATGATATTGTTAATTCTGAATTTTAAAGGTGAGTTCGACAAATATGTTTATTAAATAGGTCTCAATGGTCAAGTTGGATAAGACGCCTGTCCCGGTAATACAAGATATTTTGGGTTCGATTCCTAGTTGTAACCGTTATCTTTTTAATTTTTCTGTTTCTTGTTCTGTTTAATGTTACGTTAAGATTTATAAGTATTACATTTTCTTCAATGATACAAAAGTAATAACTAACTGTGGAATTTGATCGTAAAATGACGACAGAAAGAATAAAATTAATACAAGGATTAAAAAGTAGGAGAGACAAGTACGTAAAAATATAATGTACAATTAGACCTAGGTTAAGTTAATATTTATTGAAAATATATGATAATATAGATTTCCTGTACACACCTCCCTTGCAGTTAAGTAGATCGGCCACATGAGCGTACCTATTACAAACTTGATGTAACTTGATGTACTAGCGAGTGTTTGAATTGCTCAGTCCTAGGATTGTTACATTTAAACAGGATTTTTGGACGAGTAGCTCTCGTAGGTGTATAGAATTGAGTGAGATTGAATCAGGGCTGTCTATACTACCATTTATAGTCAAATATAAATATTATATTATGAATGTAGCCTTATCAGAGCTAAGTATTTAGTTGTTCATTTATAGGTACCTACATATAGAATGGTACTTACTTGTAGGTGAAACACACTGAATGGAATATATCTGCAGTGTGAACTATTCTCATTTGAAAGAAAATTTAACTTGCTAAATTGCCCAGGACCTTTGGTTTTTTGAGTACAGATAAGCCAATGAAAAGACGGGTATACAAACATGTCAACAATCAGTTTATATCTTCAATATCGATAACCGAAAAAACCTCTTCATTTTAAAACAATAAAATCACGCGTAATGTTCTGTTATTTTATAAAATTAAAACCTGCCAGTATCTACAATGCCTTTGTTCAGAACACGCATTTTCAGATGGTTGTTGAAAATGTACTAATTTAGCTCAGCATAAAAAGACTACAAACATTTAAATTTCAGCTGCGTATATCGTTTTGTTGATGTTTTTATAAATCCTGGTGATGTGTGAACTAACCGAATGGAGCGTTAGTTGTATTGGGTGCGTGTCTTTCACCCGTAGCTGTTTTTTTAGAAACATTGTTGACAAATTGAATGTGCGATGGTAAAAGATATATTATGTTAACTTTGTGACGCTTGATCGCTAGAATGGAAAAAATGCGGTAATTTTGTATTAATCCTTGAGAAGTCTTTTTTCTTCTAGTTTTTATCGTTAAAATACCTTCCGGAATCAACGAAAGAAGAAATCGCGTAAAAATGTTTTAATAATAATAATATTTGGATAATTTTAATTCAAAATACATTTAAATATACAGGTTTTTCCAATAAGATGTGTTATTTTGAATAGCCCGCTATTTCGGTAGATGTTACTGTTGAAGCTGTCATTTTTTGAGATTTTTCAAATAAAAACTACGCCATTAATAAAAATGGAACGATACACGCTTCAACAAGGCATTGAAATTATTGAAATTTACTTGAGTGAATCAAATGCAAATCATCTTGAGTGATGAGGCTCATTTCCACCTCGGTGGCTTCGTCAACAAGCAAAATGGTCGCATCTGGGGCTCGGAAAACCCAAGAGTTATTGTTGAAAAGCCTCTCTATCCTCAACGTGTGACTGTTTGGTGCGCTTTATGATCCGGCAGAGTCATTGGACCATACTTTTTCGAAAATGAGGCTGGAGCAACAGTTACAGTGAATGGATTACGCTATCGAGAGATGACTAATGATTTTTTGTGGCCGGAATTGGATGGTATTGTGATAGAATCAGAAAAATTTAGATACAAATTTAGGTTAAGTACATAATTGGACTTTCGGGAGGCTACATAAGACTCTAATAACTGCAGCTTGCTCGACGCACACGCCATTTTAATTATTTCTGATGAATGTATTACTAAAAACTCAATTGTTTGTTAGGTATGGATACAAGTTATTTTTATTTAAGATTAATAAAAACAGGACCTTGCCATTAAAATATTGTATGTAAAACTGTTCGAAAATTTTATGAAAAGTTTTTCAACTATTAAATTAGCGGTAAGTACCAGATCAAATTTGAATTAGTAACTTTCCGAGAGATACCTCTAGAAACAGTTGAGATAATAGTAATACGTCCATCAGAAATAATTAAAATAAATCCCACGGAAAGATCGATTTTCTAGGCCTGCCAGGATAAAGACGACCGTAGGTCCGTCCAATACGCCGGGCCGCGAACTGAATATTGTTTTTACAAGACTTCATCACTTATGTTGTTAAGATTATCGCTTTATTATGGCAAATTCAACCGCAGGTTTATTCAATATACCATCGCCACGCGTTGCATATTTTTGTGCACTGTTGCTTCACTTACGTCGTTAAGATTCTGGCCTTATTTTAGGGTATTGTCTCGTCTTAATTTGCAATAAATTTTTGAAATTTTTCAATATTTTATTTTGTTTGCTCGTTAGTTATAAGATTCTGTAAAAATCTGGTTATATTATCCATTGATACGGCACAAGTATTTCGACTGTTCAGAGTCAGTGGAAATATGCCTTCTCTATTTTCGAAATGTTGTGAGGCAACATGAGGACGGCGAAAAGATAAGAAAATGGGTAGGATGAAACAATTATTCTATTTAGATCTAAAAAAACTAAATTATAAAAGATTTGCTTTCCAAAAAGGTTGTCAGAAACGTAAAAAATCCTGTGTAGGTCTAGGTACAAAAAAGCTTTGATTTCTTTGGTCAATCATCATAAGTATTTATTGTTTCCGCGTGGGCCTGTCTCTATGTGTGTAATTCTGGTTCGATGAAGTTGTATATACTTTGAATCTTAGTGTCATTTTCAAAATAATAACTAATTATTTGAAGAATTCAGACAAACGAAAAAGTACCATGATTTTTCATAAGTTAAATTGTATTAGAAATTTAGAACTGAGAAAATATTTTTGTTGATGTAGTATATTTTTAAAGTTCGCATATTAATTAATTTTATTTCATAAAACAACTATATTTTTTTATTTGAATAGTTAATTCCACGCATTTTTCTAAAAACAAATTTGCTGAAAATGTAGTAAGGATATTTGGAGAAGGAAAATTAAATGCGCGATAATTAGCTGTTCCGTTAGTCAGGTACCAAATTAATATATTACCCCAGCGGCTCGAGAACAGAAGGAATTATTTTTAATATATTGTGCAGCGGCCGGGTGGGGTGGGGTGGGTGACCAGTGCCGGACCTAACCATCCAAAAAGAAAAAAAACCCACGTAAGTACTAACGCGTGGAAGAAGGCTGGATATTTAAATATTAGTGTGTGAATTGTTTGACGGTCTTTTACATTTAAGTTTTAACTGTGATTTTAGGATGGCGGAATATTAGTAAAAAAAAACTGTAATTAACATGACGTATTATCTCGGATGACAGGTGATGACGAAGAGATACTGGACAACCTTGCACGTTCTTATATTCCTATATCTCTCTCTTAGTATTGTATGAATGTAACTGAAGATGGAAATAAAGAAGTGATAGATTAAAATTAGTATTTTATTCACGCAAACCAAAAAATCATAATATATTACAATTGCATTTTTGAAAGAGACTTTAATTTTTTTTTGTTAAAATATATACAATAGGTAGTACCTACTTTTTCGCTTGTCTGAATTATTCACAAAATCAGTGACAACTTTGAAAAGACACTTACATTCAAAGCTTATCCGAGTAATAGAGTTCATTGAACCAGAGTTACCGAAAGAGACATAACAGAAATTAGTATTTGTAATCATTTGATTATTATATTTTCTCAATTATTACTAATATATTACTGTGCATCTTGTACATAAAATCTTGCTTTAATACATATAACTGAGTTTGTTAATTTAAAAAATCTACTTTTTATTTTAATAATAAGAAATACTTATAAATGTTCATTGAAGATAGGAAGATATTATGTTGTTTTTTATGTTAATTAGGATAGGTAGTAATTTTGTTCAATAAATGTCATAATTATGTTTTCTTTACAAACAAGTAATTTTAAAAACTGATTACCAAAGGAAAGATTGCTTTACATTTTTTAATGTATAAGACTGATTATAAAAAATAAAAAAAATATAATCAAGGTTTTTATTTCATGTAGTTCCCCCGCATTCATATTATTGAGAAATACATACAACGTAAGAAGCCGGATAGTCGGCGCTCTTTGCCGATTAGTCGCCGACTAATCGGCGACTACAATAGTGGCCGGATAGTCGGCTTTACCGACTAGTCGCCGACTAGTCGGAACATCTCTAATTATTAGTAAGTGGGTAGGAAAATATACAAAAATGAAACTATTATATGAAAAAATATGTTAATATTTTTTGTATTTACTATTTCAATTTTGATGAGCTCCAACACTCTTCTAAATGAAAAGAATATACTTAAATTGTTTGACAGAAGGATTTTCACTAACAAAATATTTCGATGTAAAATTTTAGATGAAGCATTTGACTATCCAGAATTACTTGCATTGGCAAGCTTTTGGATTCCACTACGTAATACTAGAAGTCAGGATTTATTACAGTGCAGAAATTCTAGTACTAACTACCATATGTATTCATCATTGTCCAGAATATTTATGGAGGGAAATAATTATATCGAGTCAGTGGACATCTTTAATTTATCACTTAACTAGTATAAAAGATTATTACTGAGTCAATTTAGTTAGCCATTTCAGTTAGTCATTTTTGTTAGTCTCCAGCGTTTTAGGGTCATATATGACCAGGCGTCCATATTTTACAAAAGTATTTTTTTCTTCTTTTTTTCTATCATGCGGAAATACTTAATTTTTTTGACGTTTGCTTTAAATATTCATACTGGAATCCATTAATAAAATCCTAAAATTAGCCAAAATGAATAATTTATATTTCGCGCCGCTATCGTAACAATAGGTTTAACTTTAAATTTATTTTTTATTATATAAAGGAGAAAAAACCAAAGGGACAGTTTTTTTTACAAATTCCCCAAAAAAAACGAACGTGTTTTTGAAATATCGAGTTGTTTCAATTTTTTTCATGATTGGAGTAAAAATTTAAGTAATAATGTGGTTAGCGTTTTTGTCATCTTTCACGTTTGATATTATTTTTTTTATTATTTAGAAATAGTATTTTTTTACAGAAAATTCAAAATTAAGATGTGAATTAAGCATTTTAAATACACATTGCAAACTTCCAAAAGTGATGAAGGTACTAAAGAGTAAATGTATAATTTCTACTTTTCATATGTAAAGCCCCTAAAAAGGTCATTAATAAAGTAATTAATTATTTTATCGTGATTAGAAGCAATTTCATTTCAAAAATGTATTTCTCAAATTATTTACGTCATTATGGCATCACTTTTCTAAAAAACCAATAGTTAAAAAACCGTCTGTGATGCGATTGAAAAGAAAACTATGTGTATCTATATAAGATCCGAATCAGACAATAGTTACTTCACTTCTATGTATGATTTTTAAAAATGATTAGCCCAATAATGTTTTTCAAAATGATGAATAATTTTTTTAACCCATATAATCCCCGCTCCGGGCCTCGAATCTCGGGCAGGTCCGCCTCGGACCTTCTGACTCCCGGGTAGTATTAAAAAGACTAAGAGCGGCTTGTACAATAAAAAGGAGGGATCATAGCGTCATCTGGATCCAACATAATTAAAACGAAAATATTCCCGGACCACTTACTCTGCGCGGTACTGTACATTGCCTGGATAAGTGCCCCCACCCCGCCGGGTTATTCTTGGTAATGTTCTAGACTTGGTGTGATTTTACAGTGGTAGGGCTATTTAACAGAGGAAGGTGGAAGGTAGGCGTTGTCGTAACCGTTTAATTTATAATAAGTAGGTGTAGTGTATTACTGCCACCTTTTCGTTATGAAGTAAGGAAATCGAGTCTCCATAATGTGCGCATATTATGGCGATATCCTTTATTTTAATATTTTTAATATTTCCTAACTAAACAAGAAATTAATTTAAGAGAACATCTCTATGCCATTGTACACCATTGTAACACCATTAACTATTCATCAGTGGAAAGTTCATAATTGGCATAATTGATAATATTATTATTGTATCATTATATAATTAAAGATTTGCTGTCAACTTTTCCAAATAAATAAATAAATAAATAGATATAAATATGTACATTACATCTCCAAAATAAAATTATTTGTTATCGAAGGAAGCAAACACTTTGTGGCTTGACATTATTACACAAATGAAAAAATATCTTTGTTTTAAACCACTTTATTACATTTATAGACGTCGACCGGTTTCGGTTGAACTCAACCTTCATCAGGACAGTACAAATATAAACTGTTTATAGTTAGATATAGTTATAGTTAGATATAGATATAGTTAGATATAAATATAAACTGTTAACCGAAACCGGTCGACGTCTATAAATGTAATAAAGTGGTTTAAAACAAAGATATTTTTTCATTTGTGTAAAATTATTTGTACCTACCAAAAATTTTGAGACAAAACGCTACCCTTTTCTGTGACAATTTTAAGACTATTTTTTAGGCTCACGTACCTCATACACCTATAAATTGTCTGCATAATTTTGGTAATAGATTTGAGAATTTTTTAGATATACTTAATAGGACCAGCTGTTTCACAGAATTTAAGCAATTCATCAAATTGCAACGTTATGTTTCAAGTTCTTTGTAGGTTATATTCAAAATCACTCTTGGCCAGATTTTTCACATAGCTGAAATGCTAACAGAACTTTAATAGAACTTTTACAAATTAAAAATAAACTTTTGAATTGTTCAAATTCTGTAAGGTTCGAGATTCTTTATCAAGCTAAATCTTCATAAAAGTTATTTTTATGCTATTAATACAACTTGCAAATCTTATTTCTTATTTCAAAGATTATTTTCCATATTACTTCTCATGTGCTTTGTAACCTGGTTTTATAAATTATTACTATGTAGATACTTACTTTAACATTGTTACTGCGTACAACAAACAGTTAAGACAACTGTATTACTTAAATTTATTTCATATAAATTTGTAAAATACGTACATTTTTTTCTACACTCACAAATGTTTATGATTAAATTTTTGTTCGGTTTTGACCAATGCCAAACAAGGTTGAACATCATCACCAAATAATGATCCTGCCTTTGAGAGATGCGTTCTAATATTTCGTTCATACATGAGAAAGAAGTAAATCTTACAACAGGACTATCAGGGGTATAAAAATGATGTATTGCATGTCTCCGATTTATTTATCAAAATTATGCATTTACTGGATCAACACTGACTTATCTATGGGAGGCGTAATCCAGGTAATTATTAGCCATGATGAAAAATACCCTCAGTTAAATCGAAACAAAGAACTCATCTCAAAATCATTTAAAATTTTGTATGTATATAATATTAAGCTTCGTAGTAACCGTTCAAAGATGTTTTGAAAGGGGAATACGTAAATACGCATTTATAGGGAGCGCGCTAATATTAAAAAAAAACGAAAATAATTAAGCAAAAATGGTGAAAATATTTAATAAAACACGACTCATTTGAAATAGAGCAAAACTCTCCACAAATGCTTTATTTGCATATAAAGATTTGCAAGATACACTGTGAATTTTTTCATGCCTTTAACATATTAAATAACAGAAGAAGACGTGTTCTTTTTCTATGAAAGGAATTTCATATAATTAACACTTCGGCAGCATAACAAATGTTAAAATATTATCTTCAAAATATTATTTTTTGTTTGGAAATTCGAAATAAAATTGTTTTATTTTTCTTCAAAAATATTTTTCGATATAAGAACATTAATTTCTCCATACAAACTATTTTAAACTTTTGTACCTGAAAACTACCATAAAACGTTGAAATTTTAAAAAATGTTTTGTTACTTTTTTTTAACCCTGTACATTATTTTCTTGCAAGAAAATCTTCGTTTGTTCACTGTATGAAACTTACGCGTATCGAAGTTTACTCAATATTTTTTCTTCTATAAAGAAGAAGAGATTATAAAATCTCTTTCATGGTTTTATTTTACCTATTAACTGTTACTTAGACTATTTTTTTTTTATCTTTAAAATTTAAAGTAAAACAAAAAATGCCAAGTCAGGTGTACCTATTAGTATTTTAAAAGACAAACAATAAACCTTAGCAAAACATTTCAAGACAAATAACAATTCAAAATGTCACATTGAAAACAAACCATTTTCTCTCATTTCCGACCAGCCGGAAATGAGAGAAACCGCCAAAATACAATCATTTTGTGCGTTAGGATTATTGACTTTAAATGTTTCGAAAATATTTTGCAGTTCTGGTTGTAAATGGACATTTGCCGGCTTGTTAACACGGCGCGTCAAGCCGCCGACCCCTATCACAAATAATAATGTCATTTTGCCGGCCATCGTGAATTATAAATACGTACAGTTTGTTTAGGCTTTGGCCAGTCCCAGTCGGGTGATGGCACTTCCTGTCTCCATATCAGCTAGGTGTCACATTAAAATTCAGTTCAACCTTCAGGATCCGCTTTTTGTAATGAGGCTAGAGGTTTTGCGGTTAATAGTGATTGACAGCCTCCTTTACTCTAGGTTTAAGGATGGATTCTGGTACTTGTTGATAGGTAGGTACCTACCTACCTGTTACATGAGATTCAAGGAATAAACGAGAATATCGAGAAACGCGACAAAGTTCCGATTTTGTGCACCGACACAACACGGAGAGAAATTGGTTTTTGCCCTCGAGATAAATTAACGAGCCTTATTAATAAAACATCAATTTAAGAATATTTCATCGATTTGCCTGCATAATATTTCATGACGATACAAAGAATTTTCATTGTAATGCAAAAATATTCGTATATTCATTAACACATGTTCTTATAACATGATAATATATTCGTAATTTACTAAAAGTTTATCAGAAATCTGTTAATTCAATCGCAAAGCTTGCAATCCTGTTTTTAAACAGATTTACCAATATTTTTAAAAGATGCTTAATAAATTAACATTAGTCATTTTTCTCCGTGCAGTTAAATTGATGCAGAGGAGGACCATATTGTATATGGGATTGAAAATGGCCTGTGAAATTTTGTCAAAATATTTGAATTATTGAAAATATTCGTTGGAGATGAAATTGGTACGCATCGCAGATTGTAAAATTTCTCGCGGCCTACATAGCTTTTTTGCATGCATGGATTGCACCTAGCTTTAATACGTCGGCACCTTCGAGTGGTGTCTTTTCGTATTGTCAATACAGTAAAAAATAAGAATAATAAAAACATAAAGAGTGGTTGAGGAACCCTACGGCCGATAGAACATGTGAGGCTGCGGTCCTGTACAACATAGCTTACCTGTACTCCTACAAGTATCGCAGGTTTCTAATCCAAACTGGAGCCTACCAATCACTACTGTGACATATTATTATCTACGTTACAAATGCACAAAGACACTACGGTCCACGTAGTACAGCCATACATAGAACTTACCTCTGCATACCTTCGGAATATTATTTTTTCTACATTTTTTACAATAACCTTGAGAGGTCAATTTTTTATTTTATTTATTTTTTATTATTTAATAAATGTTTACATGTTACATTTTTTTAACTACTATACTAGGCTAATGCCCTTGTTGTGGTAGTTATACATGAAATAATAATAAAGATAACATAAAAGAACTAAAAAATACTATTTTTTAGAAACATAAGTATGCAAGTATGAATCGTACATGAAATAATAATAAAAATAACATAAAATAACTAAAAAATACTATTTTATAGAAAAATAAGTGTGCAAGTATGAATCATACATGAAATAATAATAAAAATAACTTAAAAAACTAAAAAATACTATTTTATAGAAACATAAGTATGCAAGTATGAATCATACATGAAATAATAATAAAAATAACTTAGAAGAATTAAAAATACTATTTTATAGAAACATAAAAAAGAAGTAAAGAAAAAACAAATTTAATGATAAATAAAACTAAAAACAAATGTATTAAAATTAATAGTAAACTGAAAAATAAAGAAAAAGTATATGTATATTTAAAAAGATACAAATAAAAATTGAAAATATTAAACATTAAGATTAAAATATAAACATAATTAATATAGATTGTTTAATGCATATAATTGTTTGTGTGCATGTTTATTTATCGTAGGTATTATCTATAAGACAACATGTTTATGTTCAACACTTAATTTTAATTTTCGTGATATTAGACAAGTTGGACAGAAGTTATAATAATTAATTTTTTTATTGTGTTAGGAATTATAACTAGTATTTGTGTGAACAGTTGACCCCGCGCCCAAAAAGCGAAAGGATAAAATGACTGTTTATAAATTATTCAGAATCTCTTCAAATTATTATTAATATGGTTAAAAACGGGATTGCAGGCCTTTTTCTGAAAACATATCGGAACACGTTCACGCACCTTTATTTGCCTTGATAATATATAATATTAGGATTTTCATGAACACGTGTTCCGTCATTATGATAATATATTAGTATTTTACTAAAAAATGATCAGGAAACCTATCAATTCATTAGTTGAGGGCCTGCAGTCCCGTTTGAAACCGGATTGTGAATATTTCGAAGATGTTCTTAATAAATTAGCAATTCTCATTTTTCTTCATGCATTTTTCCAATTCTCTCTTATCTAATACATCAAACCAAAACTTCCTCTTAAATCATAAGATTATTAAGTAGACACTTAAATACCTACATATTTAATGATGAAACAAATAGGGAATATTAAAATTTGTTCAAACAAACTTCACTATCTCAATCAAAATTATTTTTTAAACTTTCTTCAGGCAGGTACTTTCTAAACTATTGATTATTTTGATTTTACTGTTCCACGATGATGAACTGACTGACGCTGACTCTGGCGGGATGAAAAGGAAGTATAAGGTAGTAGTATGAACCGAAAACGGAACACACAAACAAATTTAAAGACACCGGTAAGAAAAGCCAAGCGGTCGAGTTTAAAACGGGACTTCGCAACGCTCATGCATCAAGAAATCGTAAGTCCATCATTACTAAGTACTGTTGACTCAACCACCATCGCCGGGTTGTGAACCTACCGCGACTGCGCCGTGCGACCAGCGAGAGCGACGGGTGTTCCCGAATGTCTGCCGCTTGTAGCTACCCGCCCGAGGAGCGCAAACAGACTCTTGCTTGGTGTGTTTACCTTCGTGTGATTTATAGGCTTGCGCGGATTTGCCATCAATAGACAGATGCTTCACTCATACAATGTCACACACAGGGACGGCCAAAATAACACTATCATTCATTTTTGGTTTTACATATATCTACCTACATTAAAAATCTCTGCAATATTCATCTTATTTTCACTTTTTTGAAGCAATACGGAACCGTTTATGTACATAGTTGTCCCAAAGAGACGACACGCGTATTTCACCGATCTTCCTCTTCCTTCTCACACGTATTGTGTGAAATCGATAAAGTCAGATAATTTGAGAACGATGAAATCAAAATCATCGACGGGAAATCCTCACTCACAATTTTTTACCTAATTTGTACATCTTCGTTTTTTAACAAAAGTTGTAACTTCATTTTCGACTACCAGACTAGGCACATGCCTGTATGATAACATAATAACTGCATTACAACTGTACCTACCAACAACGAACTTGGCGTTGAAACTTCTCTAGTCTTTAGCTCCTTAGATTTGGAGGAAGAAGAAACCTTATTCACATCCTTTCCCTTATAACTTCTTTAACATAATACAGGAACGTAACGAAATTAGGCTACCAAGAAAGGACAAAGCCAATACGCAAATAGTTTACCATACAGAGGAATACTAACATCATTCATAAACATCATTATAATAATAATATTTGGATGATTTTTACAGTGCAGTTTTTGTGCAAAATCACCTCAAGGGCGCTGTACAAGTATATGATACATTTCTACTATGTTATTACTAACTACAGAGATAATATACCTACAGTACGATACTTTCCTGGTAGGTCACTTGAGATTAACACTTAATTAACATTAACTAATTGTTTATTAGCGAAATTTAGAAACAGGATTTAGGACATAATTGGATATAACTGGACTTTCTCTCAGGAATGGTATATTTAATTTAAGGGTATGACAGCTCAAAAGGTTAAGTTTTTAGTTTAGGCCTGAATTCTGTTGGACTTGTTATGGATATTAGTTCTGTAGGGAGTTTATTCCAAGCCTTCGGCCCAGATACCTACTCCAAAAGCGCCCGCCGGCAACCACAAAGAATGTTCCATTTGAAAGATCCAAGCTGGATTGAAGGAGCATATACTTTCCGATACACTTGTCTTGATCACATCACTAATCTTGAATAATAATAAATGTCAATATTTTAACATTTTTTAAATGGGTGGAAATATTGTTTTCTGCCAGCCCTGCAGAAAATTTCTAGCTAAGCATACAATATCGGTATCAAATTCGCTTCCTATGAAGTAAAATCACACCGTGAGCTCGCAACAAAGTAGCTGATTTTGTGTGGAGCTTGTTGAATCCTAATTTATATATCATATATGATTATTTTGTACGCAATGTATGTAGCAATATTTTATCAATACATTCGTAATCCGGATAAAATCTGGCTTGCAGGCATTTTCTTGATAAACTAAAAAAATAAACTTTTACGCTATTCCAAATATATCGAAACAAATGTTAATTCACCTACATTTTCCTTGATAATGTATAATAACGAAATTCGAGATTATTGGAATTTTAATAAACACGTCTTCCGACAGCGCATTCTTATTAAATTAGCAAAACTTTATTTCAGTAAGTTTTCTCCATGTAGGATGGTGATACATTTGAATAATTGGGTTGTTTCATAGAATTTGAACAGTTTATCAATTTTTTATGTTAAAATTTAAATTCTTTTCTGTGAAGGACCTTTTCAAGTTCTGTTATTATTTCATCATGGGGCAGTTGATTTACATAATTTGGATGATAACAAAACTTGAATAGGACTTCCATATGACTTCAAAATTCACTTTGAAATTGGATGAATAATTGTTAAAATTCTGTAAAACATCCCAGAAAATATTTTACTTTACAATCGTCAGAAAAAGTGCACGGATAATTTTTAGTTTACAGAAAATCTATTAAATTTTATTTACCACAACAATATTCTATGGTTCAAGACTGGCATTGTGAAATTTCCCGAAATCTCCTAATGTGCCAGTCCAAATGACGGTGATGGTAGTTGCTAGGTGACGCGGTGTGCCTAAGTCAACATTGACGCACATTATAAATTGTAATAGATGGGTGAATGCTTTCGGCGATGTCACAATAGTATCATCGTGCTTACAATTTTTTTATTCGAGACCACAGACATTAACTCAAATTTCATGGTTATTCGATTGTCTTTATTTGAGGTTTTTGTATCAACTGATGTATACTATTCTCGCACCCACCGAAATAAAATATGGGCATATAAATATATACTTTATGTTCGTTGTCATTTCATCACTACACATATATAATACAACGTAAAAATTCCCATTACATAGGGCTTGTATAAAAGTTTAACTAAGAGAAATATGTTTTTTATATTTTTATTTTTATTTTAAAAATAAAGTAGGTAAGTACATAATATAAAACAGGATTTACACTACGCTGCTATTTATTACATTAGATTTTAATAACGACTCTTTCATGGAAGCTTTGACTTTATTGTTATTTTTAACGTTACTGTTGTTTTAAATTGAATTTATAATCTTATTGTAAAAACCTAATAGGGCGTTAATAAATAAATATTAATCAAAAAAATTACCCTGCTATTATATTTAAGGTACATCAATAATAAATAAATCAATGACACACCAAATAATTTTATAAATTACGAAGACAAGTTCATTCCTAAACAATCCATATCAAAAGATTTACTGCCTGTTACAATGTTTATTTTTATAGCGGTGGTCTCCGCGTCATAATGGTCGAAATATTCGAATTTTAATCGAAAATTTACGGGTTCGATTATCAAAAAACATAATAAGATGAGTGGATTCTGCCGTTGATAAAAACCTTTCATAAATAATTCTGCATCATTAAGTGGGATGATTATTAAATCAGACGACTAAAATCAATAAATCCAGCAATTTTTGATAAAATTATTACGAATCACCTTTATTTGCAATTGAAACAATATGTTTGCCTTATGTACCAAAGCACCTATGTATTTATCTCTCGGATTCCACCGGACGGGCCACCGCCTAAGACTGTCTAATTTACGGCAATATTCACCAACAACTCACGTCAATCCTACATTCCTTGCGGCACGCCAGACTATTTAATATGGGAAGCGGTCCCAAATATTCGCATTCACACCTCAGCCCTAAAACGCTTCCTTGCAAAACGAAAACAACCTAGCACCAAAAAACACCGATTTATTTACACAAGATACATCTCTCACACCACCTGTGAAAAAACGCTCTTTCAACGGCTCTTTTGGTTACAAGATAAATAATATGGGGAAAAAAGTAAAATCCCCGAAAGTTTGGCTAGTGAGCGGACTTGTGTTTGCGTATGGGATGAGACTTCCTCGGGCCAAGGGGACATTCACGATCTGCCTTTGAGAAGTGACTATTGCGTTACCCTTTTTAATGGATATGTAGGTACTCTGTGTGGTGTTGAACTTATTCCGTTACCGTCAGCAAAGTTAAATAACATATCGAATACAGATCGATGGAGGTTTGTCAATCATTTACATTTATACTGTGCTTATCAAACGTTTTATAAGCATATTAAAATAGTGTTTATTAGGACGTTGGTAAAGGAGTGAATGCAAAAAAAAAATATTAATAAAGAACTGAATCCAACACCTATTCACTTTTGTTGTTGAAAGATGATACAACTGTTTAATGTCTATGGTTGAGTTTTGATACCAACGATAAACGAAAGTAAAAGTTGAACCTAATCGCGATAGGATAAGAACACATTGCTGAAAGAAAACGTAAGCCCCTAAATTTGAGAATTAGGCAAAAAAGATGCGTTATGAGAATGTTAATTTGATTCATAAGTGGATGGAAATGTAAGGCAAGGTCCCCCAGGAACAAATGGAACAAACAGATGAATCAGACATAGGTTAAGACAAGTCAGGAGATTGAAAGCAGAAGATTTGTTAATATGGCCTAGAGTTCTTACTAGAGCAGTTTGTATAGCGTTCCATCCTATCTTCCAATCTGTCAATAGTGGCAAGTTTGTGTAAAGTTAAAAGCACATTATGAGGTGTTAAATCGCCTGTAAGTAAAACTTAACTACAGACTTTCTCCCTTGTCAACATTATGTTGTGTATAAAACTCGAGTCTTGAATCTTTTTTATGAAATAGGTAAAAAATAGGCAAAAATCTGCATAGGATGTATATTTATTATTTCATTGAACGTATCCTTTTTCTTCCCACAGATATATTGTCAAACATCATAAACCACTTTAGACTCCTCTCCCTTTGCCTTTGTGGTCCTTTACTAAATCCTATTCAAATACAACAAGCAAATATTTGCTTCAAAACGTAAACACGATGCGTGTTATTCGGATAAAAACTATGAAATAAATAATGTATAATCATGAATACTTTGTATTGTGAAAAATATTCATGATGTACGTATTTAAATTGTTTAAATAGATTCCCGATACATAAATGCATTATTAAAGATTAATCTTTTTCATTTTAGCCCATTTAAAAATAATTTAAGTTTGCTAAATAATGATGTTTTGTTTAAAAACAAAACAGAGAAAGGAGACCGTGGTACTTATCTACAAAAAATAATACAATTATTATTTTTTTCAATATTTTAATTTTACAAATACCTAATATATTATGTAAATCGGCAAATAACTTTAAGATTAATAGTGACGTATGACGTACACATTATTTTATAATATCAAAATGTTAATTGACTTATTATTTATTTTATTTATTTATTCATTTTCGGGAAATCGACAGATTACATTTAATCAGTTTGTACATACGTATTGTATAGCTAAAATAAAACCAATTATGGATTTCCTCCTTGTGACTTTACCTCTACTGAGACAGCATAATATGGAATAAGTAAATTAAATTTGTGAAAAAGGAATATGAATTAAAAAATTTATACAAAACAAATGATTATATAAAACGAAAAATTTACAAAACAATACATTTATAGCCATGGAGAGAGGTAGTAGATATAAATCAAATCATTAGAGAGTTAGTTATAAATAATAGAGACATAAACATTATTCACAAACCATCAGAGAAATATTCTTTTATGGACCTCTTGTACCTATTTGGTAAGTTCGCAACTGAAAATATCAACCTTAGATAATACGCTATTGTATTTATATAGTCTGTTCAGCAAGAATTTTGCTTAGAGTTCGTTTTGCTTTGATCAACCCTGAACAGGACACAAGTGCGTGTATTATGTAACCAATCCAGATATTTTTTAATTTACTTTTTTGTCGGTTAGGTAGCATTAAGTTTTTATTACAAATCACAACTTTTTGTTGACTTTCTATGAATTTGCAATAAGTAAAAATGTTTATTTTAATGGAATAACTTTTGATGTAATATACCATACGAAGATAATACTAATAAATCTAAATGAAACTTAAAACAGAACAAGACACAGAAAAATAAAAGGTAACGCTCTCAACTGGGAATAGATCCCAGGATTTCTGTCTTACCGGTACAACCCCGCTAACCACTCTGACCTATTACATATTCAAGTCATTTTTATCGATCTCATATTTCAAATTCAAAATTAACAATTTTATCTTCAGCTAATTATTACCATATCTGCTCTATTTTCAAATGATTACTAAGTTCTAAGTAATTTTTTTGTAACCTAGATAGGGTCTTAGTAAGACAGATATCCTGGGTTCGATTCCCAGTTGAGACTGTTACCTTTTAATTTTCCGTGTCTTGTTATGTTTCATGTTTCGGCTTATTAGTATTTTCTTCTTCTTCAATGATAAAATATTTTTTATTCTCAAATATGTTTTTATAACCTACGAAGCTAAAAAAATAACTGAAAGAAAGTAAATGGGTACTTTTTGTCTATGAATAGAAATAAGTTGTGTTAAATTGCAACCGTGAAATTCCTGAAATGAATCCTGCCACAATATTTGGGGGTTAATGGTTCACAGACATCCGTTCATGAATCAAAACACAATAAACATAAAATATGACCAGACAAATACAAACAAAGTACACAATAGTAAAATGCTATGTAAACAATAATACATCATAGAAACAGCCACATAAAAAATCTGTTTCATTCTTTAAAATGATGTTTGCATAGAGCCAAGTGAAAAGGCGAGATAAATTGTTGCTGTTTAGAACGGTATAATATAGCTCGTGTATATAACAGTAGACACTCGATTTCTCAGATTAGGTGAAGAAAAAAATTCCAACGAAATCAAATTATATTTGTCAAATCTTTTATTTTTGGTGTATTTATTTGTTGATCATTAGATCTCAATACAAGGCAAATCAAATTGGTACCTTAAGTTACTTTAAGGACAGTGACTTATTAAAATGGATATTTGCACCTTTTTTTCACCCTCGAAAAAAATGAAGAAAAAATTCACAATAAGGAACGTTTTTTATGTTGACTAATACATTTTCTACAACGATATAAAATATGTCCTTTTCGATTTGTCGCTAAAACGATATGTTCATTTTTATTCGTGAATTCAGCGGCGTTGATATCACGCCGGGTGACAGTGGCGTGTTCTATGTAATAATGACGTTGTAGCCAGTAGGAACTGTTTAGACATGTGCGGTTTTAGATTTCGTTTTAAATCAAGAATGATGAATGAAAATATCAAAATTACATATTTTTAGGACCAAATCATAATCAGAAAAATAAACGATAAATCTTTCATAATTTTTAACGGTATTCATAGTTTGTAAAAATACTCCATTACAATCACAAATCACATGTAAACATTTTTACAGCAGTTCTGCAAAAAAATCTCCAAACATTTTCCAGGATCAATTACTGCTGTGTTACAGCTCATTGTAGACAAGAATAAACAATTGGGTTGGGTCTTTTAAACAAATCGAATAAGCTAAACACCGTTAAGCCATACCAGGATACGTTATATCAGGTTAAGCAGAATCCTGGTCAAACGAACCCGGTAAGGTCAACGCCCAGTTAAAACAACCGAGTTAAGCTTAACTCAGCTACCCTGAACCCGGTTAAGCCAAAACCTGACAGGTCTAACCAGATTAAATTAAATTCTGTAAAGACATAACCTGTTTATCCGAACCAGGTTAGTCTGAATCCGGTTAAGTCATATATGGTTAAGCTGAACCCGTTAGAGTTGCTATCGGTAAATCGAGAGCATACTGTACAAGGTTTGTTTTTGTGGGACAAATATCGGGAAGATTAGACAAGGGTTGGTGGCATCGCGTCCGCAAACATCGCCTAACAAAACAGCATTAATCCGTAATGCGCAACGAATTTTTAATGTCCGCGCATCGCTAGCAGACGCCGGCGAACGGAAGAGTGTTATAAATTATGATAATGGGGATGACAGATTACGCTATACGAATCATGGCTTGGCGTATTTCAGCATATCGCTCGCCATACAATACCAATTGTAATATATGGTGAGCGATATAGTGAAATATGCCAAGCGACGAGAATATAGCGTGGTCTGTCACAGGCTTAATTATAACTCGAGCGCAAGTTCCCATAATTAATAATACACGATGTCGGTGTAGGTGTAAAGTGCACTAACTTCGGGAGATGATAAATAACTTTTTCCGAAATTCCAACTTTTTTTTCCCATACAAAAAGAAATACCGACTAAAAATCATTAGTGTGAGCACAAACTTTCCCTATAAATTTGCCGTGTTGCCGAGAACAAGGTGGCAACGTTGTAAATGACCAATATCTATTGAGAAGCAAGTAAATAATAACATTACGCTGAGTGTTTGACGTTTACAAATTATATGTTTTAAACCAAATTCAAAAGAGAACTGTACAAAAATTAACAAAATGTAGTAACAATTTGAACGATAAAATTGTTCAACTAATAATTTTTTTATGGGCCGGCTAATTTATTTATTTCTGTGCTTATAAAAAGATTTAATGACCGATTATTTGAAGTAATTTTTTTTAAATAAAAATTACTCGCATTACCTAAAATATTTATAAACGATCAAATTTTCAAACCAAATACACATAATTTTGCATTAGTTCATAGTGTTTCGCCTAAAGACCGAAGAAGCGGATCCACCGGGCAATCAAAAGATCATAATTTATCACCAAAGTGCTTCTTAAAAGTTGCGTGCTTTAACTTATTCCTCATCATGTTTTTATTTAAATCAAATTATAAGATAAGCGCTGCCTTACTTTTGTTTCCAGATACACGTATTTTGTAGACAGTTTAGTATTAAGAACACAAAATAACTGACCCTGCTGCTTATTACTTATTACTTACCCGCTAACAATCAGTAAGATCCGCGACTCCACCGGCCCATCAAAAAGTCATAATTTCCGCAATAAAAACGCTCTCTTCGTCTAGGGCATCTTCCCCTATTTGCCATCCACTGCGGCCGGACACGGGCCCGAGTGCTGCGCAAACAGCGCGCTTTAATTGGAATCTCGCTACCAGGCGGACAGATGTAGCGGTGGATGGCGGAGGCAGCCCTGCTCTCTGCAGTCTGCACACTGGGGCCATCCACACTCAAAGGACCAGACTTTGATGTCACTGTGGAAATGTAATTAAAAATCTTTATATTATTTGGTGGTGAGCTATACTTTTGCACCTATGCGTCTTATTTTTTAGGAATACGCTAGAAAGGTCATTGGTTTTTGGAATGTGCTGAATCAGCGACAGCGTCTCAGCGTCTTGAGGAGTAGGTACAAAAATACAACACAAATTCTGTTTGGCGAAGAGTCCGTTTTCATTTTTCTTGAATCGTTAACACTTCAATAAAAAAATCAACTTCTAAAAATCAACAGTTTACAATGTTTGGTTAGGTACTTTAGGAAACGTAAAGTTTAATAGGAAACGGACTGCAAACCGTTTCTAACGGAATTTTAATTAATCAGCAATACTCATTATTATAGCGGCAGGTGGCTACTATCTAATAATATAATAATACTAGATACATACACCGATAAGTGCATGTATGTAATACTAGTCACCAATTTTTTTTACCTCGATATATATGTGAGAATATTGCTGAATATTCAGAGAGATAAAAGTATAACAGAGTTGACAATTCTTATTCATAATTGTCCTGTACAGAATAAATCGATATTTCTGGAAGTACAGTCTTAGAAACACTTATTATTTTTAAGTGAATTATCACGGCCTCCGTGATTGAGGGGTAATTCAGAATTGAAACGTTGCTTGAAATGGCTTTATCCTTCTTTGGTGACCAGATCTGAATAGCAAGTTACTTCCACACCTTTTCTTTCCTCTCCACTACCTTCAGCCTCACAATATGGGATAGATTGGGGATGCTAAAATCTCACTGGCACCAAACGGTTAAATGCAATTGGGACTCTTGCGGTATTCATTTTTTTTACAAAATTTAAAGAAACGTCTAACTTTCTTTAAATAGCAACACAAAGATTATTCAAAGTTAAAATTATATTTTTTTAAATGTACTTTAAAACGTACATTAAACAAATGATTGTTAGGTAGGTAGGAAAGTAAAAGACAATTGATTATTATTTTTTTTAACTTTTTTGGTATTTTTACTACCTACAAACGTTGATTTGGTAAATATTGGTGATTAAAATAATCATTTCATATAATAATAATTGTAATCTAGAAACGAATATTAACTACTCACTTATCAAATCATATCAATCAGTCCCATTTTTAATGATTGCGTATTATTATTTGCCAAATAACCACTACTACCATCGGCTATATTAAACGAACACTTGATATTTACGACCCATAACTTTATTTGAGCAATAAAATCTTGTTTGGATAATTTTACGCTCTGTAATAATTTCTGTTGTCTGAACTAATGCCGTTGGAATAGCACTCGTACCAAGCGAAAAATGTGCTGGGGACATTAAATTTATACTAATGAAATATATAACCCTTAGCGTTTATTCCCTTATTGTAGCAATTGTACCTACGCTAAAACACAAGGATTACTCCAATTATTCAGAGTGCGAAGTCATATACTTTTACGGCCAAAGAGCAATAAAAAATATTGTTGGTTTGACACTCGGAAAAAGTGATGAATATTAATAATTATTCACTTGTGCTGTATTTAATAAGAAAGCGGGAGTACTAATGCTGAATGTGACATTTGATTTTAAAATGTTTTCATTTAGAGTTAGAATGGTAATAATAATAATGATTTGATAACTTGTATGGTGCCGTTTTTGTGAAAAATCACCTCAATGGCGCTGTACAATTTACTACGAATTCCTAGTCTCTATCTAATTTTATAATTTACAAACAAATTTAGAAAAACATTCATATTATTTACAAACAGATACATGAAAACATAAATATTATTCACAAACAGATTCAGAAAAACAAACAGATTAAAAAAACATACATATTATTGACAGATTCAGAAAAACATACATATTATTAACAAACAGAAATATAAAAACATAAATAATAATAAGCAATAATTATTTGTTATCCTTTATGCTATGCATAATAAACCTTGTCTTATAAACATTAGTTTATCATTAAAAATAATAAATAATTCTGACCAACAGATTCAGAGAAACATACATATTAAAAAACCGATATAGAAATACATTTTTTTCTGGCTGGTCACATTATTTTTTAAGCATTTAGTTATTTACAATGTCGCAGACAGTGAAGGTGTACGGTTTATTAAATCATTTTGTAAAAACGATAGTAATATAAAGTTCCCATTTTTGTAAAAAAAATTTAGGTAAATCTGGACCTGAAATATGGTCCTCTTTTATGTATCTAGGTTCTTACCTAATCGGTGTTCATTTTTTATTAAGTATTCAATTGTACCCACAAAACATCATTATTTTACAAAATAGAGAATACATTTGTTTTCATTTGATTTATTGATCATCTAAATAAGTACGGTTTACACATATATTTACTACGCATGTCTCGCTAGGGATATCCTTTGCCGAGACAGGCTGGTTTACAAATATATTTTTAATATGGATTTAATATTTAATATTAATTTAATATTTAATTTAATATGATTTAATATTTTTAAACAATGGATTCCTGAATTTAAGCTTAGTTTCAAAAGGTCATTTAGTTAGGTTGGAAGAAAAAATATTTCATAGATTTATGTACTTCAGTTTAGTATTGGTATTTGGTGACAGCAATAGAGAACTTATATTTTAGATTTGTTTGAGATGACTAATTATTGCACGACATTTGTCGATGATACCATGTTTAGCCAAAATTTTAAATTTGTCTAGATTTTCTAATTGTCTTGATTTGTCAGGCAAATTATTTTATTTCATGTTTGAAAAATGGAATGAATAGGGTTAGTCGGTACTAACTTTGTAAACAATTCTCAAATTTCGTGTCATTTTAGAATGAATCTGGTTGAGGAAATGCTCTATGAAGTGTTTGATCAAGACAAGGACCTTTTAATCCGTCTTATTGATTAATTCACAGTTCAAAATGATTTTATTACCTACTTACAAAACAAAAACATCACACTAAACAGTCGACCTTAACGTTTTACAAATAACAAAATATTCCAACGACAATGTTTTACCAAAAACAATATTAAATCCTGTAATGTTTTATTTTCAAAACCCTAATCGGCAGCCTATTCTAAATGCCACATCAACGCCCATACTGTTAGAAACAAAGCTATATCGAACGCCTCTGATGTTTTAACAACAAAAGCAATATTGAACGCCTCTAATGTTTCATCAACAAAAGCTATTGACTAAAACATAAATTCTCGGTGAACAGATCGTTGGGCACATTAGGCTAAAATATTGTGTGATTTTCAATGGAGACGTCACCACAAATTACTCACGCATCGGCAGCCCGTCTGAAAGATCGTTTGGGAAAAGAGTTGAGACAATGGCGGGGTCCTAACAATGGTGCAAGATGCTAATTTGTTCGTAAATATTATATTAAAATCCATTCTCACTTGCTAAATGAAGCATGAACTTTCGCTTGACTATTTTTGAATAGTCTGCTCGTTATGACCGAGGCGATTGACAATTAACAGGATCACCACGAAACCGATTTATTATTTAATCTTTTAAAATTGCTTTTGACGCCAGATCCTTCGGGAGTAACTCGTTTTAACCGGAATTTTAATCAGATGATTTTTTAATCTTTCTCAATTGTGCGGCTTACTCAAATACCAATGTAGACAGTGGATAGTAACCTACCATATCGACGACGGAAATACAAAAGGGCGTTAGCGACAATTTATTCAAAAATTTGTTTAATTTATAGTTTTGATCGGACAAAAATTCTAATCCAAACTATATGATAAACTCATTTTTGAAAAATTGCCGCTTACGCCCTTTTGCCTTTCCGACGTCGACATAATATGATGGAAGTTGTATTTGAAACCATTGTTAGAGTTTCATAAAATATTATAATGCAAATATGCACAAAATTTTTGATTCACACGAATTTCTAACGAAGTAGGAAGGTTACAATATTTTCTGTGGCTTGCTTTTAAAAGGATCGATCAATTTTTCAAATTACACGAGTCATGTTTGTTTTTATTTTTTTTATATTTTTTTTGTATTTGCCCTTTTCAGCAAGTTTTAATAAAAAGTTTTTTTCTTAACACTTTCATACAATGTAACATAATTATATTTATATATTATTACTCAGTTCATTTTATACACAATTGAATGTTTCTAACAATGTGTAACCTGGTCTGAGGTATTTCTATTTTCATTTTATGACATTTTTATTATATTTCCTATTTGCTATTCTAGTTATCTTCAATCTCATTTGAGTAAATTAAAAACTAAACACGTGTATTAATAAAATAGCAAAAACAATGCAAAACAATAGAGGTAAATAAAATAAAGATATTGAATAAATAGCCAAATATCTATATTAACTATTATATTAACGAAAAATCCTTTCTCAAAATCGAAAGTTTCTTTAATAATTTGGAAGAAAATCCAATTTTGAGGCAAATTTGCAAAAACACGTATTTACATTGGCCCTCTTAGACGCAAGCCACTTAAATATTTGAAGGCATTAATGACATCAAAGTTTCTTTAAAGTTTAAATCATCGTCACACAAGATTAGATACTCTGAAACTCATTGATTGTGCGTGTTGGTTAAAATATGATTTATAATTACGTAGGTAGGCGTTTAAGTACCTATTTACAAATCTTATGATTTCGGAGGATATTTTATTTTTTATTTATCAAATATAAAAACTTAGAAACATTTATTTGCCATAAAGTGCTACAAATTTTAAGACACATTATACACTTGTTTGATATTTAAACAAGTTGATATTACTCGATCAGTTAATATTCAAATGCCTCAGGGCCGTCACCCTCTGTCTGTATCTCGTTTGAAATTTTTACCCGCAAACGTCATCAATTACACCGAATTATCGCCACCAGTGCTAACGACAATCACAGAAGTCGTCCTGCATTGTCTAGCAGTGTAAAAATCCGTTTCGCCGAGGAATTAAGAGGGAGCAACATAATATGCCTGCAAATAATAACCCTGCGCCTGCATCTAGTTGCATGCTTAGTACAATGGTAAATACTTATACCGGGTATACGAATATTAACAAACTTTACAACAATGAAATCGATGGTGACATAAATAAAGAGGACATGGTTAAGAAAAATTAAACCTTTCTTAACCCCTTTACTACACACACAAAAATGAGTATTGCTGATTTATTAAAATCCTGTTAAAATGGTGACAGAAGGCCATTTTTGAATTAACTATTAGTACTTACATAATATATATATGAGCACGTGTTCGTGGAGCTGCGTTTATCTTGTTTTTATAGACGAAATGTGAAAATATTAGAATTTTTATGAACATGTGTTCCGCGATCGCCTTTACACATTCGCGTTTTACTGACAGTTTATTAGGAAACCTGTCAATTTGTTCGTTACAGTATGCGAATAATTTAAGGAGATTTTTAATAAATTAGCAATATTTAAAATCAGTAAGTTTTCTCCGTGGAGGTTTCGACACGTATCCGTGTAATTCACTAGCGTTTTTAAAACTAACAAAACTATAGAAGTACAAAAATAATTATACATCGTTGGGTGGTGATACTAGGAGTGGAGATTTAGAGGGGGGGATTGGGATGAGTTAAAATAATGAAAAATGGTTAGCAAATTTTTTTCTTCACAATTTTACTTGATTAATTTGTGATTTTTCACAATTTGATTTGAGTAATTAATGTTTTTTCACCATTTTATTAGATTAATTTGTTTTTTTTTTCACAATTTTATTTGATTAATTTGTGTTATTCCACAATTTATTCATTTGAATAATTCAAATGTAGTATATATGCAGCACGTTCTACAGTGAAATACACTCTCAGTATCGTACTGATGTAAGACGACAATTCAGAAATGAAACGTTTCTTGAAATAGCTTTAAACGTGTTTGCGAGATCTAAATAGCCGAGTACTACTTCATATTTTTCTTCCACATCTTTTTCCCCTTCCAACTACTTTGAGCCTTACAACATACCCCAATTGAGAATGCCTTAGTCTCACTGGCTCCAGACGGTTGGGAGCAGTTAGGATTCTTGTGCGGCAATCACATAAAAACTTTAAAAGAAAGTAAAAGATTACATTTTAAGGAAGAAAAATGCTCACGTACATGATAACATGCTTGGTTTTCCAAAATATAATTAATTAAGATATATAGCTATCTTCGTAACTGATTATAAAATTATCTTTTCTGGAAACAAAATAAAGTGAAAAATATTTAAACAATTTTTTTTCACAAATCTGATTCCATTGAGCTCTGACGATATGAAATGTGTACTTCCATCTGGAGGTTGTAATGGCACACGATAGTATTTTTCTGAGTATTACGCATTCACACAATGTGATTATAAAAGTCATTAATTAAATATAATAAACTTTTTAGTGTAGCTAAATAAATATGTATCTTATACAATTCACAACTGCAGATAACTCAACTGGAGGTATCTTGTACAATTCTCAACTGGAGAGAACTCAACTGGAGGTATCTTGTACAATTCTCAACTGAAGATAACTAATCACGAATATTTTATGATGTGGTAAATTAATCTCTTTTTTTTCACAATTTTTCACTGGATACTCTGCAAATTTATAATCCAATAATTAAATGGATAAATACTTCGCTGGTACAATAAGTTTACAATGACCGGTCATATGGGGAGGGAGAACTTAAGGGTGAAACAAAAGATCAAAGGCTCGGCTTCCGGGCAGATTTTTGCCGTTGTTTGTTTTGCGACCCGGAGTGAGATGCGTGCTCCCGGTACGCGAGTTGGCGGTGCGGAAGTGACAGCGCACCTTAAAACAAGAACTCTGTACTAATCGTTGAGAAGCCAACGAAGGTACTCAAATTAAACTAAAAAAAGGATTAAGAACGCATATCAAATTAAGAATTAAAGAAGGATTCTGAACTGTGTCCACGATCTTATGAATCCATAGTCTTAAAGGAGTGGACTGGCGGGAGGTGTCGATTTGTTATTTATACAAATCTACAGTTTTATTCCAAGACGGATGAAATTTTACACACTTGATCTTCAAAACAAGGTAAAAGTCACCGCTCACATCAGATTTTTTAAAAAACCATTTAAAGCCCGGGCAACTTCGAGAATCTAGTTTTAAATGCGATGAAGATTATTCTGTATTTTTTGGTTCATTTATAAACTTTAAAATGATTTATATCCACATTTACTTTTTCACTAGACGGAGTAAAATGAGTAGTGCTCATTTATTAAAAATCTCTTAAAATTTTTCGTTATTCGGTTAGAAAAGGGTTTGCAGGCCGTTTCCTGATAAACTTTTAGTCAATTCATAATATATCAAACACGTATTAATGCACCTGTATTTGCCCTGAAATATTGATTAATTGATATTGATTGCCTTTTATAGTGACGAAACATCGTTATAATACATTTTAATTTTACTAAAAAGTTATCAGGAAACCTATCAATTCATCTAGGACCTCCGATTTTTTTCCGATATTTTTTCCGCTTTTTTTTTTGAAAAAGAAGAAAAATAAACTCTGTGTTTGGGACTTTTTTCTTTCTGACTGTGGCAGAATCAAACACCTTGGGTAAATTCTCAGTCACATGGTCAATTATTTTACATCTATTTCATTATCAACTGTTTCATTTAATTTGCAGAAAAAATCATTTTACACTTTGGAATTCAGGTGCAGATTCAAATAATCTTGAGTAATTTCTAGATTCGAATAAACACATTTATAATTTAATCAATAAAAATGATTTCCGTAATGAATATATATTTGTATGTGTATCTTCCCACATTTGTTCAAAAATAGTATATGTGTTATGGATCTTCGTCTTTTTATTTCTTGTCCATTGCAGATTTCTTCATATTGTTGGAAACTTCTACTCCTACAAATGAATACTGCCTAAATTTTAACAAATCTTTAAACTTATTTATTTTAGCTTTAATGATATATCAAATTGTGTTATGATAAACAGTTTAATTTCTCAACAGTATTTCACATGTTGAGCATCTTCTAATTCTTGAAATCATTACATGGGTTATTGATTTCTATAGAGAAAGAGAGAGGAAATAGGGGAAACACAAGTACAAGCATTGCCATAATCAAGTGTGTATTTGTTTAGCTTTACATTTCTTAAAATTGCAATAATTTGTCACAGAGATGTAGTATAATACTATGTAGCGGATGAGGAAGGGTGGTAGGCCCTTTCCAGGCAGGGTCTTGCCCATTGAAACAGAAAATGATTATTTATTTTGGCGGCTGTGCCCCGGGGCGACGAGAATGGCGGGCGGTCGCCACGCGCGGCACGCTCGGAGCGGCCACCCCCCAGCCATAATGCACGCTGTATTAATCACCACCCAACAAACCAACTACTAAACATGTCAGCTTTAAAGTATGCACTTTAAACATTGTGTGTTTTGTTATGAAACGTGGTTTAATTATTGTACTAAATTCTTAAAAGTACCTACATAGTATCCACGATGAATTAATCCTCACCACACTTCTGCTCATTGTTTCCTCGCTCGGATATATACCCGATCAATTGACTTCTTGGAGAAATTTACAATTTAACGATTTGGTCCTTCGATAGGACTCCAAAATTTCTAGAAGAAAACATAAGACAGAGACCGCCCGCCCGTTACAGACACTCTTCTTTATATTGATAGAAAATAATTAATCTTCAGTTAAAAATAAAGTTTAAACCACCAATCATATGAACATTTTTAATTCCTATCCAATCACGGCTGGATTCAAATATGGCTATTGTTTCATGAGATCGTTGAATCCTTTTTTAATTCTTCATTTAATATAGGTTATAAGTTTTAAATTATTTTTTTGGTTTAATTTCAGTACCTACGTTGAATTCTCAAAGATTAATACAGAGTTCTTATTTTTAAAGTGCGCTGTCAAATCCACACCGCCAACTCGCGTATGTAGTCCATTTCATGTAGTTGCTTCTCGCACTAATTTTATGTACAATTCGTTGGTGCCCCGGAATTTATTGGCTTTACTCAGAATTTTTTGAAATCCGATATAGACTGTGCAAAATATATTTATAGTGTGCAAAATTTAATCAAGTTGTATCAAAATTTTGCTAATGGGTCAGGAAAGATTGATGGGGGTGGTTTTTCGAAATCTAGTGTAGACTGTAACCTTCCTTTCTGTTTTGAAGGTTAAGTGTGCAAAATTTCATCAAGTTGTATCAAAATTTAGATTACGGGTCAGGAAAGGGGGATGGGGGTAGTTTTCGAAATCTGGTATAGACTGTAACCTTCCTCTTATTTTGAAGGTTAAGTGTGCAAAATTTCATCAATCTCAGAATTAAACTGTAGATCATTATAAAAATCAAATCCTTTCTGTCCTCCTTCGATTGCATCATGTGAGGAATAAATGTGCTCTGTCAACATAATTAATGTCAGTCATGCACATTCACATATGCAATAATCCTTAACTATATCAGTTTGGTTAATTATTATTACTATTTTGTATACACTCATATAATTTTTTATATCTTTGTGGTTCCAGCCAACTCAGGAGAGTGGTAATTCAACACAAAAAAATGTGATCATTATAACTGATGGAACAAAACCCGGCCCATAAACCTAAGCAAACGCAACCATTTAACCTAGTATTTTTCATCACTTTTCATAGCTCTATAACACAAAATGTGTCGATTGCCATTGTTTGAGTTACAAGCTTACTAGTTTATTACCAACACAACGGCAACATTTTAATTTTTACAGGTTGGTATAAGATTGATGTATTTACTAATGCGTACAAAATGTATATCAGTTTCCTCCGACGAGCAAGAGAATATCACAGTACTTTAAAATTAAAAGCTTGTCATCGAGTACGTAAATATCACCCTTATATTATATTTTTAAATACGCGGCTTTATGATCGATTAAAAACAATGGCTTGTTAATATCCGCCCACTTTGCAATAAACCGCACCCAGCACGTCTACTCTCAAAATCCCATTTATAAAATAATAAATTAAAACCATAGAATTAAAAATAATAACACACGATTATTATTATTACCATCGTTTTTGTCATACAAGTTATTTGGGAATTGCACCGGCAAAGCGCGCCATTCAATGATTATAAAATAAAATATTTTCATAAAATGGATCGACTGCAGTAAGGTCGTGTTTTTGATTTTAATTGGTATCAATGACGTGTTTATGGTCTGACAATATAAAGGCTTTTGATTTCATATGTTCCGCTATTATATTCCGACATGCGAATATTGCCTTTGTTCTAATTAACGATTGCCATGAGCAGGGGTGCGCTTGCGTTGAATTTACAAAATTAAAAACCGTGCTTTAATGTGTTTTCGCTCGACGCCTGCTTTTGCCGGCCGTGTTCGATTATTGGATTTGCTCGGGGCGATGACGGCTAAAAAAACTGTATTTTTGGTTTGTTCGCTTAATTGTGTAGTGGCATTGTTATTTTGCATTCTGCGTGTGGCCGATTGAAAATCACGTGTATCTGGTAATCTTTCGAGGCGTCATGAAATTCGCGTTGTATACACACGATACTTTAAATGTAGGTACTAATAAATACTATCTTATTCGGCTCCGTGATCTTAATGAACAATATATATTCAATTATTGAATACATTAGCGATTTTTAAACGAAAACATGAAACATAAACATCAAAAAAAGAAATGGTGCTCCTGGACTTAAACCCACGACCTTCGCTTTGCCAGGGTACTGTTCTACCAACTGCGCTAACGGAACAATATTTCCTTCGGTCATGTTTAACTGTATTATACTTCGAATAAGAACTACGAACATTATGTTCTTTTTTCACACCGCACATTTTTATTGGCTGCTCTCTTTAAATATGATCGCAAGATTCGTATCGAACTAAACGCAATCTAGATAGTGTCTTGGATAAACACACATCCTATTTTTATTTTAATGTGTGACATCTATTGATTTTTCTGTAAGTAGGATTTTGTGGAAATAGGGTCCCAATAGCGCAGTTGGTAAAGCAGTGCACCGACGCGACATGTCATATTTTCGATTAAAAATTGCTAATATTACCTTCTATAATTAAATATTACGATTTGACGTTTTACTCTATACGTTATTTCAAAAATAAAAATATAAACAATATATATAATGGATTAAATGAAAACGTTTCATTCTTTTCTCTTTATTACAGAATAGTCAAATTTCAAAGCATCGTAATTAATGAGGTTGACTTTCAAGAAGAACATCATTACGTTGATCTAGAATTGCAATTCGAACGGCAAACCTTACTTCTTGTGAGCTCACTTGTGGTACGCGAACATTGCTTCTGCTTTATATCTTAGATTGTTGCACTTGTTTGCGCATATTTCTTTAGGTTATATTTTTAATTTGCGATGCGGGTATGGTTACCACCGCCCCGGAAACCATTAATTGGATAACCAACACTACTGAGATAGGTCACTGCAAGTAGTTCGTAACGTTTGTTTCATTAGGTGGGGCTTGTCCAGGTCTTGTCGGCGAATGCGTCTGAACACCAGCTGCGTGGCGGGCCGGGTCGGGGGAGGCCGGTTGAAGGAGGCCTCGATCCACCATCTTGGATCGCATTGGGAGGGATGGGTATTGTAATTGTATTGTATTTATTATATTGCTATAATGTATTAGTTTTTCGTGGTGGTTTTAACTATCTCCCATCGTTATTCAACAAATTTCCTTTATTATATTTAGGATTCAAACAATTATGTAAAATATTATGATAATAACTTTTTGAAATAAACGTTAGATAAAACATTTTACCATAAAGTACGTGTTCTACGTACGCGTACGTGTACTTCACAGAATTTGAACAATTTGTCAAATTTCAAGGTTAAAATTAAATTTCTGTATAAGTCCTTTCTAGTTTAACCTACACACACTTTTTGGCTTTACATTTTCACATTAAATATTGTCACTTAATAATTTCAATTATTAAAAAAATAATATCTGTATTAAATATTACAACACAAAGTTATCCGAATCTGTATGTTTGTGCGCTTTGTTCTTCAAAACTATGCAACTGATTTTGATAGGATTTTCACTATCACTTAAAGAATGTACATGTCAGCAAGTATACCATAAAACAAAGTAGCTACCCGCATCTTTTTAGAAGAACTAAACGCACACATACTCTTATATTATTCTGACTCTTGACATGGCTCGACTGGAGTATCTGATTCACTTGATCGTGTCATGTCTTCCTCGGGCGTCCCCGACTTATGCTAACATTCGCATTTGCATCATATATCCTGCTTACACTCCTTTCTTCGCTCATTCGCTCTACATGCCCAAACCATCTAAGCGTCCCTTTCTTAATCTTACTCATGACGCTTACATCAGCCTTGCACTCTTGGTATATGTCTATCTTCTAAGGATAACAACGCCGGGTACACGTCAGCTAGTATTACAATAAAATCATAAATATGAAACTAACAAATTATTTCAAAAATAATGACTACATTCAATCAAACTAAAATTACAGCTGGGCAGTTCTTATTAAGTTGGCAACAGTAAAATTCTACTGAATCAATAAGTATTACAAAGTACCTGTGGTGGCTTATTAGCCACAATCATAGGGTGACCATACTGACAAATGACAATGGGATATTGTGAGTAATTATGTATTTACAAAAAATAACAAAATAATATTTTTTAAACATTTAAAAAAATAAGTTCATAATAATAAGTGAGTAATTAATAATACGTGCATTAAGTAAATAGATAATAATAAGTACATACATTAATTGACGGCCTTCGTGGTTGAGGGGTACGGCTCTCGATTAGCAATTCGAAGGTCGCGGGTTCCATTCCCGCCGTGCGCAAGTAAAATTATTTGATTAATTAGTGTTATTTCACAATTATTATTATTCACTTAAAACAATATATGATATACTTGCAGCACATTCCAGAGTGGAAGATACTCTTAAATCGCACTGGTGTAAAACCACCATTCAGAATTGACACGTTGCTTGAAATGGTTATAGTCGTGTTTGGTAACCAGATCTGAATAGCAAGGTATTCCCCCACCTTCTTCCGCCCCTTCTCCTATCCCTCGGCATTACCTTCAGCCTCACGACATACACCAATTGGGGAAGCCATGGTCTCTCTTGCTCCAGACGGTAGGGAGCATTGGGGACTACTGTACGGTATTAACATAAACAAGTAGAGTAATAGTAAGTACATATGGATATTAGCGAATAATTAATTATTAGGGTTTCCACACTCATTGTTAAAGCTTAACCTTGAGCAACGTTTGCACTAAAGAAAAAACAGTGTACAAATCTCATGATGAAGAACTTCCTACAGAGTCTCATTAAAAACCCCAATTTGGGCCGCTACATCGTTTGCGTGTGTGCAAACACATCCATATTGTCCCCTCACAAAGACCCGGCTGATTGGATAAGTTTGCCCAGAACAAACTTGTTGTCTAACGCCTTACCGCAAGATTAGGTGTACTCAGGTAGTGTTCAAGGGCTTAGCAAGGTAGCGCGATATAATGCAAGTTACTTAATGCTAAATTGTCGGAGGACAACACCCTAAACGGGCGGACGACCTAAGCCCGGTCCACTTAGCAGCGCCCGTGTAGCGCGCTGCCGAAATTGCCTCCAGAACAAACAGCCGGGCGAGGGCGGCGGGACTAACGTTGCTCCATGTTACTACTCTACTGCCCGATACTGATACGCTTAATTAAAGCTAGAGACTTTGCACGAAGACGTCGTGTTATTTATTTTACAACTCGTATTAACTACACGTATGTAGAAATCAATGGCGGTTGGTGGCCTGTCATACTGGGAGTTCAATCGGAGATAAATGAAAAAATCCTAAGCTGGTATTTTCCATATTATTAACGTTTTTCCTAGATCTTAAGAAATTTCATCATATGGCATCTGTGGCTAAAGAATATAATGCAAACTACAAAAATAGTTATAACATAGAAGTAACAACTTTTATAAACGATAATCCCAGAAAAAAACTAAGATTCTTTCAAAATACAATTTCAATTTCATAAGTGCTTCGCACTCTGGCAGCTAACAGCACAAGATTTGCAGGTCTGCTGCTCTGGCGCAACTAGTATGGTTTGTAAGAACTTAATACATATGACCGAAGATCTCTTAGGTGCTGACATTCATAACGCACCAATGGGATTCGAGATTCATTTACTATGATGAAAAACTTATTGATAAATATAGAATGAATTCCTGAATAAATGATGTTTCTAGTTGAAATGGTTGGGTTGAAATGTCCTACGTTGGCTAAAGAAGGAGTTAGCGCAACACGGCATAACACCCCAAAAACAAATAACAAAAATACATAGTTGCTCTCAAATCTTGGTATTGTTAACTGAGTAACTTTCTGTTCACTTGATTTACTATATATTTGTAACCAATTCAGATTTAGCCCAAACATGCACCCTTTAGATAATAAAAATCAAATCTTCGGTAACACCATTTTCCACATTGAATTTCCAAACTTCGGAACAATAAACAACATCCGTGTGATGCAAAATTGATTTTATTCCTGAACGACAAGTAATCACAACAACGCAAAAGGGCGGGTGACGGTAGGGAGGTGGAGAGAAATTTGCCGAACATAATTCCCGCGAATATTTACGGGCCTTGCGCACACACAGATAGCGCGCATCATCAGGTTGTTATCATCAGCGGGGATACACACATTTCATCAGCGATGGAGCGGGCCCATCCACTTACGTTCGACGTGTCACAATCTAAATATCAGGCGTCCTGAACCTTCGGTGATTGCTAATAATCATTGACCAACATCTTCGTTGGGATCACCACTTGGCCAGTCTAACCCCACGCATCCGCAAGCTCTCTTATGCTTTTCGAAATCTAAGAAATATCCTTACTACCTCAACTCTTAAAACTGTATACTACGCTCTCTGCCAATCCCTACTAGCTTACGGCATCATAATCTGGGGTGGTTGTGCACAATCTACCATTGAACCTCTTCTAAAAGCCCAAAAAATGGTAATACGTGTCATTAACAAGCGACCGACAAGATACCCCTCCAATCGACTCTTAATAGAGTATAAGGTCTTAAATATACGACAACTCCACCTAAAATTTTCGCTAATACATTTCCTGTTCAAATATAAAAACAAAACTCTTTTACAACACAACTACACCACCAGAACAATAACCAACGGTCACTACAAAGTACCCTCACTACATACCACGTCAGCTCAAAGACAATTTTTCTTTCTAGCTCCTAAAATCTTTAACCTTATCCCTGAAAACCTAAAAACTGCGAGTCAACCTCATTCCTTTAAAAAACAAATTACGAAATGGATCCTTACACATGGAATACATTACAATTACAATACCCATTCATTCTACACTCTATCAATTTAATCACCTTTCAGACAAAACATAACTTATTGTAACACATAATACATAATCATACAACACATAATAAACATTTAAACACTTAACATAACATAATCCTTATTCCCTAACTTAGCGGTATAGTATGTAAATAAATAATTAGTATGATCTATTTACTAATAATTTGAGTAATTCTTATAATCTTATAATCTTCTTATAATTCTCTAACTTCTTCATTCTCTTCTTGCAACCCTAACTAGCTCTTCACAATTTTTATTATTATTTTTTCATACCATAGTAATTTATAGATTCTATTCAAACTGTAAAATTCACCCGCCATAACACAGGGTCATCCCTAGCATGGAGGGTGAAATATCAAAAAAACTATATGTACCCTCTAAGTCTTGTATTAATAAAATAATAAATAAAATAAATAAATTATCCACATATATATTTAACTTAACTTCGGTTGTAGTCGTCACCACCACTTTGTCAAGATACCACATACCAGCACAGATTCTAGCACACCATAGCATGATAAGATGAATGCACTATTAAATAAAATTTATAAAACAGTAGAATTTTTAGTTAGCCTTTAATTAAAAAAAAAATTCCTACCTATCTTATCTAATAAAGTAAAAGTTTAAATCTTTTACGGTTAATTTAAACACGATATATTTAATTTAATTGTCATTTTTTTACTTTCCAATGGATTTGATTTGAAAGAGAAAAGATTATGGACAGTTTGACTAATTTTAGTAATAATTATTAAGATTTTTTTATACATTTTAATACACAAAAGAAATACATTGGTATAGCAGTTGCAAAAGATATGTAATAACAGTTCATAGATTTGCAGAAATTTGCGAGCACTGGTGAAGATAGCATCGATGAGGTGGGATCAAGAATGGATGCGATTTTCACTTTGAATCACTAATCGTTTACGCAATGCATATTAATGTTTATAAATTTCCCTTACGACAGCTTTTAATCAAAAAGCTAGTAGCCGAAATGATGAGTAAACTTTCGTGCAACCGAGCTCTAATGGTAGAAAGATTTGTTTGCGTTGTACCTACAACGCAACCGCAAGGCAACCTCTAAGGAGGCTAGAAAAACCTTTTTTTTTAGTTTATCGTGACTAATTTGATTAAGGTCAATTTTTATGAAATAACATATCACAAGAAAAAGAGAAAGCAAAAATAAAAAAAAATATTTTGTACCTCAAATTTGTTAATATAAATAAGTGTCAAAAAATTACGGTGTGTGGTATCTCCAAACTACCGTTACTTTTGACGCAAAAACGTATTTCGTTCGTTACCTGTTTTGCTCAGATAACTTTTCAGAGAACCTCAAGATCTACATGACGACGCACGAATAAATAATCCTTTCCGTTGCGGAGTCATGACTGATTATTTGGTCACGTAGAGGGAATATCGAGGCAGTTATGTGACTCTCCTCCCGCTCGATGACGTAAACCCACGATGACGTAAGCACACTAACAAGCAAACAGAAAATGGTCTATTCTTAGAATACATACGCCACTTGGCGCCACAACCCTTGGGCCACGACAGCAAAAGCCTTTCATCGCTAACCCTGACGCGACTTTAGTAGAGGAGCTTTTTTCAAAAACGTGTTAATAATCGAAACAACAAGAAATAAAAAATATTTACCATCTGTAAGTCTAATGATTATTAAATGATCGGTTGACATTAATTTTGCGATGAAACATAGCGTATAGCGTTGTTTTTGTGAAAAACAACTTATTACCAACTGCTAGCGGTTCTGAAAACACTAGATCTCGCGTCTACCTAGTTAATTATTAAACCATAGTAAATATTTTGTGTAAAGAAATATATTTTATTTCAAATTATTCTATTTGTTCAAAGAAACTGCACTCCCTTCAAACGTCTCTCAATAACAATTGTATTCTCAATCTTTCTTCAGGCCGGCCGGTAGGTACCAAAATATTTGAAAAATGCGAATGAAAAGTAAAATGCGAATTAAAAAGAAACCATTAAGAAAAACACCATCTTGAAAGGTAAATGTAACGTAAAAACAAATTTACACGCTGACGAAATGCAAAACGGTCGAGTTAAAACAATACTTCGCTACATGGAGAACAAATGAGTATCGCTAATTTATTATGAATCTAATAAATTTATTCGTAATCCGGTTAAAAGCGGGAATGTATTGCATTGATTGGTTTCCGGATTTAATCACAATATATTATGAAGGCAAATGCTGGTGCATGAACACGTGTTATTAGGAAGTTACTAAAAAAATATGAGGAAACCGCTTGCAATCGTGCTTTTAATCGGATTACCAATAATCTGAAAAGATTTTTTAACAAATTAGCAATATTTTGAAAATCTCCTGCTTCCACAACAGTAAGCGGAAAATGTTGCTGGTATTGTGATGGAGGACTTAGCCAGACGAGGAATTGAACACACGACGCATGGATGGGATTCAATCGCGATGTCAACTCAGCCACCGACCGTTGGTGAAATTTAAATTGGTTACATCAGTCTTCTCTCAAATCGGTACGGGTTTACACTTCTTGAGATTATTCATTCAGTGCCCACAGCATACTACTATCGGTTTATTTCTTGAATGCCTGGTGATTTGTACACGCCCCGGCAGTAGGCGAGCCCTGCTATCGGGCATTGATTGGGGTCCGGGCGGGCTTTATCAAAAATTGACACGCCGCAGCACTAGGCCGCTGTTCGAATCTGCCAGTTTTGCAATGCAACACCAACGTGGGAGTAAGTCGTCTGTCTATTTATTAACAAGCCGAGTTAATGGTAAACAGCGGGTAACGTAATTAAACCACGGTAAATAGATTAGGCGACCAAGCCGATCTGATAGCGGATCTGTCGTAGCGGAAACTAATAAGCATGACGGTGGCGAAATTATTTTTATTGGTGTGGGGTAGGTTTTATAATGTTGATTTACGTTTTTTACAAGTTTGGTTGAAAATTAATTATGGTTGCTGCGCTAAGCCATGGATTTTTTATAGATATGGAAAACGTTTGACATACCTAGATATAATTTAAAAAAATGAAACACTAATTTTATATGAACAGTGTAAATGTTGTCGATAATACTCACATCGGTTTTGAGTTAAGAAAGCATTGAAAGAACAATTTTATCTCAAGTAGAACTTCTGACTTTTTTTTACATGAATTTTAAACCACTATTTTTTTAGGATTTCAAGTATGCTAAAGAATGGTAAGGAAGAATAAGTAGTGTTAAGAGATGATGAGGTATGGTAAGGATGGTGAATAATGAATGGTAACCGTCCTTGCGGTAATTTATCACAAAAAGTTGCGCTGTACAAATATTGTATTAATAATAATTTATTTCATTTTTTGTATTTGTTGTTCTTCAAAGTATTATCCATTTAGACTATAATCAAGCAGTTTGTTCAATTACAATGTTTACTCCGATGTTTTCAACGGAATTCCCGGAAACTCTGAACGCTCTTGAAAGTGTTTTGCTAAGCCCAGGGTAATTTATTATCCCGACCGTAGCTTTTTTTTGCGGGCAGAATGCACCACTTCAACAATCACCAGGAACAGGATTACATTAAGATGAATGATGGACTTTCCGAACGTCACAGCAGTGCTGCCAGGGTCTCTTATCTAAAGGTATCAGTTAAATATCAGTCAAATATATTTATTAGCAGCAGACACACATCTGGACGGATGACGAACCTCGTGCTGGCACTGTTGGTGGACGCGGTACACTCTCGCTGCAGCAGCCGATCCAGTTTCTTGACCACCTAGGATTCTTGCTACAGAGTCTCCATCTTCTATCTTCGTGTCACCTGTTACCGTACTTCATTTTACTTAACATAAATTCACTTTATTTTTGTAATATTTATATATTTTGTAATCTGCATCAACTGTTAAGCGCCCCTGAGGTGATATCTCACAAAAGCGGCGCTATACAAATTGTCCAATAAATAAATAGAAAGGGGCAGCACGCATAACTGATCATTGCACCGGACAATCATGTCGCAGAGTTAATTGGAATGGAAGGCATAATTATTTAGCATCACATTTTTACCAATCGTGTCGCGAACTCGGCCCGTTATTAATACAATATGGCTGTATCCTGGCTACAACACGTCAACGTACTTAATCAATTAATAGCAGCTCTTCCGTGGTCGATCACAGGAATTCACTTCCATCAGTATTTGTCCTAACACTAACCAGCAATTCGCTGCATGACCTTCATTTGCCAGTAATTTCAAATAACCTGCACACCTCCGAATACCTGGAAATCTGCACCCGTAAGATTGACTTTTCCGAAAATATTAAGAACCAATTTATCTCCGGCTGCATGACATCCGAGTTGCCTTGTTTTCTGGATTTCAGTATGGGACTCATAATATGGTAAGCTTCCATATTAATTCCTATTGCGGAACGATAGCGATTGGATTGCAGAGAGTTTGAAGGGGATTCAGAAAACGATGAAGAGATACACTGCCAGAAATATTATTCAAAGAAATAGAAATAGTTAAAGTACCATGGAATAAATAAGAAAACTCGAAGTGCCTTCCATATAAATTCGAATGGAAACAAATGTTAGGTTTAGATAGCTCAGCGGTCTGTCCCACTTACAGTAGTCCGACAACGTAGATTTCCATCCCATTTAAATGTCATACACACAGTTTTATTTTGGAAATTTAATCTCGATTTGGCAAATATTTAGAAAATAAAACACGCTCACGAGGCATCACACTGTACGTTTACACTGTCATAAACTAGTAATTCTGTGATGCGTGGATCGCGCGTCCGTAAAAGTATGTTTCTTATTTTCTCTCATAATTTACTCATCACTTAATCTCACCATTTATTCAAAGTATGACTTGCTTGAATAATAAAGATTTTTGAAAACGGAACACATACAGATGAAATTCAAACCTGTCTAGTTAAAACAGGACTTCAGTCAACGATGAACAGTAAAACATGCGTTTTGCACACAATTGTTTAATTTTTTTTCTATTCAGCTTTCTACATAACATATTCCGCTCATTCCACGAAGATTCTTTAAAATTCTGGTGTTAATATTTTTTTACAATATCTTAAATTAACAACCACTAAACCTTTCAGAGTCAATAGAAAACATTAATTAATCTTGTGGTTCACACCAGTGTCTTTTAATTTAAGAATACAAAAGCATATTATCAACTGCATTAATTTAATTTTTTTCAGATTATGGTAACCAATATAAAATGTAGGTATCATTTCGACGAGCTGGGGGTTTACCACGTGACCACATTTTTGGTACCAAGAGGGTTCGAGAATGTATTGAATATGCACGTTGAAATAACCAGACCCTGCGCAGAAAAATAGATTTCCCTAAAGTAAGGCAAAAGTTTGCAGAGGAGTCTTTTGTGGTACTTCACTGCGCATGTAATGAATATTCGTATTTAAATGGTCCGCTTGGCGAAGCGATGCTAAAAATGTTGAATAAGAAATAATGAATGGTCTAGTAAATTATAAAATTTTGTAAACAAGCCTGAACTTTTGTTTACCCGATTTACCCGAAAGGACTGATAATTCTTAACCATATTTTACTTTTGAGAACTGAATGGTGATATTGCAATGCGAGAAGTTTGTATACTGTTTGATTAATTTATTGACATCTCAGGAATGGAGACTTTCGCGCCGACTCCCGCACTCCGCGCTACTTGGCTTCTCCCTGAACGGCTGGTTTATCGATTTGAAAATCTATGGTGGAGATAAACGGTCTGGTACATGAGAGAAAAGTTTTGGCAGTTAGTCCGTAAAAAAAACAAAAAAAACTTGGTGTTTATTCTCGATATTTTTTTAACCTTTGCTAAGCTACGCTATTAACTTCAAGCTGATATATACCCACGTAAATGCAATATCAGGAAATATTGATTCCAACTCAAACAAGCAGCTAATAATGAAGTGAAGCTTGTAGCTATCTAGTTCCGTGAGTGTTAATAATATTAATTCCACACCGCTCAGGGCTTATTGCTTATGATTCATGTATTTGGATTGTTTACAGTATTTCTCATATCATTCATCAATCATATTATCTTTGTCGTGGATATAATTAATTAACGAAATTATTGTGCAAATGTTTGCTATAGTGTCATGAATTATATCTGTATGGTCTGCAGCGTAAACATAATATATGCGTTTTTGAAGTGTGTGAAATAATATTTAATATATTATTGAGAACCACAAATACGGTGTTATAAAAAATATGTCTAATATATTTAGAGAACGTTGATGATGGATTAATAGTAAATATTTTCGAAAGTGGAATAATGAGTCACAAAGTTAACCATCTGACTTAAACACCAGTATTTTTTTAAATATATTTTACAAATATCGATTTCACAGTTAACATAATTTTCAAAGTTTGCACTTTTCAAACCCCGCCAAATTATCGAAATCTGAATTGTAACGCGTGACGCAATGCGTACCTCGGTTTTTTCGGTTAACAGTAAGGTCAATCCCACTCGTGTCAGCATGAAATCAACATATCCCAAAAGATTAATTCTTTTGAAATAATTTGTATAAAACAGTGGTAATCCGTGTGCGAGTCTACTCAGCGTATATTTGCCCAAAATTGTCCTCATTTTAATGCACACGGCCAATTAGCAGTAATTATATTAGTTTCCTTCAACTTAGTGGGTACCCATTATTTCTAAGAAAAATTCATGCAACAATATTGTTATTTCAACGAATTATTTTGTTTTATTTTTATTATATTATGAAATTATTTACATCAACACAGGCTAGGCCTAGTGAGGTTAAAAATTAAATGCATGCAATGATACCAAGTGAAGAAACGATAAACAAATAATAATACAAAGAGATTTTATGTCTCTTACGGTTTTAATTGTTTGTAAATTACAATTTACTAATTCTGTAAATAAATTATGTGTTATTATAATATATATAAATCTGCTTTTAATTTAAAAAAAATACACTTTGTAATGCACCACTTTTCAAGCTTGAGATTTGCGAAACCTGGTTAACTGTCAATTATTAATTAAATAAAAAGGTGGTATAATACAAAGTGTCAAATGTCACGCCCCAAAGTACTTGCATCCTTTGAAAAAAATTTATAAATCTGTATTATAATATACGTCTTCTTAAGGGAATCCTGCGTGGAAGGTCTTTTTGAAGAATGTAAGAAGTGAGCAAGGAAGGAATTAAAGAGGTCTGCAAATTATTCTGCAGCTGAACTGTTACCAACAAAAGCAAGTCCTCGAAACGAAGTTAAACATAGGTAATTTAAAAAAAACTTCAGAAAACAGTTTTTTTTACTACGATATAGATCTATTTTTATTTATTGGTTTGTTTAAACATTCAAATAATTATTTACACATAAAATTGTTTTTGACCACTTTATTATAATTTCAATCAACCGGTTTCAGAAGTACCTTTCCTTGATCAGGGTAATATTGAAACAAGTTTGTGTATTTAAAATAAAGTGGTCAAAAACACATTTAACTCTTTATATTGTAAATTATAGCGAGCCACAAAGCTTTTTACAAATACAATTATATAATTTTTTGTTTGACAAAATTGAACCTTACTACCCAGGGACTGGAGTCAACAACGCTAACAATTGTGCCAAATTCCGGTTGGGTAGGACCGGCATTTATTTAGTATAAATGTTAACAATTTCAGAGAAATGCGTATATGTCCTCGTGTATATGCGTGATAGTATGCATTTTCATTGACAACGAGTCTATATAATATATGTCTAGATATCGGGAAGTTCCAAGATTTGCATTAATTTATTCACTAAAGCAATATTGAAATTAAAATTGATGCATTTAAAAATCCTGCAACAGTCGCGTTGCTTCGGTTAGGTACCTACCAAATCTCATTTAATCACGTTTTGAGTTCAGAGTCTAAACGAAAACAAATAATATATCGCTCGTAAGGGTTATTCAAGTACCTAATCAAACATATTATTATTTATAAAGCCCCCGTGAACTGACATACAAACATCGCTTTGGCTCCGCCAGTGGCATGATTGACAGCTGCGCACGAGTGTGCGTGAAGGGAAATCTCAAGTGGCTTGCAAGAGTATGTAGTAGGTGCTCAATGAATTGCTTTATGTAGATGAACTCTAATCAACAGATGATGTTGTGGAAATCAAATAAGGAAGGTATTTAATCTAATTTGTTATTTGAATCTGCCAGTCTGTTACTTCATAGAAGTATTCATTTAAAAGGCTTTGAGTAAGATAAATATTAAATTATTGAAGAATAGACACAAAACAAAAAAAGGTCGCCACTGGGTTTCGAACCAAGGACATCTGTTTTACCGGGACAACACCCTACCCCTGAGACCTAGAGTGTTGTCTCTGTAAGACAGAGGTCCTGAGAGGTTAATTAGTGACCGCATTGTAACGTTTCTTGAAATTATTGAGAACATTGATTAAACAAGGGTAACATGGCCGAACGCCACGTGAAAAGAAGAAAAGAACTAAACCGCCAGTAGAATCATCGCCTTAAAAAAACCACTCGGGCAACGTAGTGCTGTATTTGTCACGAAAAATAAAAAGTTGAGTCACGTTGCGCTGCAACTGTCACCAAATGAAACTCATCAAACTCTTTCTATCTTCTTTCATAGTATTTATTTGATTTTTTCAATCTAGCTATATAAATAGAAATGTAAATATTCGTTTGTTCAAAATCTGAAATCTCCGAAAGTTTTTTACTGATGAATACGCGTGTGTTTTTTTATATACCTATATTATAAAGATCTCACTTATCACAGGTAAAACATGATTTTTTTTTAATATCGCCATCTGTTGGACTTATAAGCAACACGCGCTATTGTTTCTCTATTTGCACAGATTGGCTGAGCCATAGCAACGCGTGGCGGGGTACAGCTAGTAATTTTAAAATATAAGAAAATGAATAGATTCTGTAACCTTAATAGAAACACCTTTAAGATGTAAGTAGATAGAAAATCTATAGTGTACTAAAATACTTCAGTGTATGTTACATTCTTAGTAGTACACTGGTATATCGTTTGTTTCGAAATGATTTCTATTGAGACCTGTTTATATTTAGTGATGAATACATTAAATACGTCAATAATATCCATTAGGGTCAAACATTTTTACAAACAGTTTTAAAAATAAAGATAATCTACCTCCTTGCATTTAATAGTCTATATACGTTTAAAAATTTGAAATTGATTGTCGAAATATTTCATAATAAATCTCTAATCTGACGTATTTTGTAATTACTCGTAATATGATATTATCTTGTCTATACCCGAGGGGGTAAGTGTAATACCTTTTGGTTTGTTAATCGCCAGGTATCAACTTCTCAATCTTCTATTTCCCCTTACTCCTTAAGCAATTCCGTCAATCTCACAAAGTTTCCCAAAACGGCAATTCTAGAGTTGAAGGAGCAATTCCAATATTCTGTTTCTGTAGGTATGTATCCCAATTTTACCAATAGAGCAGTTCCCATATTTATTTCCCGTGCCCATCCCCGCACCCCAATTAGGGTGAAATCATTTGCCAACTAGAAAATTACAAGGCATATTATTTATATATTTATTTTTCCGAGTCAGCGGGCCCCCCGCCGTGGATTGGCCGTATTTGTTCTGGGGGTACCGTTCCATTTATATCGGGATAAACATAATTCCGTTACGCTTTATATATTTCGGTGTAGCAATGTAACGACTCTCACGCGAGTGCGTGCGGAATGAAACTGCGTGTAATTTGTTCGGCTCGGATCGGCGCCCCACCCCTTCCTCACCCACCCCCCTTGATGGTGCCGCCACCCTAATGCTCCCAATAGGATTTTCAGGAAAATTTAATTCTGTGTTTGCATAGTCTTCAACATGCTTGGAAATCGATTTTTAGTAATCATTTCAAATATATTACTTTAACTCGAAAATCGAAAGGTCAGGTGTTTTTAATCTCTTTCAATACATTTTATTACTTCTTCTGGTGATCTAACCTTTTGAAAATTGGCTTTCGTCAAACGGTCTTCACCTCGCAGACTGCACCTCGTATGAACTCAAAATAAATTTATCTCGACCACGTCTTACATTTATCCTTTCCTTTGAGTTATCTGCTATTTCCCCCATGATTTGACACTTTTCTTAATATGACAGTTTATTTAATAATCTATTGAACGCCCGTAGGTATTTTACAAACATAATACATGTCGAAAAATAACAATGTGAAATAGGAGTTTAGTTAGATCTAACTTTAGTTTGATGACAAAAATAATAGTTGAAACTTTTAATGACAAATATACTTATTATTTTGATGCGAGACGGAGAGGTTTTGAACTACTCTAAAAGGTTTGTGTGTATTCGCATTTCGGTTAAAACGCGCTAGCCATGAGTTATGTGAATAATTTGTGGTATTGTTGTCATACTGAAATATTTTTTTACTACAATACATCTGTTTTATATTTTATTTGTTTGACTGAGGATTGAATCATCCTCTCCAGGGACTAGCTTTCAACTGCTGTGAACTTTAAAAATGTATCTAAAACTTTTTTGTTAAATGTTTTGACTAGGGATTGAATCATTCTTCCCAGAGACTGGAGTCAACAACGCTAACACTAATCCAAATTCTAATTGGATAGTTACGACATTTATTTCATGTTGCTGTAAATTTTTATTTATAAAATATAATATTACCTAATTTCAAGAAAATTCGTGTGTGAATTTTACTTTCAGTTCCACTAAAAGTAGAATTCAACAACATTTTATTTATTTATTTATTGGACAATTTGTATAGCACCGCTTTTGTGAGATCACCTCATGTGCGCTTTACAGTTGATGCAGGTATTACAAACAAATGAATATTAACAAAATTAAGTGTAGTTAAATTAAGTAAAACGAAATACAAGAAAAGGTGACACGAAGATAGAAGATGGAGACTATGCAGCAAGTAGGATTGGTGGTGAAGAAACTGGACCAGCTGCTGCAGCGAGAGAGTCCACCGCGTCCACCAACAGTGACAGCACGAGGTTTTTCATCCGTCCAGGTATGTGTCTGCTGCTAATAATAGCGCTGACACACTATCCTCTCACAGATACCAGACCTTGGCAGCACCGCTGTGACGTTCTACGAAGATAGAAGATGGAGACTCTGCAGCAAGAATCCTAGGCGGTGAAGAAACTGGACCAGCTGCTGCAGCCAGAGAGTCCACCAACAGTCTACACGAGTTTCGTCATTCGCTCCCAAGAGAAGTTTAATTTCAACTTACAAGATATTGAACATATACTATACAAGAAACTTCCTTTATACTTCTCCAAAACGCTGTAAAATATAAGTATTTTTATAAATAGGAGACCATACAGGAGTTATTAATATTTTCTTAACTCGGACTCCATTTACTTGAAAACGTATACATCAAAAAATGTATTACACAGAAACGACTCCAAATGTAATAAGTTTCCCGCTTGTACTACGAGTAGGTAGAACATCCTTTAGTTATTTTAGCACCTGCTCAATTGATTAAGGCATTGGTATATTATGGAGCTATCGCTTTTAAGGACATTTTAAAAGTTACGGTCTCATTCGTTCAGTTATCTGTCCGAGTCACGTATGCGGATATTTAATTATAAATAACCTTCTTTATTAGAATGAACATATCATTATTTTTCAAAAATAACATTATTTCAATTTGAACACCGCACTAGAGTCACCGTGGTTAAGTGGTTATGATCCTTGGCTACAAATCCGGAGATCGCAGGTTCAAATCAAAATTTAAAAATATTATGATATTTTTTGTGTTATTTCACAATTTACTAATTAAAATCAATGCATAGTACATTTGCGACGCATTCCAAAGTGGACAATACTCTCAGTATAGCTCTTGTGAAAAACCATAATTCAGAATTGAAACATTGCTTAAAATGACAGCTTCTATTGTCGAGTGGTAAAGTTTTCGACTAGCAATAGCAGGACGCGGGTTCAAATCACGGCGTGCTCAAGTAAATTTTATTTGATGAATTTGTGTTATTTCACAATATATCAATTAAAAATAACATATAGTGTATTTAAGGCACGTTCCAGAGTGGAAGATACTCCCAGACTTGCTCTGGTTTAAGAACACCATTCAGAATAAGACTTGCTTGAAATGGGTTTAGCCGTGTTTGGTGACCAGATCTAAATAGTCAGTAACTTCCACATCTTCTTTCGCCCGATTTCCTTTCTCTTTCCACTACCTTCAGCCTCACAACATACCCCAATTGGGGATGCCATCGTCTCACTGTTGAGAGCAATGGGGACTCTTATGCAGTAATCATCAATCGGGGTACGTTGTAAAGCTAGAAGAAGCTGGTTAGGAAATTAAGATCTGATCACTAAAAACGGCAAACCATTTCAACCAACGCGTTTGATAGGCAATAGCGCCAAATAGGGATGGATATAAATAACTTTTTGTTTGCAGGATGTTCTTTCATATATAATTACACGCGTTACCTACCAGCATAACCCAAAACACTCCGTTTTGAATACATGGCAGAATGGCAGTCTAGTTACGATGAATCATAATGTACAAAGGCAATATAATAAAAAGAATCACCGGTGTCTCATAACTCTTTAAATAAATAAAAAACTTCGGTGTCAACTAAACACATTGATTTCGTATTGGCCATTGATTATAATGGATCTTTTACGGTCATTAGGCCAGTGTCCTTAACCCTTCAGGCTAATTTGTTCGGTTTTGGGAACAGAAAGCTATTAACCTAGAGTCAATTTTTTCGCTTTTGGGAACAGCTTGAATTGTCTCATGGAAATAGTTGTATCTCCCTTACTACCATAATTAAAAATATGAACTAAACAATGTTAGAAAAAGAAAACACGAAGCTTTCTATTTAAATCTAGAAGTTAATACGGAAGCATAAAAATGTATATCTTTAACCAAAGGTTCCAAATAAAATTATACAATACATTTGTTTAAAAAATGTATATATTTGTTTATCAGTAATTAGTTCTGTGTTTATTCGAATTAACTTTTTTTCACACTTTTCATGTTTGCCTTCAAAATTTTTATTTACATTTATTTTTCGTGTAATTAAGCATATTTTAACACCTTTCAAAAACATTTTTTCTATTTGAGAAATATTCCATTTATTTGGATTTTACTGTACAGTGGACAAAGTACACAAATTCTCCGATTTCTGAAAGTGTCTTTGAGAAATATAACGGTCACTATACCAGAGGCCTAAGGGGTTAATTAGGAGGTGGTAGGAATGATTCTGGGCTATGTCTGCATGCCTGCATCATCGACAGCTCTACTATTATCAGTACCATCGATGAATAACCTCTTAAACTCTCTTAGGACACCAAAGTATTCATAAATATGGATTCTAGATTTTTAGTACATCGACTTCTAAATTATGAGTTAAGCGTGCAAGATGTGCTTCAATAAAAGCCACTTAAAGCGGGTCATAGGTACAATGCGCAGTTGGAGAAGTAGAAGAATAAGATGTAGAAGGAATTGAACACGGAAGATGTAATCAAACAAAACCCACAGCGACGCTCATCCAATAAATAGGGGGTGCAAAAACGTGTAACCGAATTTCTCGGTGGGCGGAAAAAAAGCGCAACCATTTACATTCGGTAATATTGTAGCCGTGTGGTGAGACGTGGCAGCAAAACACAGTAGACATTTGAAACTTCGTATGCAACTAACATAAACGTATATTATCATGGATCAAGATTTTGACAAGGCCCCCAAAACTAGTTTTCTGTGGTTTCTGTAAGGCACCGGAAAATACAAATACACAAGTTTCTCAAAGTCCCCAGAATCAGACGCTTCTATATTTTTATGTCAAACATCTTTAGATGCCAAGAGGGCAAAACCGACTCGAGCGTGGCAAGACTGGACGACGCCTTTGAACGAAAACCAGACAATGCACTTGCACGGAACAATGTTTCATTCGGCCAGCCTCGTGACTCCTCGGCTCTCTCCGACCGGCCGCCAAAACTCCGTGCGGTATATTTTTGATTATATTCTCAATAAAATTGGTAAATTTATTGTAAATAATGTCGAGTTTTTATTTTTTATTGTTTATATGTTTATTGTGTATATATAATAATAATAAAATAATTGTTTTATTTTCTAAAATAATTAATATATGACTTGTTTTCACTTTCTTCCATAAAAATCAATTTAGGTGTTTCACATCTCCAAGGCGTCCGGTGACGGCTATTTTTTAATTACCCAAAATAAATATTTTTTACTAACTAAAACTAAATTTACGAGTATATGCATATCACGAAGGGTTCGTTGAAGTCAGGAACATTCCGGAAATATGTGGTTAATTTTTAATATAACTAAATTTAGGCATTTGAAACAAGTGATAGTAAGATTTCGTTCTGAAGTGATTTTTGTTTCTTCAATAATTATTTTATTTAAAAAAAAACTGATTACAATTTGCTGGTGAAGGAAACAATTTAAATCGTACTATAGGTTTTAAACTAGATTTGGATCTTGGCCACATTATGAGTGTCGAGTGGAAATAAATGGCTACATGTTTTAGTTGATCGCCTTCAAGAATATTTTACTATATCAGCGCTATACAAATCATTATTTACCAATTATTGGAATAAATTTAATTTAAAAAAAAACATAAAAATATTTTTTTTCCTGGTACTTAATTCTTCGGAGTGTCATAATTCCACTGGGTTTGTCATTTCTTTCCGCGGTATTATTCTACGCAGGCCTGTACTGCGAGATGGCAGTAAGTAAGAAGGGCGTGGAAAGCGATCGTTTCGAATGCAAATCTTCATATATTCTGAGCCACCCCCTCGTCAGAAGTGGCAAACCATTCGCAGGGTTGAGATGCTTTATTGATCAATCAAGTTGCTATCAATAATGCGTTTTATACCCAAGTGGATTCAGATTACATTTTTATAGTTTATTAGCAAAGATATTATTTATTACCGATTGTGAAAAGTATTTTTTAAACATAACATATTATATTAATTCATTTATGTCCTTTTGAACTTTTAAATAAGGATACTAACATTTTTTATAATAAAATGGATTGATTAATGTTAATCTCGTAAACAAGAATAGGCAAAGAGCTAGCAGAAGAAATCAGAAGCCAAAAAAAGACAGAGGAAGTAAGGGGAAGTAATCAGAAGAAATAAGAAGAAGAAGCAAGGAGAAACCCGAAGATGCAAGAAGTCACAATAGGATGCAAGAAGTGGCAAGAAAATACTAAAATAGTCGATAATGTGCCAATAAGGGCAAAAAACAAAGCAAAAATTAGCAAGAAGAGACAAGAAGAGGCAAAAAAATCTGAAAGTAACGGGAAAAAAATAGGAAGCGAAAAACCAGAGCTCAAAAAATTCCTGGATTCCACTATTGGTTTATTAGGTTGCCATGTATACTGATCCATTTAACTCTAACCTCCTTCCCGTCCACAGAGCACGTGTACCTATTTCCATGTCTTAACAAAACAGTACACCCTGATCTTCCGGACAGGAGTGATCCCATATGGGGTGATAGATATTTGAGAGTTAGAGTTTTCACGGGTACAATCCCATTGGTCTTACATTATTTTAATTCTGACATCGTGCAAAGTGATGGAATAAGGAGAACACTAAAGAAAATGAGAAATGGTGACGGAGTATCCACAGAAATTATTGAGACAATGTTTAAATGTTTTAATTTTTTGGATTAATTTAATTAGTTAAACCTCAAATTGTAATATTTAATCATTGAAGACAATATTAGCGATTCTCAAACGAAAATTATAAACAGAAAAATCATAGAAGTATACAGACGCATATATCTTCTTCTGATTTTTCATTTCAAAATCGCTAATATTGACTTGAATGATTAAATATAACTTTTGAAGCTTGTTACACGCGAGGAATATAATATAAAAATATCACAGACTCTAAAATATTATAAAATAAATATTCGTTTACTATTTTTACTGCCCCTGTCTCAATGTACTTGAAAATGCATAAGGTTTGGCAAAGGTGAGTTCACTGACTATTACGTTGCTTTTATTGTATAACCATTGTTTAGTTGTGATTTTAAATTAAAATAAACATATTAATTGTCTTTTTTTAACTTGTAAGTAATTGTATAATTTAGGCGTCAAGTATTTGAAAATTGTATAAATTTTGTGGAATTGTACGGCGTGAGATATCCTGAAATAGGCCACGCCTACAAATATGTATATTCCTTATGTGACATTTTGTACTGCAGCTACTCTAAAATACGGAATACAATATTACCCAAAAATCTCTTTCCGACTTAATTTTGTTGCTACTGTTCTTGCATCAACGTAACATAAGCCGTCACAGTTTGGTAAATACTTATTAAGCGGGAAGTCTTCAATTCAAAATAAATTTGTTTTTTTATACCTAAGTCATAAAAAGTCTTTCAACCTCTGATATGAGCCCGACGAAGTAGTGGATGGGGGAGAGGGTGGGATGTTTAAGCCAAGGTACATTTACGATCAGTTACCGCGCGGGTTACTTACCCTTATCTCTATTGGTTGCGGAAAAAAGCGGTGACTCTATTTTCTCGATTTAAAAAGCGGTGACTTCATCTCCCCACTCTTCTCCCTTATCCTCCATTCCACCGGAATACTTTTAAGTCGACAATCGTCGATTAATTCTAATTGGAACGGGCAAACCGCCTTCTGGGGCATATTTACAGACGGTCAAAACCCTAAATTTTTAATTAGTAAAAAGGCGTGGTTATCTCCTCTTCGTCCCCTCTTCAATTTCATTTGCATTTTTCTTGGTAAGCTTTTGGGAAGGACTTCACAAAAACACTATTTTTAACTAGCTAGCTAAAGTACCTTCCGCTGTTTGTTGTCTGTGTGTGCGTTAGTTAGACCTGCGAGAAAACTGCTTCACAAATTTGCTTTAATTTAAGTGTGGCCTCGTTGGTCGAGGGGTAAGGATCTCGACTAGCAAGTGGTAGGTCATGGGTTCATATCCAGGCGTGCGCAATTATATTTTCTTTCTCAATTTACGCATTTAATATTAAAAATATATTTTTAATATGAATAATAAATTTAGGCAAAAAAAATCATTTTTTACTAACTAAATATATATTTTAAAAGGTTTATGTAATTACACATAGAATTAATAAATCGGGTTTTGAAATAGATTAAAACCAAAATATCTTAAACGCCTCCATGATTGGTCGCGGGTTCTTACAGAATTTAGTCTCTCCCTCACGGATTACTTATTATTTTTAAATAATTAATGTTTTTTTGAATTATTGGTTTTAATTTATTTTGAGAGTAATTTGTTAATATCATATAAACCCGTGTCAGGATGGCCTTACTGTTAACAAAAAAAGGTACCTACATATGACGTCACGCGTACCCCGCCATCGTATTGACGTACTTTGAAATATTCAAACTTTTAAAATTAATTGAACTAAAAAAAAATATATTAACAAAATAAAATACTGGTATTTAAGTAAGAAAGTGAATTTTAATATATTTTTTAAATCGCTGGAAATCCTTATTGGAGTGAGCATCGTGAATTTTAAAAATAATAATCCGCAATTTATAATTATTAGTTTTCCTTTTCGTTACTTCTTGAATCTCATTTGCATAATTCCCACTAAGCTTTTGAAAAACCACTTATTAACAAGCCAGGTTTCCAGAAGTCCGACCTACTCTTGTCGTGAATACACAGAGAAACAAATAACATTTTCCCAAAAGTGACGAAAACAAACAATTTCATATTCCTGGTTCAGTATCGTAAACAATCAAAGTTCAACTCGCTACAACACTTAATGCTAACTGAATACCGTCAACTTATATTAAATATCTTTGTTCCGTGTTTAATTAATGCATACTCCGGGTGTAAATACCTCTCACGAAGACTGTTACAAACTTCTTACTAAATTTAATGTAGGTTTTTGCCGCCCGACACGGGAACAAGAATATAAATGCAAATTTCACAATGAAAATACCCAAAGTGATAAGACAACGCAAGAAGTTATAATATCTGTTCCTTGTCCTGGATGTTAAAACTTGCACCGTTAAATTTATTTCACTCGTGTAAGAAGCGTTTCTTGCTGAACACTGCGATAAATAATATTCACTTGAACGTTTTATGGTATTTAAAAAAATAAATTAACAATTTAGCTACCAAATGTTTTACCTGTTAGGTAGGTACCTACTTATTGATTTCCGGTTTTAATTTCTGCAACTTATCTTATTCTAGTAGCTAGGTACAGAATCAGTGATTTAAAAAATATATATTAATAAGGTATTTACGTATTATTTAATATCTTTGCATTGTTAATTGCTTGCATTAAATAACTTTCGAATTTCTACGTAATACTAGAAGTCGAGATTTATTTCAGTGCAGAAAATCTGGGACTAACTACCATTTGTATTCCTCATTGCCCAGAATACTTATGGAGGGAAATAATTATACCGAGTCAGATATCTTTAATTTATCACTCAACAAATACAAAAGATTGTTACTGAAACAGTTTGGTTATGTATAGTAAATGTGTACTGAAATAATTGTTAATGTTTACTATTCATGTGTAGAGAAGCCTCTGAAAAGGACGTAAGTGAATTAATAAATAAATTGAGTACAAAGCCATAATTTGTCAGTTCACGCAGCAATGACTCTTGAACAGTGAGCGTGAATATTTTTCAATTGTTGAAAGAATTTATTTTATTTATAAATATAAATGTGTGTGTTTTTTTTTAAATTGTGTATTTGCTTTTTTTACAATAAATATACAATGTTTACAAGTCATACTGTTTTAATTTACACTCCACTTCCATTAAAAGCATTTGCTTGTGGATAGAAGAGGTGTGTACATTTGCGAAAAAATAATATAACTATGTTACAAAGTAAAAAATATTACAAAATTAAAATTTATACAAATTATATAATGCCTAAGGTTTCAAATCTCGTACAAAGCCGGGAAGTTTAATATTATTCAATTATATTATCTTACAGCAAACATTACTATTTTTGTAAACGTAATCCGTTTATCCAATTTATACTATACAATTCGTTCGTAGTGGGTTTCTACTTAGATCCTTACTAATAAACGTATTTTAAAATTTACACAACTGATAAAAATCCATTAATGTATTGTAAATGGTTATTTACAAGTCTTATAAAATTTAAAACTCATTTTTAGTAAGGGGGATAGTATTTTACACTTCAGTAGGTACAAGGAATACGCATTGAGAAAAATGATCCCGGTAAAAAGTGACGAAATACCGAATTCCTGATAAAATATCAGTCATTCAGAATATATGGAGATTATTATTATTTTTCTAATAGATATCACGAAGGAATGCTACAATATAAACATGTCAGTATCAATATCAGTATTTGTACGAACACGTGTTCCGCCGTCCTATAAAACATTTGCTTTTGACTGATTCTTCGTTAGGAACTCTTTCAATTCATTCGTTATAGGCCTGCAGTGAAATTGTTAACAGGAATTTTTTTTCCAGATTTTTAATAGAATAACAGTATTTCATATCAGTAAATTATATCAGTGAAATAAAGCAAAAATAATTTTTTAAAAGTCATCGTGACTATTGGTTCTTAAAACGAAAAAGTAACGTTACCGCTTTAATTGGAAACGTTCTCAGATTGGTTCAAAATTGAGTTAAATCAATTTTCACGAAAATCAGCTTCAATTCTGAGAATCAATCTTTTATGTTATTCCGTTGTCCTTCTTCATACGTTTAGTGGTTGTTTTTGTCTTCAGGGTATTAAGCTCATAATGATATCGTTTATACGTTTTAAAGCTCAGTTTGGTCCTTAGAGCGGATTTGAGTCCGATCATCACCTGCACATTAATACATCAGCCTGAATATTTCAATACATAAAGTCATCGTTTGTTCGTTTCCCTTTCAAATTGAAATTCATAAATCTCCCCTGCGAGTGACGTCACTGGCCCCGGTGTTCGCGCCGTGTTCGTATCTCCATTATATGCCGGTTTTTTCGAACACCATGAGAACACACATTTCAGGATGTAGGAACACTGAACACTGAACATTGAACATTGAACACTGAAGTGAGTTGAGTTAGCTGGCTGAGGTAACACCAGGGGGTCCCGAGCTAGAGCCCTAGTCCCTGTTACGCATTCAGACCACCTCTAACCGACAAACCAGACAAAGGATCAGCACTGCAACCGAATTCACCTTTGTATCGCGAAATTAATCCCCGAATCGCGACACAATCAACGCGGGTTAACATCTGTACGCGGACTTGTTACCAGATATTTATCTCTCTTCCGGCAAAGTTAGGATTTCGATCAATGCAATTGATGTGTTACAACTATGGCAGTGATAATTTGATTGATGCAAAAGGGAAATGTAATACAAAATTCCAAAATATTTATGGTAAAAAATAAATTGATTTAAATAAAAATTGTATAATATACAATGATTTTTCTAAATCAAGAAAAAAAGCGTAAAAATAATTAAACAGTCTCTTTTCGGTTGTCGGTGCATGGGTGGTGATAAATATATATGATTATTCAAAATGAATGAACTTTTATTTTTTAAATTTGGAATTTTTTTTTTTAAATGTGTAATTGTTTTGTTCAAATATTTTACAAATGGTGTCTCTGTAATGTCATTGGATTAGATGTCGTAATTTTTCAAGTTAAAAAATCCTGTGGCAAATATATTTTTTTAATAAACATTGTCAGCTTCACAAATACTACACGTAATAAATTATTATATTAATCCTACGAGAGTTAAACATACAGTTTTTGTCTAGTCAAAACTTGATGTTTATCTCATTTTGAATAAATTTTGCCTAAAACCATTTTTTTTAATAATATGATAATTTTTACAGCACCGCTTTTGTGAAAAATCACCTCAATCTGTACAAATTTGTCATCCTAGACTACCATATTTACACAAATGACCTTAGAAAGCTGAAAAATTCTGCTTAAGTTTAATATTGTCAATGGCCTTTGAATTTTTGTATGGAGTAGCTCGACGTATTTGCGCACTAATATGTGATATTCTTCACATTTAGTAAATTTAGGCAAGTAGTTACTAACCAGCTAGCTTGTGCATTTTCGGTAACTATAAACGCACCACTTCTACCATTTATCAATATGATTGTCTGAAAAGTTGGGTTTTAAGTTTGGCTATAAATTCTGTTGAGACTGTAAGCAATTCTAAAATCATGTACGAAACACATAAAACACATTGTACGCTAGTAGAAATCTTACAGAGGACGATATGATTGATATATATAAAAAAACCTTATTTTGATATGGTACTGGTTATTGTACGTAAAAACTTGAGTTGTATGAAGAATGTATTAAATTTCACTAATGCAACATTAGTAAAAGTAAATATCCGTCACTAAATTATTTTTTTAATGAATGAAGTGAAAATGAAAGTAAACAAGTTTTATATTTTTCATAACAAAACAATTCTTAGATTATTACAAATTAAAAATTCATCATCATTTAGAATAGACCATTGCCAATTCAAGTGAGAGTTAATGTGTTGGCGGCCAGGTTTTCGAGGCTGACCGAATTAAGCGTCGTTCCTTGCAGAAGCGTCGTCCCGTCTTGCAACACTTGCTCCACAAGTTTTATATCTCGAGGCGCGCCAAAAGATGATTCACACCAAAAACACAGTTAGTATGTGTGAACAAAAGTTGTCAACCTTCCGTATATTTAAAATCTACTCCCGAGTATTTTAAATATTGATCGAAAATGTATAATAAAACAGACATCAATTGGGTTGCATGAATTGATATCACTTTTTTAATGTCATAATTTATACTACATATTATTGTACGCCAGCACCAACGTACTTTCAATTCGCAAATTACCGTTCACGAAACCTTCAATATAATTCCCCAAAAATTAAAAATCCTATCCTTTAAACCCGACGATAAATTAATAAGGGTGTCGGTTTATATAAATAAATATAATATGTTTACGTAGCTCCTGTAAGGGACGTGAATACATAAACATTCGTTAACAATTACGTACGTATTTAAACATTTTGTATTCATCGGTGTTTTTTCCCCCTTTGTGTTGTTTGCCTGACTATTGATGATGAAAAGTCATGGGCTGCAGCTACCAGCTCCCAGCCACCATATTCCATACAGCGCTGTAAAATCGTGATATTTGAGCAGACGTATGATTGCCTTGTTAGTGATATTGTGGGGATGCTGTATGTACCATTTCGATGATTTTTTTATAACGCAAATCAAAGCTGCAAAAATCAAAACTTTTTTTCACATTTTTATTTTATTTAAAAAAATTCGTTAGAGCACATTATAAAAAAATATACACATAGTATCTACTTAAAACACACATCACTCACAAACACACAAGATTATATTTTAAATGTATTATGTAGATTATTATTTTTATATTATAAAATGAAGGCCTCAGCACGGGCAATCCACCCAGTGAGGCCAACATTCCAAATTCCAAATTTTCCAAACTTTGAACACTTCCAAATTTTGAAATATGAAAAATATTATACCAAAATAAAAATAAAAAAGTACCTACCTAAGAAATTGATAAATTTTTTTTTCAACAGATTTGAACTATTTCAAAATATAGTAATATGTACATCGTAGATATTACAAATATATATTTTTGTTTTATTGATATGAAACATTCAAAACCTTTGCATAGAAAGCGTGGTAAGAAGGGATGACGCTCTTGCACGGAACGACACTTCATTTGGCCACCCCCTAGACTGGTCGTCTCATTCCGCCCGGCCGCCAAAACTCTGTGCGGTATATTTTTACTTCTATTCTCACCCAGTCAGCAAGTCGGACAATTAATGTGTACATCTGCTACTCAAGAAACTTCGGATAAATGGAATATTTGTGAACGTATCCGAAAACTAAAAACTGTTTTTAAAATGTGATAAAATATCCTCTCAAATTTTATCATATTATTTTTGAAATATTGAAATTTCGAAATCAAACATGAACAGATTTAAAATGTCTCATAATCAATAATCATAAAATCACTGTTTTATTACTTTCATCAGTAAAAATCTACGGCAATATAATATTTTTATTTTTGTGTTTATTTGTAGTAGCCACACTGCACAACACCACATCTCGCAATATAGCGAGGTGTGGCGAGGAGAGGCGCTGGCAGTGTGAATACTCACATAGACTTTTCCTTGTATCAAAAGTGAAAAGAGATATCTGTTAGTGGCTTCAAAGGCTCAGCGGGGCGTCCCATTAATCTGAATAATGGCATCACTAATGAAAGAATGTTTGCAAAAGATGTCACACTAATACGATACATTAAACAGGGTGAACACTATAAAACTTATCTACGGCAACACAGGCAAAAACTTTAACAAATCTTAAATACTGATGACTGAACGGTTTCTTTCTTAAATTTATAGATTTCTCTTTATAAACTTTTATACAGAAACTTTATGATTCAGGATATTCTTATTTCTGAATATTAACTGTTGTATATTATATTCTTACTTTATTATGTGTGTAATAAGACTGTTATTTTTAATTATATGTTATCTTGTCATTGCTCTTTATATACTTTACATTTTGTTGTGTTATATTATTTGATCAATATTATCTAATAATAATTTTAATTTTAAATGAATATTTTTAAATATTGAAGACAATATTAGTGATTTCTAAACGAAAATCTGAAACGGTCCCAGATGTGACCGTTTCCTTTTCTGATTTTTCTGTTTCAGATTTTCGTTTAGAAATCACTAATATTGTCTTCAATATTTAAATATTACAATTTGAGGTTTTACTCAATAAAGTCATTCCGAAAAATAAAAATAATATTTTTAAGTTTATTTATTAGGTACACTTTTAATGAAATAGCGATGTCTAAATGTTATTGAAACATATTTTATATTAATACTAATTTCGGTTGTATGTCTGTAACTCCAGTTCAATGAACTTTTTAATGACTTATACACGGAGAAAACTTACTGATATGAAATATTGTTAATTTATTGAAAATCGGGTCAAATTATTGGTTTTCCTGTTGAAAACGAAACTGACTTACGAACGGCTTGACAAAATTCAGTAAAGTACAAATATATTATGAGGAAATCGGAACACGTGTTCTTCATAATATTAATAGTTTCGCACCCCGTTCATTAAATTTATCCGGACAAGGCCACCTGCGTAAACCTACGTGTTTAGATATATTCTGAATGACTAATATTTAATTGTCAAATTATTATGCAGTCACATTTTAAACAGAATCTTAATCAGAACAAAAAAGCTGTATTCATTTTTCGCCGTGTCGAATTCTTTTTTTTGAATTTAAGTGTCATTTTTAAAATTGGAACTGTTTGTTTAAACAAATTCAGACAAGCGATATAGTACGTACCTATTAAATAATAATTGTCTTTTTCAAAATTATAATTACCTACAATATTCGTATTGATTTTTCAGGGGTATTCGCTTATGAGTACTAATTTAAATTTTGATTTGTTAATTTTACAGATTTTTTTATATATATAATTTTTTTTTTAAATATATATCTATAAATTTTAAAAAAAGATGTATTTACAGGTTTTTTTTATTATTCGCGATTATTATTCGACGATCATAGTAGGTTCTTATATAATAATATCAATTATAATATTATTTAATTTTTAGTCTGGGTGTAGGTAGGTATATAATATAGATACCCCCACCCCATTAGACTCTCTGACATTTCAATGCGGTTGGTCGGGACCGGGTTATTTGTGTGTTTGAGTCTCATTGTGCATGATGCATTTGATATAATTATGCCATAAGTTAATGTGTCACTGTTGTGAAAACGACTTTTTTTCTGTTGTAGATTTTTATCGCCGAATGGCCCTGTTTTTTCTCCGCTTCAAATACAATGCGGCTCCTGAATATGATTCGGGCGCAGATTTATGGGACATTGTACGGATGTAGGAAATATTTTATACGGCTTTATTGGTTTATGGCAAATGAATAATTATTTTTGATTCGGTTTTTGTTAATTTGTTATTGGTTTTACCCACGTGTACCTAGTAGGTGGTGTCTACCGACATTTAGTGCAAACACACGGTATTTTATATTATTGATAAGTACTAATTATAGGTACAGCAGAATCATTTTTAGGAGATTATTACTTATGGAGAGGTATAAGTACTGAATCTTAATACTATTAGAGAGTAAGAGAGGACTGTGAAAGGGTGTTTCAAAACTATTTCAAACTAGTTTGAACCATTTTTAGCGCGCACAAATACATTCAAATGTTCACTCTTTAAAATGAACTTCTGAATCTATTTGTGCGCGCTTACCATTATTAGCGCGCACAAATACATTCAAACGTTCGCTCTTTAAAATGAATTGTTAATAAATTATGGTAAACACTTATGGCCTTACTGATAGACGTGTTTTAAATTTTTTACAACTGACTTTTCACAACCGTCAGTTTACGGTAAATGGTTGTTTATCAGTTGTGTAAATTTTTAAACATGTTTATTAGGGTGAGGATGGTTAAAGTATGAATATTTTTCCTAAATGACAAAATGTTACTAATAAGGTAAAAATAAGCTTTGGAAAAGTTAAAACTTGGTAGGCATTCTATCTTTTTTGTAGCACCCTAGTCCAAGTCCAAATATTGGAATCATAACATTCCTTGAAACGATTTTAGCCGTGTTTGGTGACCAGATTTTAATATCCCAATTTGGGATGCAATAGTCCCACAGGCACCGGACAGTTGGAACTTTTGTGTATTCACACAAAAACCATCATAGGCTTCTTGAAATCAAAAACTCAGCAAAAATGGTATTTAATAAACATGAACTCAACATGGCTGCCCACGTTGGGGATAAACTAGCCCAAGCGAGAGCTCGTCCTTACGTCATCGATAATCCCCCTCTTCCTTATCATCATGTCTTGTATGAAAACTAAAAAGACAAATAAGATACTAGAATGATTACGTCACGTACTACTTCTTGCTGAGGTTAATGTACTTAACTAATACTCTACTACACACCTCACTATACCCACTGAACCACTCGTCAATAATCCTATTTCAAAAAGCTTTCTTTACCAAGGATCTATCTATAATGATTGTTGATCCACGTTTATGATCGTAATTATTAATTAACCACTACGCGATCAAATTATTCGCTTAATCACTCAAGTGAATTTTGGCTTAATATGCAGAATTTCCAAAAAGATTGACGGAATTCACGCACTTACAATATTTTTATAAATCCTAAACGGTATAATATACTCGTATATGAATTCATTGACTTTGTAGCACCATCATCAGTTGTCTCTGTATTAAAATTCCGTGGCACGACTTTTTTTAAATGATGGCGAGAAATTTCCAACTCGAACGCCAATCACTCAACTCATGCGACTTGAAGAGACCACTCGAGTGGTTAAACATAAACTAAATAGGTACTTACTACCGAAAATATTAGGCAGATATCTACTTCAAAAACAAATAATGTTACTACTTTAATATTTTTTAGCTTTAAATTAGTATTTTTCCCGCGCTTATCATCAAAAAAATCGATTGTACAACTATGTACCTAGCCTACTGGTGTTATTTTCTTTTTCAAATATTTTGTTTTTAATTTTTTTTAAATCTCCACTAATTTACATACAAATAATAGGCAGGTAACTCTCCATAGCGAAGGTGGGAAAAATCTCACAAACCGCACAATTCTTTCTCTATTCTGGAGTTCTAGAGTGTCTAAGGTGGATTTTCCACGTGGAATTCACACATTAAATGCGGTGAATTTGGCAAATGGAAAGAGTAGAGGATGAAGCCAACGACACTTCCACAGTATTAAAAATGCACAATCTTTCAAAAACTATGTAAACGAGATGGCTGCAAGAAGTTAGTAGTTGAAAAATATAATTTGACTAAAATAGTTTTCAATACCTGAGTACCATCCCCATAAATACTTTTTTTTTCAATAAATTCTAGTTGAGTACATTCCTAGATATCTTCACATTTTAATATTTTAGGATGGACCGATATTTACATGACATCAATATGATTAACGTATTATCCAATGTGGATATTTTCAGTTGCAATCTTACCAAATACAAGAGTTCTATCAAAGAATATTTCTCTGACGGTTTGTGAATAATGTTATGTCTCTATTGTTTATATTTCTATTATGATTTGATTTATATCTCTCTCCATAGCTATAAATATATTGATAAATGTTTTGTTTTGTAAATTTTTCATTTTGTATTACCTTTTATTGTGTACAAATTTAAGAATTCATATTCCTTTCTTACAAATTTAATTTACTTATTTGGTACTAGGCTGTCTCAGTAGAAGTAAAGTCACAAGGAGAAAATCCATAATTGGTTTTATTTTGGCCATATAATGCAACGTACTAACTGAAATAAATGTAAACTGTCGATTTCTCGAAAATTAATGATAAATCTGTAGGTACTATTTGTACTATACACGGTGTCCGGAAACTCGTAGTACAAGCGGGAAACTGGAGAATCTACACCACATGGGGAACCCAAAAAAACATAAAATTTTTTGATTTGAGCATTTTCAAAAAAAAAAAAAAACCAAAAAAAAATATTTTTCGGCTATTTTAGGGTTAAAGTTTTTTCTGGTGTTTAGGGTTGAATAACAGATGTTTTGACCCTGCAGAGCAGAAATATTTTATGATTACACCGGGTTAAATGAAGGGTGATTTCAAAATAATGCTTCAAATCCGAGTTTCTTCATTTGTTTTACTTTCAAATAGTTTTAATTAGTTGGGTACTTTGATCTTCAGTAATAATTTATAAGAAATTGATTAAAAAAAAAAATAAAAAAAAATAAAAAATCAACTTCAAACTCGATTTACTCGATAACGAAAGCTCAAATAAACAAAAAATATACTACAAAATCGACTCCAAATGTGATGTAGATTCACCAGTTTCCCGCTTGTACTACGAGTTTCCGGACACCCTGTATATGAAGATCTAAATAATTTGTTCATTTTAGGCTAATCGGCTAATATTAGGTGGCAAATATGTTCAACCAAGTAATAAAACTCTTCATAAACAAAATTTCTAGAAAATTGTACATAGTTGTACCAAAGAAAAAAAAATCGAAAACAATTTATTTACTTAATAGAATGTAAAATACTCCCTGCTGGGGTAGGTGCAAAAATGGACCACCAAATATCTAGGTCTCGGCACACTTGGTGCATTCTCACTCATGCATCATCTAATAAATACCTTTCCGTTATCCTCGATATGGGCCGACTCGAGAATTTGATTTACTTCTTACCCGACTTGTTCTACCATTTGTATACGCGTCATATAATGTTCTCCTTACAATACTTTCTTCTGTAATTTGCTCTACATGCCCAAAACATCAACCTACATTTTTTTGAGAATCTTTTCACGTTTCACAAGATCAAGAAAAAAAAGTTGTGTTTCATAAAGGCAAATTAAATAAGTGTAAATGATGGATAGCACTATTGATATAAAGGCACTTATTGTAGATCTCAAGATGCTTCTAGAAATCCATTAACCTATACAATTTTATTATATAACTATATATTGTATTCTATCATCTATCTAGGAGACTGGTGACCTAATCTGGTCTTTTGAGCATCTCTCGGAAGACCAGATCCTCCGAAGTTCTTCAGCCACCGCAGTCGCTCCACTCATCAGTCTCCAACATATTGAGATATTCAAAGAGATGATGAAAAAAGAACGTCGTCTACCGGAAAACAATTTGGTGGCACTTTTCTGTCAGAAAACAAACTTGGGGCGGCCGATTGAAATCTTAGAGGAGAGAATGTGCCCCCCTCTACCCCATATTACCTCGCAGAAGATAATATGAGTTTATTCTTTCGCCGAGTGTATGCGATGGGTAGGTGGGTAGATGGGGGTAAGTAAAAACCTTACATTATTGCTTCCAGACAAAATTACATTTATTTTGCATACTCCGATCCACACCCAAATAGATGAGTTTATCTTCTTCTTTTCCAAAGTAAAGTTATCAGGCAAGCGAATACGGCTTTCAGGGAGGGGTGCCGAACATTTTTATTGCTTTATATTTAAATAATCATTACTTCTGTGGTATATGGTTTGAGATGCCAGTTGGTTGTACTGGGTACCTCTACTACTAAAATTGAGATACGAAATCGATATATATGTAACTACATACCTTTTGCGATTTTCTAGAATGAAAAACTTTTTTGGTGCTTGTATGTCAGAAAACTATATATTTTTATGCACTCATATTTTTAAAGCATTCAAAAAATTTTTGCAAATAGTAAATTATATTTTTTGTAGTTAAAGTCCATAATACTTACATTAGAATGTAGAAAATAAGATTTTATTTAAATTTCTATTTTTCCTATTCCTGTTTCCTATTTCTAGATAGACCAAGGGAGTACATAAATAATAGGTAATAAGGTTAAAAACAACAATAGATTGTTCTTTGGGGTTAACAAAAATAAAATTAAAAATTAAAATTTGGGTCTAATCCTACAAATGAGAAAAGTGAAAATGGTTAGAAGAAAACATGAAATAAAATTGGCAAGAACAAAGTTAATATTTGGAAGTTAAATGATAAGAAATTATTTTGGAAAGTATCTAAAAGTTAAGTTTTAGGTACACATAATGCCTTAATATTTTTATAATCTAAGTAAAAGTAAATTTAAATATAATCATAGGTTTACGTATGCCTAGAGATTCCATAAAATTCTACGTTAAACACGAAATTTACCACCATCGCGTATAGTTACGTATGTTAGCGTACTATAGTGTGTGTAGATATACTACAATACGACGATAAATTATTGATGGTGTTATAGATAGCCCTGATTTACTTAGCCTATTTTCCTTTCATGTAATAATTTTTCCTTACTTGTATGAATTTAGTTACAAGAAGGCATTAAAAGTATACTTAATAAATAAATAATAATGTTATCTTTTATTATTCCTTTGCATGTGTTCTATTTTAAAATTTCTTAAAAAATAATTTCTTTAATATTCCACTAAATAATAAAATATATTATAACATGTTTATAAATACCCTTATGGGCTTATAATATAAATAAAGTATTCAATACAAATAAAAATGTTTATTTTATTTCTTTCAAAATGTTAAGTCTCCAAAAGTTGATTATATAATATTACTATATTTTATACACAGCTGGATTAATAAAAAAGTTAAAACAGTGGTTAATGGATCATGATTTTCTATATTGATATTGTTTAAAAATACACTTTTATCCATTGATTGTATGCATGTAATTATATAAATATGCATATGAGAGTGTTTTAAGTATGCTGTGTGACTTTTTATGATTTTTGATTGTGTAAATGCTTATAAGTATATTGAGTTTCTTGTTTCTGTCTATGTATTATTGTATGTCTTTGTATTGTCGTCCTTAAAATATGTGATTATGGCTACTCGTTAAAAGCTAGCCGCGCTATTGTTTATCTATCTGCACAGACAGATTGAGCTACAGCAAGGCGTGGCGGGTTACAGCTAGTTATTAAATAAAAAAGCCAAATCCCAAAATTATTAAAAGATTGCTTATCTCATCTGCAAACTACATACTTGATAACATGGTGGTCGGAAAATAACATTATTAGAAATAATATTTAATAATTGCATGTTTAGTATATCATTTAAACATTTACTGTAGCTTTTAATCAAATATGTTTTTGATGTCATGACATAATTTAAATTATTTATCATGATTTATAATCACTGATAAAAAACGTTTACAATTGAGCTAAAAGTCACAGGAAAACACAGTTAAGGAGTATTGGAAGATGTTAAATATGTAAAAGAAACTTTATGAATGGGTGAAGCAAGTGAAGATGAAGTGAAGTTTATGTGAAGATTTCTACATCACCCTTTGTTTGTTTGATACAACAAAATACAACGCAATTGAACCAGATAATTGAAATAAAGCGAGTTCCCTCTGGTCGATAATTAGCTAGCATACGAACATTGGATTAAAGTTCAAAAACAATTAACTTCCATGTTAACACTGAAAATTTATCAAAAAGGTATGATTTAATATTTATTAATTTTATTTATTTATCAAGAAGGTATGATACATTATATTTAATAATATTTTTTAGGTATGTTAGATTTCGTAGGTAAGAAAGATTTGGTTGTTTATTTTTTTTTTGACTGAGAATAAATAAAGATGCCTTGCATTTTGTCTGTAAATTTTTATATATTCCGTAACCGGTCAATCTTTTCAAGATGGTAGCCGTGTTGGATAGTATCTGATTACTCCGCTATAGTTAATAGTAATAGTGTCGAATCGTAATTCAATCGGAATTAACTTTACGGGAGGTCCAATTTTCTCAGGACTACTGATGCTTATAAAATACAGACCAACAAAAATGTTTTGTACCAAATTTCAAAAAGACTTAACATTTATATGCTAGGTAGGTACTAAAGTTTTAAGTATCATTTAAGCTTAAATGAAAAGTTAAGCAACAAAGATTTGTGACCAGTTAACAGCGGATTTGAAATAATAAACAATTTTTTTAAGTGTGTGTCATAGTGACCACCCTGTTCTTCCATTTCATCTATCGCCGTTTCGATGGGATTTTCAAATATTTGCAAGTCGAGCCAGATGAAACATATCATTTGGGCTTTGCTCTACCTATATAGTTTACAGTCTATACACTCGCCAGTTCTGTGTGTCGTACACTTGGATATGGCCGCTTCCGACTGTCGATACACTGCGAGACATTTTATTTTATTGCGGCCGCTTATCGGGGGCTAGACAACTTTTGTTCGCGAAGCTATCACCGACTGTTTTAGCGATACTAGGTAGTTAGGTACCTACTAGTATATATCTATAAAGATTTTGGTACTTTCTTTCTTAGATGGAAGGGACCGCGGTTGAACCCAACTTCCTTCCTTAGTGTACCACGCTTTTATCTTGAATTATTTTTTGATTTAACTAGCGCAGACCCATGAATGTTCAATCATTGTAAATGTATTATGTGTGAAGCCGAAAGTAATTATTTAAAATATATATTTTCCTCTGGAGCGTTAAATTATCTTTTAAAATAAGAAATTTACCTTTTGAATAACAATAATTGGAAATCGCCGTTTCTAACCCCACGCCGTTTCCCCGAAGGGGTAGGCAGACAGGACGGACCGCCAAACAATTCGGTCTTGGCATAACTCATTCACAATCATACATTGTCTCTTAAACGCTCTTCTGTTATTCTGACTCTTGACTTTATGAACGATCCATTATGGACAAAGAGTTTTTTGTAAAATATTTAACAAATCACACCTTACCGAAGAAACGTGCACGCTAAATTAGTGAATGTAATAATTCGTATATGTGGAAATGTCAAAATTCGTATAATTATTACGTAGGATGGTATTACTTATAACAACGATACAATTTAAGTTCATCCTTACTAATTAGTTATTTGAAATCACAGAAATAGAACGCTCTCAAAACCAGCGTTCAAATCACGGCATTAGAAAACAATTCAATTTGGAGAACTGGGCAGATCCTCGGCAATATAGACACATCTAACAGAGCTTCCCCGGGTGAACGAGGTGGCGACATCAGATCCAAATATATTATGCAATGGCTTTCCCATCGACCACAACCGCCTCAACCTAGGCCAGAACACTGAATTAAACTGGCCTGCTATTTATTGAATAAGCGTAGTTCTTTTCTCTACCTTTTGGCATTTAATCTATTTGTAAATTTGTCTGATAATACCTTTTTATCCTGCCAGATTTTGCATGGGCAGAGATTCAATTACAAGTAAAAAATCGGAATAATCAAGAATAAAGTTAAAAAAAACGAATCGTAATTGAGATATTGACGGTTTTTTGAACAAATTGTAAAATATCTTTTTTGAAGTGAAAAAAATATTAATGGTTTAAAATATTAAATATTTTAATTATTATTTTTTTAGTGGGAAATTATTTAAGTACCTACTTCTAATGATTTCAGTAGCAATTTTGGGTTTGATTTATTAAAAAGACATAATTGGGAAAATAGATTTTTGGAATCCAGGTCTACTCTTCACAGAACTACTAGATATGATGGAACACTTCGAGATTATTGCAACAAATATTGATAAAAAAAATGATTCTAGAAGGTATGCAGAAGTAAGTAAGTAAATAAAAATTGTCTCAAACCCTTGATACATTTCTTGAAAACAGAAAATTTTTCCAGAAATTTAATTGTATAATTATAAATGCATGTGACAAACCACTCTATACTATAATCTATCATGGCTTGGCGTATTTCAACACATATTCCTATTTGAAATAAAAAAAATCTTTTATGGTTTATAAAAAAACTAAAGTTATTTATAGTAAATTAAGTACCTACTTACAAATCTTTTTATATCAGAAGTAATTTTGATTTTAATAAGTTAAAAAAGAGAAAATAAGAAACATATTTTTTGGAAGCGAGATCTACACTGTTCATAGAACTACTAGTTTAAGACCATTCTATATATTCATGACATAAGTGAGTCATTCATATATAGTTACTTTAAAGGAAACTTTCATTTGAATAGCAGGGCAACTTGATTGAGTGTCCTGGCCTGGATTGAGATAGTTTTGTAAAGACTCACTAGTCTCATCGGTTCTATCATCAACTTGGTCAAACATTTCACAACCCCTCGGCAGAGAGGGGTTTTACTTTCAGTCACATACAAAATCAATCAGATAATCATATCCAAATGATGTTATTGATATTGTCTGTCTTGATAATAATAATATGTTCTACGTCAGTACATATTGCTACGAGTATTACAGATTATGACGAAATTGTGAACAACTCTATTTAAACACTTGCATAGACGAAAGCGTGGTGGTACACGGAGAAAAATGAGTAATGCTAATTTATTAAGAATATCTATTTTTCTTTACATTAACCTCATACAGCAGGCTCTGAGGAAAATATTTCCCTGGGCACCTTTGTCAACTTTAGGGATGCTGTGTGGAGGGAATTTTTAAGGAAATGAAGGTTGAAGAAGTTCTAGGAAGAAAAAATACAGTGTGTGGCAAGCCTACGCACGAAAGAAGTGAAACTTTTAGTATTCTTCTCTCTCTCTTTTCATTTCATTCTCTCTTTTTTTCTGTCTATTGACATATTTATAAGTAGCATGTGATAAAAAAAAAAAGTTATAAAATTATGGGATTCGAACCCGGGTCCTGCTTAACGAGTGTCGAACGCTCTGCCTCTAGACCGCGGTTATTACGTATTCAACCAAAATATCATATAGTCAAAATATCTAAAAGTCGCAGCACGAGAGCATTTTATCACTTTTCCTCGTATTAAAAAAATCACAAAAAGAAAAAAAAATAGTTAACGCGGGGATCGAACCTCGGTTCTTCACGACGATAGTCGGGCGCTCTGCCTCTAGACCGCGAAGCTGAGTTTGGAGAGTGACCTAAACTATGTATATAATATTAGCTAGGCTCCTATAGCGAAATGATCACGGTTTTTCGTGACGGTCATGAGTCGGTTTTACTCCGGTCCTCGAAAATGTACGTAAAATAACGCGCGTAAAGAAGTTTCACTTCAAAAAGTTATAAGGGTGGGTAGGAGTCTAAGGGTCAGTGTGTCCAGGAGTGACGGCCTTATGAATCCATCCCTTCAGCCGCGGTACAAGACGACTAGTTGGAGATGTCAAAAGGCCTCTCTAAACCGGTCTCTACGGATCCGGAGCGCCACGCAGTTGAAGAGCAGGCGCATGTCGCTGCCAAGACCTGAACACTCCTCACCCGATAAACCCGGAACCCTTGCTAAGTCACTAAAAGTATTGAACCACTTGGGGTGACCTACGGCAGAGGCGTTATTATTATTGATTATAGGTAATACGGTTAAAAATGTGATTGCTGATAAACTTTTAGTAAAATTCTTATATGAATTCTTAGGAACATGTATTCATGCACCTGTCTTGATTATATATAATGACGAAATGCTTAAATAATAGGATTTTTATGAATACGTGTTTTGTTTTGTTTATTTTTGTTTTGTTTATTTAGGAAAACCAACAGATTTTTTACATCTTTAAATAATTAACTTATAAAAAATACAAATAATATCTAATGATAGGTTTTCACTTAAAAAATTAATTATAATAACAAACTAAGGGTCCAGTACCCGTGGGCAAAAAATATTTACAGAAAATACAAAATACTAAATAAAGTAAACATAACATCGGATATAAGAACACAAGTAAATTACAATATAACAATTTTATCCTCACACAACACCAATAATCACCAATATATGTATATACCTACAACTAAACTGAACAGATGTTTATAAAATGAGTCACTTGTAACTGGACAGGGTTCATATCAACAACATGATAACTTGCAGTATGTTATTAATTATTATTTAATAATAGCTAAGGTATCTTTTTTAAATGTTCCTAAACTACACGAAAATATGTCAATATAATTAAAATTCTTATTGTATAGGGTACAAGCTCTGAAAATAAAAGCGTTTTGTCTGAGATTAGTAGAGCATTTTTGAAGATGAAAAAGTGACTTATCTCTAGTTCTAAAGCTCGGGACTCTATAATTAATCTCAGACAAAAGGGGCGAACAATCAATAAGGCCACTGATAATTTTATAGAGAAATATTATATCTGCGGAGTCTCTTCTAGTTTTTAATGGTATTAGTCCATAATATTCCATCGAGCTGTTAATCCCGTGGTTACCAATATTCATCTTAAAATTTAAATGATTGACAAATTTTTTTTGGATGGCTTCAATGCGCTTTACATAAATGTTATATTGAGGATTCCATATCTGAGAAGCAAATTCAAGATGACTACGAACATAAGAAAAATACAATATTTTAAGTGTTTGAATATTATTGAATTCTTTTCCAATACGGAATAAGAATCCTAACATTCTAAGGGCTTTTTTCACAATCATATCAACATGCGCCTCGAATGTAAGTTTACTGTCAAGCAGAACACCTAGGTCACGAATTTGTGTAACCTTTTTAAGTACTTGACTGGCTATGTAGTAGTTATGTTCAAATTTTATTTTGTTTCTAGTGAAGGTAATCACATAACATTTTGAGGTGTTCATGTTGAGATGATTGATAATGCAGTAGTCATCAAGTCTATATAGATCTTCTTGTAATTTATAACAGTCAATAATAGAATTAATAGGAAAGAATATTTTCATATCGTCAGCGAAGAGTAGAATATTTGCATAATTAAAGCATTTTATAATGTCGTTGATGAAAATTGTGAACAGCAACGGTCCCAGGTGAGATCCTTGGGGCACACCTGAAGGTATATTTACAATCTCAGATATGAAGCCATTAATAGTTACTCCTTGAGTGCGCCCATTAAGATAGGAGACCAGCCATCGGTACAAATCCCCGTGAATTCCCAGAGCTAGTAGTTTAGATAAAAGAAGACTGTGATCAATTTTATCAAATGCTTTGGAGAAGTCTGTATAGATTACGTCAACTTGGATTTGATCATCCATATATTTTGAAATATTTTCAGTGAAAATTGCAAGATTAGAGACAACAGATCTTTTTTTCATGAATCCATGTTGGTTAGCAATTATTACAGACTGGACACAGTCATACAGTTGTTCATGAACAATTTTTTCAAATATCTTACTGAATATCGGTAATTTAGATATTGGACGATAGTTACGGACTTCATTTTTCGCCCCAGACTTAAATACTGGTGTAATATGAGCACACTTCCAGCGATCCGGAAAGACACCTTCTTTCAATGAGGATTGAAAGAGCAGTAATAGGGGCTTCGAGATTACCTTGCTACACATTTTGATAAAGAATGCCGGAATTTTATCGCTACCTGCACCCAATGAGCAAGAGATAGTATCAATTATTTTTTCTATTTTTTCTTTGGAAACTGATACCGAAGATATGTTAACTTGATTGTCTACGTGATAATTGGTAGAATGAACATCGGAAACAGTTTTGTTATTAAAAGTTAAGACGAAGTGTTGTGAGAACAGGTTGCATATTGCGAAGGGATTCACGGCAGTTATGTCACCCAGTTTCATAATATGCGGTAAACCAGAGTTATTTCTCTTTCCTTTAATATAGGTCCAGAAATGTTTCGGGTCACGGGATATATTAAGTTCGGCGTTTATTATAAATTGTTTAAGACATTCCCTAGACATTTTCTTTTGCCTTGATCGAAGAACACAAAATTCACGGTAGTCCAAAGGATTTGACCACTTTTTCCACATTTTGAACACTTTATATTTTTCTTTAGTGAGTTTTATCAGGGCTGTATTAAACCAATAAGGATAAGAGTTGTTAATATGAACTTCCTTTGATGGGACGTTCAAACGAATAATTTCATTTAAAATAACATAAAAACGGTCAATGGCATTATTAGTTGATAGGTTTAAAAATTCTGCATCCCAATCAATATTATTGAGGATGTTATTGATCGTTTCAAAATTAGCATTCCTGAAGAGATATATTGTCCTTTTGTTGTCCACCATAGGGGTTTCCAGAGCTATATTGATGTCGAAAATAATGGTTTTATGATGTTTACATTCAGGTATGAGATAATCATCAGTATTAGACACATTAACAGGGAACGAACTAAAGACAAGGTCTAGGAATGTACGATTATTATTCGGGAAGGTGCAGTATTGCGAGAGATCAGTAAAAGAAAGGGTGTCTGATAGTTTGGAAATAATTTCAGATTGATAACCATTCATTATTTGCATACTGTTACCGTTACCAATAGACCAGTTAATTAGTGGTAAATTGAAATCACCTGATATGACGAAGTGATCGTCGTGGTAAAGTTCTCGAAGTGCACATAATTTATCCATGAATTCATTTATGCTTTGAGAGTGATTGACTCCTGGTGGTATATAAACACAACATAAATGAATATTTTTGAAATTCTCAATCGAAATAGTCACCCAGATGTCTTCAGCACTCGTATACCAGTCATTTTGTTCGTGAGCTTTGAGGTGCTTCTTCAACGCAATCATTACTCCACCTCCTCTTTTTTGCTCATTGCGATCGCGCCTATATACCAGGTAACGGTTGTCAAATAGCTCTTCACTAGCAATACTGTCTACAAGCCAAGTTTCAGTTATCATAATAATATCATAGTTGTTATTGGTAACATTAAAATAAAATCTATCAGTTTTAGAACGCAGTCCAGCCACATTTTGATAATATACATTCAACATTTTAGCACATTTAGTTGATAAAATATAAGACTGATAAAATAGCTGTAAGCATGTTCTAGTAAATTATAAATATTAGAGTGGTGTTGTAGTAACGCAAGCAGAGTAATTGTAGGATAATTTGGATTAAAGTTGGTAGTATTAAAAGAGTTAGTTGTTAATATTATACAAATAAAGAAAAACCAGTACAAATGATGATATTTTAAAGTAGGAAAAAAGATAAGGTAGATAGGAAAAATAAATTGATAATAGCTTATAGTCACACGAGACGATGCTAAATCTAAGAAGATTATCAGCAAAAAACCTGAGTTACGTCAGATTCCAATGTCACCTGAATAATACATTAGTATTTTACTAAAAGTTTATGAGGAAACCTATCAATAAATCATTCGTTAATGGCCTGCAGTCCATTTTTTAACCAGATTAAGAATAATTTGAAAAAGTTCTTAATAAATTAGCAATATATCTGTCAGCTTTTTTCCTGTATGGATAAATATAGTGTGTATATCATGCCTTGTCACTAGAGATGTGCTTTCTTTCAAATAAATCCATTTCAAATGGAAATGCAAAATGCAAAATGGGTATTTTCCATTTTACATTTTAAATGCTTTTCTTAAAACCATTTTACATTTTGCATTTTAAATGCTTTTCTCAATGCATTTTCTATTTTAAATCCTTTTTTGCAACATTCTTCCTACTATTTCCACTCATCTTTTTTTCATAAGCCCCAAATATCAGCCGGTCCTCAACCTCGCTATGAGAGATAATTTACATTTTTCAAGTTGCTCCCTGGTAAAAGCCCTGGCAATTGAGTGATACCATTACAAAAAATACTGATTCAAATACTGAACATATGGCCATGATGCTGTAATATTAAATGTTAGATAGCAGTTTCTATGTTTTTACGTTGGCAACATGAGTCACGCGCAAATTTTTTGTGTTTTCATAATCTGTAATCGTGGTGTTTTTGGATTTACCATCATGTAATATGTTTGTTCCACATTGATGTCCATTATTAAATGACAAAATTGTTTAAAAATTCTATAATTATTTTGATTGTTTGACCTGAGAAACCATTTTGCATTTTCAATGAATTTTGAAAATAGGTATTTTGCATTTGAAATGCTTTTCTAAAAACCATTTTTCATTTTGCATTTTCAAATGGAAAAGTTTTGGCCCATTTCCATTTTGCATTTCAAATGGTTTTGGGTACCCATTTTGCACATCTCTGCTTGTCACTATGTATGGATACTGAGAGAAATTAGTGTTATAAACATCAACAAACATATTCAACCATAAGTCTTAGGTAACATATGTAGCATATAATATCGTTTTAAACCGGATTACGAATAATTTGAAGAGATTCTTTATAAATTAGCCATAGTAATTTTTCTCCGTGTTCATAATGTGTGGTTCAATTTACACAACAATATTTGTTGTATCGTGGTCAGCAATCACTAGTAAAGAATAAGAATTAATGTTGTTTTCGAGAACTTGTGTAATTCCAATATAAAGTTCTTAATACAACTGGCAAGTTAGTTAATTATAGGAATTAAATTCTATACCGATGAATAGTTGATCACAAGTAAGTGCCAAGGAAATTTGTGTGCATAAATGAGGAATTTTTCAGGAAGACCTTTACAGTACCGTAATGCAAGAGTTTTAGATTATGTCCATAGATCGAAATAAAGCGAGAAGTTAGACCCAAAATATATGTGTCAAAATATGGTGACCAGATAACTCAACAAAATGACAATTCAACAAACCTTTAATAAGTGATATAAGGTCATGAAAAGTAATGAAACAAAAACTCGGTTAAATGGGTAACGTAGTTTAAGTATATATGTTAGCTTTTTACTGCTTTAGATAGGCCTTAAAGTCACTATTTTTAATTCAGAAGTTATGAAGTTGAAGGGAAGGACATGAGGAAGAATATGGTGTTGAGTTATCATAGAACCGTCATATAAAGTGAAAGCGGCAAAAGTGGTTACTAAGATTCCTGTGTAATAATATTGTGTATATAGGTAGCTACTAACAGTGTAAAAAAATAATGAATTACATCTTTCAATGTATTTTTGTCCTTAAGGCGATGCACTACGTCATGTAATATTTTAAATTGAGCCGATATCAATAACAACCCTTACGTAGATGGTGATAAGGTTTAAATTCTCTTAACTCTTAATCGTTTTAACACCATCCGCCTGTTTTGATTTATGCAAGAAAAAAACATGGCCAAAAAGTGCCTTTTATTTTATTTTGTTGATGTTCAGGCAAAAATATTTAATTTTTTTCCGATCATTTTATAGATGACTTAATTTGCCACATTATACAATAAAATCGTAACCGAAAATGGGTTCGTAAGTAGGAGATTTTGAACATTAAAGCAGTTTTCATAAGCCTAAACATTATTTTTTTCTGGGCTTATAAAAAGACTTGTATAAAAAATACTCGATTATTTCAAAGGCCAAGATGTATTCTACTCGCAGTATTTAATTAAAGCATCTGAAACATTTCTAGGCGACCAAATTTTAAAACCAAAAACATATGATTTGCATTACTACGTATGGCATCGCCTTAAAAATTATTAAATACACTCTCAAACCCTTGAAAAAACACGAAATTCGAGTTTTCTTTTCACGTTTATGTAACTTTAAGAGATTTAAACATAAGAAAAACACATTTCAAATACTGTATTAAATTAATTTACTGGTAATTTACGCGAGTCTGAATTCTTAAATATATGTTCGAACTTTGAAATTGACTAGTAAAATATTTTTTTAATAAAATATAATATTTATTATAGGCAGTTCACCGCTTGTCTGAATTCTTGACACAATCAGTTCCAATGTTGGAAATGATACCTAAAATTCAGACAAAAGATAATGTAGGCACAGAAATTATAACGTTTCAAATATATTTCATTTCTTTTGTTTAAATCGATTTTGTAAATTTTCATGTTTATAAACGGTGTTCTTTCGAAATTTAAATATTGTAATCCTTTCTAAAATTGTCAATGTTTAATTGAAAAATAATTTAAATACATTTTATTCAATGCCATAGCTTCAAAAATCCTACAAGATTGCGCGCTTACTTAATGTATAGGTTGCTGTAACTTCCTATCGATCCTAATGCGCTCTATGCACATCATTTTACTAAGCAATATAAGGAGCAGAGATGGGATAATGGTACCTCAGTAACTGGAGGCGATGGGGTGGAGGTGTGTTGGATGAAGGAGGGAAGAAAGATGTCTTTTGCAAGTGGGATGGGGGGAGGGTGGGTGAAGCAAAAAGATGTTCCATAAGGCAGGGGGAACAAAACTTGTAATTAATCTTCCGAACCAAGATCCCGTTTAGACACAAAGTTTTTTTATGAGGGAGTTTCTTCATTAAAAACATTGGCACAATGAGATCTTCTTGGGCGTGGGTAACACAAGAAAGGGAAACATTGGCACAATTTCTTGGGCGTGGGTAATACAAGCAAGAGAAACATTGGCATAGTGACATCTTTTTGGCTTAGGTAACACGAGCAAGGGAAACATTGGCGCAATGAGATCTTCTTTGGCTTGGGTATCACAAGCAAGGGAAACATTGGCACAATGAGATCTGCGTGGCATTTTCTAAAATTTATTTTAAATCATTCTAAGATTTCTCTAGTCCCATTTTCGTAGATGGTCATTTTAAAATAAGCCAAAATTTTTATCAGTTTTTATCATTTTTATACTCTCCATTCCGTTTTTTTAAGTCAGGATTTTTATGAAAATCAGCAGAAATTATGGGACTAACTACCATAATATATATATTTTTTTTATTTATTTTTTATTGTTTAACTTATAACATTGTTACATTGTACATAAAATTAGGTAATAATAAGTAATAGTGTAAAACATATGTTGTTGAAATTCTACTCCAATGAAGTTATGATAGTTACTAGTTAGATAGCTACTCTAATATGTTTTGTTATTTTATTACATTAGCTTCACACAGGAGGCCACGAGAAAAAAAATCCATCACCTGTAAGGATTCTGTGTGGAGGGTCTCTTTAGGGAAAGGAAGTAGAGGAAGTAAATAATATAAAGGAAGTAGAAAAATAAATGAGGGGTGGACAGGAAAACGATTGTCAATGTGTCTAGGAGTGACGGACGTATGATTCCCCTCCCACTGCGGTGCTAGGCGATGGGTCGAGAGAGTCCGGCTGGAGAGGTCAAAAGGTCTCCCTCAAGCAGACTCTCTAGTTCCAGCCTCCCACGCAGTTTGTGGCCAGTTGCATCCGCCGCCAACACCTGAACAAACCTCACTCCGCGAACCCAAGCACCCCTGCTAAGTCACCAAACGTTAATTAATTAACGTATTAACAAATTCTTTATGAGAAATGTTAAATTTTTTATTTAATACTATTTAATATATTATGAGAGCTTTTAAGACACTCAAAATTAATCTTACACGCCTTAAATTAAATACAAAATCAGACTTTGTTTAATTGAATGTAGAAATGGGATATGGTAAAAATGCATTTCCTTTTGATCTAACTTCCTGTACAAAATATAAATGCAAGTTCATTGGTAAAATGCATTGTAGTTCTGTATGAAGGCGAAGCTTAATACCAAATCACTATTTTGATTAATCTTTATAACGAATTGGTGTACATTATGAATACCGAAAAATATGCTTTAAATTTAAGATAAATTGAAGGTTTTTCTATCGTTTCGCTTGAGTAGAATACAAATAAATAAAAAAAATACTCAATAAAAATATAAACGTAAACTACTAAAAAAAAATATTTTCAATAGAAATGTATGAACGCATAAAGGAAACAACTTAAAAAATACAGTATTATAGCTAAGATTATCTGTGACAGTTTCACTTCATTAACTTTTTTGCTTTCTTATAAAATTATTTACAAAATAAATAAAAACCAGTTTTGTGATTGAAATCGAACGTTTCTAGACTCCGCTTGTCAAGCGATATTAATGCCTTTTACGTACAATATAAGATATACCAAGAATATACACATTTTGGGCTTGTAATGCAATCTGTTAGCCATAAGTTGATAATAGTTTGTCTGGTATATAGTTAGTAATAATAAGATAAATCTTTATAGAAATTTATTCTATATCTCCCTTGAGGTGATTTGTCACAGCGGCGGTAGGCAAATCATCCAAATATTATTAATATAACAAATATTGCATAATATCCTCCACTTCAAAGTGTAAACACGGTATGAACACACGTTTGACTAAATTAGGTGCGAAACATTATTTCATTTCCTGTGTTTTGTTGGATTTCTTTGAATGTTTAGTTTGGTTTGACTGATTTATGATTTGTGGAAATGGGTAGAGATTCCGTTGTTAAATTTGTCATTAGTTAAACCAGTGATCACAGCATACAAGTTGCGTCAATAAAATAAACACTTTTTTTTGGTAAAAAATTCCTATCTGTTGCTACATTTTACAACTTTACAACTTTATAACATAAGTTACAACTTTATAACTTACAACATGCCGAAATACAAAATAGTTTTCTCGCACTAAACATGACTTATAGACTGGCTAGCTATGGCACCATCAAAGTTTTCTTTTCTTTGCAATTCGTAATTGAATGTAATTCCGTTAATGGAGGACTGAACGCCGTTGGCGCTAATAAAAAATTGTCCAAAGAAGCGAAATTAGCAGTCCACAACGGAGTGCTGGTACCTACCTTGATGTATGGAAGTGAGGCATGGAACTGGCAAAGAAAGGATGAAAGTAGATTAAATGCTGTTGAAATGAGATCCCTGAGGCGTATCTGTGGTAAAACCATGTTTGATCGTGTGAGGAATGTGGAGATCCGCAAAGAGTGCAAGGCTGATGTAAGCTTAATGAGTAAGATTAAGAAAGGGACGCTTAGATGGTTTGGTCATGTAGAGCGAATGAGCGAAGATAGGAGTGTAAGGAGGATATATGATGCAAATTGTGAATGGTAGCAGAAGTCGGGGACGCCCGAGGAAGACATGGCACGATCAAGTGAATCAGATACTCGAGTCGGGCCATGTCAAGAGTCAGAATAATAGAAGAGTATGTATGAAACGATGTGTGAATGTGAATGAGGCAAGAAGTGTGTGCCAAGACCGAGTTGTTTGGCGGTCCATCCTCTCTGCCTACCCCTGCGGGGAAACGGCGTGATGGTTAGTTAGTTAGTTAGTTAAAATGGATTTGTATGTGTAAAAGCCATAACAGCTGTTAACTGGAATAAAAAAAAATAATTACTAGTAGGCCCGGGTAGACGTTGTCCTGCCACAGGACGCCTTCTATGTAGACCGCCTTTTATCTGTTCTCGCCGTTGTCAGATATTTTATATATTTGACATACATAGAATAAAGGCGCAAGTCACATCCATCGCAGATATTGTTTTGACGTTTCATTTGATGTCGATCATATCAGCAGATTGTGATTATTGTTCAGTACCATAGAAATTAAGTAAAACTGTCTTGAAGTATTGTCTTTTACAGTGTGACAGATGGCCGTACGAATACGATCCATAGAAAACACTTTTGATATACAGTTTTCATTAAAATTTTTATGCATTTCACATTCCAGTGTAATAAATAAATAAAAATCTTAATTAATAGTGGATAAAAATTAAATGTTATAAATGATGTAAATAAAGATTGATTCTCAAGACTATTTTTTTTAAATGTTTTGATCTCGACAACAACGCTACCTATCGGGTTGTTATGCACCAATTTTAATTAAACAACACTTTGAAGATTTTAATATGAAGAGTAGTTTATAAAGTTTTTAATGTTTTGACGGAGACTTAATGTCAATACCGGAGATACGTTAAGCACAGTTAGAATTGAGTCTTGAACTGATACACGGAGTAATCTGAAGTGAATACTTTGGTGCTGGTTTATATATGCCAAAAAATAATTAAGAAAGCTAATTTAGCAAGGTGAAGTTAAGGTAATTAGTAAGTTGTTGAAATTGGTGAAACTAGATATTTGTGCTTGAGGCATCTGTTGATGACAATAAGACATCCGTATACAATAATTAAGCATGAATCAATAAGTGCAGTAATGGAGAAATGGAGGGTCACAATGTAATTAGTGAAGGTGGGTTTAGGACATAACAGGGTCTAAAACAATCCTATGTTTCAAACTGGAACCAACCATACACGTAATCGGTTGGGTGGTTTCGGAGATTAACGTGTACGAACACAGTGATACGTGATTTTTTTATATATTAAGATAAATATATCTCGTATATACATATAGGTATTGTATCTTGACCTCTGGACCGAACAGACACGCGAAAGCGTTCAGTTTGAGACAAAATTCAAGACATAAGGCCTCTGAAGATGGACAGTGAGATCTGTACGAAACGTCAGGTATTAAAAAGTCCTTTTAAGGACTACGTTACGCGAGTAAACCGAGAACATTATTCTACCTATACATTTAGGTATTTATATACATATATATATGTCAAACCGAAGTAACGCATATAATTTTCCTGTATTAATTTTCCTTTTCCCTCCATCTTCTTGTTCGATTGCAATAAAACTCCTCTAAACAACACTAGCATAAAGCAGGTAAGTTTTTAGATTCTCACGGCCAAAAGCATTTTTGTTGTTTGTTTTTGGGGTGTTATGCCGTGTTGCGCTAACTCTTTCTTTAGCCGACGTTTCGGACAGCGTTGCAGTGTCCATCATTAAGGCATAAAGCATAAAGCACTTCTTTCCTTAACCTTATTTATTTACATATTTATATATACGCCTAAAAAGGCTTTTACATAAAAGTGATACATGATGCAGTGTACATAGGAGAATATCTGTATTATACAGGAGATACTGACAGTAAATAGATGTAATAAACAATTAGAAAATGTTAATTAAGTGTTAATCTCAAGTGACCTACCAGGTAAGTATTGTACTGTATATTTTCTCCATAAATAGTTAAGTTATAACATAGATCACTGTAGAAATGTATTTTAAGTTAGTATAGCCCCTTGAGGTGTTTTTGCACAAAAACGGCGCTATACAAGTCATCCAAGTATTATTATTTTATTATTAATCCATTGTAAAGTAGGCACACAATAATAATTTAAATAAAATTTGTGAATTTCATTTTTATTTAATCCAAATTCATTTTTAGAAAACGAATTTTATAAAATATATTATGATAAAACTATACTAACAGACCGAACGATTAGTCATAATAGACCCGATATAGTTTTACATGACAAAATTAAAAAAATAACTTATATCATTGATGTCGCTATTCCAAATTTCTGTAACATTCAAAAATCTGTTAATGAAAAAATTAGAAAATACACAGATTTAGGAAACGAAATAAAAAGAATTTGGCATTCTCAGACTATAAAAATATTACCATTCGTTATTTCGGCTACTGGCATTATACCTAGCTCTCTCATTAAAAATTTAGGCGTATTAGATCTATCAAAAAATTATATATAAAGATGCAAAAGTCGGTTATTTTGAATACATGTAGGATAACGAAAGATTTTTTAAATATTTATGTTGAGGGATCAGTAGGATTTATAGGCCCTGTTAGAAGTACTACCGAGCCGAACCCTCTGATATGAAAATATCTGGAGTCGGTGAATTTTTTTTTCCCATTTGATCTCTGGTGAGTTGACGTGTTGTTGTTCTTGTATTGTTTTGTATTTTAAAATAGAAAATAAAACATTTTTTAACTTATTTCCACTTTTTTATTTTACCACTACCGGTTTCATCCTATTATGGACATCTTCAGGCTGGCAATTGAAATTCTTTTGTTACAGAATTTATACAAAATTAGGTACACAATGTCAAGGTAGGTACATATTATTGGGTTATTAAATTACAATGGTTCTTTAAGGTTAATATGTCATAAATAAGAAATAATAATATAACAATGGTCACTATAGCAGAATAATCGATAATTTAGTAAATAAAATAATGAATTTTCCTGCATACCACGCAGGACAATCCGGAAGAGAAGAATCAAACCGTACAAAAGAACACCTCCTTAGTTTAGCAAATCATAAAGTTGTATTTATTTTACTTATATAATACACTTGCATAGTGTTGATTGACTAGCTGATCATTTGTTTAAAAGTGAGTGGAAGGGTTTAGTTTTTCCTATGGGGAAGATTTAACCCGGACAACAAAATCGGAAGCATAAAAAAATGTAACTTCCTATATGTAATATATTCGTTATCTTTCTTCGTAGAAACAGTTTATTTCTTACAAAGAAAAAAATGAAGTTATATTGTATATCATTTGACAAAAATCTAATTAACAATACTCAAGAGGAACAGCAGCGCTGCCCTTTTCATACAAAACTTTAATTTGGATTTGAGACCAAAATACCCAACCGTACTAAATAATAATAAACATCAAAAAATTATACAAAATAGGAGTAAAAACATGAACGAACGTAATTTATTTCTTCTTTAAATATTGCCCACACTGGAAAAAACAAATCAGTTTTGTAAAATAGTATTAATAAGACCTCAAACAACATCTTCGGAGACCTCAATTAATTAATCAATTACTCAAACACCGCAATCCGCGTCATAATGATAGCGCTCCGTTCATTTCTCTTCATTGTGGATTTTATTTCTTATGAGATTATACCAGATGAGAAACAGTCGATCTCCCCGTAGCACCATTTATATCACTTAACCGTACACCGTCTCTAGTCACACAAGAGGAAAAGAACGGAAATCACTGAACAATCTCAAGAATTATTGTGATTCTACACCTATTTCTAAGAAAATTTCACATTTTCACGACTAAAAGTTATTGTGTTTTATATTTGGGGTATTACGCCCAGTGGCGGCCAGCTAATATGTGCTCCCGAGCGCCGAACAACCAACAAGATTTCCGACATGACTAATCACAATACGAAACTCGGTTCGGTTATAATATCTCATTCAAAAGGTACCTACTTATTAAGCGCGCTTAACTTGCAGACCGACTTTGACTTGTGCCTATGTTCGTAGCAGTTCGTTTTCGATTGCGATCCAAAATTTAACTGCTTTGTCGCATATTCTGTGGAACAGTCGAAAGCGTGGGTACATACCAGTTCATACTATTCTTTGCAAATAATACCATATCATGGACGGCGTTCGGGGTTTTACCACCACATCAGAAGGAACGGTTTATTCAGTAGAAAGTTAAACTAAAACGCGTATGTTTAATGTTATTGTCGATATCGTGGTTTCAATTTACCATCTGCTATTTTCAGCGAATGTTTCGCTTCTTGGATACAAGCATTTAAGATAAAACATGTCATTAAGAGATGAGTTATGGTCAGATTACTTATTATCAGTTTAGTCAGTACTCGCCGTTGCCGGGCACGGTCTGTTGAATTAAAAAATGTTCTTACTCTGCGAAAGTTTTTAAGTTTAATTGCAGGTTATATCGATCTTGTATATCAATTATTAATAGGGTTATCAATTGCAGGTTATACTAATTTATGATTACTTTTGTGTTTGTTCAAAGTATAAATTAAGAATGAGTTTGAATGTGGAATACATTAAGAACAATAGGCCGAGTTTTGAAAACAAAGTGATAATAAAAAATGCCTGTCCACCTAAAATCTGAACTGATAATAAAACAAGAGTGAAAATCTGGATCGAAGAAGTTTACTCGATCATTTAACAAAACAATGTATAACAAAGCTTCGGAGCTCTGTGCATGTGATCAATTGAATAGTTTATTTTGTTTTACGTGTTTAATTTACGATGTTGATTCAGTTTGGACAATCAGCGGTGTTACTGATGTAACTCACCTTTCTTAAAAAATCAAAAAACATAATTCTTGTCATTTACATTTACAAAAAGTTTTGAGCTTAAAGGTTTTAGGAAAAGTTGACATCAGAATGCAATTGGATTCTGGCTACCGTGCCTAAGTTAAACACCATAATGAGCTATTTAATAAAAATCGATACAGGTCAAATTTCCCAGAACATGATTTCAATGTTACGTTTAAAACGTATGACTTCCTAAATAAAGTTCAGTAAAAGTGAACTCTGTAGAATTTACGCCCGCGACGATTTTTCAAAAGCTAACGGCCCTTTATCAATTTTACAAATTTTTTATAGTACTTGTTTATTAGAAGACTTTCCCGAGACTGTGAAATTACTAAAACTTTTGTGCACCATTCATGACCTTTGGAATGACCTCAGTTGAAAGCTAAAGATGTTTCTCAACGTTGAAAACAATAAAATCTTTTTTAAACACGTTGAGCCAGGACAGACTGATCGCACTATCAGTGTTAAACATTGATAGAGGTCTTCGCTAAACAAAAGGAGCAGAGAATAGAACTTCTTTATAAATAGGTATGTACCTTTATTTAATTTATTTTATGACTTAATGTTGTAATCCGGTGAACCCCCATATATTTTGACCACCGGCCGCCACTGATTACGCCATGTTGCTCTTCCTCCTTCTTTAGTCAACACAGTCAATCGAAACCGGCCATTACTTTGGATTTGTTCCTGAAATCCCGGGAAAACCCAAAACGCATCGAGCAAGCTTAATTATGCAGGCAATTGAAATCATTGAAAACCCCTTTAATATTAATAGAGGCAACTTGGCTAAATTTAATAATTCTTGGTATCCGGTATTTGACGGCTTCACCAAAACTAAATGTCTTTAACCACATTCTTTTAACTAATTGTACTGAAATACATGGTTTATCGCATCTTAATCTATATCTCAAGACATAATTTCAATATCATCAGCAGTAACGTAAAGTTGACCTTACTTCAGGCAACCGGGCGTGCCCACAACACACTTCTGTCGGTTTATCCTTTCAGTGCAAAAAATACACAACGCCACTTCGATCCAGTTCATTGTTCATTTCGGTTAATTTTGTCTCATCCTTTGTATAAATGGCGATAAATGCAAATGACGACCTCCGTGGTTGAGTAGATACGATCGTCGGCTTCGAATGCGGTTTGCGTAGGTTCTAATTCGGCGTCCTTTAGAAAATTTCATTTTTTGAAGTTGTGTTATTACAAAATATGTTTATCAATTAACGACAAAATTTTATTTGTTCGACTTATGTTGTTACAAAATGTATTCAATTGAAATTCCTACTCATAGTAACAGTCATCAATCTTTAAAAAGACCCTCTATTACCGCCAGTATGTGGTAAAATATACAACATAAGGATAAAACGAAATTTTGTTCGTGATTTTCTGATAATAAACCGATACTTTTGAGAACAATTAACTTTATTGACGTAGTTCTTTTGCAAATCCAACGCATCATGATCAGATGATTTCCACTCATTACTTGAAATAACTAAATTCAGTAAATAATACCAGAAAACTCTTGAGATATTCCTAACTATAGGAGGAATAGATATATATATCCAAGATTTATTTCTTCATCAATCAACTCTTCGCCAATCTCTTAATGAATTCCATCATTTTAAAGGCTACTGGCTTCTTCCTGAGATTTTAGAAATTTCTAATTCAAAAAAATTATGTTGTTGTTTTTGTTACGCATCTTCTACAGTTGTTCCCAGGCACAGCCCACACCTTCCCTCCCTTCCGGGGAAGGACTACATCCATCACGTGGCTCTCCGCTCTCCAGGGACTCGCGCTAATGCCCGCAGATAGCCGCAAGCAGCCGCTGAATAGGCAAAAAGTGATGTGCTCTGATCCATTAGGAATACCAATAAAATTGTACCAAACGAGAGCTGGAGCAACGAAAACATCTGTTATACTTTCGATTTGGGGATCCAGTTAATATTTTAAATGTTCGAGAGATATTATGGTTTAAAAATGTTTGCGAAAATCAAGATTTAGTCTAAATGAAGGTATGTCCATTCCAAAAATTACTAATAAATGCGGCCGATGAACATTATCGTATAAAAAGCCAACGTATAGAACTCAAAAAATATTAGAAAAAATCATTAATAGATAAAAAAAAATTATTCATATTTACACAATCATATGCATGTGGTTGTGTAAATATGCCTATGAGTGTGTTTAAGTATGTCTTTTGCCTTTGAGTGTGTTAAGTCTGACCGTATCATATCGGTCTAATTTGTATATTAATTGCAATGATATTAGTAGCACACAAGCTGCTAAACGGGTAAATTTGCAATCCAGATGTTCTGAAAAAATTGTCACTTCATGTCCCCGGTAACTTCACCAAAGCGAGGCAACACAGGCTGTTTATTTTTCCTAGAGGCAGGACCAACCTCCCAATAATCATGCCTCTGGGGAGAATGACCTCACTTTTAAACATTTCTTCCGAAATTGACATTTTTCAATAGAATCTCAATCATTTCAAGAGCGAAATAATGGTATTCTTTAGCTCCTGTCATTATTGATATACCTATTATATTATATAATTAATGTTATTATAATTAAGCTTTTAACTACAAATAGTGAAATTTAATTGGTTATATACCTATATAAACTGTTTTTCTCAATAAAAATAAAAATAAAATAAAATAAATATTATGTGCTTTTTGTATATTTTGTGCCTTTGTTTTGACTACAATATTAAATGTTATTTTTCTGTATATATTTTTTTCTACGGTTCCATGATAACTCAACACAGTGACAATTCAACACACTTTTAAAAAGTGATATAAAGCCATAAGAAAAGATGAAATTTTTTTTTTTTTAACCTAACCTAACCTAACCTAACCTAACCTACTTAACCCAGTTAATAAAGTTTTTGTTTCATCACTTTCCATGACTTTATATAACTTTAAAGATGGATGAATTATCATTGTGATAATTTATCCGGTGACCATTTTCTACATTGTGGCTTCTAGTTATATGTGTGCTTTAGTGCTTTATTCAATATTGTCAAATTTACCTGTAGACAACTGGTTTGGCAGGTTAGCGGGTGTTTATAATGAAGAATATTTTTTTTAAACTTACCCAAGAAGAATATGCACAAATTGCAAAAATTATTTAAAGTTATTTTGTAATATTAGTGTAAGTGGTGCTTACTTAATCAGATACTTATTAACTGTAATTTTTTTATATTTATTTTTTTCATCCTTGTCCTTTCTTAAATAATAAGATTTGGTTTAAGTTATATTTGCTATAAACGGAGTGTCAACTGTGTATCCAACGAGTGTACCCAACTGGCCTCTCATGTACCATGTCTTTTTCTTTCTCCTTGTAAATTTTTGTGTTTAATCATGTAGTGATTACTTTATGTTGCGTCACTCAAATGTAAAAAATGCTAACTTGATACAGGATATTAGTCTTCGTGAGGTTGATTATTATGTGAAAATTATGCTTTACGTTGTGTATAAATAAATAAATTTAATGCAGGTACCACCTACTTAGTACACAATAATCCCATGTTATTTTGATATACATCCTCCACACAGCATCCCCAAAGATGACATAGGCCGTGAGGGAAATTATTTCTTCAGGGCCTCCTGTGTGGAGTGAATATAAAAAAAATATATTTTTATATAATTTATAAATTTAAAAAAAAAACATTAAATTTTACTATTCTAAAGCAAAAACAATTGGGTCTGATATAATTTAGTTTAAAACTCAAGTAAAACGACGTAAATTCAATATTTTCATTAATAGTTAACAGAAATAACTATCTGTTGTCTGAAGTTGTTAAATACTACTTATGGGTAGTAGTTAAAAATGAATGTTACTCTATGTAATAAGTATTACATCGCGGAAAACAATATATATATATATATTTTTTTATATTAACTCCACACAGGAGGCCCTGAAGAAAATAATTTCCCTCAGGGCCTATGTCATCTTTGGGGATGCTGTGTGGAGGGTCTTTTTGTGGAGAGGAAGGAGTGAACATGGGTCTTGAAGAGTCGCATGTTGTAGGAGGGAGGAAACACAGAGGCCGGCAGTTCGTTCCACAGCCGAGCTGTTGAACTTAAGAACGAATCGTAGAAGCGACCCGTTCTCATGTGACAAATGTCAACCGTGTACAAATGTTGGGCACGCGTATATAAATAGTATATTACTTTTAATTCCCGTGATGTAAAGCTCCACATTTTTTTAAAAATTTTCCTACTAAAAATCATGATGATGTTTTTCTTCTAATTAATAAACGCTTCAAAATGTTTAATTGAACATTGGTATGATTTATGAGTTTAAATAAATAAATAAAATTATTTAAACTATACCTACGTAGGTATCCATTACATTGTGTACCCTAACAACAAAAGGCAGTACCAGCAGGATAATGAAACGTGGGCTTTCTGAACAGACTGAGTTAAATATTACACTAAACGCTTTCAGAGGCAAATAATTGCAAATATATAATTTGTTCCTCGGCAAACAATGAAAACACAATGGAGATGAATGTAGAATGATTACCACAATCTGTAATTACCACCTCGGCGCTAATCCGCTCCATCATCCGTACACCACTGATCTGCGAAATATGGTGTGGGAGGAACGGTAGGGCGGATGCGGGGGGGGCGGTCAGTGGTTTACTTGTGTCGAAGATAGAACCCAGATAGACAAAGACCTCCTCTTGCAGGACATCATTAATAATGATTTATTTTCGGACATCCATTACGATGGAAGCGGTCAGTCTTCGACCGAGGACCTAACACCCCACACGGAGTTATCCACTACCCATTCGAACGCGCGTGGATGATATAGCTATCTCAACATCACACTTTATGTCTGAGAGAGGAGACGCATTTCTCGATGAGCTTGAAACGGTAGTTTGCGAATTCGTTCACACCGTGGAAACCACACACAGGACGAAATACACGTAAATCCTTTCCAAGATTTGAATTGATTCGCACACAGTGGGTTGAGTGGGAAGAAAGTGTCCGATCACTTCGGACTTTCCCCCTTTTGGGGGATTGGAATTAAGCTCTGTGGGGCCTCATTAATATCAATACACCGTGAGTAGACTGTTGTATATCACGGGGGAGGGGCGAAGGGATGCGGGGAACTTCCTTCCAGCGGGCCCGGGGGAAAACACCGGGAAACAGAATGTTTCGATCCAAGGCCTGTGTAACTCCTAACACCCTATTCACAGCCAGCTGACCCCACGCCGGGAGCCGAGTCGAAAAGTTCATCAATGTTTCGCCCCCCCCGCAAAGATCCATTAGCGATGATCGATACTTCTCTACACGTTGGACCAAGGAACTAGTAACATGTGTTCACAAGTTTCCGCAATATTGGAAAGGAACTTTTTTGTGTTGTTATTTTTATGACACCACTTTTTCATATAATCTTCCTTGGCAGCTACTAAATTATAGCTACAGCTTTACTGTTCAACCAAAAAAACTTTGTCAATTTTGTTGTGGAACAGGTTAATACGTTCAAAACAAATTTAGAACTTGTCTACAATAATAATAATAATATTTATGAATTACTATTTTAAAATAAACTCTCTTGGCTGCATACTGATATATTATTCTTATTTCGCAATCTTCGTCCGAAAAAAACGTTAAAATATACAAAAAAATAAAAATTGAACATTGAATTCATTGCAAGACTAGTGACGTTAAAAATATCTTTATACAATTCAAACAATACATACATGAACCTCTCATTCCCTGATTTAGTAATATCTGCTCCCCGGGGAGCAGGAACTTGAGGAGCGTGTAGAAAAATTTCGAACATTTTCTTACTTTTAAGTTAAAAAAACGATGTTAAGGGAATTGGTGTAAGTGACAGATTCTATTACCAAGGCGTTATAACATTGGGAAGCAATTAAACGCGGGTGTTAACGTTATTTTTTGTAGTAACATTTATTTTCGGGACTATTATGCGTGTTTTAGTCAACCAATTTCCTGGTTTGTTTAGGTGATAAAATTTAATGTCATGAATTTCACACTGAAACGGGAAAGTGGCTAGTGATTATATTACGTAGCATACAATATAGGTACATAGAAAATATTACGGACCAAAAAAACCAAAAAAAAATATAAAAATTAAATATTTTTTAAAGACTAAATTATATTTTCACCGATAACTTTCTTTAGTTTAAAGATTTTACTTTATGACGCAAAAACGTCGCTATACAAATCATCCAAATATTGTTATTATTATTAGGAACTAATTTGATAATGTACAAAATTGTACTCTGCAAAATTTGTAGATCGTGTAATAATGTAAAAAAAGTGATTCTACCTAATAAAAAGTGATTCCACTTAATAAAAAGTGATTTTACCTAATAAAAAGTAATTTTACTTAATAAAAAGTTATTCTACCTAATAAAAAGTAATTCTATCCAATAAAAAGTGATTCTATCTAATAAAAAGTGATTCCACCTAATAAAAAGTGATTCTTCCTAATTAAAAATCCATTAATATAACATATGAGAAAACAATTTTTTTTAATGTTCATTCAATAATAAATTATGTTACATAATTTACAGAAAATATATAAATAATTTCGCTTGATTTTATACGTAGGATGTACCACCATAATAAAGCTAGGCTTGTGTAAATTTAGTTTGTATTTTCAGTGAATTTAAAAAAAAAAAAAAAAATTTACTCCGCATTTGTTTAGGTATTAATATCCCGACTATTTTCAATGGTAGGTAGGTACGAATGTTAAATAATTTTTGTTCTCAAATAAAAAAAAGTGTGTCTCGAAGGTGTCTTACAAAATTATATAACAAGAATGATTAAACAGTTTGATGATGGCCTAGAACGATACAGGTGTCACAATTATAAAAACGAAAAACTCTTGCATAGGTTAATAACAACATTAAGAAATAGATTTCTTTTAATTAAAAAAATTATGATACATGAATTAAATTTTAGAATTCACTTTAAAATTAATTAGAAAAAAAATTACACAACACTTTCAAAACATTCGTTTTCAATTAAGCATTATGTTTTAGTTTTTATAAAACTGTCAAACTTTTCAAAACAAATTCATGAGTCCTGATAGACTGCTGACTTTGGCCTATAAATATATATTTAAAGATATATATTACAGGCAGTTAGACTAGTGACAGTATCACAGTCACGACGAACAATGTATCCGCCGATTGTCGCCTTCGTCTATAGTCTATATTCACATTCACTATTCCTCCCCCTACACGCCAACAACATCACAGGGATAATATTTTTGTCGACTCATGCATAAAATTCGTATTAAGGCAGTCGGTGTGAAATTGATGTTTGGATTGGGTAGAATTATATTAATGGAATAACTATTGGAAGATGTGTTGCATTCACAATTTAAAAAACGTTATTTAAGATAAAACTATTTTGTTTTTGTGCAAACCTATAGATAACAGTTTCTCGAGCACGCGACAAACTGGTTTGAACTAGTTTGGAAAACCCGCTGTAGACTGGATACGTAGCGAAAATGTTTTTTTTTTACATTAGCCCCATACGGGAGGCACTGAGGAAACAAATCCCTCAGGGACTTTGTCATCTTTAGGGATGCTGCATGGATGGTCTCTTTAGGTAAAGGAAAGAGAGTCAAATCTAGGAAGGAAAAATGTATGAGGGGTGTGTAGGAATCTGGGGGTCAATCTGTTCAGGAGTGACGGACGTTTGAATCTAATAAAAAAAATAATAATCAAGTAATCAGATTTATCAGCTAATAGCTGTACACACAGCTCGAATACTCAACTATTTATTGAGAACCTCAAATATGTAATAAATTACAACAAATATCAAAATACCATAGTGACGACTTCAATTAAAACATAGCTCAAACTCAAACATCATCACCAAAGATTATATACGCCCTGAAGGAAAATATTTTTCTCAGGGCATCCTATGAAAAACTGCACCAACTGCCCTTATTTAGGCGTCCAGGCTTGTACAACATGTTGCCAAGGAACATAAAAAAATTGTAAATTCTCTAATAGATTCAGATATGTGCTGAAAACATGGCTCATAAGTAGGAATACTTTATACTAGTCATCAGTATATTATTATTAGTATTATATATACATATTAACATTACAATTGAACATGTACATGTAACATGATAAACTGCTTAGTTGTAGTTTGTAGTTTATATATACATATAAACATTGCAATTGAACTTGTACATGTAACATGATAAATTGCTTACATGTAGTTTAACGGGAAAAACGTTAAAGAAAAATAATATGTATACATAAAAAAAAGTTTTTTGCGTAAACTACGTCTTATATTTTGGACGAAATAAGTGACCAGCTGCCTTTGCTTACTGTTTCTACGTGAGTAGTTATTTTCCATTTTGCTTTGCTACTCGCAGTTATCCATCGCAGCGCTGCAACCTCAACAGTAAGATAATCTAAGGATAGAATTATAATGAATATGGAATAGTATTTCCTTAGTACACAATGCGGTGGTTTATTAATCACTTTCTGGATTAAATATGAAATAAATGGGTATTGAATTATCACTATAAAATAAATAAATTCACTCCTAGAGAGAATAATAAAATTGCGGCGGTTGTGGAATATATTCCTTCTTATCTCAATGAATATAAAAATATCATTAAATCGTATTCATTGTTTATCAATGCGGAGAACTTTATCTTTTATTTTCAAATTTGTATAGCAAACTCGCATCTAACCTCCGGAGAAATTTAAATATGAAGGAATCATATTTTATTTACTTTGGATTGGAAAAACAATTTTTTGATTATTTTTTCTAACTTGCTGTGTTTTTTTAATGTCAGTAATCTATTTCCTACCTTCGAGAGTGAGTACGTTGGAAGCAAATCTCTTTAAATATCTTATAAAATCTATATATCCAGATTGCACCATGCAAGTCTTCTAAATTTAAGAATCTAAGAATGGGTTGATTCAAAGAATTGTAACAATTCATCAAATTTCGAAGTTGAATTTCGGGTTCTGTGAAGGTTCTATTCAAGTTCTGTTATTACACCATTACTGACCAGTTGTTTCACAATACTGAAATAATAATAGAACTTGAATAGAACCATAACACAACTTAAAAATCATCTTTTAAATTTGATGAATTGTTCAAAGAATTTGAACAATTCATTCATTCATCCTAATAGTCCAAAAGAAAATATCTACGCTTCGTAATTTTTAAACTTTACATCCCTTTAGATCGCTTAAAGTACCTATCATTAATGCATATTTTAGGTATGACAACTACCTAAAATAGCGTACAGACGAAAAACAAACGACCTAATCCTTCGTCAACTAACCCAACCTGTTAGAACTGTGGGTAGATTAGACTAATGGCATAAGTTAAAAGTCGCTTACAATAATGCTTATCGGCAACTATTTCGCCTTCCGAGATACTGCAGCGCTACGAAAATGTTCCTGGAGCGACAAGTGCACTTTTTCACAGCGCTTCTCCGCCACCACATGGGAAGCTTTTGGCACAGACTACGCCAATCAAATAACACTATCATCACTACCATGGTTGCCTGGATGGAGTCCCCCTGATGGCCCTCTGGAGAGGGGAGATGTTCAAATATCCTCCATAAACGACTGCTTGCACACATTATTCACTTCTATTCCGCATTGCTTATCTGTGAATTCTTATCATTGTTATTTGTCTGTTATTTTGATTATTTTTTCTTAAAAATTTTTCAACTCTGAATTGAATTATTGTGAACTCCTGTTACTGTTTACTCCGTTTAATAAGTCTAATAAACTAGACAAACATCAAAATTTAATGAAATTGTACAAATATTAAAAATATATCTACATTGCTCTATCTTATTACTAAAAATAGTCTAGTAAAACTATTATTAAATTATAGCTTAAGAGAATGCATCCGCCTAACACTAATTTCTCTCAATATATCCATGCATAGTGACAAGGAATGATAGACACTTTATATTTATCCACACAGGGAGAAAACATACTGATATATGGCAAATTTACTAAAAATATCTTCAAATTATTCGTAATCCGCTTAAAAACGGGACTGCAGGCCATTAATGAATTAATTATTAATAGGTTTCCTGTTTAACTTTTGGTGAAAGACGAATGTACTATCGTGATATTAAAAATTCTAATATTTACACCTTTCTTCGTTATATTTTATCAGGAAAAATATAGGTACATGGACACGTGGCTTTAACCAGATTTTTTTTAACGGATTTGAATTTATCAACAGTACCAATTTTTCTTCGTGTACGAGGTTCATTCACATTCTGGATGACCAATTTAAAATCATCTCCACTGCGACTTCACTCCCCGGAGAGAGGGAATAAAGAGGAGTAAAGTTCGTAGCTAGCTTTATTTAAAATAAAAATAGCCAGAAACATAAAACATTATTGCAAGAACGGCCTAACCTTTTCGGCTCGTTGTTTTTGACATCCTTATACCTAGTGCTTCCTCTTACCCTTGTCTCCTCGGATGTAAACCACCCCTGCACGTGTATGAAATATATCGTAGGCTTTTATGTTTTATGTCTGCGACGAGGGGTTGAGGGTAAATGTATGTTAAGGTCCCAAAATAATATCATTATTTTAAATACAAAAAAGATAAAAACATATTTACAGGCATTGTGTTCTACGTAAAGCCACTCCGGACGTGGAAGTTCTTGGAGCATGTTCGCTAAAACAACTCATGTTAAAGTTTAGTTTTTTTTTTATATGTAAACAACATGGATGTATACTGCCTAGGGCCTGTGGGACTTTGACATACTCTATGGAATGTTCTGGTTCTGAATAGAGAAAAGAGTAGAGAAAAGAAACGGATAAATTACTAAAGATAGTTCAAACGTCATTGCTGACATAGCTTTTTTGTATACCACTTCAGTCTACCAGGAGCATTTGGAACTATGACAACACGCAAAAAGGAAATACTGTGAGGTATTAATTCACGGAAAGAAATAAACGGTGATGAGAGAGGACAAATCAGGGTTGTATCTGCATTTTCAAATGCTAATTATTAATGACATTTCTGATAGATTGTCAGGTGATTGTTTCATACTTAGATTCGGAGATTTTCATCAGATTTGACGAAGATTTTTACTACTGAACAATAACAAAAATTGATATACAATAACACATTTTCACTGATAAAGATATACTTTAAAGGTATATATATGTGAATGAAAGTACCACCTGATAATTTCGTGATAAAGCTATTTAAATTTCGTGAAATTGTGTTTTTCTCCTCATAACAGGCAGCACTCTTTATAAATATCATTTAAACAAGTTCATTATATGTATTTGTTTTCAATACGTAGCATTCACAAAGACAACATCAGCCATAACAGAAATTCTTTTCCTCCTCTGTGGAGTAATATACAAATTTCTTAAGCAGTATGAAGGTGGTACACGGACGTATTTAAATATAACTACCTTATAATTAGTACCATGCACCTTTGTAGTTATTAGAAAGGAAGGGTGTCAACCGATTAAAGAGCTCGCAGTGACTATCCCAAAGGGCCACAGGCCAAGGGCTTGGCTGTCGACAGAGCTAAGCAGCCCATGATGGATTACGTCGCGATCCCTTTCCAGCTTCTTCCCCTCTGTACCGCGCCACGTCTTGCACCCGGGCTTTGTTCGAGACACGTCCATCATCTATCTTGTGTGCCGTGAATAACAAAATGTTATTATTTTACAAAGAGGCTAGCCTTTGGTTGCATTACTCTATTGTATAATATTAAGGCTAGTAAGTGGTCTTCAGGTTAGAAATTTATTCAATTTTTATATACGTTTGCAAATATAAAAAAAAAACAAACACACACACACACAAACCAACTAAATATGATTAGTTATTAGCATTTAACGACAAAGCCATTATATAAAAGGAATAGCTGTGCAAATTTCATAACGCAAGAGCTACACTTTTCGAGAGCTTTTTGTGCTTCAGCCAAAAAATCAGATTTTAGCGGATTACATTAATCTCATTTTCAATTGTACTTTTAATTGAGCATATATTTTTGAGCATTTACATATGAAAATCATACACCAAAACATCGCATTTTTAAGATAACAGTTAAGCAAACAGTTAAGATACAAAAAAAATAAAAATAAAATGTTGATGACAACCACAATGTTATATGAACACGTCCACCCCGGTAACTTCACACATCCGAGCATTGAGCAGTGAGCACTGTGAGCAGTAACCACCCATAGTTCCCTATACCTGCATAAAGTAATATCGCATTGCTAATACGATCCCAAGCGGTATGTACGTGACTTTTTCCTCAATGGAGGAGCACTTTGATTAGAAAAGCGCGGGAAGGTATACTAGCCTCAGCCGCGCTCTGTTCTGAATTCAAACTGTCTCATTTTCATATTTAGTTACTTACTTGCCCGCCGGAGGTCGGTTTTTCAATTTTTTTTACCTACTAATACCTTGAAATAATTATTAAATAGTACAATGCAACTCTAATTATAGTTATTAGTCTTCATTGTAAGTCACTAGCTATTAATCCACTACTAAAGGTAAAGGGTCACGTATGGAATGTGGGAATCATAGGGCTATTAGCCTGCTTAGTTCAGTTGGCAAGCTGTATGGTAGAATTTTGATTGAAAGAGTAAGAAAGGAAACAAAGGATAAAATATGGGATGTGCAAGGTGCTTTCATGAGTGGAAGGGGGTGCATGGACCAGATCTTCTCATTGCGTATGCTCACTGAGAAGTTTCTGGCAAAAAACCAGAAACTTTTCTGTGCCTTTGTAGATTTACAAAAAGCATACGACCGAGTCGACAGGAAAAAGCTATGGAAGGTGTTGTCCAAGTATGGAGTGAATACGAATCTGATTCAGGCAATTGCGTCTCTGTATGAGGGAAGCGTTGCATGTGTTAGGGTAAACGGTGGTTTTACGGGGTGGTTTGATATCACAAAAGGTGTTAAACAAGGCTGCGTAATGTCACCGTGGTTATTCAATCTATACATGGATAATTGTATGCAAGAATTGAAAGAGGTGGGATTGGGCGCGAATTTGAATAATTTTAAAGTATGTTGCCTGTTGTATGCTGATGATGCGGTGCTGATTGCTAATAGTATAGACTAGCAGTTAAAAACCCTCCGCGGGTTTTTTTCTGCTAGGCCCTGCGGGCGGCTCTTACTTGGGCTTCGCCCATTTTAAGTGATATTAACAACAGTTACATTTAATAGATAGATATTAGAACATTCACAGAGAGAGGGTGAGTATATATATTGTTAAAACACGGAACAGGAAGGAGTTAATTAATAATAACATTCTAAATTTACGCATAATAAGAATGACAGTTGTTTGAATAAATGAAATTTTACGTATTTGTGATGGATTATTTCAAATGAAACACTATTATTGACTACATGTCTACAACTGATATTAACTGTTATCGTACCTAATATAATTAGCTCATAGGAGACTTGCAGTGCTTAAATATGTGTTACAACCGTCAATGTCTATAAGTTGAATCAATATCGTTTAGTTTGTCACAATTAAAGATAGTTTTAACAAAGTTGACTTAAATAATAGATTATTACATATTGATTAATTGTACCCGTGTTTATGAATAAAAGGAGGGTAATTGTGCGATGACATTAGCAGTCGGTTTAATTAAAAGGTGTTAATTTTACTCCAACTGGTGGTAATTCTTTACCTACAACTGTTACTGTATCTAATAAAGTTTAAAGCTAGATTATATATACACCTTCATCAGGAGAGTAAAAATCTATATATAAAGGTAGATTATTACAATATAGCGCCCCTGAGGTGATATCTCACAAAAGCGGCGCTATGCAAATTGTCCAATAAATAAATAAATATAATGTTTACATTTTATTGTATATACACCGAAGTCAAAAATTAAATATAGATTGCAATTGGGAAAGAAGAAGTGGAAGGAGGGGGGAGGAGTAAGAGTAGGCTGGGTTTATAATAATTAGGAATTACAATATCGTTAGACGGGAAAGACCAGTTGAGTGGGAAAATATTTAAAAGAGAGTTTATAAAAAAATTTCTTGTTAATTATATCTGCTTTTATATTAATATGTTTCCTCATTTCTAAAATTTAAAAATTATTTATAGTGAAGTATTTTAAGACCTGAAAAAAACAAATAGCATATAACCATAAAACAATATATTCATAAGACAAATAGCATTTAATAACGGTTATTCTAATAAATTGATAGTTGAAATACTAAATAAAAAAATTAAACACATTCTCTTCAAACGGTCTTTCTAAAGATAGAAATAAACAATGGCGTAGAATTCTGTTTGTGGATAACGATACTTCTAAAATTATATATATATAAACAATCCTGGTACCATTCAACTGGCGTTTTACACTAATAACAATGAAGAAATATATTCTTAATAATAATGATAGCAAAATTCAAACAAAAAAAACAGGAGTTTAAAAACTCAATTGAGATGATTGTAATTTCTTTTACAAAGGTAGAACCAATAGAAACTTTGAAGTCAGAACTAAAGAATATCGCAGGGCTATAAATGGAAATAGTGAATCTGAGTTTGCAAATAATCTTTTAAATAATGATCACACTTTCGATAAAAATTCAGGTCTTAAAATACTTCACTCAGGATATAAAGCATCGCAAATAAATAATTTTGCAATTTTAGAAATTAGAAAACATGCCAATATAAAATCAGATATAATTAATAAGAAAAAAAAATATAAAAAATAATGATAAATGCCATTACAAAGTGATAAGCTTCCAGAAGAAATCTTCTTATAAAACGCTTGTTAATGGTAAGTAGTCAAGTATTGTTAGCTGCATATTTAAATATTCGCGCCAGGCATTTGGTTCGTTTTTAAACCGCCAGAGGTGCGCTCTGTCGGCCATCTTGAAGAAACGCGTGAATTTTTATAAACGTCAAACATAATCACGTAACTGTGGAGAATTTTCATTGTAATGTAATTAATCCAATGGATTATGAACTTTCTAAAACATATTTTCTTCGATATTATCCAAAAATTATATGAGCAGAAACGATGCTTATGAAGAAATCTCGTATTATTATGAGGCGATCCTATTTTAGTATGGAATTGTGTCTTAATATTCAAGTTACCCGAAACAGACAATTTAAATTTGACCAATCAGAGGGCCTACACCGTCCAGACGCTGGGACAATAATACTATCAGATGATCTACAGTCTCTCGTGTCTAGGATGAACGAAGTATGCATGAAGAATGAGTTAATGATGAATGTAAGTAAGTCTAAAGTAATGGTGTTTGAAAGAGAGAGTACGAAAACAGTGTGCAATATAATTGTGAATGGGGAATATTTGGAGCAGGTGGATGAGTTTGTGTATTTAGGAAGTATGTTTACGAGAGATGGGAAGGCTGACAGAGATATCGAAAGAAGGGTAAATGCAGGTAATTCCGTTAATGGAGGACTAAACGCCGTAGGCGCTAACAAAAAATTGTCCAAAGAAGCGAAGTTAGCAGTCCACAACGGAGTGCTGGTACCTACCTTGATGTATGGAAGTGAGGCATGGAACTGGCAAAGAAAGGATGAAAGTAGATTAAATGCTGTTGAAATGAGATCCCTGAGGCGTATGTGTGGTAAAACCATGTTTGATCGTGTGAGGAATGTGGAGATCCGCAAAGAGTGCAAGGCTGATGTAAGCGTAATGAGTAAGATTAAGAAAGGGACGCTTAGATGGTTTGGGCATGTAGAGCGAATGAGCGAAGATAGGAGTGTAAGGAGGATATATGATGCAAATGTGAATGGTAGCAGAAGTCGGGGACGCCCGAGGAAGACATGGCACGATCAAGTGAATCAGATACTCGAGTCGGGCCATGTCAAGAGTCAGAATAATAGAAGAGTATGTATGAGACGATGTATGAATGTGAATGAGGCAAGGAGTGTGTGCCAAGACCGAGTTGTTTGGCGGTCCGTCCTCTCTGCCTACCCCTGCGGGGAAACGGCGTGATGGTTAGTTAGTTAGTTAGTTAGTTATAAGACTTAGTTGTAATTCATATTTTAATTTACTTGTTGTAAGTCTTCATTGAAAGTCACTAGTTATTAATTTAAGTTATAAGTCACTAGTTATAAGACTTAATTGTTAGTCATACTATAATAGTTTTGTGTAAATAACCACTCAGTCATAAAAAAATTTGTATAGTTTTTAGTCACAGGTTATAATTCTTAGTTGGAAGTCGCTAGCTAATAATAATATTAATATTTTGATGATTATTAAATCCGTTTGAGGAATGATATTATGTAAAGTAAGTTGAAAAGCGCCAATGAGGTGTTTTTACTCACGAGAACGGCGTTATAAAAATGATCCAATCATAATTATTATTATTAGCGACAAGTACCTACTTAGTAAGTGGATTAATATAATGGCCCTGCCGGTGATAGCTCCGTTTTAAACTCTATTATATTCATTTTTTATTATAAAGAAGTTTTATAGCTATTGTTGTGAATAAATATTAATTCTAACATAAATGTTTTAAACATTAAATATTAGTCTAACGCTGCAAAGCATTTTTTTTAAAATAATTTGTTTCTTGACGTTGAAATTTTTTTAGTAGGGTACCAATGGCACTAAGCACGGGCAAGCCACCCAGTGAGGTCTACATTACTGGAAAATTTAAAATGTAAAATATATTGTACCAAATAAAAAAATAAACATGTATTATTTTGTACGTACGAAATTTCTCGTATTTAAAACTTAAAATTAAGTAAGTTATGTATATATAATTTACAACTAGAGAACTACCCATGGAGGAACTATTTAACCCTGAACTGCACAAACCTTTCTAGTCATAAACTGAAAACTACAAAATAAGAAGCGACGCAGTTTAAGATGTACCCGGTGAATTTTTTATTTTTTTTTATGTGAAATGAAAAAAAGGCAAGTGACAAAAATGTCTAATTAAATGTGTTCTTAATTATGTGGTAAATAAATCTTACAAGAATAATACCAACAGTGAATCGATCTCAAATACTGTAACATGTATCGACAAAACAGCCCCTTCTCGGCAAATTGATTCAGTTCAGCAGAAGTATATTAACGCTTCCAACAAGAAGGTTCGATCGAAGTAATAAAACTAGGAATGAACCGTAAAAATGGTAAAACACCGAGCGAAACCGACAACCAATGTGTTTCGGTAGTCGCCTAGGCAGTAGACACCAGAGCTATGTACACTGAGTGAAAGATATAACTGTGGTTTAAAGGTTAAGATAATTTTTGAAGTGATTAATCTTTTGGTGCGGCTAGGGGGGTAAAACTGACTCTTGCGTAGCAAGCGTGGCAAGATGGGACGATGCTCTTGCACAGAACAACGCTTCATTCGACCTCGTGACTCGTCGGGTCTTTCCGTCCGGTCGCCAAAACTCTGTGCGATGAACTTCTTTCTATTCTTACTAAAATTGACAGTGGATCGAAGATGATTTTTTTTACATTTGTGAGTAAATTAATAATATATGATTGTTTTCAATCATTTTCACTTCATTCAATAAAAATCAATTTCTATGTTTCACGTCTGCCAGGCGTTCCATGAAGACTGTTTTTTTTTCGTTTTCTCCGTTCATGTTTTCACTACAAAATTGCATTTCATTCATTTGGAGCCGATATATTCATAATAAGAACAATAATAAATTAAGTTGTAAATCATCTCGAGGGCGCTTTATATTTTATTTATTTAACCTGTAACTATCATTTAGACTTGCAACTAATAACTTACATCTAAGATTTATTATTAGTGACTTACAACTATTATTTATATCTTTTGACGCATATCAACTATCTAATGAGAATTAAAAGACTACACGGAGAAAACGAGTAGGTACCTACAGCGTTTTTTATCACTATACTCTTAAAATGTACTACATTACCATTTCCTAATAAAATATTAGTCATTCAAAATGTATCTTAACACGTGTACAACGCAGGTAGCCTTGTTCGAATAAATATAATAGATGAAATGCGAAATTATTTATATTTGTGTTAACTATTGATATGTATTTGGTCAATCGTGTTAACACGTGTTCTGACTTCTCATAAAATATTCGTACAGTACTGTTATTTTACTATAAAATTTGACAATTCATTCGTTAAAGGTCTCTAGTTCCATTTTTAACAGGAAAACGAATAATTTGACCAGATTTTTAATGAATTAACAATATTTCACATCAGTAAGTTTTCTCCGTGTAGTGACTTACGTCTACGGCTTATAGTTAGTGACTTACAACTAAGACTTATAACTAGTGATTTAAAATTAATACATTTTTATGACCAAGTAAATCTTGATACATAATACTACACTTACAGTTATAAGTTATTTCTACCTCGTCTAGGTTTCTATATTTTTTTTCCAATAAACATTTTTGAACAATGTTAAACACAACATGATTTTTTTTGTTACCTGAGATACAGTATAATTATGAAAATAACTTTGTAGATTAAAAATAGTTTAATTGTTATAAAAAATCTTGCTAGGAAATCTAGATTTAGTTGAAGTAAAAAAAAACACACACTTAAAATGTAAACACACTTAAAATGTAAATACTTGACATTGCGCGAGTTCGAATAAAAAATAACTAATTTATTTATTATTATCCACGGGTTGAGGTATTTGAGCATTTTTTTAAAATAAAAATAATGGCGATTATCACAACAAAATATTATTTGTAGAATTATTAATAAAACATAAAGGAAAAAGACATAGTAAGGTAAAATATATATGTATACATATTATTATAGAAACAATATTAGAAATAAAAATAAAAATTAAACAGATTGATAAATAATATATTTAAAATAAATATCAAAATATTAAAAATGAGTTTAAAAACATGCAAAATTATACAAATTTATTTATGTATTTTTGTTTGTTTTTTACACAGATTAATCATTATACGTACTTATCTAGAAGTGTACGTGTTTACGGTCACATCGTCACATTTGAATTTAGTGATAAATTAAATTTTTAAAATAATTATTCAAATTAATCAAATTCTCAACATTCGGATTGATACTGTCCAAATAAGTATATATAGGTATATATCAATGAGGCTACGTGTTTCGGTTGGTCTCGTCTCTTTTGGCCACCAGAACATCTCCAATCAGTTGGATATACACCACAAGTGATATGGGATCCGCCCCTCAAGACAAACACCCCAACCCCACCACCCCATGATACCCCCACCACCCCCCTTGCCAACGGTCGTGACGTGAAATGATAACGTCCATACAAGATTTGGGCGGACTTTCAATGAGCCACTGGTAACACTGTGTATATCATGCTTGTCCCCTTTTATTCGAGACAACTCCTATAAACTATGCGATAAGCCAAATCCGCACTTCCCAAGCATTTTCCGCCACCACGCAAAAAAATCTAAAATAACCTTTCCATACCGCAGAGAACCAACCGAAATCAAAAACACCTTTTAATGATCAAAAAATTAAATTCATACTATTTTATGTTTCGAGACTACCATTACAAAGTGATAAATCGTTCTAAAGCGATAATTTTGTGCATACAGATGTATAAATAAATACTATGTAGACTTGAAGGTTCTTCAGCATTGTGCAGGTAATCTAAATTTAAGGTAGTAGAAAGAAAATAATCACTAACGTTGACTTGTTTATTTCTCAAGAATTACCAGTTCATTTGTTCTTTTCGTTTGTTAGGAATAAACTAATTAAAAATTAAAATATTAGGAATTTCCTAATAGGAAATAATTTTATCCTAATAGGAAACCATCTCGTAATACGTTTTATTATTTTTCTTCATTTCTTATTTTAAATTACAAAATCAATATTATATATTTATACACCTAGGCGAGGTAGAAATAACTTATAACTTTAAGTGTAGTATTGTGTATCAAGATTCACTTGGTTATAAACATGTATTAATTTTAAATCACTATAATATATATATATTTTTTTTTAAGACTATGAAAACATCATCAGGAAACAAAATGTTAATTTTCATAAAGTACATAATTTATAACATTTGCGTAAGAAACGATTATTAGCAGGAAAAAAACAATCAAAATTTTGAAAATGTCTTTAAATTATTTTTTTTGGTTTCCTTGAGGATTGCGCCTTCCTTTCCAGGCAGGAACCGTGGGGAACCGCGCTAACTACCTAGCCAAATGCCGAACGGGTAGGACCGACATTTATTTGGTGTAATTTCATCCATTATAATTGGTTTAATGTCATCCGATTTCAGAGTATATGTCCGCGTGTGTGCAAGTGATTCCCACCAAAATAAAATGTCGATAAAATGCATCAAAGTCGATATAATGCATTGTCATCGACAGCGAATCTATCTGCCGAGTTTTGGCTTAATCGGATTTCGGGAAGTGGGTTAACTTCCGCTTTCAAAATTTTCATTAAGTCATTACCGAAAACATAAATGTAATTCAAACAGATAAGTTAAAAAAAATGAAATTTATCTACAACCAACATTATCTATGGAAAAATTTCAAGTTTCATGGACCTAAAAAGCCTATCCGTGTTAAGAATTGATTTCAGGGTTTAAAAAACGCATTTCTTTCGAATTTTCATTCAAAATACTACTATTTGTAAATATTGTATGCTCAGTAACTGTTAACTGTAACGGTAAATATTTTGAAAGTTATATGATTGATATATGAATGCCCGACAAAAAAATGGTGAGACTAATTTAATTTTAAATACACCAGAAATCGCAAAGTTAAAATATGTTTTATATATTGTTATAGTTTTCGTAGTTCTTTCCTTTCTCTCTTCCATGATACAAAAGGACTTCGCAAGAGGCTTTAGTTTTGTCTGTATAACATCCCTTACATAAGTATCCGTGCAACACCTCCACACTTGCTTTTGTTCGCGAGAGATCGATGGTCGGTGTCAATAAACTTTGGAAGTAACTTAACTTGGATCTCGTACATTTCACAAAAGTTTTTTCAAAGCATAAACATTTATCTTTAAATATTATATTTTTTAGTAAAACATTTTCATGGTATGTACATACTTTTTTTCATTCAAAGTCATTATTTATCATTATCCATATTTTCATTTTGCATCTAGTTGGCTTGACATTATTTTTAAGTACGGCAATAATAAAAAAAAATTGTATGGTACACAAAGGGTTCATATAAACACACAGGTTATAATTGTTATTTCTTCAACTCGGTCAGCTGGTATATTTAAGATTTTAAATGTGAGGACGGCCATTTTGTTATTCTAACACACGCATTACTCTCAAAAGTAAAGATGCGATAACAATTGACGGTTTTTACCATTTTTTTTGTTTATTCAAATTGCTTTGTTAAAACTTCTTTGTTCAGATTTTTTTTCTTTTAATTTTCATGAACCACCGCCAAAGTTTTTTCGAGTAAAACTATATTCCCAATAAAATTAACTCGATGGTTACCATCGTGATGAATTGTTTTTTTTTTAAGACAGACAAAAATTCCCGGATTACGAATAAATCGACAACATTTGAAAATCTCCTACTAATCTCCACGGTAAGCGGGCAATGTTGCTTGTGTTCTAATGGAGGTGTTATTCAGCCGAAGAATTGAACACGGGACGTCCGAGTGGGACTCAAACGCGATGCCAACTCAACTACTGACCGGTCTAAATTTATTTTATAACAATACAATTGACAGTTTCAGACACCTTAAACTCGGTGGCTGAATACAAAAAACGATCAAAATGGAGAGAGCAGGAGATGAGGAGTGGACGCTTATCTATGATATTTTGCAATATGGCAAAGTATTTATAATAAATGTAATTAAATAATCTTAAATATTATCGATAAGCAAATACAATAGAATGCTTTCTATGAATACGGGTATGTAGAGATTGATATCGTAATTTATCCATTATAATAAATTACAAACAATGTTTTTTTACTAACAGATGTTATTATAATCATGTCTGTATTCCCAAAACTCTGACATGCAAGTCATACATTTAACGATTATTAATGAAACGTCATATTTCATTATTTCTTATTTAAAAAAGGCAATTTATTATAATAATAATATTGTGAAAGACATAATATTTAAAGAGATTAACCTTTCATGCAGTGACAGGGTCATTGAAGATTTTTCATTCACGCAAAAGAATTTAACTTATTGAAAAGTCATTGGCTCTATTGTAAGTTTGTAAAAGAATTCCTCTTAAGCATATTTATTGTAGGTGGGTACGCGATTTCCTTTCATGGAACCTAAATATGACTGTAAATAAATATTTAAGATTATGTTCAAAGAACGTTTTGTGTCGTCACTCTGGATTGTGTGAAACTTGTTTACTGTTGAGCGTGTTTATATTGAAATGTTTAAACAGTGACACTGAGAAATGGTTGAAATAAATGTTTTTTAGTTGTAAATATACAAATAACGTACAAAATATAAGTTATTCTAACGCAGTATAATTAAATTTCCATTCACATCACAATAATGTACGAGTAGGTGGGTATTTATATATACACAGTAAAATAAATAAAGTTCAGGAAACATTTCATATGTTCAAGTTTCATTTTTTTAATATTTGATACAATGACATATTTTAAAAGATTATTTGATAATTTGGGCCTCACCGGGTGCTTTACCCGTACTGAGACCCCCATTTTAAAACTAAACAATATTTAATAAATAGATAATATTTTGAAGTTACAAATAATAGTTGGCAATGAAAAAAAAAATCGGCAATATTATTTGTGTGAATTGTAATGGTATTTTGTATTACGTATATTATGTTTTAATCTTTTACGTTATATATTTTTTTGTAATGTTACCTTTTTTTATTTTTTGAGAAATATTTTTAAAAAAATTCTAAAATGTTTTTTGATTCCATCATTTTTTTGTCGAATGAAAGATTATTGAATACCTTTATCGCCACGTACTTGTGATGTCTTTGTCCAAAGCTTGTACTTACCGTCGGAGTTTTTTAATGTTTTTTGTACGCTTTTTGAACTGGAGTATTAATGATATACCTATAAATAACTAGAACTTTTCATTTTGAGATTTAGAAATACATAAAATTATTCATTAATCAATTCGAACTCTCTTCCGAAATGGTCAATCCACTTCCGATTCCCAGACTAAACTTCGAACATAAACTTCTTGTTTAAGTAATTGCATTTATATACGGATACAAAAAAGTATTGAAAAGAAATTATGCATAGTTTTACAATTCACGCAAAAAATATAGGTTACAGTTCTCACCTCAGCAATAGCGAAATTATCTGTGTGCGTTCATAACGAAGATGGAAAATATTTTTTCCTATAGGAATTCATATCTATATTGTACATATTGATTATGTAAGTCCTTTCAGCATACAAAACATTATCCCTCTTAAATAACTGATTCAAGTACCTAGATATTTGAATCAATTGATCGTGCTATGTTTTCCTGGGTGGTCCCAGACCTCGTCCTCATTCCTAGTCTTCCTTCTAAATTCTCTTGGCCAGAGGCGGCTTATCACTATTTTTATGCTAGAATCAGTTCTCTAAATCTCAATAGATTAATATTATTTTTATTAAAAGCATGAAGATTTCCGAAGTAGAAACAAGTATAAAAAACTATTTTTTTACCGCGTGTAATCTAAATAGAGTTTACAACGGAGCTCTCAGCGGGAGAATCATGTCTGTCAGAAAAACACAAGAGTACTAACTGCTCCCAGTTCTTAAAGTAGTAGGGAGGGTAAGGAGATGGGTAAGAGGAAGGTGAGGAAGCACGTGGCTATTCAGATCTGGTCAACAAACATGGCCAAGATCATTTTTAATACTTAATGATATTTTTACACCAGGGCAATACTTAGAGTATTTTCCAATATTGAATGTGCCGCAAATATATTATATATTATTTTATTTGAGTAATTAGTGAAATAACACAAATAAATCAAATAAAATTTACTTGCGAACGCCGGGATTAGAACCAGCGACCTCCAGCTCGATAGTCAAGAGCCTAAACCTCGATCACGGAGAACGGATGTTAACGATGATTTTATAATAATATTTCCACAAAAGTTTGTTCCTTCAAGTTTATTTCCGCCACTCCTTTATTAAATTTCAAAATAAGTCCTCCCACTCTGTACGTACCATTAAAGGTATTTCTAAGCAGCAATAATGCCGGATCATGGATGGACAAATATTCTATCCCTCCGCTGGAAAACGTAAAAGCACATATCTCGTCTTACAAGGTTCAATACGGAACCGCAAATATTCCCTTTTCCATTCATGGGTTCTCATAAATTTTAAAAACAATAAATTCCTTACTCTGTTCACGATGGGCATCTCTCAGAAGAGTTCTCTGTTTCGCATTCACGATCTATTATTTATTTTCCTCTCATTGTTATGCTCTCTGGCTTTCTCTCTGTGTTTTTCCTGTCGGGGAAATACACTACACAATAGATAGCTCAGTGGTTCTGCTAGTTTTTCCTCGGGTAACCCCTTCCGCCTTTAGCAAGCACGACCGACATTATGTACCCGGTACAAGGATTATTCCGACCACGACTTTTGCGCACAAATTATTACTCACTTGAAAAACTGCGAATTCAAAATTACGAGCTGAAGTCCTCCGCTATGGCTAGGTTTTGGACAAATATTTTTTTCCAAATAGATGTAGACATTATCAACTGTCATCTATGGAATGTCACGAGTGCAAAATCATCAAATTTCTGCTTTTATGGGTGGAAAAATGGGGTGGGTAGTTTTTTTGAAATCTCGTCTAGACAGTAACTTTTCTCTAGATCGTTTTGAAGGTCAAGTGTGCAAAATTTCACTATTTTCGTAGTAGGACCTTCAATTTAGAAGAAAACATGTAAACTTTTCTTTAAATAATATTATATATAGATTGCTTACATTTTTGTATAATAATAAAAACAAAAATATTAAGAACAAAAAAAACAAAAAAGGCAAAAAAACCAAAAAAAAAAATTAAGCCTTAAAATTGATTTGCTTGTGTTAAAAGAGGTTGTAAAAAACCAATCTATTATTGACCTCCAAATAAAATAACAAAGAAACGGAGCTCCAATGCACAAAACATTAAACACCCTTGTCCAACGAATGCAATGCCTGATTTAGATTAAATTTCTGCCGCCTTTAATTAAGGCTCAGCCTAGTGAGGTGGTTTATACAAAACAATGTATTTCTATCAATCTTTGTTAAAAATATAAAAAAGATATTTTAAAAAAAGTTCACTACTCTCCAATAATTGTGAGCATTCACTATTTATTTTTTATCAATTCCTGCATCGGACACAAAAAAAAATCATTAAAAAAATTTTAAAGGCTAAAAAAAATTATACAATATTTTTGGGGAATATTAATGTACATATTAATATTAATATTCACGTCCGAGGTGATTAATTTTTACAAAAATTTTACCTGATCTATTTTCAGAATTATCTGTGTTAGAAGTTTTCAATGTGCGGAATAACCCGTGTGCAATATTCATGGTCGGAATAATCATCAAACCTTTACTATTATTGTACCCGGCGTCATATGGAGTTGTGCTAGGGCTCGAGACAATATAACCCTGGGAGAGGGGTATTTCCACATGTTTTTAATTGCTTTTAAATTATACTCATTAGTGAAACCTTAAGTTATATCTGACGAGGGTTGATTTTTCTTAAAATTCTGTTAAACTCTAATGAAATCGTCTTTAAATTATTTGCTCTTTGAGTTATTTTTATGTGACATTTAGGATGTTTTTTATGCAATTCCTTTTTAAATAACTTCTATCGAAGTCGCCGCAGTTTACGAATCCCAGAAATATATTATATGGGTGAATAGGGAAAAGTAACAAAATGAAATGGCACAGCTTTTCTCAATATCGAAAGCCTATATTATGTCGAATAAAATAATTTGTGTGGGGTGTATTGTTTATCGGGTAGTTGCAAATCTGAGAAGTTTACTTATGCCGCTTTTTATTTATCGGATCCCTTCAATTCGCGGGGGAAGTCTAAATCAAATACGTATCCCTCTTATTTTTGTAGCTACATTTGAACTTGACAAAGAAAAACCATACATTTCTCAATAAATGCCAAAAAAGGAAAGGAGCATTTTGTTATTTTTAAGACGGACATGTAAGACGGTCATTACATTTTCTGTGGAGAAAGGCAAATATTTATTTATTTATTTAGAATTTACGTACATAAGTTTTTTTTTACACTTACATAGTGTAAAAATATATATATCCAAGGCTGACTATATTACGGTCCTTGGACGGATTTTTAAATGTGACACGATTAAGTCAGTGCCATCTAGCAACACTGTTCACACATGGTGGCGATTGTTGTGTAATATGATTGTTGCTTTTTACAGCAATCATATTACACAAAAAGAGTGACTATACGTTAGGCTTATAAGGAATTACTTCGTAATTTTGGCGGTGACGCGCCCAGGTCTGTACTCTATTTGACCTTAGATATAACGCTCTGATGTATGCAATCAGACCGTTTTGTGATTCATTCACATTTTTTTCTACAAACGTTTGTAATATTCCATGGAAGAATGAAATAGTAGATAATATCGTTGAATTTCTTCTTGGGAGACTCTGACTCTTTCCATCCACTTCATCAAATAATATTCTTATGACGCCCCTTTTGCTCATTGAAATATTTGATCAGCGAGCTGCTTTATATTGATTATATTGCCAGAAAAAAGACAGAAAAGAACTCCTTAAAAAATGCACTTTAGCTGTAATGAGATGTAAGGTTGGCAGAATATAAGAAGTCGGGAGCAATCAAATGAATAATTTACTTGAGTGGGGTGATGTCAAGAGATGAAAGAATATACATAGAAGTGTGTTATAGAAGTATCGAAAGCATTTTTTTGTATTAGGCAATTCACCCTAAAAAGAGTGCTATGTGATCGAAAGCATTAAAAGTATGGAAAGATAAAGATATATTTGGAATTAAAATGAACACAATCAAATCAAAACCTACCCCTGTAAACAATTGTTCCAAGAATGTAGTGTAATGGATCAAAGACAAAACTACGGCTTTCAATTTCTTCAATGTATTTACGCCAAAAAATTTTCGCAAAAATGGCACTTGTGTATATACAGTAGATACCCAATTTGAAAAAACCAGACTAGTTCTAAGACATATTCATTTTTTGCCCCTAAAATGTACAATTCACCAATTACAATTTTTGAAGAGATATATTAAAACATTATCTTTTATTAAAAATAATGAAATACATTGAAATAGACATATTTTTTCTTATAAGTCAACAGTCATCTGTAGTATTTAATTAAATAGTTGTGAAATGCCATAAATTCAAGTTCATGTTTTTTGTTACAATGACTGCTCCAATATCACAATATTTATACATTTGCTTATGTGAAAGTTCTTCTTTTTATATAAGTCTATTTGAATTTCACTTGTGTTTTCGGGAAAGAATGAATGCAAATCGTTGTAGTTGATATTAACCCACTTCCCGGCATCCAATCGATCTGAACTCGGCAGATAGGCTCATTGCCGATGACAATGCATTCTATCAACTTTTGGTAGTTCTAATAGCACACGCTCACACATACGCTTTTTTCAGAAATTAAATGATATTATATTTAAAATTTTACTGCACTTAATGTACGAAATTATTTCACGGTATCTTCCAATTAGGCTTAGATGTTAGCGGTGTTGGCTCATTTTAGTCAGTCTCTGGGGAGAAAGGTTCAATCCTCATTAAAAAAATAGAAATTGAAAAAAGCCTGCCCAAGAGGTTGTGCAACTAGGTAAAAAATTGTATTATATTTTATTTTTTAAACTTGCACTCAAAACATTTTATTTTATGCTTTTTATTTTTTTTACTTCATCTACATTTATCATTCATCTTCTAAAAAGAAAACTGATAATTTAATTTTAGATGTTTTTTTTTATTTAAGTCGTAAAAATATGATCACATTACCATAATACCGATTGTGGTTTTTCGTTTCATAATATCTTGAATTTTTATGATTTCTTTCTCATTTATCAAAAAATTGAATCAATTAAAATTTTGAATAAGGATAACTAACTAACTAACTAACTAACCATCACGCCGTTTCCCCGCAGGGGTAGGCAGAGAGGACGGACCGCCAAACAACTCGGTCTTGGCACACACTCCTTGCCTCATTCACATTCATACATCGTCTCATACATACTCTTCTATTGTTCTGACTTTTGACATGGCCCGACTCAAGTATCTGATTCACTTGGTCGTGCCATGTCTTCGGGCGTCCCCGACTTCTGCTACCATTCACATTTGCATCGTATATTCTCCTTACACTCCTTTCTTCGCTCATTCGCTCTACATGCCCAAACCATCTAAGCGTCCCTTTCTTGATCTTACTCATTACGCTTACATCAGCCTTGCACTCTTTGCGGATATCCACATTCCTCACACGATCATACATGGTTTTACCACACATACGCCTCAGGGATCTCATTTCAACAGCATTCAAACTACTTTCATCCTTTCTTTGCCAGTTCCATGCCTCACTTAATAATTAACTATAAAATCTATTGATAAACCCTCACCTACGGAATAGGCTCCTATCAATATAGTATCACTCAGGGACTCACGACGTTTGTCTTGCCTCTTACATGTACATATCCACTTCATCTGTCATGCAATCTAAGTGTATCAAATTCCTGTATTTCGCCACCTTTTCGTTATCATGTCCAACACACCTTTTATTTGTTATTCTTTTGAACTGGTCTTGTAGTGTTTTGCAGAACACGTCTTGCCGAACAAATTTCACGTCACTTTGATCCGATTTGCTTTGTAGCAGTGTGATTGGCAAGATACCCATTTCATGCCGAATGATCCGTCGAAAGATCTTCAAAAGGCGAAATAAGTCCAAATAATTCATAGAATGGATCTGCTGGAGTAGCGTGAAATCAAATTTGTTACCGAAGAATTTCTTATTATTCGCTGACAAAAAAGGTCCTCCTTTCATACGAGATTTGCCCCAAAATAAAACTGTTTTGCCTTTTTCGTGATATCTTCATAGAATATTTCTTTCAGGTGTGAGTGGGAAGAGATGAGGAATATAAAAATGTCAAAGTGATACTTTCACAATGTGTGAATGAAAATCTTTAGCGTTTGGTTTGACACATATTTCAATGAAAAAAAGCAAAAGTCTGGCTGTCTTGGGCCTATTGAAGGAATAATCAACTTATATGGGCTTAGAATTACGTTATAGGGCTAATCCAAAAGGCGAATGGGACTTGGATACACATTTGGTCGTTTTGTTATCTTGACATCTTCACGAAGGCGTACAGATCAGGATGTATCTTGTGCCATTTTTTTTTATTCTTTTCCTTTCAAGATGGTTAAAAGTATTATGTTAATTATTATTTTGTGTACAAGACGAAAACCACCAATATTTATGCATACGTATTCAAATTTATGCTAAATGGTTTGATTTTCAATATTTTTCTATACCTACTTAAATGTAGGTTATGTGACTTCCTAGTGCCTAGGCTCTATTTAATTATTTACATCAGATATTAGCTACACATGTCTATTTGTCATCATAATTATAGTATAATATTTTTAAATGCCTTATGTCATGTGCTAGTAGTTCTTTGAATAGTAGATATCGAGTAATATTCATTACTCCAACTTGTCAGCTCGCACCAGTGACAACGCTCAAGCGCTCTGGCGGAATAACAAGGTACTATCAAAAACGACTACCACCATGCCAGGATTGACCAGAATCGGAACACAAATAAATTTACAAACAGAAGAAATGCAAATTGGTCGAGTCAGAAACGGGACTTGAATATGTAGCTGCTGAAAAAAGTAATCCATTTGATTTAAAATATCTTTACGGATTGTACTTATTATAATAATATTGCAATATATGTGAAATCAATTACCTAATCACAAGAGTGCTTAGTCTTAAAGTCTCTAAGTCTATTAAAGAATTTGGTAAATTTACTGCATGCATCCTACCTTACCTACAATCTACACACCAACTAGTCACTGCAGTTTTAGGCAGATTGAATGGAACATCAAACAACTCTGTCCTGACTCCTGAAACACTCCTGCATAATCGCATCCATAAAATTCAAAAAACATTTCGGATGAGTTGTTTCAGAGAATTTGAACAATTCATTAAATTTTGAAGATGATTTTCAAGTTCTGTGAAGGTTTTATTCAAGTTCTGTCATTATTTCAGTTTTGTGCAACAAACTGACCAATAATAATATAATAACAGAACTTGAATAGAACCTTCACAGGACTTGAAAATCCCCTTCAAAATCTTCGAAACAACCCATCATTATTGTACAAGTGTACAGAAAGAACAAAGAGCATAGCTTATAGAAATATGATTATTTCTTACAGCTAACCCAATTCACAAGAAGTAAAAATACATATCTCAATATTACATAATTTAAATATACAAATAGAAACACATATATTTAATTAATGGAAAGTATTCGTTTAAGGCGAAGTGACATTTGTTTAAAATGAATATTTTTAGTGATGACTAAAATTTAAATATATCTTGCATTTGTTCCATGTTACGTGAAAGGTTGTTACATACTTTAATAGTCTTGTAAAGGTCATAATATACTATAAATATATTATACAATACATACCTACTTCTATATCTTCTTACTTAATATGACTTTCAAACCTATTATCCATCATAGCCCAAGCACCATTTTTAGATTGGTGTAATAGTAGTATGAACAATTTAAATATATTTTTTTTTTTATATCTCTTTCTTTAAAAAAATATTCACATGTTTCGTCCTCAAATAATGATAATAGTAGGAACTCATAGGTTTGTTCAAAATGGTTGGCAATCCGACTGGAATAGTTCTCCGAACAAATAATGTCCCGAGTAAGTTGTTTACCCAGGTAAGCCCGAGGATCTACCGCAGTCCCTTTCACAATTTTACACTTATAATAACATTTTTATTTACGAGTGTTTCCCATTTCTATGCGTGTCCGGGCCGGATTGTCCACAATGGTCGTTGTCGTGAGATACTATTTAATAAAATATGCAGGTCCGGTATTCAACATGGACATAATATATAAATATAATCATCGAACATACTTATTTCAGTTGCGGCTCTGTTTGCGATAGGTTGTAACTCTGGTTCAATGTACTCGTATTTTTTTTGCGATAGATTGTAACTCTGTTTCAATATACTCGTATGTGTTTTGCTATAGATTGTAACTCTGGTTCAATGTACTCGTATGTGTTTTGTTATAGATTGTAACTCTGGTTCAATGTACTCGTATGTGCTTTGCTATAGATTGTAACTCTGGTTCAATGTACTCGTATGTGTTTTGCTATAGATAGTAACTCTGGTTCAATGTACTCATATGTTTTTTTTCGATAGATTGTAACTCTGGTTCGATGTACTCGTATGTGTTTTGGATATCTTTATTTACATGGGATGCCTAAGTTTAAATGAATATTTGGTTTTTATTGGAATTAATTTTCTTTAACTTTTTAAACATGATGTTATACCCATCAATGTGATATGTAATTGAAGAAGAAGATAATACTATAAAATCTAAACGAAACATGAGACAGAACAAGACACATAAAATTAAAATAAAGATAATGATCTCCACACTATCTAGGTTACAAACCAATTCTTTGGAACTTTGTTATCATTCAAAAAAACAAATGTCCAAAATTAAAAAAATGTTATTTGCAATATAATATTGCTAATTCTTAATTTCAAATGTGACGTATAATAATAAGATCCCAATGTTCGAGTGGATAGATACGTTATCCTTATAAGATATAGATCCTGGGTTCGAATCCTAGTTGAGACCGTAATCTTTTTATTTTTTGCGTTTTGTTCTTTTCATGTTTCGTTTAGATGTGTTAGTACTATCTTCTTCTTCAATAGTTTATTTACATTATTCTTATATTTGTTGATTGTTTTTTCGCACAAAACAACAGCAGCATAAACACACTTGAGGTGAATTAAAAATTGCTACTATGTAAATTAGACATGTAGTATTGGTATTTGTATCAACGCATCCCATTAATTATTGAGCAGCCTTCTAGCGCCGGTCCTGTCAGGGAAGGTGTGCCTACCAAATGAAATGTTTCAGTATTATGTAAGGCTACTAAATACCCTCAATACCTTTACGAATGCTTTGTTGTTCTTTCTGGAACATTCTGATACTTTCACAAAAAAATGTTGTGATGAAACTAACTAACCAATTTACATAATAAAATAATTTGACGCCTTCTTTATCGAGTGGTAAGGCTCTCTGCTAGCAAGCGAGAGGTCTCGAATTCAAATCAAATCGATTGTAAATAAATTAAATATATAAATTTTATTGGATTGAATTGTGTTTTAATTGAGTGGGAGATCAGTCATCTCTCAGTATCGCCCCGGTGTAAGACCATCATTCAGAATTGAAACTTTGCTTAAAATGGCTTTGGCCGTGTTTGATGACACGAATGAATAGCCAAATACTTTCCCACCTTCTTCTTTCCCATCTCTTTTCCCTCCGCATTACTTTCAGCCTCACAACTTACCCCAATTGGGGATGCCATAGTCTCACTGGTTCCAGACGGTTCGGAGCAGTTGAGACTCTTGTACGGTTTAACATTGAAATAAAAGCGGTATTGGCACACACTTCTTACTTTATTCACATTCATACATCGTTTCGTACATACCCTTCTTTTATTCTCACTATTGAGATGGCATACTCAAGATTTGTGTTGTTTCGTGTCTCGGACGTACCCGACTTTTACTACATTCTCGTCAAACATTCTACACACAGCTTTCTTATATCATTCATTCTGCATGCTCAAATAATCTAAACGTCCCTTTCTTAACCTTACTCATCGAGCTAACATCAACCTTGCTTTTTCTCCACGTTCCTCTCACGGTCATACATGGTTTTACCACAGATACGCCTCAGGGATCATTTCAGCGGCATCCGGTCCATTTTCATCCTTCGTTAGCCAGTTTTATGGCACACCTCAATTTTACTCACTAAATAATTATTGTTTCAGGCTTAAGGACATAGTATACGAGTAGGTGTGTGGGTATATATTATATTTGTTTTCGGTTTTTACTCCTTTTTAATGCGTATACTGCACATAACTTAATTAGTTTCATGCAGGAGGCACCAATCGAATCGAATAAATAATCAAAGCTAATGTTATAAGAAGAGTAGTGACCTGACTATTCTTCAGATGTAGTCACATAACATGGCTAAAGCCAAGCAAAGTTTCGAGTTTTAATATTAATCTTTTATCAGGGCGATAATGAAAGTGTCTACGACGCTCATATCTAATTCTTTATTACAATCTCATTCCTCTCTATCTACCTAAAGATTCAGTACCTGAATGTAAACTTTTTTTAAATCTGAGAATTTAGCCATTACTCATAGCTTCGTCAATAACCAAAAAGTAGAAAAAAAATGTTCTCTACAAGCAAAATGTTGAGTTAAATAGATCCAAACACGTGTATTTATCACTATCTAACATCTGAAAGGATCATTGCACCCATCTAAATCAAAAACAGTCAGAATCACAGTAATTCCAGACTGACTTAGTAAAGTTGATACCTTTTTTGTCATATTGGCCCCAGTTTCCCTGGAAGCGGGTGACCCACCGCTGTGAGCCCGGTGAATGACACGATGCCAATAAATCACAGATACAGATTCCGAGCGAGTGCCTATTATTCCTGCCTTGCCACGCATGGCATCTTCCTCAGGAGTCAAGCGCGGGTGGGCACCTAAAAAATACCAATTCAGACCAAAATTTTGCACGCGGTGACTTTATTATCAACGGAATGAAGACAGAATGACTCCACATTGTGCAGCATCACATTGTGTGAATCTTATGGTGTTTACTGTGTGCCCAGGGCCTAAGATGGTGTTTGCAGAAATAAAGATTAATGACACCGGGATGCCATAATAAATATGTGCAGAGAAAGAATTCTGCCAAGATTAATGTTGATACCGCTGTGTTATGTATTCTGTTATAGAACCGGGAAGTCATTGCGTTTTTATTGTGAGATTTATATGCGCTCTGGTGGGCATTTGGCTCCAAATTCTTATGAAGATGTCTTTAAAACTTCAAATGTATTGAAAGTATCATTCAGTCCGACCTGGAACACTTACAAATATTTATACCCAAGACCCACAGACTTTCAGATGTCATAACTTGTTAAATGGGTACTTTCTTTCTACTGTCGATTTATTCTGCATTTTTGATAGATTTTAAAAATGTTTTATACTAATTTCCCAACCTTTCTCTTCCACAAATCGGTGCCCTCCTCACTCTCCTCAACCTCACTTTACATCCATCTCACCACATAAAAATTCATATCACTTTTGCTTTTGACACTTCGGGAGCTAATTTTCAAGTTCTGTAAAGTTTTATTCAAGTTTCGTTATTATTTCATTATGGGTCGGTTGTTTCACTGAACTGAAATAATCGCGGAATTTTAACAATTTATAAAATTTCTATGTTAAATTTCAAGTTCTGTATATATTATATTTGAGTTCCGATAATACATCATTATTGGCCAGTTTTTTCACATATTTGAAATACTAACAGAACTGGAATAGAACCATCACGGAACTTGAAAATTGACTTTGAAATTTGATGAATTGTTCAAATTCTGTGACACAACTGTCCCATAATATAGATGTATATTATTTCAATGCGAACCAAGAAGTGTGTTAGAGAGTTTTTTTTTTATTTAAACTGCGGTACATCGGCATTTCATTTAGCCAATGATGATAAGCACAACGAGGATATCCAAAACGTCAGCACAGGAATGAGGAAGAATACCAATACGATTAAAAGCATTTAAACATCAGAAATAAGGACCTCAGTGTAATTTAATTATAATTGTGATTGTAAGTTTCTACATGTGTAAATATACATATATGTCATTAAGATAGTAATTTTAGACCTTAGTCGTAAGTCACTAAATATAAGTCATATAAGTAAGTCACTAATTTTAACTATTAAAGTAGTTCTAATATTAACTATTTAAGAAAAAATATTTGTACAGCGCCCTCGAGGTGATTTTTCACGAAAACGGCGATATATGAATTAGCCAAATATTATTATTATTATTAAGTTATTTAATCTGACATTTTTTCAAATTCATCAAAATGGTCACATCGTGCCAACATTGATCCAAAGTAATCTTATTCGGCATACAGAACTGTCAAAATATATATATATTCAAATAGAATTAATGTTAACAAATCGTTTTCTTTTAGTCCGCAAAATGCACATCCGCAATAAGCGGCACAACATCCGAATTTAGGAATATCCATTATGCATCCTTTGTGCACATAAATTATGGGCCAAATCGAAAATATCCATCCTATTGTGACAATATTCATTTGTATGCACTTTATTTATGAAAAGGAATATCAAAGGGCGAAAGAGGGATGTAGGGCCGTCCCTTTCCAACCCGCTGCATTGTAAGGCTAACCGTCATAACAATGAATCGTGTAACGTCCCACTCTGAGCGTGTTGTATGGGCTAAGCCATAATTCACAAACTGGATTAATATATTTATGTTATAAATTATATAGGAACCACCATTCATGCATTGGGAATTTTTTATCTTAAGTTGTGTCGTTATTATTGAAGCTATGGGTGAGCTAGGCAGAGTAATCCATAATACGCGATAACCTATACATGCAGGGTTGCTTGAAATAATACACGACAAGCCACGATACAGACTGATAATAAAGATTTTTAAAAAAAATATATTTTTTTTAAATACGGATTGATCTATAATGTTGATTTTTAAGCTATAGCTTAGTATTGTTTTTTGATGTGTGATTGTTATAGTGTTAGTAGCCTATTCCAAGTACTCAGATAGAGGTGTATATATTGTTTATATGCGTGAGGATGCGTCATATGGGTGAATGTATACATGTGTTGTTATATGTATATAGGTATGTCTGCTGCTATATACACATGTGTGCTTGCATGCACACATATTAAAAATTATATATGTATAATTATGTACATTTTTACAATCTAATGCTAATTTACTTCTTTCTCCTTTCTAATTTCTATCTTCTACTTTTTATTACAATTTTTCCAAAATTTTAGTTTCATCTATAGTTACTAATTTCATATGTTTACACTAGATTTCATATTTCATACAAAGTAATTACACTCAATTGGTCACCATGAAACAGGCAGCCGCCTAGTATGGTGATTCATTATATCCACTTTATGTAAATTTCAAAATAATGTAACATGTATTAAATAAATTTTTTTTTAAATAAATTGTATTATTAGCAAAGACCCGTGAAGAATCACAGGATATTTTATTATTAATTTTAGTTAGTTAGCAAATAAAACCTACTTAAAGGATATAATTAAATACTTATACTTTATTAGAAAGTTCTTTTCCTCTTGTTTAGATTTCTTGGGGATAAACATGGCAAGTAAAGTCAGGGCGATCTGTAATACAGGCTAAGCTACCACTTTACGTAGGGTTTCTTTGAAATACTGGTTGAACTGTAATACAGAGTAATGTAAAATACAGAATTTTGTAAAATGCAAGTTGATTTGTAATATCTACAGGGTAAACCATTACGTAGGGTTCTTTGAAATACAGAATTAGTTATCTCGTATTGCACAGAGGTATCTACATAATATAATACAGGGTGCACGCGTCGCACATTGCACATTACTTTGTTCTTTGCATTGCACTGCAATGTATCAGCAAAACAGCGCACCATCTTATGCAACCTGTCTAATGGGAAATCGTCTTACGAATATTAGCATACGATTAACATATTGAATAAATTTGTGCAATCGTTTTCTGAGGAATGTATATAATATAAAAAATGATATGTTCTTAAACAAATGAACAAATATCTACGCAGTAAAAAGGAAATACAAACAACTTGGTAACAAAATACTAAATTACTATGTTTGTTTAATTTTGTTCATCGTGCAACGCAAGAGCGCTTAAATTTCTTTTACATCTACCATTGAAGAAGAAAATAATAATAATAAATCTAAATGAAACATGAAACAATACAAGACACAGAAAATAAAAATATATCGGTCAAAATTAGAAATATTGAAAATTTGAAACAGAAAAATCAGAAGGTCTGATCTAGAAATTGAAACCATGACCTCAGCCTAAGCCTTACTAAGACTGTGTCTTTTTCTGTTTCAAATTTGAGAATCATTAATATTGTTTTCGTTGATTAATTATTATATTTAAAAAAAAATTTCTTCCAAAAAAAAGATATTATTGTTGAAACGATTCCATGATAACTGAACACAGTGACAATTCAACACATTTTTAAAAACTCATATAAAGTCATTAGAAACGAAGAAAATTTTATTTTTTTACCTAACCTAACCTAATTTTAACCCATTTAATAAAGTTTTTGTTTCATCACTTTCCGTGACTTTATATAACTTTTGAAAGATGTGATGAATTATCATTGTGATGATTTATCCGGTCACCGTCGAAAACATTTAAATGCTACGCAAGGATATTTGTAATTAATGACAAGAAGAGTGAAGTAAAAAAAATAGTAACAAGGTGAATAAATTATAAACAAGTAGAATAACCCCATTGCATGGAAAAAAGTTGTTCAACTTTTTTCCGTCGATTTTAATTGCACACAAAGTATTAATCGGTCTAATTATAGCTGGGTTTCTAGCACGTTTATAGGTAGTAGGTGCATTATGCAGTAAACGATTTTTTTACCTTCGTTTTCTTCTTATTTGTACGTCAATCATTTCAGTGCGTGCGTTGCATATTATGAATAATTTTCTTAAATTACGCCTTGTATGGGAGAGTACAAATCGAATCGCAAAATAAACTACAGTAAAAAATGTGTTGTCGTCTTTATTCGCAACGAGAAACACGGGAAGGCTGATGAGGACATTGACAGAAGGGAGAATGCGAGCAACATAATAAGTAGATAAAATATTGTTTGCATTTGTATTTCTTGTTCACAGCTATTAATAATAATAATGGGAAATTAAGGGTGTGGTTTGTCGAAGATCTGGTTATCTTCATTGTTTAGGATATGTAGATTGAATTTGATGAGATAGAGAATTGCGGTATATCTGGTAAAACCATGTATGACCGAGTGAGAAATGTGGAGATCCGCAAAGAGTGCAAGACAGATAATAATAATAATAATAATACTTGGATGACTTGTATAGCGCCGTTTTTGTGCAAAAACACCTCAAGGGCGCTGTACAAACTTATAATATATTTCTACAGTGATCTATGTTATTACTTAACTATTTATGGAGAAAATATACAGTACAATACTTACCTGGTAGGTCACTTGAGATTAACACTTAATTAACATTATCTAATTGTTTATTGGCGAAATATAGATACAGGATTTAGGACTTAATTGAAAAATTGAATATAACTGGACTTTCTCTTAGGATTGGTATATTTAATTTAAGGGTACGACAGCTTAAAAAGGTAAGTTTTTAGTGTAGACCTGAATTCTGTTGGATTTGTTATGGATCTTAGTTCCGGAGGGAGTTTATTCCAAGCCTTCGGCCCAGATACTCCAAAAGCGCGATCACGAAACTTAGTATTTGGCTTGCGCATAGGTTCTATCAGTCTGCCTACAGCTGCTGATGTTGCTGATCTAAGCATTGACTGCCTCAGACCAGTGTTTTCCGGGAAGCATAGTTCAGAGATATAGGGTGGGGCCATTTCATTGATGGATTTAAACACCATCCAGCACAGTTTGTACTGGATTCTTTCAGAGCACTTGAGCCAGTGAAGGTTACGAAGGTGTTCTGAAATGTGCGAATATTTTGAAACCCCGGTTATGAGCCGTGCTTCTGCATTAAACACTGATTGAAGTTTGTAAATTTGATATTTTGGAAGGCTGGCATAAATGCCGTTGCAGCAATCGAGTAAAAAGGATGAAGAGAAGTGGACCCAAAACGGATCCCTGGGGTACCCCTGAAGAAAGTGTTGCGAAGTTGGACAATTTATCGAGATGTAATACCGAGATGTAAGCGTAATGAGTAAGATTAAGAAAGGGGCGCTTAAATAATTTGGCATGTTGAGCAACTGGTAGCAAAAGTCAGGGTCGCCCGAGGAAGACATGATTCAAATACTTGAGACGAGCTATGTCAAGGAGTCAGAATAATAGAAGAGTATGTGTGCGATGATGTATAAATGTGAATGATGCAAGGAGTGTGTACCAAGATCGAATTGTTTAGTGGATTTAGTTTAAAGTTGTCTAATTATCGTGAGGTCTTAAATCGTGAAAATACCAACAGAGTCTCGGTTTTTTTTTATATTAACTCCACACAGGAGGCCCTGGAGAAAATAATTTCCCTCAGGCCCTATGTCATCTTTGGGGATGCTGTGTGGAGGGTCTTTTTTGTGGAGAGTAACGAGTGAACATGGGTCTTGAAGAGTCCCATGTTGTAGGAGGGAGGAAACACAGAGGCCGGCAGCTCGTTCCACAGCCGAGCTGTTGAACTTAAGAACGAATCGTAGAAGCGACCCGTTCTCATGTCAACCGTGTACAAATGTTGGGCGCGCGTTTGGCGTGTATCCCGACTACGCACCGGTGCCGAAGGGATCATTGACGCTAGTTCCTCAGAGCATCTTCCATTGTAATACCGATAGAACAAGGATATTTGGTGCTTGAATAATGCGAATAATACCAAGTGTATTTACGATATGTTCTAGTGTGATGGATCTTCGCAATATAACGCTTATGAAATTTCATCATTCGAAATGGAAACTATACTTGAAATGACTTTAACTATGTTTATTAACCTGATACAACCTTCTCAACATTCCCCTGTCTCGTCTTCTCCATTTCCACGTTCATTCTAATAACTGAACCAAATATAAAACAAATTAAGATGCCATAATCCCACTGGCTCCGGGTCCGATGGGACCTTCTTGAAACTCTTCTGGAGTTTACAAAATAAATATATACCTACGACAAAAAATAAGGTCATTTTACTGGAAACAATATTAAAATAGGTAACTACCTACTGCAAAATATTATGAGTAATGCTCAAATTAACATAAGTAACCCTCATTTAAACAACGCAACCACATCAAGTGCTAATTCTTCTGATAACTATAATGTATGACACTCAACATAAAGACCACGTTAAAATGTATTGCTAATAATGGAAAATTACGATTCCGTAAATTAAAAGGAGTTTAAAAATGTTTCAAACAATTAAAAATATTTACCAGAACAGAATTTTGCAGCTTACCAGAAAACCTTCCAATAATTCTAGTATGATGCTCGTGATAATATATTTATAGCGTCTGATCTCTGATTATTATAACAAATTCAACATTTACCCTAGAGAAAAGTTAAAGGTGTTACTAATTAAAATCTTACCTCCTTAGGTCTCGGCCATATTGTGACAAAAGATCGGAGTATATTCGAATACATTATTTTTTAATTTTATATTATAGAAACAAACAGTACATGATTTACAGAGCTGAAACAATATACAGGAATAAGATACTTCATGTTGGGTACCTAAGATAAGTTTCCTTGTAATGTCTGCTAAGTGGTATGTTTCTTCCTTTATTACCAGTTGACGTGTGTATTATATAGGTGTGTGTGTTGAATGTATGTGTGAATGTTTGTGTGGGTGTGTCTGTATGTATGCGCATTGAATAGTTTAAATTATTGACATGATGCCACCTTTGAATTTGGGCAGTGAATCCGAGTTTATGCAAATTTTATTCGGAGTATGGAGAGCTCGGTTAATTGGAGAATTATATGTTGCATTTGTTTTATAATGAAGCGTGTGGAAAAGATATAATAAAATAAATATTTAAAATGGAATATTTGTAAATGTATCCTAAAACTAAGAACTGTTTTCGAAATGTGATGAAATACGCTGTCAAATATTATTATTAGAAATAAACACACATTTTTTTTAAATATTAAAAACTTGAATTCAAACAAAAAACAATAAAAAATAAAAACAAAAAAATGGCTCAATTTACGTTTTTTTCTAACTAAAATTACTGATAACAAAAAATATATAAAAATACGCGCATTTCATAAAAAAAACGTATTACAAAAGTTTCTGTCACTTCCTTTTTGTGTCGTTCATATAAAAATAGTCATAATTATTTATTTTCAAATTGCATTCGGATTTTTGGTTTCGTACAAGTGTACTTTTTATTTCATCTGTAGTTAGCTTCTAGATTTCAATACATAGGGTAGTGTTTACTCTTTTTAATACCATTTAGAATGTATTTATCACGATGCCAATAACGGAGATCCAACGATTTTTGTGAGACCATGTGCGTTGTTCCCAAAAGCGTACCAATTACCCCCAAAGGGTTAACCACGCCATTAGGTACACGCGTTTTAAGAACATTTTAGTAATGTACACTTCTAAATAATCAAGTTCTTATCAGTGGTTTTTTAATTTATAGCTATATACAACTGTACATACATCGGGGTGGTTCCAAAATGGCGTCGAGGTGTGACTTACCCTACACGTGTTCTGGCCGCTAAACAACAGCGGCCATCATGGAACATGTCACGCTAGCCGTGGCTCATATTGCCGTGGCCCACTGAAGGGGTAAAATGATGGAAGTGCAGGGCAGTGGGCGTGGACGTCTGTCTGTAAGTAAGCTCAATTATTCCTTACTACTAAAAAATTGAACAGATTATAATAATTAATGTTATTATTAAAAACGCTGCATATTGAATGATTTAACAGTTGCTATTTTATGCTCTTCGACTATTACCATTACATTTATTAGACGATTTGTAGCAAAGACGATTTGCATTTTAAATGTTTATATTTGTAGCATTCACTTTCAGGATGGAGGATATTTTATAAAATTATCTAAAAAAGCTTAAAAAATTCTATTTATAGGAGCCGTAGTAAGTGTTAAAAAAGAAAAGGGTTTAGTAAATAATTAGATAATTTTAATTAAGTGTTGATCTCAAGTGACCTACCAGGTAAGTATTGTACTGTATATTATCTCCATAAATAGGTAGTAATAACAGGATAAATAAATAGGTAGTAATAACAATAACTGTAGAAATGTATTATAAATTTGTACAGCGCCTTTGAGGTGATTTTGCACAAAAACGGCGCTATACAAGTCAACAAATTATTATTATTATTATTTATAAATAAAAAAGTAAGAGGGAGACTTTGGGTAAGTGAGTACTAAATTGCTAGCTTGGCAATGTCATCGGGTGTGCATTTCTACTGTTTTGGATATGACTATATGAAAATATTATTTTGACGTCCTCCGTGATCGAGGGGTGAGGCTCTAGGCTAGCAAGCTGGAGGTCTTGGGTTCAAATCCCGGAGTGCGCAAGTAAATTTTATTCGATTAATTTGTGTTATTTTAAGGCACCATCCAGAGTAGAATATCGTCCCTCTCTGTATCGTCCCGGTTTAAGACCACCATTCAGAATTTAAACTTTACTTGAAATGGCTTAGGCCGTGTTTTATGACCAGATCTGAATAGCCAGGTACTTCTCTATCGTTCTCTTTCCCATCTCCTTCCTCTTGACATCACTTTCAGCCTCACAACATACCCCGATTGATGGTGCCATAGTTGCACTGGCTAAAGACGGTTGGGACTCTTATTCAGTTTACATAAAAAAAACTTTGAATTCTGTTCAATTCTGGAGGGTGGCTTCGGTACCGCCTTGGGGAACTATTTATTTTTTATTTAATATTTAGTTTTCTTTTTTGTAAAAGAAAGACAAACATTCCCGGGTTACGAATAACCTGATAATATTTGAAAATCTCCTACTACCACCACAGTAAGCTGAAAATGTTGCTTGTGTTGTGATGGAGGACTTAGTCAGCCGAGGAATTGAACACACTACGCCTGGGTGGGACTCAAACGCGATGTCAACTCGGCCACCGACCGGTCTAAAAATTGGATAAAAAATCTTTATTGGATAACCAACTCCTCTGCCATAGGAATCACAAGTGGTTCGCTGCATTTCGTGAGGTTCATTTCGAAGGGGTGCCCGGGTTCATCGGATGAGGTGTGTTTAAGATGGCGTGCCATATCGCTAGAGGCTGAACCCTTTCACCTCTCCAACTGGTCTCTTGACCATGTGCCTTGCGCCGCAGTGAGAGGGATATATTCATATGTCCGTCACTCCTGGACATACTGATCCCTCGATTCCAACCCAACCCTCACACATTTTAACTTCCTAGAATTTTATCTCCTTCCTTTCCTTAAAAAAGACCCTTCATACAGCATCCCAAAATACGATATAGGCCCTGTGAGAAATTACTGTCCCCAGGGTCTCCTTATGGGTTAATTTAAAAACAAATCTTTCTTTAACAGATTAAAAATTGTATTAACCGACCTAAGGCCTAGGGATCAAAAGATTCCATTTAAATACACTGACGAGATAAACTTGTAGATGAATGCATTTTGGGCGTGTCTTTGTAAATGTTCTACCCGGCTTCTGATGGAATTGATACATAATTTAAAAGATCAAAATGTTTTCTTGAATAGAATAAAATTTTCATTGGCCTATCTTGCCGGAACCGAAAGGTCGTATGTTATTTACAGACAACCGATTTTTTCTTAATTAATATATATCACACTTCTAGAGTTTGTTTATTCATAGCCCATAGTCATCTTGTGCATATTTTAAGCCTTAAATCGCCGGTTCACATGATATAACTTTCCTAACTCCACCGTGTACTCATTAGATTGTGGAATATGATATAAATATAAGGGATAAAGCACTACGATGACTTTAAAAATATTTTAAATTATATTATGTTTTAATTCTTGCAAAAATCTTCTTCATTGCTATTATTTTGTTTGGTAAGTACCTAAACAATACTATGAGTCAAAATATTGCTGTTTTTAAATAACTTATTATGACGTTTAGTGAAGACTATAGTTCACAAAAAGGCAATCTGTAGCACGACAAACTCCCGAGTTATTTTACACAATAACAAATAAAAATCTTTAGGGAAAAATCTTTAAAAAAATGAATGTTTTTCAAAGTTTTATAAAACAGTTATATTCAACGCAAGAAAACTGTGAACGTACTAGAATTTGTTGCAGCGTTGATCTCTAGCAGCATGCAATTTCCGTCGTGTTTAACATATCATTGTTGCCATCATAAGTGTAAAGTGTTCAGGTCAAAAAGAAGTAATGAAATCAAATTCAATGTCAGGTAGTTTCAGGTAAATATTAAATGTAATCTAGGTACAAACAGGAAATGTGTTTTTGAATTTTTTTTATATTTCCATGTCTCAAAACTGTATTTTTTTATTTACTTTGAATTTTGTCAGTTAATCTTATGGCACACGACATAACATGTATTTTTTGTTGTTGTTATCAAGTAATTTGAGAACTCTATCTCAATTTTAAGTTGTTTTTTTTATATATTAATAGAGGAAAGGAAGCGTATTTGGAATACTGTTGGTAATTCGGAATACCGTCTTATCTTCGGTTCAGGTGGCGGAATCTATCGGTAATAATTATAACTATTGAAAGTCGAAGCTGTGAGCCTTGATTTTGGCCGGTATAATAGTTCTCCTGTGTCTGCGGATGAATGCTGACGTGTTTTGTGAAGTTGCTCCTATCAAAACTTTTTCGGTGAGTTTTTAATCCAATATAATCACCCCATATTCCAAACTATTTTATAACATTACAAATGAAATCACTTCAGAAAGAGTTATATTTTTATAGTATGGCTTTCGTTTTTGCATTTTTTAATACGTTGACATGTGATATAAGGAAGATCTTTTAGGTTATATGTTGCTAATGCGGAATACGGAATGTGATGCAAAATCGGAATAGTATTCCAAATTATATTCATTTTTTTTAAGTACTTTTATTTAATTTTACAGAGATGTCGTCACCAAATTTGTACCAGAAAAGGAAGAAGTGGGATTCGAATGATATGTGTGAAGCCATTAGTGCTGTTCGCAATAAAAAAATGGGATATTTGATGGCAGCTAAAGACTTTAAAGTCCCACGTACTACTTTGTTTCGACTCGCATCTGAAAAAGATGCGGACCTTTTGACTTTAACCTCAAAGAAAATTGGCCGAAAACCAGTTTTTAGTGCAGAGTTCGAAAAACAATTGGTAGACTACGCCCTTGTAATGGAAAAAAAATTCTATGGTCTAACACAAATGGATATCCGACGATTGTCTTATCAAGTGGCTGTTAATCATCCAACTCCTTTTAAATCGGGAATTGCTGGCAGATACTGGTTGAAAGGCTTCCTAAATAGACACAAAAATGTGTTATCTATGAGAAAACCTACAGGAACCTCGTTTGCAAGAGCCATCGGTTTTACCAAAGAAAAATTGGACACATTTTACGACATACTAGAAAATGTGTATTCAGAAAAAAACTACCCCGCCGACCGTATATTCAACGTAGATGAATCAGGACTATCTATCGTTCAAAGTAAAATCCCGAAAATCATTGGACGCCGTGGTAAAAAACAAATCGGTGCACTAACTTCGGCTGAACGAGGGTCTCTTATAACTATTGTGGTTTGTATGAGCGCATCAGGCATATATGTGCCTCCAATGATAATTTTCCCCCGCAAAAATATGAATCTACAGCTCATGAAAAGAGCCCCGGCTGGATCTGTTGGAGTATGTCATCCATCTGGGTGGATACAAACTCACCTATTTACCCAATGGTTTTTACATTTCATGGAGAAAACTAAACCAAGCGAGAGCTCTCCGGTTTTGTTAATCTTGGATGGTCATTATAGCCATACAAAAAACTTGGAGATTGTAGATTTGGCTAGAGCGAATCACGTCTCCATAATATCACTCCCTCCTCACTGCACACACAAAATTCAGCCCCTCGACAGGTCATTCATGAGTCCTCTGAAGGCCTATTATAGTGAAGAAATTCGTATGTGGCTACGTAATAACGCACGAGCTTTGTCAGTATATGACATAACGGAGTTATTTGGAAATGCTTATCGCAAATGCCAAACCGGAGAGATTGCAGCAAATGGATTCAAAGTTAGTGGAATCTATCCCTTCAACCGGCATATTTTTAGCGATGCTGACTTTCTTGCTGCAGAAATTGAAGAGTCTGAAGTCCAGCATTGTGCAGAAGCGTCAACAACACCCATGATGGAAGTTGAAGCACGTCCATTAGCTTTAATGGAAAGTCCACCCGAAGAACAAAGTCCTTCCTTGGTCGCGATTGAACCCCAGCCGTCGACTTCGCGTGGAAGACCCAATCGCACTATCATTACCCCATTTGATGTTTCCCCGATTCCGCAAACTAGGAAAAAAACATCCAATAGAGGGCGTAAATCAGCGGTTTCAACCGTTATATCAAGTTCTCCATACAAGAAGCAACTAATAGATGAACAGGAAAAGAGGACTGCCAAGAACAAGCCCAAGGGTACAAAAAATTCCAAAAAGAAAAAAACGACAGATATTGCTACTGACTCGGATTCTTCTGCATCGGAAGTAATTGATGACAGTTCCTCTTCTGATATAGTCATCCCTCCTGGAACTAATAAACCAAACGATGAAGACGCAGTGTGCTTTTTCTGCAATGGTCCTTTCAGTCAGGATGTAAGGGGAGAACTTTGGGTCAAGTGCCTAATGTGCAACCTCTGGGTACACAATGAATGTGCCGGATGCGAAACAGAATAGTATGTATGTGATTATTGCAAATAATTAACAAGACACTATTATATTCTGAAATATTAAAAGTGAATATAATTAGGAATATACTATTCCGAATTACATGCACTTTTAAAAAAACGCATTTTTTCTCATTCTTTAATTTTTTATTTTTTAAAAGCACTGTAATATTTTTTTTTTAATTTCTGTTCTCGTTTCCTAATAAACTATTAGTTTCTTAACATTTAAATCGACTTTTATTCGTAAAAACATTTTTATCTTATTTTCTGCACCCTAAAATGTAAATGGTATTCCGAATATGCTTCCTTTCCTCTATTATTAAAATTCAATAATATTATTATTAAATTTATAAGAGTAGAAGATTCTTCAACAGCGACCAGCTGCTTGCCTTATACAAATTTCATGTACGTCAACAATTGAATTTGGTAGCCACCTCTGGGCTGAAGCCCCACAATACTTGATAAACGTACGAAAAAAAGAGGAAGTTCCATCTGATTGACAATCCATTGTTAACAGACCGATTGCCATCTCCAATGCACAGACGCAATTTGGGTATGCTTAGTCTGTTCTACAGGTATTTTAATGATGCCTGCCCTAAGTACAGTGCTCCGTTGCATGTACGTGAAACTGGACGTACGCGAGCGAAACACCCGTTCACATTTGGTGTTGACTACATGAGAACGGGCCGCTTCTTAGCCGCTTTTTTTGTGTAAGACAGCTCATATGTGGAACGAGCTACCGGCATCTGATTTTCCTTCTTTATATAGGCCGGGTCTATTCACGACCGGCATTAATAAATTCCTTCCTACAGCCTCTTACTTAACCCGCCTCACAACGCTGCTCAACTGGGTGGCAACAAAGATCTCCAGCTTTTACACTCTACCGACAGGAGCGCTCTTGTGAGGTGTCACGTAAAAAAATAAACAGATGTAACGCGTGATAATAATTACACAGCAGAACTTGTTTGTATATGAATTACATGTACCTGGCGTTGCTGGGGGTTATTCTTTCCTTAGGAGGCATACGACTATTGCAACGGCATTTATGCAAATCTTCCTAAATGCGAAACTGATAAACTACAATCAGTGTTCAACGCCGCAGCAAGGCTTATCACCGGGGTACCCAAGTTTTCGCACATTTCGGAGCACCTCCGAAATCTTCACTGGCTGAAGTGTCCTGAAAGGATCCAGTACAAGATATGCTGGATGGTGTTTAAAGCTATCAACGAAATGGCGCCACCGTATATTACTGAGCTATGCATTCCGGAAAATACTGGTCTAAGGCAGTCAAGTCTTAGATCAGCGACATCATCTGCAATTGGAAGGTTGAAAGAGCCTAAGCGAAATCCGAACACTAAGTTTGGTGATCGTGCATTCGGAGTATCCGGCCCTAAGGCTTGGAATAAACTTCCTATGGAATTGAGATGTATAACCAGCCCAACAGAATTTAGATCCAAACTAAAAACTCACTATTTCAGACACTCATTTCCATAAATCCGTCATTCTATCCAAATATTTCTAAATATTTCTTTTTTTTAAACTTTTTTTTTTATACTGTAATTGTTACATTATCTAGCGATTCCGTTCATTCAATTTTTCTATTAACTTGCCTACCAATGGACAATGGACAATATCAGCGAGAACATAAAAAGTCAATCGGTTTAATTGTTGGCAGATGAATCATCTAAATGCGTTTAAGATTGACGATTGATTTTATTCATTAATTTCATTCATTTAACATATATATCCAGCTAACAATAAAAACACCCTCATATAATGGAACTTCCTTCTTCTTCTGGCGTTAGTAAGATTAGATTGTTAATATTAATTTTAGTTGTAAGTTGCTAAATATGTAAATACTCGTATATATGTCGTTAAGATAGTAGTTATAGGCCTTAGTCGTAAGTCACTAGATATAAGTCAGTAGTTCTAGTATTAACTATTTAAAAAATATATTTGTACAGCGCCCTTGAGGTGATTTCTCACGAAAACGGCGCTATATAAATTAGCCAAATATTATTATTATTATTTTGTACCATCGTGAACCTTTCTGTGGGCCTTTTTAAGATAAACAATTGCGTAGTACATTATTTTGAAGTATCTCATAAGGTGTAACCAGCGTTAACAATGTAAGCGCCTGAAAAAATATATTTTACGACTTCATTACAAAACATCGACTTTTTTCTACATTCTTTAAGTGTAGTATGCATGTATACTATATAAACCTTCCGAAATAATTTCTCTAAGCCATAGTGAAAACCGTTTCAAAATCCGTTGCGTAGTTTAGAAAAATTCAACGCACAAACAGACAGATACGGATAGCGACTTTTTTAAATACTATTTAAAGATACAAAAAAACTAAAAATATTATTACGTTATGAACTAAAAATGTTCTTGTAATTAATTCGTTAACAAGGGTTAAAAAGTGTGCACCCTTTCTATTTCCGGTGGAATATGGAACACAACCTCTAATATTATTTCCCCGTCAATAATAAGTAAACAATCTCTTGGTTTATAGTGGTGTAGTACAATACATAAATTGTTATTTATCATCACCATTAGCCACGGCGTTAGTACTAGCCCTAATCACACACCTACTAATAGTTTTAATTAATTATTTGACTTTCCCGCGTATCTTTAAGCATGCTTTTTGGCTGCGTGTTAACACGCGGAACCGTTGGTTATGTCATTAAGTTAGTGTAACTAAATTTTCGTTAGGAAATCCTTAGGCGTTTATTAATTTTATCTCTACGAAACAATTTTTTTTTGTTTTTCTTTACTATTCGTATTCTTCCCTCTTATTAGGGACGGACGCAGGAGGAAAGGTGTATGTAAAATAATCTTTTTTTTACGGTATTCACACTCTGTTGCTTACACATTTTGGCGTGCGGTATAATATTCTTATCTTAACTTCGTCACGTATATTTCTTTATACATAAGTATATACATATTTGCTGGCATTACAAAATTGTATTACTTTTTTTTGTTTGGTCAGCACTGGAGTTTTTTTAATTTTATTTAAAGATTTTGTGAGACAATCTGGAGTTTCAACAATTATTATCAAAGTGGTGGAGTCAATGGAGTTGTGTTTGGTGTGTTAGTAGAAACAGAGGGTGCTGTGGATACAAGATGTTTGTGGGGTTTCATATTATGAGGTGCTTGACCCATCTCTCCCTTGTTTCCATTATCTATGGCCAAAAGTAATTAATTAACTACATTTTTAACCTTTACATCGCTTACATTATATTTATTTGGCTGTACGCCCAGCTGTGCTTTTACTTAAACAGGATTTCGTTTGAGCGGTTTGCTTTGTTAGTTACACATTATTTTTTCTAGAGCAATTCCAATGAGTTACAAAACCCACTGTGGGACGACAAAAACTTACAATACATAGGTGGGAGTTAATAAGTACAATTTTGCATTGGTATTATGTTACCAAAATTATAATTTTCACATACGAAACAGTACAAAAATAGAAAAGTAGTGAAAATTATAAGTTTCCCATACAAAACAGTAGAAAAATAGAAAAAAAACCGGTGTGGCACAAACAAAAAAAAAACACAAAATAAGGAAACATATAGAAACAAACAGGGATATTCACATAAACACAAAGCCAAGGTAACAATTTACAAAAGGTACCCATTAGTACATTGGTAAAAATAGATTATGCTTGTTTTCACCACCTAGGATTCTTGCTGAAGAGTCTCAGTCTTATATCTTCGTGTCACCTTTTCCTGTACTTCATTTTACTTAACTTAACTTCACTTTATTTTCGTAATATTTATATTTTTTGTTATTCCTGCATCAACTGCCAAGCGTCCCTAAGATGATGTCTCATAAAAGCGGCGCTATACAAATTGTCCAAGAAATAAATAAATACAAATGCAGGGGATAGAAAAGGAGAGAAAAAGAAAACACAACACGACAAGAGTAAAGTATTTTTGTTATATGTAAGTACTTGGAAAATATTCTTTTAAAGCAATTAATTTGAATTTCTCAACTTCTATGTTATATCCTTTGCTGTTTTACATGCTAATAATAGTTATTTATTGCTAACGCAATTCTAATTTCATGTCACAGTTTATCTCGTATACTATAAGATATTTATGTAAAAGTCGAAAAGGGTTTGTAGAAATTTATTATTTAACTAATTCACCAACCTTTGTATAAATTTCACGCTAACAATACAGAACGAGTTCACCACAAATTTCTTAGGTAGATAAATTTTAGTTGTATGATATTTCATCAAAATGAACATGCAAAACGCCTTTAAAAAGTAGTATAGAGTCATTAAAAGTGATGAAACAAAAACTAGGTTTAATAGTTAGCTATGTAACCTAGTTTTGGTTTCATCACTTTTCATGACTTTATATCGCTTTTTGGAGGTGTGTTGAATTCTCATTTTGATGACTTACCCTTACCATAAATTTGATTAATTACAAAAAGAGAAAATAACTTGAAGATCTATAGTAACACACTTTGTTACTTTTTTTCTAGGATACCTTCAGAGAATTGACATGAGAAAAATGTAAGATATCTTGTACTACTGTACCTTCCGTCACAAAATTTTATTTTTCTAACACACTTTATTATTAAAATAAATACAAGTATTATCATAATGGCATATCCAATAACGAGTTTTACCAGTTATTTCCTCTGTTTATTAATTAAGTATCAAAAATTTTCTTTGTCAAGTATAATATAAGAGTATTTATGAGACGATATATGACCGAGTTGTTTGGCGGTCCGTCCTCTCTGCCTACCCTTTCGGTGAAAAGGCGTGATGGTTATTTACTTACTTAGTTACGTATTTTATTTTATTTATTTATTTATTTAACGCCCAGAGGGCTTTTACATGGTTGGTAGTATAATTTTATTTTGATAGATACTTTGAAACATAAAAAATAAGAATAAAATTACATTTGATAAAAGCTATGCAACAAGTCATACAAACACAAGAAACAAAAAAAACAGAAAATTACAGCTATTTGTAGGTTTACATGATGTGTTTAGGAGTATTGTTGAAATAAATGTTTTAAATGATCCACAAAACTTGCCAAGTTGGTATTGAATATGTCAACATCACCCAAGTAATGATTTCCCATGGTGTGAAGTCGTTGTATCGGAGAGTGGGCAATGTAGTTACGCTTATGTGTGCTGCTGTAGAATATTGTATTTTGTCGTGTTGTTGCTGTGGGTGTATGTTTATAAGTTGCAGGAGTTCACAACAGTTAAGAGAATTTAGAGTTAAGTATTTTGAATACTTAACAATAACATAGAATAGCTCTGCATATTATCTGTGTGTAGAGAATATAAATAAATAATATATTTGTTAATTTTAACCCAGTATCAAGTTCATTGGTCAAATGCAGTGTTCTTGTAGTTTTGTATTAGTGATCGACGAACCAGTAGGTACAATCTATTAGCCATAAGTCATATTACATATAATAGTTTGTCTTGTCTATAGTTTGTAATAAAATTTTACATTAAAGAAAAATATACATATATTATTTTTATCTTTTCTTGTATTAATATCGGCGTCTGAAAATTTTATACAGTTCCTATATAGCATATGATGTCATTCACACTAATTTTACACTTGACTGGCTTAGTTCCTACGGTTTTATACTCTTACAAAATGACTTACTCACTTAGTACTTCCAAGAAATTAATGATTTTCTGAAGAGATCTTAAAAATCATCTATTATTCAAGAGAGCATCACTTGCCCACTAACAGGTGGACACAACGCCGGGTAGATAACCGAGTCCATCCTATTCATTCACCTTGAATACATCAGTACAATTACCAGGGCGGATGCGATGCGACGCGCGATACAAAGGGCGCTATCGCAGCCTCCCGCTGAATAATCTCCCGTTTTATACGAGATAAATCTATTAAATCGTATTATTGTAGAGCTGTGAGATGACAAATGCCAATGGAACACACGGTAGCAAGTAGCAACAAGGATCCGCTGTATCTTTGGAAGGAATCAGGGCCAAAGCTGTGAGATGGGCCGATACATCAGCAACCACATATTTTTTTAAACTTACCTTCCGTAAAGACTTTTAGTTTAGTTAATGCGAATTTAGTAGTTTAAAAAAGGTTACATTATTTGATACGTATTTTTATCTTTTAACTCCTAGAATCTCTGATTATTTGCAATATATTTCTCTCAAGCGAACCGTTAAAATAATGTTTGCGCGGTTAATATTTTTGCATTACGATTCGATTCCAGATAAATTTGCTGTTTTTGAACATTTTTCAAAATAAAATACTAATTTTGAAAGCAAATGAAAGACTCTCACAGATTTTAGTATAAAAAATACTAAGAAATTGAACGAAAACACGTATAAGGTTTTTATAGAGGTTTTTACTTTGTTAAATGTAATTACCACTTTACACGAATCTAAAAACTTATGTTACTATGCAAAAGTTATTGTAACTTTACTTAAGTTATTGTGACAAATATGTATTAAAAACAACCACGGAACTTGACACACATTTTTCTAAAGCGAAATGTTGTTTCAGAGAATTATTAAAAAATATCGTGAGCTTGTAAGCTTTTGCATGCAAACTGGTGTTCTCTCTTTCTAACACTTTTAAAATCATATATCTCACCGTAATTTGATGGATTCGCATTACGCTTTGAGAAATATTTCCTCTAAATATCTCCCAAAATTTCTCTAGGAGTAAAATTTATTTCTAGGGGCGAATTTTGTAGAAAACCGAATTAAACTCGACTTAGCTTACAACTACAAGTATTATATTTTTTGAGTATGTTAAAATATAGCAACTCTATTCCAAAGATACCCACATACGAGTATCACACGGCCCTCAAGGTGATTTTTCACTCAAACGGCTCTCCACAAAGTATCCAATTATTTGTATTCAATGTTTGCACAAAATTTTTTTAAAGATATTTAATTTTATATTCGCTTAACTAAACCTGACATAAAATAATTATTTAGTGAAATTATTGGTTAATAAGTATCAAAAGTTATAATAAAACATGATTCAGATGAAATGGCTGGTACATCGTCGCATTGAAAGAATATTGTGAACCTAGTGGGAGAAAAATAAATATTTCTCACTCTTTTAGGTAGGTATCAACCTACGTCATTCCCTTTGTCGTGGGTTTTATTATTTGTAATAAGCGAGAATGCCCTTAACCTTAAAGGGCGAAAGCACCAATATAAGCTATGAGGCACCGAAATCTTTATTTAATTTTCAATAAATAATTTGATAGAAAAAATAATATGCAGGTTATAACGGGTATTCATTAATTTTTATTTACTAATTCTTTACATTTATAGGGTATATTAATTTATTTTTAACGCCTAAGGTTAATATGTTTGTTTTTGGGAACATGTCTTAATGCTTTCAAGTGAGAAATTGTGTCTCCGTAACTGTCATGGAGATAAATATTAACTAAACGGTGTTAGAAAAAAAAACACCATGCTTTATATTCAAATCTAGAAGATAACCACAGAATAATTAAAATGTTGATGTCTATCAAACCAATGGTTCCGACCGCAATTTGAAAATAAATTATAAACCTTCGTGTATTTTGTTATTAATCATTGTTACATGAAACGACAAAAAAGTAACGTTTGTAATTTTTCTCGCCAAAAATGTGTACTTTTTCATTAATTTAAGTTACAAAACAACGACTTGACTTTAAGTTACAAAACAACGAAAAATTACACTATTTTCACACTAAATTGCTACATAAAAAAATCATTGATGAACAATGTTACTGAGTTATGAATTTTTTCAAATAATTATAAAAAATAAAATAAAATGAAATGCGTAAAATGATGGATGAAACAGAAAAGTGACAAAACAGAATATGATAAGATAATCGGTTAATTAAGTTTACTTTTTCAATACTAGCAAATTCGCTGTTTGGCGATGAACTTTTTTTACACCAATATTAAATAAAAATTATCAACATTCAAAACTAATGGATTCTTCATCAGGATACAAAGTATACAAAAAGCTAGATTATAGTTTATATTAGGTTAGAAAAGTTTATGTTGGCTAAGGTTTAGTATTTTCCATCACTTTTCTTTAATGTTCTATCACGTAACATAAATTATTTGTGACAAGAGTAAAAATTTAATTTTAAAATTGATTTAAATTTAATTTTAATAAAATATTATAAATGTCATATTTTCTTTTTCCATGGCCGTTGTTAGGACAATCCCCACATGCTCACGGTAGCGGCCTCATCTTGATGTATCGGAGGCCTGATCTGTAATTGTCTGGACCTCCTTGGGAGAAGATCTTGTCTTCCGCACAGTATAAGGTATCTAACACGTTGAAATCACTACTCCTTATGATGAGATTTATAACATCTCTTCTTATGTTATAAAGAAAACGTTTAATAATAAAATATACTATTGTACTTGCGTTTTTAGTGGACATTACAGAGATGAATGTATTGAAGAAAATAAAATATTGAAAAAATTGCCTTCTATGCCACAAAACTATTCTCTACAAGGGCAAAGCATAATCAAAAAATATGTACATATCAATAAATATTTATTATTCATACATTTGTAAATTCCCTTTGTAACATCATTTTAAATAAACGAAAAAAATTTACTTTATTTTAACCATTGTTTTAATAAAATTGTTTTATTTTATTACACCAAAAATTTATAATGCACTCTATACCAATACAGAAATCAAATGTGAAAATATATCATCCTACAGGAAACATAAAAATGTAATAAAGTCTTGGATAAATACCATAGATATTAATATTTACCTGCTGTAACATCTGATCTTAATCTCTATTAACTTTTAACAAATCCTTATTAACTTTTATCTTTCATATTTAATCCCGTAAATACAGTAAATAATGATTTTACTATAAATATTTTCATTCTTTTCTTTTCAATTTTCTACAAAGATAAAATATGTATATTTAGAGTAATTTTAACTGAACTGCCTTAAAGAAACACAAGTATACCCACGAACTGGCGATGCCTATGTGGGATTTTTTTGCTATCATACATTTATGCATATTATTATTTTTATGTATATGCTGTTTATGAACTCGTGTGTGTGTACGTGTATTGTGTGTGTATGTTATGTATGGTGTGTAATACACTATATATGTATACATATGTGCATGTGTACATATACTTTTCTGTAATTCGCATTGTTTCTTTCTTTTTTTAATATGTATGTAAAAAACATAATTTGTATTTTAAAACCATGTATGTAACAAAAAAAAAAATAATAACATATTCTACATGTTTCAGAATCAATGCAATGGTTTCAAAGTATACCATTATGTAATACATATGATAATATACAAATAAACATATGCAAAGTGTATCAATAAGCGTGGAAGAATGTGATTAAATACGCTTTATTAAATAATTAGATTTAGTAAATAATTTAAAAAAATGATTGTATTTTTGTATAAATTATTACAAAATTTTAGATTTCAAATGTTTTGTTAATCCTTTAGCTAGAAGAAATGTCATATTCCCACTGATAATTTTTTGTCATAATTTAGAAAAAAAAATCTAATCTCCTTTATTATAAATCGACTGTTTACAAAATTTTATTTTCATTTATTACTATTTTTATTTTGTTTACCCTGACGAATAGTATAAAATGTTGTTATGATACTGTTAGATATATGTTAGATTTTTTTAATCTAAATAAAACTTAAAAAGTGAATAAAAAGTAAAAATTAAAAATAAATTAATCGGGTGGAAGTCTATAATAATATTTTAATTAAATTCGCTGCATATGTTTGTACACAATCATCTATGCAGTCGGGGGCTACTGTAGATATTGTGGAGGGATGACACTAAATTGCATCGAACAAATTGTTACATATTTTTGGTGTATGGTTATTTATGTAAGGAATCTTATAATTGTATATATTTTAAAAAACACAAACGATGAGGAATTTACATATTATACATGGGCAGACTGAAATGCATAGTCATGTATACGACGAGGTCTACAAAAAAAACCCTTTACTCATTCATTCACTAATGTGGGAACATATCTTTCAATCTTAATGACCTGCATCCCAGAGCCAGACAAATAAAAAAAAATCCGTCCTACAAAAAGCCTTGAAAAAATCAAGCATGTTTCTTTTACAAAATTTGGCCTTTATCATTTGTCAAAATCCCAGGTCCAAAATGAACTGTGTTGGAAAAGGGTACGAGCCACGATGAAAGGTGGCTGCTATTTATGGCGACGTGCTCTCTTTAACAATAGTCCTGAATGGATTGAGATGTTTTTCTTCAGATATGATCCACAAAAAATCATCCCCAAAGGATATCCTGATTAATGAGACTGGGCATTATGTCCAAATGATTACGAGAACCATCTGTATTTAGGAACATTTAATGTGTCAAAATACAATCGTTCTTCGGAAATTTTAAGTGTGGTCACAAATCGATCATTTTTAATAATCGTTTTAATATTTTCTTCCAGATTTGCGTCTTGATGAAGGATTTCACAAGTTATTTCTGTTATTTTCTGTTAGTTTTCTCATGGCAAATTGGGACATCACCTACTCATCAAGCTGACGAGAGTGTTGTCACTCACAAAAATTTAAGACGTAAATTGGCTCGAAATAATAATACAAATATACAAAATACAAATATACAAAAATACAAAAAATGTTGTATTAAAACTTGAACGGTGATATCTACCCGTATCATTTATCAATACTTCAAAATATCGCGAAACCAAAATTAATCCCTTTCTCTTAATAAAAGTGTTTTTGTTTTCATACCCAAAAGAAGCCGGAATACTTTTTTTTACACAATTATCAGTTATTTGGAGACACATAACAAAACTCTTAGTTAATCTCTTAAGTATAATATACTCTTAATAAATTCTTCTTATTATTATTAAGTGTAAATATTTATGTGTGCTGTGCTTAGGAAGTAACGTATCCAATACTTATTCGAATGTTTAATAATTTATTTTTCAACAAATCTTGCGTAAGTATTTAAAAAGAGTTTGAAAAGTTACTTACAAATAGGATGTTTCCTCCTAGGGTCCCGAAGGAAAAGATTTAGGTTCCTCTTAGCAAAATCAGTGTTGTATTGGTAGAGACTAGAATAATAACATTTATCAATGGCCAACGGGAAAAGGAGCCGGTGATTAAGTGTTTATTTCCGGGTTCCAGTTTACATGCATGGACTTCGTCGGCCATCTGTTTGATAGGACAACTCCATGCCAGGGTTACCACAAAAACAGATGATTTACAAAATATTTAAAAAAATTGTATACATATAAAAAATTTATTGTTTTATTGTTCTTCGATTAGTACAATATCTGGAGACATAGAAAATATCAGTTTTCTTTTGTCGATGAAATCAAATGTTTAGTCAAGAAGTACGTCTATGACAAATTACTTCAATAATTTAGAGGTTTCTTTTCTCATTGAAGAATAAAGCATTAATTTTTAATACCTACATTGAAAAAGATACATTGGGTCGGTGCCATAAAGTTTTTTTGTGGATATATTGCAGCCCTACCCCAAAGTTTCGTGTTTGTACAAAATTTGGTTTAATATTTGTGATAATATCGTCGCTGGAGTATTATGTTAGTTGTGAAAAGGTTGTACCGTTAATCTAGTTAAGTTAGGTAGGCATATAAAACCATTCTTCGTATGAAAAATCAACCACAACTCAATAGTCAATATTGCTACTTGCTACATATTATATTTGAGAACGTTAAAAACAAACGTACAAAAAGATATCAAAACAATTGACAATAATACAAAATCAGAAACCGTTCAGTAGCCTCGTTTTTTTAAATTTTCTTATTGGAATTATAAAAATTCTCATTAACAATGTAGATCAAGTGCAGTACCATTATTTCACTATACAGACAGTTAAATTAAACAGATTTCTTAAATGTTTGATCCGTATCATATTGTAATTTGAGAGGTGGGTTAGGTTACTGCCGTCTCGGGAACGATTTATCGAATAACCACAGCTCTGCCATAGGTCACGCAACGTTTGGCGATTTAGCAGGGGTGCCCGGGATCATCGGGTGAGGTGTGTTCAGGATGCGCATACCCACCAGCTGCGTGGCATGCCGGATCGGGAAAGGTTGGTTTGGGGAGAGACCCTTTGACATCTCTAACTGATCTCTCTCGGCCCATCGCCTCGCACCGCAGTCGGAGGGATAGATTATTCACTCACCCATCACTCCTGAACACACTAACCCATAGATTCCTACCAACTTCTCATACTTTTTTCCTTCCAAAAACTTCCTCTAAGCATCCCCAAAGATGACATGAACAAATATCCCTCAGGGCCTCCAGTGTGGGGTTAGTGTAAAAAATGTCGCTTTGAAAGAAAACAGCGGACACATACCTGAACGGATGACGAACCTCGTGCTGGCACAGTTGGTGGACGGGGTAGTCTCTCTCGCTGCGGCAGCTGGTACAGTTCCTTCGCTACCTAGGATTCTTACAGCAGAGTCTCCATCTTCTATCTTCGTCGAACGTCACAGCGGTGCTGCCAAGGTTTGTTATCTATGTGAGGATGTTGTGTCAGCGCTCTTTATTGGCAGCAGATACATGTCAGCGCTATATTGGCGGCAGACACATACCTGAATGGATGAAGAACCTCGTGTTGCCACAGTTGGTCTAAATAACAAATGTAGATCCTAGGAAATAAATTGTACAGCGCCCTTGAGGTGATTTTTCACAAAAACGGCGCTCTACAAATTATCCAATTATTATTATTATTATTAAAACTGCCAATTTAAAAAAGACCGTTCTGTGATTGTAGAATTATTGTAACCTTATATTATATACACGATGAAGTGCCAACCCTAAAACAACGATATTCTAAAAAACCTGATAGAGAAACGAGGCCCTTTTAATTGAGAACATATTCCTCGTAATTTGATAGTTACTCGTCCTGGTCGTACCACCAACGCAACGGGTCGTACGCGCATCTCTATCTGCGCACTCCCCCGCGCATCTATCACTGCGCTCTTATGCGAATCACTCCTCCTTATACAGAGAGACATGCATGTTTAATTGCCGCAGTAATGCTCTTGGTTAATGACGGATCAATTGATTTTATCGACTGATGTGTAAAGCAAGAATACTGGAATCGATTTCAATTTAATCATTCGGTTTTTTGCAAATAGTTTAAGCAGTTAGTTTCGGTTTAAGTGTGTAAATTCCGCGCTAGAGTCCCAACTGCTCCCAATCGTCTAGAACAAATGAAACTATGACATCCCCAATCGGTTGCGGGGTAGACGAGGGTGGGGAAGGGTCTGGTTATTCAGATCTGAGCAAAAGATGAAGAGAAGATTTGAAGCAACGAATATCTGAATTTCAGTGTTTCACCTGGGCGATATTGAAAGTATGTAACACTACATGCAACAAATACACTATATTTATATATATTTTGATGAAAAGAGACAAAAATAAATTTTACAAAAAACCGCAATCGCTGGATTCGTAGCCGAGGATCGTAACCACTAAACCATAGAGATCCTCAAAAACTTCCGCTAAGTAGGTACGTTTCTGTAACTGATTGTAGGTAAAAAATAAAGCTAAGTAAACAAAATTTTTACAGTGCTCTTGCGGTGATTTTTCACACAAACGGCGCTGTACAAATTACCCAATTATTACCAAAGTCAAAGTCCTGTTTTAACTCAACCATCTGCCTGTAAAATTATTTGTTACGTTCCGGTTCCGGTTCAAGATGGTAGCCTTGTTGGAAACTAACTTTTTATCCTGCGAGAGCTCTCATCAATGTGGTCTACGGAAATAATCAATAAAGTTTGAAAAACGATTTGTCATCAAGATGGTGACGTTTTTGTGGACAGATCGTGTAAATCCGCAATCAAAAAAAAAAAAATCACTTAAAATATTTATGGTTTATTTAACACTTTTTTTGTATTTACTTGCAAATCCTTACTGTTCATGCAATTTTAATATATGGAGCGTATTTCACTGTGAACTCAAGGCGGTAGGTAGGTAGATCGTTCTGTAATTATTGTAAAGTAGATAATTACTTCAGTGCCTACTTACAAATCTTATGATTTCTGAGGATGTTATCGTTTTTATTTATTAAATAAGAGAATCAGAAACATACTTTTTGGACGGGATGTTGTTCGCAGAACTACTAATCATCCATTCGTAATATTTCACTTACTTTTGCTTTTCATATTATCGATTTTAACGCCCTTCAGCAATAAAATAATTAAATTTTAAATTAATAATGCGTTTGCAAGACAACAAAACCTGTCTTGCAAACTTGCTGTCTATTCACCATTTAGTTTTATCTGATAAAAAAGAATCTAATTTGACTTAAGTTACATTCAGTAACCTAATTGCTTCCTATAATGTTCCAAAGTCTGCTAGTAATTAACTTAGCTACTATATCAATATAACACTCTTATTAAAATCCATTGTACAATTTCAGATATATCATTACATCTTTCATATGTACCTTTTATCGCTGCATTAATTTAGCTAAACTAACTAAATAGCAATCACGCCTGTTCGTAGGTGTTTGCAAAGAAGATGGACCGCCAAACAACTCTGTATTAGCACACACTCCTTGCCTCATTCACATTCACACATCGTTTCTGACATACTCATCTATTATTATTCTGACTCTTGACTTGGCCTGACTTCAATATCTGATTCAGTTGATCGCACGACTTATTTTTCCATTCACATTTGCGTAGTATATTCTCCTTATCATCAAAAATCTGAGCGTCCCTATTTTTATCTTACTCTTTTTTTTTAGATTCCCACATTTCTCGCACGATCATATAGGGTTTTACCACACGTACGCCTCAGGGATCTCATTTCTACAACGCCAGATTGGGTGAATGATTGATGAATGCAAACATGCTTTACAACAAACTGCTCATGTTTATTTCAATTAACATCAACAAAGTTACTATATATTGCTCTGTAATTTTTTTTTATTTTTTTTTATTGGCAATTTTTTTGATACATACAGGTACATATATGATTATACAAAACAAAAGACAGTAACAAAAAATCCCACAAAGGCGAAGCCTGTGCGTAGGCATTTTATGTTATGTATTCAAAACAGTGGTGGTTACTTTATCTATGGTTTAAATGAAAAAAAGAAATATGAATAAAGAAAAAAAAATAGTACATATAGTGAGATTTACATTACATTTTTATAGTTAGAGTTTTTGCGTATTTAATAAAAAACAGTTTAAAAGAAGTTAAGTTTTTTAATGTAGGTGGTAATGGCATATTTTAGGTTTCATATTCGTAGAATAAATTATTACTTTAATTACTTATTTTGTAGTATGGTTATTATATACAATTATAATTGAACTCTTTTGTACAACAGAACTCTCCATTTAAACTTGTATTTTACCTGCTTATATTGGAAACACTGGCATATTATGTTAGGACTACCTATAAAAATGTATACATGTAGAAGACTTAAATAAATATAAATATATTAATAACAAGGCGTAAATAAATAAATTATAAAACAAGATGTGTGATAGGTATCCTATATTGTACAGGGTTTTTCAATAAGAGGTGTTATTTTGAATAGCCTGCTATTTCGGTAGATGTTACTTTTGAAGGTTTCATTTTTTGACATTTGACAAGTAGAAACTACGCCATTAATAAAAATGGAACGATACACGCTTCAACAACGCATTGAAATTATTCAAATTCACTTGAGTGAATCAAATGCAAATCATCTTGAGTGATGAGGCCCATTTCCACCTCGGTGGCTTCGTCAACAAGCAAAATTGTCGCATCTGGGGCTCGGAAAACCCAAGAGTTATTGTTAAAAAGCCTCTCTTTCTTCAACGTGTGACTGTTTGGTGCACTTTATGGTCCGGCGGAGTCATTGGACCTTACTTTTTCGAAAATGAGGCTGGAGCAACAGTTACGGTGAATGGATTGCGCTATCGAGAGATGATTCATGATTTTTTTATGGCTTGAATTGGCTGGTATTAATCTGGACAACGTTTACTTTCAACAAGATTGCGCTACGTGCCACACAAGCAATGAAATCAATGATATTTTACGATTGAATATCAAAATAACAACTCTTATTGGAAAACCCTATACATAAATGAAAATATTAGTTGACGTATGGTAATTAATAACAATGTGATAACAATAGCTTGTGCGAATTAACTACTTGTCGGAATGAAAACTGTTTGCTTTTCCGCAAACAGAGTACTTATGTAATTATATGTGCAAAGTTCTATGGAATCTAATTACCCAGAACGTCACGCAAATGCAAAGCTAACTTAATAACAGGTATGTATTTTATAAACCCGAAAGGGTTCATTACAGGCAGAACAGTTATTATTAGTGACTCGAGAATAACGAGTCGATAATTTATTTTTAATGATTTCCTTTTAGCACTGGTATAAAAATTTACACTTCTTCTTTTCAACTTCAATCATGTGACCTCGTTTTTTTTATTTATGGGCAAATGTGCTGAAAAGGACTTAAGGACATAAAGATAAAATTTCAGGTTTTTGGAGGAAAGAGGAAAGAGCATGGCGGAGAAATCCACCTCAATTAGCAAATAAAGTACCTATATAACAGTGGCATGTAGAGAATTTTGACCACTCTTCGCAATTACCGAAAAATAAAACATTAAAAAACCATTTGATATCTCACAAGAACGCCTCTATCTGTACAGTGCAAAGACAGGGGAGCTATGTCGTCACCCGGTTGGGCAGCGTTGTGAAGTGGGTTAAGGTAGGAGCTGTACAGAATGATTTATTAATTCTGGTCTTGAAGAGGCCCGGGTTTTATGAAGGAGGAAAAACAGTAGGAGCAGGTAGCTCGTTCCACAAATGATTGTTGTTTAATCTCAAGTGACCTACCAGGTAAGTACTGTACTGTATATTATCTCCATAAATAGTTAGTAATAACATAGATCATTGTATAAATGTATTATGTATTTGTGCAGCGCCCTTGAGGTGATTTTGCATAAAAACGGTGCTATACAAATCATTCAAATATTATTATTATTATTATGAGCCGTCTTACACAAAAACGAGTAAAAAAAGCGACTTGTTCTCATGAAATGAGACACACCAAATGTGAACGGTTGTTCCGCTCATGTACGTCGAATTACACACATCAATGCTGCTAGATCCTTGGAGCAGGCTCCACTAAAATACCTGTAGAACAGACTCAGCATGCCCACATTGTGTCTTTGCATTGGATATGGCAATTTGTTTCTGAACAATCAGACGTACCGTCCTCTTTTCCACATAATCAAGATGGTTTATCAAGTATTGTGGGTATCTGGCCCAGAGGCGTGTGAGAGAGAACTGTGGGGCGTACTTAATATTTGCATAGAACTTGTAGCTGGTTACTGTTGAAGAATCTGCTGACCCTATACAAGATGCTTAAACGCTTTTCTTTGAATCTAAGAATATGCAACTGAACAGCACCGTCAAAAATCGTATTGATATTCTAAATAAATACGGTTCTAAACCAAGTATCTTTCATTTTTAATGATTATCAGGTAAGGTACTGTCAGAGAGACCTCCACCTCAAATCGAAAAAAATAGGTGAATATGGTAGAAAGCTATTTAAATAACCGATGCGGATACTATTATTTGTGCTTCCCTTTTTCTCAATATAAATGCTTTTAAATCTCGTGTAAAATAAAAATATTCATTTAATATAAAACAAAGGATATGTTTTAAGTATTTTTATGACTATCCCACAGGCCTCTGGCATTTTCTGTCACAAGTTAAATAGTATATATGTAGTATACAGTATATATATAAATTTAATATATCTGAACTTAGCAGAAAAATAAAATTTTTCAAAAATGATGAAATACGATTTTAAAGTGAAAATTTATTTTTGGGGTACTATGCCGTGGTGCGCTCCCTCCTTCTTTAGTCAATTTTTCGGACAGTATTACAGTTTCCATCATCAGGGCAGATCTGAGCAACACAGCATAATACCCCAAAAATTAATCACTAATACTTTTGGCCGTGAAAATCTCAAAGCATAGGCTTTCAAATTTTGTAATTAGAAATATGTGAATATTTTTTTCAATATAATTCTGTTTAAAACAAACACAAAAAAATGATTAGGAAATTGGTGCGTTCACCTTACGTTTTTGTAACTGAAATTACTGATAACGAAAAAAACACAAACATTTTATTAGAAAATTGTATCATAAAGGTTACCGTCACTTCACTTTATATCGTTTCGTATAAAAATGGTGAAAAAAAAATTGTTTTATATATTTTTTAAATAAACATATTTTTTTTAATTATATGCAACTATTTAAAATACATATTCAAATTGCAGTCTCTCATTTAAAACAAACATAACTATGTTTTCTTGGGAATATCGGATGAACTTGTTTTCTACCTCCACATAACGGAAATATGGAATTACAAAAATAACTAAACATTAAAGAATCAACAATTATTTGTATTACTTTTTTGACAGGTACATCCTGAAATTAATATTATTTGTGTATCCACACCTAGTGGTTATGAAAGGGATTCCAGGATAAGTGTGATATTTCAAGGGCCAACATCCATTCCTTGGGAGGTCCCCGAGATGATGTGAAGGGTGCTCAAGTGCCGAAGTAATTCCGGTATTCTGTATATAATAATGATGTAGATAAAAATAGTCATGTTCTAAGTGTGAAGAGCTCTGTGCTTTGACTCTTCGTAAAGCAGCAAGGTGTAAATAAATAAAATAAAAACTTATCTTCAATTTTTTACAGTGGAATAACTTTCTGACAATATCTGGATTGCATTTAGTTTTAGGGTGAAATTTAGCAATCATACATAAAGCAGTCAAAAAATGTTCGTTAAGAAAATGAAGATTATGTTGGTAGATCTCCGTCAAAGTATGATTCAGTTAACCACTCCAGCGATTGAGGGTCATATTTTATAAAACTATCTTTATCTTTTTACTGCGCAAATTCTTAAATTTTTTGACCTTAGAAAGAGAAATTATAATTATTTCCAGTTTTCCTCAAATATTACTGGAATAATAATAATAATAACTTTAACAATTATTTCTTAATTTTTATTTTATAAACGAGATAAAAGTGAAGATACAGTTTTCTTATAAATTCCCAAACAAAACGAACATGTTTTCGAAATATGGAGTACAATAAAATAATGTACGCACAGTCAATACAAAATTCTATCGTTAAATTACTAGTTAAAAAAATATTTTTTCGCAGAGACGAAACATTTCACTTTTGTATCAAAATTTAACAGTTTTGCCGGTGCAGGCCTTATTGTGGTATAAAATATTGGCCTTATTCAGCACATATCTGACTCTGAGTATAAGAGGAAAGTTGAACATGGGCACAATACTACGAGTAGGTTCACAAAGAATGAAGGTATGCTTGTACCTAAACATAATAATAAATACGGACAGCGAACCCTTGAGTATAATGTGCCTAAAATATATAATATGCTACCTGGTAATATTAAGAAATGCGAATTTCCAAATAGAGTCAGATATTTGCTGAAAACATGGCTACTAGGTAGAAATAATTTGTATTAGGCGATTTAATGTGTAAGTTTATTGTTATTGTATAAATTAAGGTCTAAGTTGTAATCTGTAAAAAGTTGTAATAAAAATTCTGTTTGACAAACTACTTCACTGTAGTTTAACGGCATATATATGAAATAAAAAAAAATAAAAAAATCTCTTAATTTTTCTATGATTGGAGTAAAAATGTAGTTACCGTTTTTGACAACATGTTTCACGTTTTATATTAAAATTTTATTATTTAGAAATATTAATGTTTATTTTTAATGCATACACCCGAAAGATATTTTTTTATAGTTTCTAATACAGTATTTTTTACGGAAAATTAAAAAAATAAGATGTATATAGCGCATTTGAAATACACAGAAAACATTGCAAACTGAACAAGAGCGATGAAAGTACTGATGGGTTAAAAATGACGTTAGTTGGTCTGGTTGAATTTTCTTGTGGTCAGAGCACTTCCCCGGCAAGTAAGGGGTCCTGGGTTCAGATCCTAGAACCGTCTGAATCTTGTCTGTATTTTCTGTTTCGTATTTTTCGTTAAGAGTTGTTAATATTGAAAAGTTTATTTCACGTTAATCATATGCACAGAATTTGGAGAGAGAGAGAGATTAAGATGAAAATACAAGTTAAATCTGAGTTAGTTGTATGTAGTTCTACTTAACTTCTGTACTACCAAATGAGGTATGTAATCAAGTTAACATTTGTTTTATTATAGCTATGCTGAAATTTAAATAATTATTCTGTAGGTAGGTACCAAATAACTAATCTGGAGTTCATCGCACTTGAGTGAATGGGTATTTCAGTATCCCTTGATAACTATCTACTATAGTAAGTATATATTCGCTTTGGGTATAAAATTCGACTAACTAAAAATGCCCCTAGGTCCTAGAACAGAAAAGTAAACTTTAGACTGTCGAAATAAATAAAACATTTAATTTTAAATCAAAAATCGGAAATGAACGTTATCCTATGTGCTATTCTATATGACAGCGACTTTGTCAGCTTATCGAGAGGATGGTGAAATAATTGCATGCAGCCTTCAGTTCATAAATCATAAGGGTTAAGGTTTGAATTCGGGCAAGACGTGACTGAACAATAACAACAAAGTGTTAAATTGTAGCAAGAAACATTTATTATATATATTCTTAGATATAAGTTAGACAAAAACGACATACTTTTAACCAAGGGAGTAGCTATAGAATTCTAAGGGGGGGGAGATATCTAGTGACTTATGGCTAAGGCCTATAACTACTTTATATATAAATATATTTACATATGTAGAAACTAAACTCTTTTTTATTTTAGTAGCGTCAGAGGAAGAAGGAATTTTTATAATATTGGGGTGTTTCATAATTAATTTTAGAACACGTAATCTAAAAGTACTATTTTTATGCCGGTGGGTGCATTATATACGCATCCTCCCCTCCCTTACATGCGTCCGTGGTTGTAATGCAATCTTTGTTTTAACCAGAAAACCGAAGTCGGTTTTATCAAACATAATTTTCGCAAGCGGTTAGTTTCTCCGTCAAGAACTCTGAAATAATCACCGCATTCCTCATCCGCGAAGATAATCTAACATGCATCTTTAGTCGAATTTCTAAAACCGAAAAGTCTATTCGATGAATAAATGTAACTTACAGTACACCTACGCGAAATATTGTTTGGCTGCGCGAGTTATAAAACTCATCGCTTTCTAGACATATCAATATTTTCGTTCTGATTTCAGGTTCTAAGAGGATAGATCAAACATCGATGTTTTAGGAAGTTTTCATCCCTCCAGGGGGCTGTGGGGAAAAGGCTGCCACCTCCCAGTCACGATATCACGGAGCCTTGTTGACAGTCTTATTATAACACGGCGGCACAAGCCATGAATACAAAGTGGATGCTTTATAAAAATGTTTGGATCCCATTCACCCTTAAACCATGGAACCTATATAATATTATATAGAGTGGGCTGTGGGGGCAGGGGATTGGACGACATCTTGTGGCACACCCTGTAAACCTGAATAACCCACTGAGGAGGCCCGGGTCAAAGCCGGGATGTTTGATTGTCGTGGTCGGCTTTCAGCGCCATTTTTATGCATGTCATTTTTCACGTCGCGTGGACAGCATAACTAAGTAGATTGGGATGAGCCTCTTCGTATTCAAGTAGTTATACAAATTGCTTTTTTTAATGTCATTATTTTCCGCCATTTGTTACAGTGTTGTCCCGTTAAGAGAGAAGTGCTGGGTTCGATTCCAAGTTGCGACCATTACCTTTTTATTGTCAGTGTCTTTTCTGTTTTGTGTTTCTTTCAGATTTGAAAATGTTATCTTCTTCAATGATTAAATTTTACGATAAAGTTTAAAAGCTTCTGTAAATTATTCCAATAAATTGTATACCTATTAATTCTATTCTTACTGTAAATCCGAGACATTTTTCAGGTTGCAAATATATTTGTTTAGAACTTTGTAATAACGCAAAAAGATTTTGGGAAATAGTTATGCATAAAATTGGTAACTTTTTAATTAAAATATATTATTAATAATATTATTTCGAAAATAGACGACAATGGCTTAAATAATAGATAATTGAAAGACAGAAGATCTGTAAAGGGTTCGCACAAACCCTTTAACTTAAAATACAAATATTTTTTCATTAAATTCTTACATATCATTGTGATTATTTTTTATCTTCCACAAATTACCATAATTACTTTAGGGTGAAGCCAAAAAGGATACATACTACCTAGTAGTGATAGATCATGCTAGGTCTACCTCTCTCGTCACCTCACATCTCATCTGCTCACACCCAAGCTGTTGTTCTGTTATTCAAAGTCCAGAAACTATTCAATTCAAGAATTTGATATTAACGAATCCATAAAAAGGAAAAAAACCTATTTTTCTCTTAAATTTTTAACTACTAAAATACAAAACGATACAAATGTACCACCACAGCCAAGAGTACTCCAGTCCCGCTGTGACCGATACACTTAGGGCACTGATTTGTTAGGACTTGGAACAGGTGCACTGAAGATGGGATAGAGGTTGGAGTTTACTTGACTGGTGTACATGGCAACCTAGTAAGCCAATATTAGAATTTAGGACAGGCAGGATTAAAGGAATAGATTTTTTCTTCCTCTTTATATCTTTTTTCTGCTTGGCTCTTCTTGTGTCTGCTTGTCTCTTCTTTCGTCTTATTTATTCTTCTTGCCTGTTATTGTCTCTTCTAGTCTCTTATTGACTCTTTTCGGTTCTTCTTGCTTCTTCAGGCTTCTTCTAGACTCTTCAAATGTCTTCCTGCACCTTTCTGCTGCAATATGTCTTTTCTTGGTATGTTCCAACTATTTGTAAGAAATGTTGTTACCCTGTACCTATGACGCATTCTTTTCATTTCACATTTTACTAAAATTGTATAACTTGGATATTTATCTACATACCTTGTGAATATAAACATCTTGAGTATTCCCATGAAACAGCGCCCTTAATTACATAAACTTATTTGGGAAGATCACAACCTTATTCGTTTGAAATAAAAACAATTTATTATCTGCGCCTCGCTCCACGACACTTTTACAAAGATGGCGAATTATTCTACACCCCGTGTCAACGAAGTAGCCGACACGTACACTTCCCCCTTTGTCATTTTCCGGTTGGGCGTAAGAAGAAGCGAGAAAAGTGAATCTCCGGACACCTTTCTCATTCCCTCCCCCCCACCCAGTTCTGGTTCCACCGTCTCCACCCGACTACCCTTCATTCCCCACCTCCGCCCAGCCGCCCCCTCCCCGGGGAAGCCAATAAGCCGGTGGAACTGGCGTCGCCACACAACTACGCGTCTTGCTTACCTGAAATAAAAGTGACAAAACTTCTGAAATGGCTTCGGAATATTCGGAAAGTAACGTTAAGCGTTCTCCCGTAACGTTTAGGTGACGGTATCTATTGATATTTGTAACACTGAGAGATATTATTATTATGCATAGTTAAACAATTCATCTAAGAAATAACATAGATACTTGATTAGAACTTACTCATGTATTTTTTTACACTTAAACAAAATATTAAAATCAATGTCATCAAATATTACCGCCTGAAATTCGATTTCAGATAGATTCGCTGTTTCCAAACGTATCCTAATATTAAATACTGTTTTTAAACCAGATAAAAGACTCTTTCCGATTTTAATATTATTAACCGACATATTATATATTCTGTAGAAAAACGTAGGAAAGACTTTGATCTTATCTGCATTTTCAAAATTATTATCAGTATGATTGACTCACCTACTTTGTTGCAACTCATCCCTTTCAATATTCCTTCCCGTAGACTCAGAAATAATTAACTTGTTTTTCCTCAAACATGTTTTATATACCTATTAACGATGTTTTTTTCTTGTAAATTTTATTTATCACTTCATATGAAACTAAAAAACACATATACTTAGACAAATGAATTAGGTATAAAGGTTATTGTGACATCACTTTTTTGGTTTAATGGTTAATAGGTCAAGATTTTTTGTATTGATATTGTTCATACATACTTATATACTTAGTATCCACTTATTGTATGCTTGTAATTGTATAAATATTACTACGAGTGTGTTTAAGTATTTGGTTTGCCTTTGAGTGTGTGTCTGCCTATGAGTACGTTGACTGTATTAAATCTATCCGTCTGTGTATTTTATACCTTTTTACTGAAGTAACTTGAAATGCTATTCTTTTTTATCTATTTTAAATGTGTGCTTTAGTGTAATAATTAATATTATTAAATTTTCCTTCTGACAATCGGCTTTGTAGGTATTTTAATGAAGAAGAAAAAAAAATGATCATGATAAAATTTGGCGAACCTTGATTGACTAAGTGAATCTTAGTTTTTAAATGCAAAGATAAAATTTGGTGTTCTCTCTTTCTAAAACTTTTTTTCAACAAACTAACCATCACGCCGTTTCTCTGCAGGGGTAGTTAAGACAGACAACAACACTCGGTCTTGGCACATACTCCATGCCTCATTCACATTTATACATCATCCGATACATACTCTTATGTTCTTCTAACTCGTTCGTCCATTGGAGTTCCTCAAGGATCTGTTTTGGGACCGCTCCTATTTATTTTATATATTAATGATATAGTGAAGTGCTTAAAGTACTGTTCCATCAAACTTTTTGCAGATGACACACTTTTATATATTATAGCAAATAATATTGAAGATGCGTTGTCAAAAATACAAAATGAACTTAATGAATTATCTAAGTGGTTAAACATAAATAAATTGAAATTAAATGTAACTAAAAGTAAATTCATGGTATTAGGGAAAAAACTAAACGTACATACTGTCCTAAATATAGACAATCAAAATATGGAAGAAGTAAAAGCAATTAGTAAGTAAGTAAATTAAGAAGTAAAACTAGTTAGTTAGTTAGTTAAAAGAAATTAAATACTTGGGAATCATAATAGATAACAAGTTAAAATTTAACACTAACTTTGAAATTTTAAATAAAAAATGGCGAAAAAGGTTAATTTCTTAAGTAGGATAAAAGGAAAATTGGACATTAAAACAAGGATATTGGTCTACAATACCACTGTAGCATCCCATCTAAATTATTGTACAAGTGTAATATTTCTAAGTAACAAAACCCAAATTAAGAGAATGGAAGTAATCCAGAACAGAGGCATGAGGTCAATACTGTGTTGTAGCAGGTACACCAGAATAAAAACCATGCAACGTCAATTCAATATTTTAAGTGTGTGGCAACGATTAGTTTATAATACCTTAGTGTTTATTTATAAGCTAAAAAATAAAATGTTACCTGACTATATGTCAAAGAATGTTAGAATTAATAGTGCAGTTCATTTATATCCTACGAGAAACTGCAACGATTTTAGGCTTCCTAAAACACACTTATCAGAAACACATAACAATATTTATTATAAAGGTTTTAAAATGTTCAATGAACTCCCGGTAATTGTTAAGGAAGCTAAAAGTCTTGCAGTTTTTCGTGGATTATGTCTCAATGTTGTGAAATCTAAATTTTAGTATGTAAGAAGTAAATAATATTGTAGTAGTCATAGTAAATAATATATTAGGTATAAGATGTAAACTCTTATAACTAAATAAAATATACATTAAAAAAAAAAAAAAAAACTTCTTCTGGCAAACAGTTTTATATTTATTTATTGGACAATTTGCATAGCGCCGCTTTTGTGAGATTTCACCTCAGGGACGCTTTACAGTTGATGCAGGTATTACAAAAAATATAAATATTACAAGAATAAACTATTAATAAATAATTAAAATGAAGGAATAAAGGAACAGGTGACACAAATATAGAAGATGGAGACTCTGCAGCAAGAATCCTACGTGGTGAAGAAACTGGACCAGCTGCTGCAGCGAGAGAGTCCACCGCGTCCACCAACAGTGCCAGCACGAGGTTTGTCAACCGTCCAGGTATTTGTCTGCTGCTAATAAAGCGATATTATATTTTTTCGTGATAGAAAATGAGATAGAGCAAGATTTATGAGAACGTGTCATTTGGTGACATATATGGCAGTACGCTTGAAAATTTTTCGATTGAATTATAAATAGGCTCATCTTAACACCTACCATTTCCACATTAATTAATAATCAATATGTACTACCCTGGTATTGTATTTAACAGCTTTGCAATGTGTAATGTGTGCTTTAATGTAAGTTCTCATTCTGGCAATTGATCTCGCAATTTCCTCCCGCCCCCTCCCCTTCACAGCCAACTCCGACTCGGCGATCTTCACTCCTCGAGGATTAAAATGGATTAGAACACTGAACAGCGGGTAGAGGGATGCGCCTATATTTTACTTATTAAAGCTCGGAAAATTTAATAAAAAAAACTTTATATTATTGAACTTTATGGTACACATATTAACATTGCTATTTGATCATTGATTCTAAGTACCCTGCTTAGGTAGTGGTGTACTAGATAGATGTCGGTGAGTCTAAATTTAAGCTGAATTAATAAACGTTGCTATCCACCCAGTGTCTTCGGACATTTTCGGAGTAAGAGGGGAATTTTGGCGGGTGTTCCAAACTATTTCAAAAAATATTTTGAACATTTGATACTGTCAAACACATTCAAACGTGTCCTCTTTAAATTGATTTGCCTATAGACGATTACACGTGGTGTTCTATTGCTTACTTATTTCCGGATGTTTCGGGACTAAAAATACAACGGTTCTATTGGTTTTGGGAAATCATGAAAATTGGAGTATCTGGAAAATCACGATTTGTCTGAAAGGGAAAATTAGGATAAGACGGATTAAAGCATATAAGTAGGAATATTTTAAAATAATAAAAATCTAAACCCACTCAAAGAACAAATCAATTCTGCGATCTTAAGTAGTGATGTCTCACAAGGGCAATGCTGGGATAAAAGCTATCTACAGGAAGGATTAAAGCATAGTAGTTATGTTTTAAAATAAAAAAAAGATCGCCCTGATAAAAGTTCATTAAATGGATTCCTTCGAAGAAAATGATATTGCCCACTAAAATGAGACGCGTTTAACAATATAGACCTCATTAATGAGATGCCCCTCCGAACCGGTGTCGAATTGACGTTGACACTCGTGTTAAGCGCTAGTGTAGGACGCTGGCGCTTTCGGCGAGGCAAATTCTGCTTAAATTCAACGTTAAATGCAGAACTTTGTGCTTAATAGGTCCTTATTTTTTTTAACCGAGGAAAATGTTTTAGAGATTGAAATTTACTTCAGTAAAGCACGAATATGTTATGAGGAAGTCATTATATATAATTGGACAAGGGCACCTGCGTTAACACTTGTTCAGATATATTCTGAATGACTAATGTTTTACTGGGATGAAATGATCATGTTGTGACATTTTTAACTATATTTTGATAATAAGCCGTACTCATTTTTCTCTTTGTACGAATACATGTATTAGTCCTAAATGTCCGGAAACCAAATAATCTTCAATGTATGGAATGCTGTAGGTTTGAAGAAAGTGGAAGGGAATGTGAAAAAGGATCTTAGAAAGAATATGTAAGGGTTATTAGGTTAGGAGAATATAAACAATGTGCTCTAATGGATTGAAAAATATAATATAATACGATGGGTATATAGATAGTCAGCGGTATTGATAGATCGTCTGATATGATGATAGATGATTTCAGAAAGAAGCGCATTTCTCTTCAGGCTGTAGCTCGGACATTGCGGAACTGCATTAGACAGTAATTTTAGAAAGAATAAAACGTAACATCATTCTTTGCAACATCTCCTATTAATATTTCCCTTAATAAGAGAACTCCGTTTATCATCTTTCAATACAATCAGAGACATATATCGTATTTTCAAAGAGATACATTGATCATTTTCTCTTAGCAACAAGTATAATCGAAACGTCATTAGGTATAACGAAAGGAAATAATAAGAAAAACGCCCCTGGAGACAAGGAGGGCGAACAAAACTGCCCCCACAAAACACTATAAAGATGTGCCGGACCGAGTACATAGTGAGAGACTATCTCCTCCGCTGATTGCGACACGTAGCGTCTTAACACCCTTTCACGCCACCCGGTCTATTATTTGGGTGGACATCCCTGTAAGTTGGCCTGCCACCCCGACAAGGGCAAACACAACCTTACACACAATAATGGCAAAGCCGTCCGCAGATCCTTCTAGAACGTGTACACAATATTGTCACAAAATGGAATCTTTTTGTCCGCCAGAATGTGTGGTGTTATTATTTTACAGCAGAGATCGCCAACCTTAGTGGAATACTCAAAAGGCTTAAGCCGGATTGTTTCTAAAATTTGATTTTGGCTAAATAAATTTAGCAGCACCAAATTTGACTACTAATCTTTCCATTCCGGAAGATCTTATAATCAAAAACAGACAAAGAGTTTAGTGTCCTTGAATGATCCAGGCGATTTTTTACAAAAATAGACTAATTATTGGGAAACTTTGCCAAACCGATAACTCGGACTAAATAAGTATATATAGACATAAATATAGCAATGAACGTTGTGAGAAGGTAATTAATTCTGTACCTCAGTAGTCAAACATCGGTTGTCCAGTTTTTTTGTGAAAATGAGTTATGTATGAGACCTTGTTAGTTTTTTCAGTATCTACACAGAGGTATAAAGACGGTTGTCCCACGACAGTGTGAAGCTTAGTTAGGCCAACATAAAAGGACTGGTATCCATATAATGTTCGAAAGAAAAAAATTACTATTTCTTCTCTCCTGAACAATTTCAAAAATGTGACAACCGACCTTTGACTTCTGAGGAACGGAATTAGTTTTCATTCTGTAAATTAATTACCTCTAAAAATAATTAATATCACAATAACACAACAGAAATTCTTTTAAATTGAAAACTAGTAATATAAATAAAATTGGTTAGTTTCATTTAGTTTAAAATAAAGATTAACTGAATCACTCAAAATTAACAATAATGCAGACGAATATGACATAATTATTCAATGTATTAGTAAAATTTTATTATACAGTCACCGATAAACTTTAACACCTTGTTGCTATTAAGATTCTTCAAAAAATCTCTTTCACTCGATATTTAATAATAATATTGCTATTACAATGTTCAAGAAAATCGTCCCAAATGCCCACAGAAATTTCATTATTATTTATGTTTCTAAAAACTGATACTATCCCTAAACTAGAACAGTTGCGAACCCCTAAACAGCAGACATACAAAAATATGCTTCTCCCGCTTTGGCACATGATGAATTCGCTTCACCATCCCGCTCAGACCCAAAGAAAATCTTTGACTAGAGGTAATAGCAGATTCTGTGAAAAGCTTCAGCGGACATGGTTGGACATCGTTCCTTACACACACGGAGGCTGTGTGCACAAGTTTCTCCCAGCCCGGCACAGTTGGGGGGCTACGGGGGGGGGCGGAATTTGTAAGTGAACCCCTGTTACAATGTGTCGCCTAACAGGGACATGGTCCAGTGGTGTTTGGAAAAGTGGGCGCAATTTTTCCGAGAACTTTCCCAGTGTGTGTTACGAGTATTTTAGTGCCGCTGTTTCTTTTTAAAAATGGACAACGATCTCGGTTCTAGCAGCTTAAAATACTTATTATTTAGGATTTTATTCAACTTCCAACTCATGTACTCAATGTGTTGAATATTGTTTCTTCGGTAGATAATACCATGAAAGTATGTCTTCATAAACCTTAAAACGCTTTATTAACCTCGAGATATTACAGACCTAGTAATGCTTTATAAGATAATTCACACTTGTATTGATAGTCCGTACCTATTTCAAAATATTGATTTCAGATGTCCGTTAAGAGTTACTCGATCTCCGGACATATTTTATATTCCTTAAAGTAATACTAATTATCTTGAAAATGTATTTAGAAGAACAAGCTGTAGCACGTTTAAGAGATTATGCTGAGACATTGATTTGCTTCACGAACCTCACTAAATTCATAAAATTCATAAAAAAATAACATTCAATCGAATATGTCTGAAAACTTCTTATAATTTTTTTTTCTCCGTCACAATTCCTTCTTTTTTCGCGGTTCTGCTTTCAGTTTTAATTGAATAGCAAAGAACCAGCACAATTTACAGTAATTTTATTATATTATTGAAATTCACAGCATATTTGAATGTATAACTAGAAAATATTTCAAAAAACACTTATTGTATATGTAACTAGTTGAATTTTATCAGAACTGCATATATTATATTGTTATGTATTTTTCTTTTCTTTAATTTGGTCATAAATTTTTTATGTCGATATTTTATTGGTAAATGATAAAAACTATGAAATATGAATGCATAAAGTCGGTTTCTAACGACAACCAATAAATTAAAATAAAATAAATGAGCATAAAGCATAACACTTTTGTATTTAAATAATATATTGTCAGACAGTTTTTCACAACATTCTCAATACCCGCCTACGCGAAAACTCTTAGGGCGGGTGTTTCACGAAATTTGAACAATTCCTCGAATTTGAAAGTTAAAATTATTTTTATTTTTCATAATTGGCTATTTGTTTCACACTACTTGGATAAATTAAATATAATAATAACTTCAAAAGAACTCTCGTAGAACTTGCTTGTTAAATTTAAAATTTGATGAATTGTTCAAATTCAGTGAAACAACCCGTCCTAAGAGTGGTTATCATTACTTTATCCTGACATAACTATCCTTCATTTTGAAGAACTAGTTTTACATAATAAACTCCCTATTTTTATAATGGAAGGGTATAATATATGTATAATGGCCCCACCCTACATCTCTGAACTATGCGTCCCGGAAAACACTGGTCTGAGGCAGTCAACTCTTAGATCAGCAACATCATCAGCTGTAGGCAGACTGATAGAACCTAAGCGCAAGCCAAATACTAAGTTTGGTGATCGCGCTTTCGGAGTATCTGGGCCGAAGGCTTGGAATAAACTCCCTCCGGAACTAAGATCCATAACAAGTCCAACAGAATTTAGGTCTAAACGAAACACTTACCCTTTTAAGCTGTCGTACCTTTAAATTAAATATACCATTCCTGAGAGAAATTCCAATTTTCCTGTTCAATATTCTAAATCCTGTAACAAAATTTCGCTAATAAACAATTAGTTAATGTTAATTAAGTGTTAATCTCAAGTGACCTACCAGGTAAGTATGGTACTGTATATTATTTTTTTTATTATTTTATTTTTTATTACAAGATAATACATTACAAAATGATAACAAAGTAATAATGTATTATTCCCAATGAGTTTATAAAACTAATTTCGGGAAAGACAACATTAGAAAGGACAAGGCAAATAAATAAAATACATTAAAATAAACACATTAAAATAAATAAACGCAGATGTTATTATGGAGTTCCAGAGAAAGATTGTGTTAGTCATTAATGAAACTGCTAAGGAAATAGCTTTTAAGAGATTTTGTCAATGTTTTTTTGTTCGTTGCTGGAAGTTTTAAATTACTAGGTAATGCGTTATATTGTTTATGTGCAATGTATTGTAAGGAGTTAATTCCAAATTTTGTCGTGTAAGTAGATGACGATAAATGTATTTGATTTTGTGATCTGTTTTGTGTTGGTGTATGTCAGAATTAAAGACTGGTTTAGTGTTGGTGTGTGAGGAGTGTTGAATTATTTGTAGAATGGCAGTTATGATGTTATACTTTGGCAGGACTGTAAAAGGAAGTATTTGTGTCTGTGAGTATATATCTTTGACATATATAGCCAGTAAAACATAGACTATTTTAGAAATGTGTTGTATATTTGTACAGCGCCATTGAGGTGATTTTGCACAAAAACGGCGCTAGAAGAATCATCCAAATTCTATTATTATTTTGTATGCAGAGTTGAGCAGATCTTGTCTAATATCTTTTAATCTGAGCTTTAGGAAAAGAAAAATTTAATGTGTAATGCATTATTCAATCTGTTCTTCTCATCAATTCGCTACAATTTAAAACAAAGGATTTAAAACAATTATTTTTAGCTAGCTTAGATCCGTTAAAATCACGGGATATTGTAATAATGAAAGTATTTATAATTATTTAAAAAAACATTGTAAAGTAATTACGATTTTGTTGCAAAATTTAAAAGACAAACAGAAATTAAACTTTTGAATCAACACCCTCAGTAAATCTAGTTAATTACGTTAGTTTATTAGTAAATAACACTTTATTTAAAATGGAAAAGCACGAACCCTTGAAAAATCACGAAATCTGATTCACTTTTCAAGATTTACCCTGAGAAATGGAAAAAAAAATATAAACACAATTCAAATATAAAATAGAAACTGAAAATAATTTTTCAGTACATACTAGTCTGAATTCTTCACACAATCAGTACCAATTTTGAAAATGATACTTACATTCAAGGCAATTTAAAGTTCATTGAACCAGATTTCATGGAGAATTAAACCACAGACAACCGAAATTAGTATGTTTGACGATAAGATATTTGGTTCTAGGAATATAATACGTTTGATTGGATTAATTTTACAGCTCCGATTCCTGACCAACGCTGATAGGGCGAAGAGGTAAGGGGGAGTTAGGGGGGCGTTGGAGGGAGATACCTCCTCCCGGTCGCCTCTGCGCGCTGTCACAGGGGATTACCAGAGATCTTCCTTATTACCAGAGCCGTCATATTAGGGGAAGGAAAGTAAGTCCAGTGTCCAGCATATTGTGGGAAAGTCGTAAAAAAGCAACGACCTGCGGCCCTTGTTATATGGCGGCTTAAAAACAATGATGGCGCTTCGGGAGCGATGGCTTTTTACGGCCTATTACCCATTATGACAGACCACGTATTGAAAGTCATAGATACACGATATAAAGTAAAAAATATCGCCGGACACAGTCTTTACAACTTCGGCTGTTTACGGGCGCCGTGGCGGCTTAATGTCCCGGTCACGGCTTCTCTCCGCGTAGTCAATCTATTTTATCACCTTTTGTCTCAGGATGAGGAGTGTCGGGAGATCGTATAATCTCGCAAGTGGATTGAAGATGAAGTCAAGGATGTCTCTGGAAGGCTTGACATGATCAGGAGAAACTAAAGCTTGCGGTTGGTCGTTCCAAGAATATAACAGATGACGATGTATCAAGAGTAGTGACTACGAATATAGATGAAGCAAAGAACATATTCCAGAATAAATTATGGCTACTTGATTCGTTAGTTGACTTGGAAATAAAAAAGCATTTAAGATTTATTAACGAGTTAAGGTGTGCTGATTCCGTGATGATTCTGTTCCAAAAGAAATGACGATCTCACGTGATCTCTGATTGTGCATCATGTGTAGCTTCTGATGGACTTTCACGTAATATTATTATTTTCGTTGCTACCGTTTCTACATACTGCGCGTCACTTTAATTAATCAATCTATTTTTTATAAAGAACAGCGCCTCGGCGGGCTTAAATGGTTAGATTAGTTATAATAAGAAAGGTTAATTAGATTTATAAAAAAATCTGTGTAAAACCCGGGCAACTTCAGCTGGTTCTAAATAAAGTGAATAAACTATCAGTAAAACACGAAATTGTTATGGCGATTCAAAAAAATTCTAATATTTTCGAATTTCGACATTGTGTATTATCAGGACAAACGCAGGAGCATAAACTCGTGTCCCGATTCTAATAAATGACTGTTATGAATGTAATAAAAGTGTATTAGGAAACGGCATGCTTTCCCGTTTTAACAAGATTTTAATAATCAGCCATATTTATTTTTCTCCGCGTATAGCGAATTGTAAAATAAGTAACGGTGTATATTGTAAAAAAAACGCTTCAAAGACTTTTTTTAAATTGTTACATAATTAATGCAGAAGAAATAAAAAAAGTATTTTATCTATACTGGGTTTAAATTCCGTTTAAATATTCCCTCTAAATAATCCAAATTAATTTTTCGCCGCTACCGCGTTAAAAAAATTCAATTTGCATCAAGGTAATTCCGGACCATCCCCCGACGGGCGTAATGTATGCAAATGAAAACATCTCATCAACAATGTTGACAAGCAAGAACTCAGCGCGAGTCATAACTCTAGGCATCAGTATCCGAGCCGCGCAGGGGTGGAGTCAAATCAATATATCTCCCCCACCGGAATGAGCTGAAAAAGTTGTCTAATAACTACTATAAATATGTGCAAAAATAGAGATATAAAATCAGGTGCCGTAATCTCCTGCTTAATGGCTGTCATCGTTTCTCTTCGGGACCGAATTGGATTAAGAGGGATATTTCACGGATAACTTGAAACGGGAAATAAGCTCCTCGGGATGGAGGATAAATCACTTGTTATATTTAGGATGTAATTCCAGGTAAGAATCCGCACTTATTTTATCAGACATTAACAGCAGAACTGGAAATTGTAGAAATTTGATTAAATTAATTGGAAATATATATCATTGTTCAAAATGATCACACTAAAATTTTCATGTAAAACTAAGTTAAAAATTTATTTTCGTTAGAGACCAAATAATAAAATTAATGACAAATTTTTTGAGATTTACAAAATATCCGTATAAAAACACCTTTATAATTCACACTCGGTCAGTTGTTAAATTATCACTATTAAGATTTGAAATTTGATGGTGGCCATTTTGTTATTCTGCGTTGCTCGAAAACGTAAAACTAAGATTACACAGGACAATTTTTTTTACAATTTTTTTTTTGTTATAATTAGAATTTATTTTTAAAAAAAAATTGTTTTCATTATTTTTCTTAGCTTATCATGAACCTATAAAGTTACATGAAATTAATAATATTTGACGATTTTTACATGATGATGTTATATGTAGGTATAATTAAAAAAATAAACTTCTTTTATGTTTAGCACCAATAAACAATTGATCTAAGTAAAATTTGTATCAAAAACAAAAATTTGTAATATTATTTTTTTTAAATAATAATAATAATATTTGGATCATTTATATAGCGCCGTTTTTGTGCAAAATCACATCAAGGGCGCTGTACAAATATATAATACACTTCTACAATGATCTACTAACTATATATGGAGATAATATACAGTACCATACTTACCTGGTAGGTCACTTGAGATAAACAATTAGTTAATTAACATGAACTAACAGCGCTCTTGAGGTGATTTTGCACAAAAACGGCGCTATAAAAATCATCCAAATATTATTATTTATTATTAACTAATTAATTTAGATACAGGATTTATGACATAATTGGAAAATTCGATATAACTGGACTTTCTCTCAGGAATGGTATATTTAATTTAAGGGTATGAAAGCTTAAAAATGTACGTTTTTAGTTTAGACCTAAAATGTACTCCCGATGTGAAGCTAATCACAAGTAATTTCATTGAATAATTAACAAACGAATTCTAACAATGTCAAAGAGCATGTAAATATTGGATGTTGCCCTTAACACGGAGAGGCCGCCGTCGAATGTAATATAGCTTGATATGCAAACACAAACACTGCTATCCTCTCCCGGTACGTGCAGGGGGCCACGTGGTGTGTGGTAATAACGAGGTGGCCACGTGCTTGTCACGTGGCGCTGCCATTCAGAACCAAAGCTCTTCACACTATTGTGATGGCAGCACAGAATGGCCTAATGAACGGTTGAGGGGGAGGGAAGTTTTAGTTACTTTTGTACATTGGTAGATACGTATCTACCGGTGAATCAGCGAAAAGTGCAACATTTTCTTTCATTGTTCATTTTAGTTTTTTTTGTTTCTATTAAATAACCTTTTCTGAGTGTTCCCGGGCTTTCCTTTGTGATATCCAACCTCCGATACGATTCTTCAGAAGAAATCTTTTGAGGTCCCTTTAAACTTATGTTAGACACTTGTTATCATCCTCAGGTAATCTATTGATCGATGGGTGAGTTTGTTTTTCCACGCTTCTTCTATTACTCTTCTCGGTTACATATGTTGATGGCTAAGAACGGAGTGTTTCTCAGAATTTGAACAATTCATCAAATTTCAAGGATAATATTCAAGTTCTGTTACTATCCAAGTACTGTAAAGCAACCGGCCTATAATAAAATATTAATAGATCTTTCACAGGATTAAATTTCATTCTTGATATTAAATGAATTTATGAAACAACCCTTCCTAAGTATTTCTAACTTGTTTGATTTGAAATCATCATCGATTACTGGTAATAACAGATTCACAGATATCCTTAGCTCTTTACGAAATGGTTGAAATTTTAGATTAATGCGATACACCGTTACAAATTAACTCATTTAAAAAAAAATTAAAACAGAACGCTCCTTTGCACAATTTTGTTACTACTGAAATAAATGATTCGACAATTCATCTAGTTTATTTATCTAGGTACATGGTAGGTCATACACGGCTTAGAGCCGGCCTTGACCTCATGGCCGGCACTGACCTTAGGTGGGCTGTACAAATAAATAATATATTTCTACACTGCTCTGTCTAATTACTTAAATTTGTACAGACTAGACACACTATCATCAACTTATGGCTAACCAATTGCATCCACCGGTTTATCGATCACTAATACATATTTGGGGATCAGGTAGTAGGCACGAAATAAAAGGCGGTGTCGTGAAGGTCACTGTGTTTATTGAGTCAGTTGCCGTGACGAGGAGATGATGTAGGACAGATGTTGAATACTCCGGTTGCTGCGATGATGTGGTCTAGGCGGTAGTTGGCGACGGCGCGTTGAGGCCGGACTCGATGACTGTCAGGCACTGGCGATCTGGGGAAACAATACTCCAGTGCTGACGGGAAGGCCGAAGGTGCGGCGGACCTTGTAGGCAGTTGAGAGGGAGCGGCGTAGACCAGTGAGGATGCTGCGTGTCCTCGTGGTGGTCATGGTGGCGTAGAAGAAGCGCTGGTCAGAGACGCTGGAACCAGGGCGCTTGTAATCCGAGTAGCGCTGGCCAGGGACGGCGATCTGGGCCAAGGCGCTAAGATGATGTCCCGATGGAGTCCATGATTGTACGGGCGAAGCCGGGTAAATTGTCCTTTGCGCTAGTAAGAGGAGCGCGGGTTATCACTCGTTGATTCTTGTTAAATGACGGCGGACTGATGACTGACTGCCTGACTCGCTGCGTCGGGCTTATTTATACTGTTCGGCCGGTGGCAACAGCAGGTAGTGAATTGCAATTAAATTCGAGGCACTCGCTCAGTCTGGGCCTTTCGCGAAATTTCTACGGCGCGGCAATTATGCCTAGGCGGTAGACTCGAACCTTCTGGCGAGTTCTCGTAACATTCCAGACTGATTTGCGATATTATTGTCGCCGATAGACAAGTAAGTGTTTGTAGCAAGTAGGTTGCTTTGTTTTGATTTCGACTGCAAGTACGTACCTAAGTAGCAAGTAGCAAGTACGTACCTAAGTAGCGTCGAGCTGCTTATTATTAATTATTCAATGGATTCTTCTCGATGCTACACATACAAAACTATTTGTACAGTACCTTTGACCAATGAACGTGATGCTGCATTAGAATGTACATATATTATTATTTATTTATATTCAAATATTGGCAGCTAATACACGGGACCACACTTACCAGGGATGTCACTTGAAAATAATACTATATATATATTTTTTTAAAGAGAATTTTGATACAGTTCAGATATAATTGAGAACACACGTATTTGGAAATGCCAGTAATAATTCTTGTATTTATTACAATAGTATATATTTTACAAAGAGCGTGTTTAGAAAAAGAAATCAAATTTTATGTTGTGCGGTACAACAGCACAAGGATTTGATTAGAATTTATCTTACTAAATGTTATTCATCCCTCAGTATGAGACAGATTGAGGTGCAGGGCTTTGAATAATGTAACGTGAATACTGATATAATTCTTTATCACTGTATACTGTTACTACTAATATATTTCTATATCACTGAATAGTTCTGCATACTGTTATTTATTTCTTTAACGCCCAGAGGGCTTTTACATGTAGGTGGTACAATTGTAATGACAGACAGTTTTGAAACATGAGAAAGAAATAATAAAAATAAAATTACATTAAAAATAATATATGCAAGAAACAAAATTAAAAATAACAAGAAAATAAATAAAAAAAATACAGCAATTTGACTGGTTTACAAAAATATAACTTTGATTTAGGAATAGTTTTGAAATAAGTCTTTTAAGTGATCCACAAAATTCGCAAAGTTAATATTAAATATATCGACATCACCTAATTATTGGTTTCCCATAGTATGAAACCGTTGTATTGGGGAGTTCAGGAGTTGGGCAGTAAAAAAATCAACATGTTTGTCTTCATTCGCAGAATAAGTCAAAGTTTTCATTGAATTAATTTATCATCTTGAGCTGACCACAACATGAAGCTATGGTGCCAAACTTAGACGATCGAAATCGTAAAAAAACAAAATATATTTTATAAAACAGTTTAAATCGCCGTGAATTCTCGCTATAAAACAGTATTTCTTTCCTCATAAAGGCTTTTATCGCTTAAAACTGCTCCTTTCCACAATTAAATTATGCGAAATAAACCTGAAATGCATCTAGAGCGTCTAAATGAATATCGATAAAATGAAATAGATTCGCTTAGAATTACACGCCACTGAGAAAAATCGTTTTTCTTACAAGAATGCAACCCGTTGCAAGGTTTTTTTTCCCAGATTCACTTACTGTTGTGTTGTATTTCTACTCAAAGAAAAAACGATCTACGTACTTGAAGAAAATAATCATTTTCAATGATTTTTTTACTTCTCTGATTCGCTTGCGAGTGGTGTATCAACTGTGTGAGGGATATATATCTTAAATGTGAGATTTTCCAGCCCAATGGTAACACTTTTTTTTAAAATAGAGAATCATCCATAAATACAAGTTATTCTCAATTAGTTGTTAGTTGTTAACATATTACAAAACATACATTTTGTAAATAATGTAACATTGTTTTTGTGAATAAATAAATAAAAAATGTATTTTGTCATGACACGTGGTTTTTTTATATATTTTTAACATGGAAAAAATATTAAAACACATTAGGCTCTAGGCTTTTTGATACTTTAATATAAATACTGATATTTTGACTAAATTATTGTTTTAGTTTTATTCTAAAATGTTTTATTTCTTGCAATCACCATTGAATCACACTCAAAAATACTAATTTCAGTTCTATGTTCGTCTCGCGTATCTCTTTTTCGATGAACTCAAATTTACTTTGAATTGTGTTATCAATTTCGAATTGGAACTGATTGTGTGAATAATTCAGATAAGCGATAAATTACCTACCTATAACATAATGATATTATGAACTGATTTTATGTCAAGAAGTTAAAATATTTTCTGGGGTTTGCGCTAGTGTATTATGTAATAGACGGTGATATAAAGTGACGCATTAATAGCATTTCTAGATCTTGTTCTTATAATTACATCAAACATAATCGATGATTTTCAGTTTATGTTTAAACTAATTTTTGCTGAATTTCCGTCTACATTACATTTTACGTCCGTGTCTAATTTTACTTTAAGATTATCTATCTAAAATTGTCTTTGTTTCTTTTGTCGTTTAAAAAGTAAATAAAAAAAGGTCAAATTATGTTTTCATCGAATTGTGTTTTTTTGAATTCATTGCTTAAATTCTCAGTTTCTGCGTTTAGAGGTCCGACAGTTAACATCATGTTACTTTTGCTAGTTTATCTAAAATTTCATAGAAATGTTATAATTAGAGTTAAATTTTAACCTAAAAACAATAACCGAATAACAAAAGAAGTTTCAAACGGATATCACTCACAAACCGCCGAATGGGTAAATTATTTATTGTTAATGCAAAAACTAGCTTTGATAACGGTGTATGATAAACAGTGATCTTGAATATTTCTCATAGAGTTCACACCTCTATTTCCACCGATATAATATAATAACATTTGGTCAATGCGTAGTTCCCTCAAATAGGTGACCAAATTCATCATCGTTAATAGATAACCAATAATTATTCGATGTTAATGAATAGGTATACAAACTGGGATAACGGTGTATGATAAAACACCAAACTTGAGCATTTCTCCTGTATTTCTATGCTCATGAATTCGCCGTATTAGGCATAAGCTCCCTTATAATTACGTCCACTGTCAAGCCGTCATTAATTGAATGAAAAAACGCAGCTACATACCTATCTGGACAGATATTAGATGCCAGGCGCATTAAAGAAAGGTCTTCTCTTTCCCACAAGATAGGCTCTCCCGGCTGCGAGAAGAAGACAATTGTTCTGCGGGAGATGTCTGTCGGCGGTCCCTTTAACTACATCAGATTAAATCGAAAGACATTCACGATTTGCATTCAAAAACATTTTCAATGGGACATTGCTACTTTTTTGTTGCATTACAAAAGGAGTCGCTTTAAGTTATGCCACGGATAGAAAATGGTATTTCCAATGTCCAAATTATGGCATTTTGTAAAAGAATGTGCCTTCTTATATTAATAATAATTCTTATTTTTATATAATTGGTACAAATATATAATACATTTATACAATGATCTATGTTATTACTAACAATGTATGGAGTTAAAATACCGTAGGTACCATAGTTACCTGGTAGGTCACTTGAGATTAACACCTAATTAACATTAACTAATTGTTTATTAGCGAAATTTAAATACAGGATTTAGGACATAATTGGAAAATTGGATATAATTGGACATTCTCCCAGGAATCATATATTTAATTTAAGGGTATGACAACTTAATAAGGTAAGTTTTATTTTATTTTAGATTTGAATTCCGGGACGCATAGTTTAGAGATGTAGGTTGGGGCTATTTCATTGATGGATTTAAACACCACCCAGCACAGTTTGTACTGGATTCTTTCAGGGCACTTGAGCCAGTGAAGGTTAAAAAGGTGTTCTGAAATGTACGACTATTTATAAACCCCGGTTATGAGCCTTGCTGCTGCATTAAACACTGATATTTTGGAAGGCATTTAATATAATTCCCGGAGAATGTTATAAACATGTGAATTACACAGGTGATTGATGATCAAAGGAGGATTTTAGGAAAAAAAATCCATCTAGAATGCTATGTGGAGGGTATTTATAGGGAAAGAAAGGAGTGGGAGGAGAGGAAGTACTTGGAACAAAAAGGTACGAGGGGTGGGTAGGAAACTGGATGTCAATGTGTTCAAGAGTACACAGACGTACGAATCCATCCCTGCCACTGCGGTGCAAGGTAGAGAAAGTACAGCTGCAGAGGTCAAAAGGTCTCTCTTAACCATAAAAAATGCATTGTTTCCACCGCTGTGAATTTCTTATCTCAATTTCGAATTGGTCGATTGGTGAAAAATTTGGCTGAAGAAACTGAAATGGGAACTATAAAAGTCCTTAATAGCTCTTTGTTTCAATCAAGAAGTTAGAAACGGAGGCTTTTTTTTTTTTTTTTTATATTTACTCCACACAGGAGGCCCTGAAGAAAATAATTTCCCTCAGGGCCTATGTCAAGCTGCTAAAACTATTGTGCCATTTAAGCAGAACTATTGGACAACTAACAGGCATTACATAGTCGGCTGTTCGAGAGTTCAGTTTGAAGCTTAAAATACAACTAACCTCTTCTGCTGAACCTTCATCAGATTTTCATATTTTCCGTTATCTTTATAAAACGTTCTTGGATAACTCTTCTTATTTGTTCCTTCGAAACATCCGGATTTATTCAGTCGAAAAACTTGCCATCACTTTGGGGGTCAATTGTAAATCTTTAAAACACGATTGAGTAAAATACTGGGGAATATTATTTTTGAGCGAGCCAAGCGAAGTCCTGTTTAAAATCGACCGTTTGGCATTTTATACGTCTGTAAATTTGTTTCATGTTTCATTTCCGTTTCAAGTTGGTGGCCGTTATGGATACTACCATTTTATGCCGCCAGAGTTCGCATGTGCGTTCCGACATGTAAATAGGAATAATCAATATTACGCGAGGTCAACTGCTCGCACTACTCTTTAATTTCAGAACAAAACCTAAATACTTTGGTTTTAAGCCAATAATGTTAAACTGCGCATAAAACACATTTAGTGGCTTCCGATTCTCCAGCGCCAGAACGTTTGTCATTCCCGTCTGAAGTCTACTGATTGCTTTGGAGGGAAATGGTTATCTAGTTACGGTAGGTACTAACTCCATCCAAGAACAATAGGATCGCGCTTAAATTCAAACAAACAAACACACACAAACCTTTGCTTTTTAGCTTTGTATACATACATAATATTATATACACTTACAGATCAATGCTACAGCAACTGCCGTTTGAATAATGTCCCTCCTGAATGAGACATTACATTGAACGATTCTGCATTTAATTTGTGCTTAGCTGAATGCGATAATAATACCTAGATGAAATGTCGATAAGTGGTATTTTTGCAAATGTATAGTTCTATCTATACATGGTGTATGGAAACTAGTCGTACCCATGGGAAATTTGTGAATCTACATCACACAACAACAAAAAAGTATTTCGTTTTTATCTCATTGTTTTTTCTTGTTTCTTCATATTTTTTCATTCTGTCTCACTTCGACGCCTTTAAATAGTTAAGCTGATAACAGCTGATATTAATCGCATAGACACCGTTTTTTTTCAATTTCAACCATAAAAATCCTGCTTTTGAATTGATTTACTCGAAAATATCTCAAAACAAAAAGTTTTACTAAAAAATGGACTCCAAATGTGATGGTATATTCACCAGTTTTCCGTTTATATACCACATGTTTCCGAACACCACGTATAAACACAAGTATTTAAGTCTTTCATGATCACTTTCATTGTTAATATTAATGCTGCATCCCCAAGGATTCAAGTTAACACATAAGCGGAAGTGTGCTTGAAGCCGGTAGGACTTTTGCATCCCAATTGTGGAACTGTACTGAGTGGGGAGGGAAATGAGATGGAGATAAGAAATACATCAAAATATCTTCTATAATTTTTGGTAGAATACAGTCTTTCGTTGATGCGTAAAAAACTCTCGTGAAAGAGTGCCGTCCCATCTTGCCAAGCAAGAGTCGGTTTTACCTTACTAGGCACGCCAAAAAATCTTTCACATTAATAATCATTTCTCTGAATAAAACGTTATGATTAATAAATATTTAAATACAGTATCTTATAAGACGGTACAAATTTTAAAGTTATTATTAAAATAGAATCAGCTGGCGCGTGGCGAAAATTAATCGTAGCCATTAAGATGTTAATCTAAATAATATAGCAAAATAAACTGTAGGTGCGTTCAGGTACCAATGTAGTTTTAAGTTATTTTCAAGCATTTAATACCTAATTTTCAGTGCACCAGAGTTAATTTGTTTTAATAACAGTGCTTTTAATATTTGCCAACAAGTTAAATGTTATATTCATATTATATATTATAATTAATGTTATATTCATATTTTCTCGTTTGCAGAAATGACACCCATAAACTGACAAATTACTATATATAGGGCATATTGCATCTGCATCATGCATATTGGCATATGTCCTGCAGTAATTACTACTTGTCGGGAATATTGCTGAAAGACTTTTAGTTAAGACTACATGTAGGGCATATAGCTGCAAGACCTGCAGTAATTACTACATATAAAGTGTATACCTGAATGACCTGTAGTAATTACTATATGTAGGGTGTATAGCTACATGACCTGCAGTAATTACTATATGTAGGGTTTATAGCTGCATGACCTGTCGTAATTCTACATGAAGGGCATATAGCTGCATGACCTGTAATAATTACTACATATAGGGTGTATATGTAGTAATTATCACAAACTATTACATGCCTGTAATAATGTGTATGGTTGTGTGTGTCTTTTCCGCAAACATAAGCATGTACACAAAATGCACTAATAAACTCAAGAGGAGTTTAACTGTGACCGAAAATAAATTGATTTATGGTAACGACTGGGTAAGTAATTTAAAAGACAGACATTAAATTAACCAATCGCAACCGCTGAAAGATCAAAGGTCTTCTGGTCCGTGTTATTGTGCCACTGTTGTTTCTGGCGTAGGCGAAGACTCCTATCAAGAATACTATTGAAGAAACGACAAAATCTTTGATGTCCAATCCAAGCAAAACGTGGCCATGGCGATAGAATAATATACGCGGAATGACGTCAGCATTCGCTTACATAGCTTAACTTTCAATCGTAAACCAAACATTGATATATGCCGATGACAATATTATTGCCGCGGTATAAAGTAGCCCAATTGGGACGCTAACATTAACGTGTATCCTGAAGAAATAAATTGATAGAAGTGAACTGTGGGCGTGTCCGTGTACCTGAAGTAGGCTCAATTTGGTCTTAACCCTTCACGCTAATTTGTTTGCTTTTGGGAACAACCAATATGGTCTCAAATAAATCATTGTGAAATATATGATTTAAATGGTTTTAGAATAAAAAAAACACCACGCTTTATATTCAAATCAAGAAATTAAAAACAGAAGTATTAAAATATGCATCTTTATGAAACCAAAGATTCCGACCGCAATTTGAAAAACAAACTTATGGAACTTCGTGAATTCTTCATTAATTACTTTTATTCGAAACGAAAAGAAGTGAGGTAACAATAACGTTTTTTAAACATTTGTTTAATAAATGTGAGTGTTTTTGTATTTTTTTGTTACAATTGATTTTAATTCAAAAAAGGTAAAAGGATCCTTTTTTTAAATTTTAATATTTTAATAAAAATATGTTAATTTCTAATAATAAAACCTGAAAGGGTACTTCTTCACCTTTCAAGACCAGTTTTTTTTCGGATACGTTCATAATCAAATGCCTTAGAACCCGCGACAAACTGCACAACAAATGTCGAGGAGAGGTTAATAATATTCAACTGCTGGCTTATTATAAGAGATACAGAAACTGGTGTACAAAAATTATAAAATATACAAAGCAAACGTATTACAGAAGGAAACTTGATAAAGTCAACGGTAATAACAAGCAACAGTGGAAGATTATAAAGGAAGCCATAAATATTCAAAAGGAGCAAGTGTCCATAAAAAAATTAGTAATCAATAACAAAACTATCTCATTGGAGGAGGATCCACATATAATTACCAACCATGTTAATAACTTCTTCAGTGATATTGGTCCTACATACGCAAAAAACTTGTGCAGTGCTAATAAAACCAACGAAATGTATCTTGTTAACAATTTTAAACCTGGTACTCAAGTTACAGGAGATAGTTTTGAATTTAAAACTACTAACATTTTTGAAGTTACTAAAGTTATAAATGAATTAAAAATGTCTTTTTCCTGTGGTATCGATGGCTTAAGTATAATGGTGTATAAACAGCATGTTTATGAGTTAGCTGGTCCTATAACTCATATTGTTAATCTTAGTTTTAAGAATGCCATATTTCCTTCCCATTGTAAAAATGCCAAGATTATACCTCTTTTCAAAGGTGGAGATCACGAAAATGTTAATAATTACAGACCAATATCTTTGCTCAATACTCTCTCAAAAATAATAGAAAGACTGGCTAAGTCAAGATTAGTATCATTTTTAGAAAAATACAAAATACTCTCCGACAGCCAATTTGGTTTCAGAGAGAACAGAAGTACGAGTGATGCTATATTAAAGGTATTGACCAAAGTTATAAACGCACTGGACTATGGCAACAAAGCTATAGCGGTATTTTTAGACTTATCAAAGGCCTTCGATACGGTTTCCCACGAGTTGCTTCTTAAGAAATTATTATCTTTAGGCATTGATAATACAGCTATGGGTTGGTTCAGATCTTACCTTAGTGATAGAACACAGCAAGTAGAAATAAATAAAATGTTAAGCGATAGTAAATCTATCTCATTTGGAGTACCACAAGGTAGTGTACTCGGGCCAATATTATTTCTTATTTATATAAACGATTTATGCAGTCTAAAAATTCCAGGTAACATTGTTAGTTTTGCAGATGACACTGCCTTAATATTTGAGGGTAAAAATTGGAGTGAAACTTTTGAAAAATGTGATACAGGTTTAGGAATAGTTACTAATTATCTGAGTAATAATATTTTAACTTTAAATACACAAAAAACCAAATACATCACTTTTAGCATTTCTTATAAAAGTCAGCCATCTACCTCTCATAATTTGATTATTCACAATTGTGTGCAAACGTGTAACTGCAACCCCTTGGAAAGTGTAGACAGCCTCAAATACCTGGGGGTAAAAATTGATAAATTTTTGAGGTGGAATGATCATGTCGAAATGTTAGTAAATAAAGTTAGGAGACTTATCTATATTTTTAAAGATCTCAGACATGTACTAGACAAGGAAAAATTAAAAACAGTGTATTTTGCTATAATTCAGTGCCTACTTTCATATAATATAGTGTGCTGGGGTTCCTGCCTGAAGACTGTAATAGAACCACTTAATATTGCCCAAAAACTGATTCTCAAAGTTATGTATAAGAAAAAATTTACATATCCTACACAGTTACTTTATAAGGAATGTAATATCATGAATTTAAAACAACTATTTATCCTACAAACGTTATGCAGATTTTTTAACAATATTAGTTCTGCTAAAAGAACGCAACAAATTCGTACTACAAGAATTGGCTCTGGTCTGAACATTATGGCAATTCACCCTAAATCCTCATTTGGGCAGAGACATTATTTGTACCAGGCTCCACTTTTATTTAATAGCCTTCCAGATCACATTAAATCGTCAAATTCCTTGTGTACATTTAAAAAGAATGTTAAATTATTTCTGCCATCCGAGGATTTCCAACATATTCTTTCATCTTTGTCCTTTTAAATTGTGGCATAATATTTTGAATAAGTTAATTTTTTTATCCTTTTCTTTTTTAATGTAAATGTTTTTTTCTCTCTTTCTTTCTTCTCTGTTTAAAAAAAAAATAATAGTTTGTTACATTTTTATTGCAATTAAATATCATGGTCACCCTACATGTTTACAGCATTATATTGTAATGAATAGGCTGATAGGTACCATGTAGGTATCCAATTCACAGAAACGTCAATGTAACAATATTGTTATCTTAATATTTGAATTATTTTTTTTTAATATTTGTACTATTTTAAATCTCTTATAATCTTTGTACTATTTTTTTAATATTTTGTAAAATTATTAACCTCAACACAGGCTTGTCCTAGTGAGGTTAAAAATTATAACTTAAAAAAAAGATACAATGTAAAGAAACGATAAATAAATAAATAAATAAATAAATAAAAATAAATATTCCATTTATTTGGATTTTATTGCAATGCGGAAATACCCATCTAACAGAATATTGCTGAGGCCTGGGGAGTTAATTCTTATAAAATTGATCAAAGATTTTCAATAAACGTTTTAATTTTTTAACGGACTTTAATTTGACAGCCTCCATGGTCGAGGGGTAAATTTTATTTGAGATTTATTTATGTTATTTCACAATTAACGCATTAAAAATAATATGCAATATATCAGACACGTTCCAGAGTACTACTTTCAGTATCGCCCTGAAGTATGACTACCTTTCAGATTTGAAACGTTGCTTCAAATGGATTTGGCAGTGTTTGATGACAAGATCTGAATTGCCAGATATTTCGCCACCTTTATTTTCCTTATCTCCTTCCCTTCCTCACTAACTTCGGCCACACAATATACCCCAATTTAGGATGCCATAGTCTCACTCGCTCCAGACGGTTGGGACTTTTGTGCGGATTCACATAAAAATAAATAAAATAAGTTAAAATAATTAAAAAACATAATAATACACACTTAGGCAAGAAATACTACTAAAAACTAAATTGTATACGAGTATTTCTTTCAAAAAGGTCTTAGACTGTAAGCTCATAAGTTCAAATATATAAATACGCAGGTGCTGGCATTTTAGGTAAAAATTTCAAAACGCTTTCAATAATTTTTAGAGTGCACCTTTTGCAGACTTTTCGGTACGTATTTCAATGAATTTAAAAGATCACAGTTTCACGATTTTTGTCGCCACACATTTTACTAAAAAAAGAATTTTGAAATAAATCATTAATTCATAGTATTGCTTGAGTAAGCAGACTAAAAAATGATGTTGTAGAATATTTTTTACAGCTGGAAAAAGAGTAACATTCATGGGTTGCGAATTACCTGACAATATTTGAAAATCTTGTATAACCATAATTATAAGCTGAAGTATGTAAATATAATTAGCCAGGTAAAATATTTAATGAATCTATAATGCTAATAATAGCAATAAGGCGATGCCATACGTAGTAATTCAAAATCATGTGTTTTTGGTTTGAAAATTTGGTCGCCTAGAAATGTTTCAGACGCTTTAATTAAATACTGCGAGTAGAATACACCTTGGCCTTTGAAATAATCGAGTGTTTTTTAGATAAGTCTTTTTATAAGCCCAGAAAAAAATAATGTAAAGGCCTATGAAAACTGCTTTAAAGTTCAAAATATCCTACTTACGAACCTATTTTCGGTTATGATTTTATTGTATAGTGTTGCAAATTAAGTTATTTATAAAATGTTCGAAAAAAAATTAAATATTTATGTCTGGACATCCACAAAATAAAATAAAAGGCACTTTTTGGCAATGTTTTTTTCTTGCATAAATCAAAACAGGCGGATGGTGTTAAGCGGAAATTTTAACCTTATTGCCATCTACGTAAGGGTTGTTATTGATTTTTTTATATCAGTGCCACCTATCGGATCCAAAAACTATCATTCATTTCATGTCGGAACTAACCATACACATTCATAAAATTTCATTGAAATCGAATGGCGGTTTCGGAGATTAGCGTGTACGAATACAGTATCACGTGATTTTTATATATTGAGAATATTATTTTTTTTAATCTACATCTAAACAGGTGTATAAAATTATAAGACTGGTACAAAATTAACAAAGTAAAATTTCGATGTGTATTTATTACTGGTCCCCGGCGTTTGCCCGACCTTTAGACAATATTTTCGATGAGTTGTAAACAGGATTTATCCTCTTATTTTCATAGCCAAGTGTGCGAAATGTCATCTAGAAGTATCAAAATTATTGTTTAAGGGGTGAGAAAAGGGGGTGGGAGATGCTTTATCGAAATGTAGACTCCTATTTTAAAAGTCAAGTTTATAAATTCTTATTAACCTCGGAATGAAATTTTTTTTTTAAAACAAACACTTTTCTTTATTTGTTATATTGTAGAAGATTTTTTATTATTGCTATTACATTTTAAGTTTTAGCTTTATTTAGGAAAAGCACACTTGAGTTGAAATGCCACAAAAGTACGCTCTACTATAAAATTTAATATTCTTTTTTTTATCGGCCAATACAGACAATTTTTAGTACATGTTACAAAATTACACTACCCTAAAGATACAATGTGATTAGAGTCAATTATGTAGTTATTTTTCACCATCGTTCAATGCATCTATTAAAATTATTGCTTCGGCCTAAATTTTCTACAAATATTGACTAAAATTGTCACATTATTTACCACGAGCGATACGAAATACGAACCACGTGTATCGGGTCTAATTAGCAACACCATAACGACAGACATATACTCATCTTGACTTACAGGGTCCATATGGCGGGAAGGAAGTATGGGGTCGTTAGCTGTTAGATTTAACCCAAATCATCCTGCACTCCTGATCCGAATGGGTGACAACCTAAACCATTTATAGCTGCAATGAATTAACGGACGCCTAACAAAACGCATCCATATGGCGCCCCGGCACTCGTTAGAAAAAAGGTGACAGAATGTTAATGTATGCTGACATTAATTTGCACACCGTTCACAAGAACGTGTTTATCATCCTGAGAATGTTTAGATAAAGATATACTGCATACTCGTGTGGGAAACCCACTACACACACTTAACAATTTATGGATAATGTTAAAAAAATAATGGTATTGAAGTGTTATGTTATCATTTGTAACATTATTTTATATTATATGAGTACATAAAACAGGCATGATGGGCCAATTCTAAAAAAGGTACTTTCATGTTTAAAGAGTAATAATCAATTTAACAACAACAATTAACTAAGTAAAAATTAATTAATGACAAACAAGTTAAGTGTAAAAGGTAGAATATGTAAGTAGATAAACAATTTATTATTGGTTGTGTTGATGACACACTGATTTGCAGCTTAATATTGCCCGCCTTTAAAATAAAGTGCTTCATCACGTCATCAGCTTTTTATGTTAAGTGGCAGGATTATTATTTTTTTAATTGTTTAATCGGGTCTATATAAGCGTAGTATTATAATTTGTTAACGTTCGCGGTAAAGAAATATCCCCTATTTGTATGGTACGCTTTAATATTGAAAATTTATTTTATCCTCAATGGTGATTTTCTTGGTGGTGTGTTGTTAATTTGGAATAAAATTTATGATGTATCAACTGAAACGAGCATATATTTTTTTAAAATTTTGTGCAATTTTTAATTTTTTTTTGTAGAACTTAGTTTTCTGCAAACAGCAGATATTTATAAAATGTAATTCTCAAAACTATGTCGTTAATCAAGATTTTAAATAACACGGGTTCAATATGAGGTCCCCGTGAAATTACTGATGTAACAGTCCGCGAAGTACCCTCCTGCAATACCTACTTGTAGTTTTAAATACAACTCTCGAACTGTTTCAGAGTATTTCCATTTATAAGAAACTTTTCCAGCTTCTTGATTAATAGTATTTAGCTGGTCGAAGGCTTGTGATAGTATTTGCGTTGCATTTTGTTATAGCATATTTCACATAAGTAACGTTATAAAAAAATAGTTTAGTCTCAGTTAAAACTATGTATTCACGTTAGAGTAAAAATACTGTAACTTCAATATATGTACCTACATAATTATATAGACGTCGACACTTTTACACTCTCCGACTTTGAATAAAGTTTTTTTTTCTCGTTCTAAATGCGTTATCCTTGTCAAATAACACAAATCCCCATTATGTGCCTGTTTTTCTCAATATTTTATGTTGGCTTGTCAACACTAGTGCGTGCTTTGCGGACGAGAAGTATTTTAAGTTGACGTCCGCCGGTGAATGCGGGCCCAAAGCGTCCGCTAACAACCCAGCCGCTGCCGGTGTGTCAACAAACTAACTCCGATAACCATTAAAACTAGGGTAGGTACCAACTGGATCGGTGACATTAAATAATTTTCTTCATAGAATCGATCTGTGACATCCGTTAGGTGAAAATAATCGGATTAAACTCTGTGAACTGCCAATTTCATATTATGACTATATTATGAGTATCGCCCTTAAAAATCACTATTTTTTTTTTAATGAAAGGAGTGGGCGTAGGAAGCAGGGTAAGAGATGGAACGAGGAAGCTTGGTAAGTAATAATGAAAATTAATTTCCGCCTAAATTTCGGTATAAACATGTACATGTATTGGGTTTGTATTAAGATCGTCCAAAGATCTTGGAACCCTATACATAACGCTAGTAAAAAACATTCTTGATATCTCCGTTCAGCTTTACACAAAATTCATTTATATGAACTTATAAATACATTCTAATTTTCTGATGAATATAAATTGTAAATTACATATATTAATAACATTTCATAATCTAAAATATACAATATTGAAATTACTTAAAACTACCGAATAAACACAGCGAAGAAAAAATGGGATTTTATTATATTTTAAATCATTAATGAACAGCCCTGACCCGGTGACTATGATTAACTATTGCGTATCCAACAAATATTCTCCATGCTCCATTTCATGTTGTTGTTTCTCGCACTAATTTTACGGAAGTACTTAAAATTCTTGTTCAAAGAGTTTTTTTTTGCTCTCTCGACGCATTTAATATCAATAATATTGCTTCCCTCAAAATTCTAATGTACATGCAACATGTAACTATTGTATATATATGTAAAAATTTCGAACCACATAAGTCTTTTTATTACGATTATAAGATTATTATGTATTTATATTATATATTTTACGACCTTGTACTATTTATATATTTTTTTAAATTATGTAAAAGTCCAATGGGCGTCTAAACAAATAAATAAATGTACAAAATGTTTGTCTAACCCATATTACTGTTTCAATAATTAATAAGTTTGACGGCTTCCGGGGTCGAAGGGTAGGTTTCTCGATTTGAAATTCGAAGGTCGCGGGCTCAAATAAATTTTATTTGATGATTTTTTAAATTTTACATTGCATTTTATATTTGGTCATTGTCAGTTATTTAACGTTTTTTAAGAATCATCTTTATGTTAGTTTTCTGTGTAATTTCTATTTGACCGATAGCTGAGTCTGTTGCTCCTCCTCAAGCAATTATACAATTATATTCTATAATGGATTGATAATATATTGTTTTTGTTTGTTTTAATAAAAATATTTTACGTTTCTTACGTTCAGGAAATGTGTATTGTTTTGAGGAGTTCACTTTTAATCTGTTTGATGTGATGTGTCCATCTAAGGTTATGTTATATATTTCATTTGGTCAGTGTTTTCGAGAGTGTGTTCATATGGTGTTTGTCTTATTTTTCATTAAAAAAATATCCTAGTATACTTACGGCACGTTCCGGGGTGGAAGATACTCTCAGTATCGCCCTGGTGTAAGACCACCGTTTAGAATGAAATGACTGAACTCGAAAATTGCTTTCGCCGGGTTTTGTGACCAGATTTGAATAGTTAAGTACTCCCCCAGCTTTTTCTTCCCGTATCCTTTCCTTCCCCACTATCAACCTCACAACATACCCCAATTGAGGAAGCTATAGTCTCATTGGCTCTAGATGGTTCAGACCAGTCTGGAATCTTGTGTAAAAATGAAAACATTTTTATATACTAAAACTTTTTTAATCTTTAAAGTTTACAGTATTAATAACCCAAATTAAACGGCCTCCGCAATAGTCAAACCCGAAAAATATAAAAACAAAAAAAAAGTATATATGTAGCCCATAAAAAGTTTAACTCACCATCATGTCACTTATTACTAGAAATTCGTCGCATTCTCGTTCTCAAATTAATATGATGATATTGTCTTCGGCGTCATCCATTGCCTTTAGACGACCATTATTTGGACGCTCCGTCAGGCGTCGCGCATCGTTCGACTGCTTTATTAAACGCCGCGCGCCGCTACGCCCGCCTCTGCAATGACACCGCCATAAGACATATCGTAAAACTAAACAACCGATCGCCCGAATATTTGGGGTTATTCTGGTTTTTTCGGTATGCTTTTTTGGTAGGGGAGATGTTTTTTGTCGGCAGTGGGAATATCGTAAACTTTTTTAAGCGCAATTTGTGAAACGATGTACGTGTGCATGTGTGTAATTAATTTATACGTGTGATTGTGAAACTAGCGTATACAATAGGTAGGTACCTTTTTTTAAAGTTATATTGATTTAATTACATTAAATTAATGGTAGGTCAATATTACCTATCTATCTACCTGAAACACATTGGTGAGAAATTTGAAGAGTGTAAAAATAAAGTTGTTTAAAGTGGAAAACAAGCAAATCTGGTAAATATAAAGTAATCGTAATTATATGCAACAAATATAAACTATGATTCCTGCAAATAATACCTTCATTGTTCTTGATATTAAATAATGTACGACTACTATAATACGGGCATCAACCTAGGTATTGGACTTGAGAAAATCACCAAAATTGTAATCTTATTTATAAAAATTTAAAAAAAGTTAGAAGTATTTTTTTCTTAGCAAAAGAACAAAACACTTAAATTTACTAAGAAACAAATATTCCAAAAATAAAAATTTGTTGAGGGACTTATTTTTTTTAGTGGAATAACGTGTTGAATTGAACCACAAATTGTAATTGGTAGCTCTCAATCGAAGTATGATATGGTGTATGTTGATATGGTCGAATTACCTCAGTCGTCAGAGCACTTCCCTGGCAAATGAGAGGTCCAAGGTTCAATCCCTACAAGCGACTGAATATTTTTCTGTCTTTTTTAGTTCACATCTTTCGTTTGGGAACCGGTAATATTGTCTTCAATGATCAAATGTAATAGTTATTTTAAATGTTCAAAATGAAAAATTACTGTACAATACGACAAAATAAAAGTGTTTCCTTTCAAAAGAAGTCAAAATCAAAAAACTCATTGTTGCAAAGAGTGGTTAAGATTTTCCACGAAATACCGACCAATGTTAAAGAAGAGGAAAATGTATTAAAATGTTGAAAAGATGTGACTTAATACATTAATGGTTATGTATACCTTTTGTATATTGTAAACTTTAATTTGTAATATTAAAAACTTTACTTAATTTGTGATTTGAAACGAAAAAGGCTATAATACAAAATAAAATTAACTCAAAAAAAAATATATATTTATTCCTACTTAGTACACATATTATACACAACCGTACCAACAATTATATAAACATTGCTGAGTTTTTATAACTGCCTTAAATTATTTTATTTATATTACCTACGTCACTTTAATTTAATTTATTTCTTAAATTTCATTTAAATTCGTTTAATTAACATAATTTAAATACAGTAAATTTTTATTAACATGCATAATTTGTCACATAAAATGGGGATCTGAGCACGGGTAAAGCCAAAACCACTTAGATCACAAGGTCGGGACACTGAATCAAATCAGCCTACGAAGCATGCGAACCTCCTAATAATGATTTTTTATTTATTTTTTAAACTAACAATAACATTTTAAGATGTTTTAATAAGTAGGAATAAATTTAAAAAAAATTTAAATCAACATTTTTTGTGAAATCCCATGGAAGTTAGGAGGCTGCTTCGAATGAGTGTACCGGCCTTGTATCTAGGAGGTTTTGGTAAAGCACCCACTGCGGCTCACATTACGAATACCAAATAATATTTTATAAAAAATATACTTCTGTATTAATTTGATATAAATAAATCTGAAATATTCTACCAGAGCGATGCTGAGTATAAGTATTAAGGCGATGCCATACGTAGTAATGCAAAATCATGTGATTTTGGTTTGAAAATTTGGTCGCCTAGAAATTTTTCAGGTGCTTCCATTAAATTCTGCGAGTAGAATACATCTTGGCCTTTAAAACGATCGAGTATTTTTTAGATAAGTCTTTTTATAAGCCCAGAAAAAAATAATGTATAATACCTATGAAAACTGCTTTAAAGTTCAAAATCTCCTACTTACGAACCCATTTTCGGTTATTATTTTATTGTATAATGTGGAAAATTGAGTTATTTATAAAATGATCGAAAAAAAAATTATGTGTTTTTGGTTTAAAAATTTGGTCGCCCAGAAATGTTTCAGATGCTTTAATTAAATACTGCGAGTAGAATACATCTTGGCCTTTGAAATAATCGAATATTTTCGTCTTTTTATAAGCCCAGAAAAAAATAATGTATAGGCCAATGAAAACAACTTTAAAGTTCAAAATCTCCTACTTACGAACCTATTTTCGTTTATGGTTTTATTGTATAATGTTGCAAATTAAGTTATTTATAAAATGATCGAAAAACATTTAAATATTTATGCCGGAACATCCACAAAATAAAATAAAAGGCACTTTTTGGCCATGTTTTTTTCTTGCATAAATCAAAACAGGCGGATGGTGTTAAGCGGGAATTTAAACTTTATCGCCATCTACGTAAGGGTTGTTATTGATAGCGGCTCAATTTAAAATATTACACGACGTAGTGCATCGCCTTAAGTGTATCAGCCTCATGGACACAACTGAACTGGTTGATTTCACCTTAACCACTCGAGTGATATTTGGCATTTTATGCCGAATTTGCAAAATGACCTGAGTGATCGCATGCCATTTTTGACTCGCAGAATATTTTTATTTTATAAATCCTAAAAGTGTAGGAGAAACAGTTAAATAAATTTGAATTCATTGTCTAAATACTACCATAATAAGTTTATATGTCTCCGTATTAAAATTCAGAGGCATGGTTTTTTTAAATGAGGATGAGAAATTTCAAAGTTAAAGCAAATCACTCAACTCATAATGTTTCAGTTATTGACGCTAGCACTCGAGGTTAAGCTCGCCTACCAGTGACGTCTTCCACGGACTAAACTGTCCCTCTAATTACCCACTGACAGTAGCAAAGCAGTAGCCTAGTACTGCCCCGGCAGCCGCTGTAGCAGCGAGCGGCGATCGATGCAATCGGCGCCTATCGCCGCCCAGCAACCAAATACTCATCCTCAATTACTATTAGTGCATTCTCACAGCGCTTTAATGTGAGTTAATGAACATTTGCGTGCGTGCTTAAGACGGCATAATTTAGGCATTCAGAGGCAGGGACATAAAACGTCTCGGATGGGACGCGCCGCGGTGGCAAAAGCGATAATTACTCGCCTGGAATTTTTCGGCCATTTTCGGCGCCGAATAACGAAGACAGCCTCTTATGGCGATATTAATACCGATTACAGACATTCCTGGTTGTTGAATGATTATTATTTGTAAAAATAAAATAATTCTGGTTCACAAGAAAACAGAAAACGATATCCAAAGCTGTTCCACACAGTCCAGTTGATTAAAAAATGTTAATGTAGTAAAAACATAAAATTAATATCAGATACGGAATGAAACACAGTATAGCATGTTCCTAGCATGGTAGTGGTAGCAATTCTCAATTACTCTAATAAACAGTACACTGAATAAAGAAAAAAATCGAAAAAATAAATAATAAAAAGAAAAAAATAAAACAGAATATTGTTAACCTAAAAAGGGTAAATCTTCTGGGAGACTCTGCTCTCCACAAACTTATAATTTTTTTTCATGTATTTAAAATTTTAAAATATATAACAATTCATCTTTGACTTCGTTATAGATGATTGTCTACATATGTTTTTAAATTTTATATACATATGACAATAAATCTAAATAATTGTATAAAATTAATAATTTTTATATAGTTATTTCTTCGCTGGTGAATATAAAACGTCTAATAGAATTATCCCCGTATCTTCATTGTAATAAGTTCTCATAATTGACGTAAATGGGATACATTATCATGAATACAGGATTAAGTGAATCCCTTCACTGAGCCTACACTACATTTCAAACTGAGTGATTTCTTCTGACATTTTTACACTTTAATAAATATATTACTTGTATTAACGAACATACATTTTATAAAGCCGTCGACATAACACATATACATTGTACATAATTAAAAGTAGGTACCTACACAATGGCGGGTTATGTAATATTACCTAGTTGCATCTGATAAACAAATAATTTTTAAGTAAGCCGCAAAATACTTATTAATAATATGCTAGTTATATTTTCTGTGAACGACCATAATTCAGATTTAAATGGTGACCAGTTCTGAATTGCTAAGTACGTCTCATCTTTCTACCTTCTACCTTCTACCTTCTACCTTCTACCTTCTACCTTCTACCTTCTACCTTCTACCTTCTACCTTCTACCTTCTACCTTCTACCTTCTACCTTCTACCTTCTACCTTCTACCTTCTACCTTCTACCTTCTACCTTCTACCTTCTACCTTCTACCTTCTACCTTCTACCTTCTACCTTCTACCTTCTACCTTCTACCTTCTACCTTCTACCTTCTACCTTCTACCTTCTACCTTCTACCTTCTACCTTCTACCTTCTACCTTCTACCTTCTACCTTCTACCTTCTACCTTCTACCTTCTACCTTCTACCTTCTACCTTCTACCTTCTACCTTCTACCTTCTACCTCCTACCTCCTACCTCCTACCTCCTACCTCCTACCTTCTACCTTCTACCTTCTACCTTCTACCTTCTACCTTCTACCTTCTACCTTCTACCTTCTACCTTCTACCTTCTACCTTCTACCTTCTACCTTCTACCTTCTACCTTCTACCTTCTACCTTCTACCTTCTACCTTCTACCTTCTACCTTCTACCTTCTACCTTCTACCTTCTACCTTCTACCTTCTACCTTCTACCTTCTACCTTCTACCTTCTACCTTCTACCTTCTACCTTCTACCTTCTACCTTCTACCTTCTACCTTCTACCTTCTACCTTCTACCTTCTACCTTCTACCTTCTACCTTCTACCTTCTACCTTCTACCTTCTACCTTCTACCTTCTACCTTCTACCTTCTACCTTCTACCTTCTACCTTATACTTTCTACCTTCTACTTTCTACTACCTTCAGTCTCACAACATACCCAAATTGGGGATGCCGTAGTATTACTGGCTCCAGACGGTTGGGAGCTGTTGGGACTCTTGGGCGGTATTAACATAAAAAAATCTCTGCACTGAAATGAGATACGGAGCCGAATAAAATAAAAGTTTATTCCAGAATGTATACAGGGGTAGTGCAATGCAATAAATTCCACATATTAAAATAACAGACAAATAATAATAATAAACAGATAGGAAATGTGGAATAGAAGTGAATCATGTGTGCAAGCAGACTTTTATGGAAGATATTTGAACATATCCCATCTCCATAGGGCCATCAGGGGGAACTCCTTCCAGGCAACCATGGCAGTGATGATGGTGTTATTTGATTGGCGTAGTCTACGCCGTAAGCTTCCCACGTGGCGCGGGAGAAGCGCTCTGAAAAAGTGCACTTGTCGCTCAAAGAACATTTCCGTAGCGCTGCAGTATCTCGGTAGGCGGAATAGTGATTTTTAGCTTATGCCATTGGGATGCTGTGTAATCTAACCACAGTTTATTATATAATGTATGTTTTCATAACCCCGAGCAACGCCGGGCACATGTCATTTAAAGTTATATTGTGTGTTTTTATTGTTTGTAAGTTTGATTGCGAAAAGGATTTTGGTTTGACCGACTACAATTTCTAAGAATCTAAAAAAAATAAAATTGTTTTTTAAGTGATTAAAATTCTTACGAAATAAATTAAGTATATAAGACATGAAGGTATTTCGTCGTTATTCTCTCAGACATCAGCAGAATTTGGAGTCAACATGATTTTAAAGTCGTTTTAAATTAATTAATTAAAATTCGCGAGGCCTGAATCCTGAATGAATCCGGTCGTGGGAACATTTCTCTGAATGTGTAGAAGTTATCCAGGATCACAACCAACAAGCTCATTCGTTATCGTCTCCAATGAAAAGAAGGTGCATTTCTTGGCTAATAAGCATGGCTGTAATGTATGCATTTGACCAGTACCAGGCTAGCTTTGTACCGCGATAACGCCGGTCGTTAATGGTCAGTTAGTCGGTGGTAATAGCCAATAATTAAGTGTACCTACCTCTGCTAGATAGAGGAGCAATTTATAGTCGATTTTTGTATTATATACATGCGGAGGAGGGATTCAACGATGAAGATTATTTTGTAGGGTAAATTATAGGGAGTTTACATCTCCCGAAAATAATAACAACATTACTTTTACCCACATTTGTGTGAGACTGGTATCACTGTAAACTTGCGCGCGATTCCTCGCGTGGCAAATATTTCATTCTCTCTCCAGTGGTCTAGCCACTGGTTCTGCCCTAAATCTCTCCTAACGTACGCGATCTGTTTTATTCATAAAATTATTGTAACGTTAGTTTTGTTAACATAAAAACTAAATTGAAAATATTCGATTTCTCATTTTTACACACCGAGAGTAATCACGCAACCTTGGATTCTGTGGATTGGAGAACCATAGAATCATTAAGCCAACAACCCATTTAAATAGGCGATAATCACAATCTTCCAAAATTTGTAAGAACCACATAGTATTACAGTGTACACACTTATGAGTGTGTTTGTATTTAAATTTGTATGTACGCATCTATTTATGTGTATACGTATGTATGTATGTGTATTTAAATGTATGCATGTATGCGTATACATATTACATATATATATAATATATTAATAAGTATGTAAGTTTCTTCCTAATAATTGATTTCGATCCTCCTTGTTTTTATATACATTCTTGTAATTAAATTTATTATTACTGTAACTAACCAATTACTATTACACAAATAATATTGAGATGAATGTTGTGCTCACCTATAATTAGAAACATCATTATAACCATGTATAAATGTAAATTACTGTTAAAATTATGTGATGTTTTCTGTTGGCGAGCCAATAAATAAATAAAATAAAATAAAAAATAAAATTAGAGGGTAGCCCCAGAAGCCTTGTTCAAAATCCTTGATCCGTTTGATGTTTCAGGGAAATCCTGTTACCTACCTGTATTATGTTATTATATGCGAGATTTTTATATAGATATGCAGTCTTTCCTCAAAAAAAACTTCTTCATCGCATCCCCAAATATGACAACTTGTGTAGAGTTAATATAAAAAATATTATAATTGAAGTAGAAGTTAATATTATGTACTAATAAATCTAAATTAAATAAAAATATGGGAACAAATTAGTACATGCAAGATAATATTGTTAATTCTGAATTTGAAATATGATATCGACAAATATGAAGTTTAATAATTAGATCTCAATGGCCGAGTGGTTAGAGGCGTTGTTCCGATAAGATCAAAATCCTGGGTTCGATTCTCAGTTGAGTCCGTTACCTTTTCATTTTTCTATGTCTTTTTCTGTTTCATATTTCGTTTAGATTTATTAGTAGGTATATCCATTTTCTTCAATGATATATTACATTAATGGGAATAATTAAAACAAAACTTTAGCTATACTTATTTATTACGGTAACCGGGCAACCTAGGACAGTGGCTATTCAATGCACTTCAATACTCTTGAAAAATGGTATAAAATTCTATCAATTATCAAGTGTGCATTTTCATGAAATGTATGAAAAAAAAAACTAGCTTAAATAGGTTACGTTAGATTAGATTTGTAAGTCTTTGACCCATCACTCTTAATGACTTTATCACTTTTTGTGTTATAAAATGTTTTGAATTGTCACTGTCCTGAATTGCCATGGAATCGTTTATCACATAACCAGGTCGGACAGGTCAGTTTTTTCAAAGCTATTAAGGCGATGCACTACGTCGTGTAATATTTTAAGCCGCTATCAATAACACCCCTTATGAAGATAGCAATAAGGTTTAAATTCCCGCTTAACACCATCGGCCTGTTTTGATTAATGCAAAAAAAAAACATGGCCAAAAAGTGCATTTTATTTTATTTTGTGGATGTTCAGGCATAAATATTTAATTTTTTTCCGATCATTTAAAAAAAAACTTAATTTGCCACACTATACAACAAAATCATTACAGTTAATGGGTTCGTAAGTAGGATATTTTGAATGTTAAAGCAGTTTTCATAAGCCTTATACATTATTTTTTTTCTGGGCTTATAAAAAGATTTATGTAAAAAATACTCGATTGTTTCAAAGGCCAAAATGTAATCTACTCGCGGTATTTATTTAAAGCATCTGAAACATTTCTAGGCGACCAAATTATAAAACCAAAAACACATGATTTTGCATTACTACGTAGTGCATCGCCTTAATCAGTTTGTCCAAAGTCCTTCAACTTTTATATATTGTTGAATTTGCAGGCTATTTTTCACTCATATTACTTATTCTATGCAACTGCACGATGAAACTTTTTTTGTTCTGAGGGAACCTTATCAAGGTAATAACGGGTAGGAAGAATAATTCCCTCGTGGCATTTGTGTGAAAATATTATTCTTGATTTTCGATGTTTGTTCCAAATTTTAGTTATTTTGTAAGTAGATGAGTATTTTAATCGTTTCGCGGATTCGAGGATGTTGTTTGTTTTTATTTCTTCAGAGTTATTCAATCAGAACATCGTAATAACGATAAAGATTTTTCAGTTTTAGAACAGGAAAACTAACCTGAAATTATTACTTCTTGTACTGCTTTTTTTTATTGATTTTAAGCAATTTTTAATCAGAGATTACCACCAAATCTAAATCAACTACAGATTTTTTATGATGTCGTGAAAATATGTATAATAAATGTAACGAATCACCGCAAAGGATCAACAGCAAGTCCGCCGCACCGTCATGTGAGTCAACTAGCTAATGGGTTGTACCTATTCTGTATTTGCCTTGTACATGCGATCACAGGGAAGCCGGTATCCAGTTAAACGGTCTGAATCGCCGTATAAATATGCGCGTGAATGGTCGGGGGTCGAACTAAAGCCTGCGCGCTGAATAATGTCCCAGGGAAATGCTTCGTGCTCCGCTGAATGCCCCTCGCTCCTCGGTCCATGCTCCGTACGAAGGATCCACCTCGATACCGCCGGTGCTGTATACGGATATTTTCAATTAGAAGAATGATTCTGGACAGACGTGGACATCATTTAGGCGTGGGAAGTTTAACGATGTCCGATCTTAAGTTTATACTACTTGCTTGGTAGGTACTAAGCACTAACTATTAATTCGATAAATTCCCAGCCTTGAAGAGTTACCATGGTTGTTCTTTTTCGACCTTACAATTTCTGGATAAAAATTTTTTTTTTCTAAATAAATAGGTAATAATGACAAAAATAAAAAAGTTTTCCGCTTAAGGTGGCGAGTATATTTTATTTGCATGAAAAGCCTTAACATACTACAAGTTAATGCATTAATAAAATGAATAATCGAAAAAAAACTGCACGCTGACAGAGATATTTAAAGAAGGGTCGCAGGTAACTCTAATAAAACATTGTCCAAAGAAGTGAAATTAGCAATCCACAATGGAGTGATGATACCTACCATGATGGATGGAAGTGAGGCATGGAACTGGCAGAGAAAGGATGAAAGTAGATTGCATGCTGTTGAAATGAGATCCCTGAGGCGTATTTGTGGTAAAACCAGGAATGATCGTGTGAGAAATGTGGAGATCCGCAAAGAGTGCAAGTCTGATGTAAGCGTAGTGAATAAGATTAAGAAAGGGACGCTTAGATGGCTTGGGCATGTAGAGCGAATGAGCGAAGAAAGGAGTGTAAGGAGGATATATGGTGCAAATGCAAATGGTAGCAGAAGTCGGGGACGCCCGAGGAAGACAGGGCACGATCAAGTGAATCAGATACTCTAGTCGGGCCATGTCAAGAGTCATAATAATAGAAGAGTATGTATAAGACGATGTATGATTGTAAATGAGGCAAGAAGTGTGTGCTAAGACCGAGTTGTTTGGCGGTTCGTCCCCTCTGCCTAAAAGGAAAAAGGCGTGATGGTTAGATAGTTAGTCAGTTTGTTATAATGTAAATTAAAATGCTGGATTAAAAAACTATGTCTCATGAAATCTTTGTGTGGTACCTGCCAACCGTAATTTTATTTTTTTTTACTTCCCGTATTTTTTTATATTTTCTGATAGTAATGCATGTGGACGTGTACAACAATCGTTTTATTGTTTTTGAACATTTTTGCCTTAGAATCATTCCAATTTCCTTCAGTTTGTTACTTTGTTCACTGATGTTGAAAACAACAAAAATTATTAAATTCATCCTAAGTTTCAAACCTATAATAATATTTATTTTATACTTGTGTAGCGCCGTTTAAGCGCTGTAAAAATATATAATATATTTCTACAATGCTCCATGTTATTACTAACTATAGACTGGTCAAACTATTATCCATTTATGTCTAACAAATTGCATCCACCGGTTCGTCGATCACTTATACAAAGGGTTTCATGATAACTCAACACAGTGACAATTCAACACACTTTTAAAAAGAGATATAAAGCTATTAGAAACGATGATTTTTTTTATATTAACCTAACCTAACCTAACCTACATAACCCATTTAATAACGTTTTTGTTTCATCACTTTCCATGACTTTATATAACTTTTTAAAGATGTGATGAATTATCATTGTGATGATTTATCCGGTTACCAATACAAAGCTATATGTACAATGTATTTAATTGATGAACCTGATCCTAGAATGTACATATGTCACTATTCTTATTTATTTATATTTCGAACAGGCAGATAATAGATAGATAATTTTTGTTATATTTCATTATTATTTCTTTTATATAGTTTTGTCTTTAATACTTGTGGAAGCTGTTTTGCATTTCGAGGGCATTGTCAAACTGTCTGTAACTGGAAATATCAATTCAGTTCAACAATTATGTTGATCCGCCTACTACAATAATCCTAAAAGTATAAGCTTAATCGAGAGATCAATTTTTAAGTTTGTAAAATATATTTCTCTGTTAAAGTTCGTTAGTATTTCAAAGATCATCTTTAAAGTGAAACAAAAATACACAGTCGGTCATATAGGTCTGCCTACAATTCAGATTATGATCGTTGGTCAAAAGTTTGCGTCATAATTGAATGAAAATTTCAACATCTTCGTTGAAATATTGTGACTTATCCCCATGATTAAATTAGAAGATATTGTGTGATACGATGACAAATAACACCCCGGGTACTGGATAAAATTTAAAAACAGTAAATAATTATCATTTGAATATGAATTGTTCACTTTTAAAGGTCAGAGGTTTAAGTCCATATTTCAACTGTTTAACTATCCCGCAGCCAAGTGGAGGAGTAGGTAGTACCAAAATTACTATCCTCCTTATATTAGCTTAAATACTTGACATATCATTTTAGTATTTTACGTATTTCTGTGCAAATACATAAGTAACCATTAATAATTGGGATTTCTATAGTTTAAAATGCCCATAAGAAAGAAAAATCGTTGGGTCGTCGGAAGAAACATTTTGTTGGCATCTTGGTCTGTCAAGAGTTAAGTTTGACTAATATTTACCTGTCTAAAATATGTCTTCGGTACCTATCATTCAATTGTATTTACAAATTAGTAATCTTGCAACTGTCAGATTAAATATAACTGATTGCTTAATAATGTCTATATCGCTTCATAAACAGTTTACAAAGCTAAGAACTAATTAAAATAGTAATTCAAGTAGGTAAAATATTTAGCTACGGACGTATAGGTATTACATCTTGTACAGAGTATGCATGCAGTTGTCATTACTTTCACAGATATAGTAGATGTGTTCAACTGAGCGGAAAATAAGAAGACTATAATAACATACCTTAAAAGTGATAATAATTAAGGTTAGCATAATATAGGGTTTTCCAATAAGAGGTTTTATTTTCAATAGCCCGCTATTTCGGTAGATGTTACTTTTGAAGCTGTCATTTTTTAACATTTGACAAGTGAAAACTACGCCACTAATAAAAATGGAACGATACACGCTTCAACAACGCATTGAAATTATTCAAATTAACTTGAGTGAATCAAATGCAAATCATCTTGAGTGATGAGGCCCATTTCCACCTCGGTGGCTTCGTCAACAAGCAAAATTGTCGCATCTGGGGCTCGGAAAACCCAAGAGTTATTGTTGAAAAGCCTCTCTTTTCTCAACGTGTGACTGTTTGGTGCGATTTATGGTCCGGGGGAGTCATTGGACCTTATTTTTTCTAAAATGAGGCTGGAGCAACAGTTACGGTGAATGGATTGCGCTATCGAGAGATGATTGATGATTTTTTATGGCTGGAATTGGATGGTATTGATCTGGATAACGTTTATTTTCAACATTACGTGCCACACAAGCAACGAAACCATTGATCTTTTACGATTGAATATCAAAATAACACCTCTTATTGGAAAACCCTGTACTATTTGAAAGGTATCAAATTTTCCTTCATGATTACTGTTCCACAAAATATACAGTTATAATAAATAAGTTAATAATTATCTACAAGGTTTAATAGTATTTTATTGTATAAACGATATAAAAAGCGAGATGACAGTTTCCTTGCGGATTCCCTAAAGTTTTTTTTTTTAAATTTCATATTCTACGATTTTTCGACCTTTGAAGCAAAAATGAATGGGTTTATTTTAAAACTTTTTTTCGGATTTGAAATAAAAATATTCCAATTTCTATATATTAATGTATATTTAAAACGCAAAATTTAAAACATGATTTTACCTTTTGTCTAAAAATGATATTTGTTTCTACAACATCTTCAAAAATAGTTCATTTAATATACCTTGGAAATTTGATGAGAAATTTCAAGTTTGTACAACGAATAAACTACCCTCTTCTGCTGTATAAACAATGTATGTAACTTATTTATGGCTGTTCAACATCAGTTTAGACAATTTTAGTTTATTAATAAGATTTTCTCTTTTTTTTATCTATTATATGAAATTTACACCACCTTTGTTAGTAAAGCCGTTAGTATTTTATTGTAGAAACAACATTATATTATTTATTAGTTAGTTATTTGACGTGAACAGTGAATAATTATTACTTCGCAAATAGTGCTCCTAGATTTTTTTATATTTTAAACTCAAACATGCACAAGTATTTGTAACCATATCGTCAATTTTGTGGAAAGAGATGAAAGTAATATCAGTACTAATATTAAACGTTGCTCGCATCAAAAAAATATGTTAGGTAAATGCACAAATGACCAATCATTATTTCAGTCGTCTGCGTCTGCTGGTCTGCATTGGAAAAGTACCATAAAAAGTTTGGCCACATGTAAGAAGGCATTTTCTACCACTGCGGCGGTATTCTAAAGTAAAGATTCTTAATTCGTTCAGAATTACTTATTATCCCCGCTTGTCTTCTTCAAGTCGCCATACCTACACGTAAGCAGGCCCGTACTTCAATGCAAAAGTAAAATTGCCCGAAAAAAAAATATGTCACGCTTGTCTCATCAATAAATAAAGCTTTGTTTTAATTAGCTTTTTGTCCCGATAGCATGACAGATGGTTAGTTTTACTAATAGATATTAAGAATCTGCCCCTAGATAGGGGCAGATTCCGAAATATGATAAATTAGTGATGTGCCTGTTAAGTTAGAAAATATAAATATATATATATATATATATATATTTTAAATAAATTTAAAATAAATCAAATTTAATAACATTATAATAACATTATTAAATTTGATTTATTTTAAATTTATTTAAAAAAATTAAATGGAGTTCTACGAATTAAACACCAAAACAATAAATAGAAAATATTTCATGATAATTTACTACAGGTATTTGGCATGCCAAAGGGATCTGTTATTGGTTCATCTATTTGTATTGATCAACAGTGTGAGTTTTTTTACGGATTAGTTAGAAATTATCTTTTCCTATATAGGTACCTACCAGAATCCTGGGCATGAGACCTACCTATAAAACGTACAATAATAACCTTATATTGAGTGACATCGCTGTGCAATAATCTGATGCAAATCTTTGTAGTGAACGAGAAAACCACGTAGGAGTGTTAAACATTACAATAGTGTCCTTGCCCATGAGAACTGTGAGTATCTTCAATATAGTCTTATGCCATCTTCTTGTTCCAATTGTCCTTTTGGTATTTCTAACAGGATCTCTATCCATAGTTCAATATTGACCCTAGATGAAAGCAGTTTGAAATGTGCGTATCATCTGTTCACTCGAAAAAGAAAATTTATCGTCATAAAATATAATAAACCAAAATGTTTAGAATAAGAGTTTTATATTTTTAGACTGCTTAACTTGTTGTTATCTTCAGAACTTCAGATTACTGCAACAACATCTTTGCTGACAACAAACTAAAAACGTGTTGATTTTTTAAGTTCTCGATTTTGTTCTCTTTCATCACAGTCACAGAGGAAATTTCACTATATAATGTGCCTTTACTTGGATAATAATACGCGGAGGAAAAGACTAAGCTCAGACAAAGTTAAAAAAAATCCTCCTTGCTTCATCCACATTCAAACATACGCTTCTGTGATTTTGACTATCATCATTGCCTGACTAAAGTATTTGGTTCACTGTCTTCCTCTGGCGTCCACAACTTCTTTTACTATTCACATTTCCATCAAATATATATTCTCAACATTAATAATAATAATAATAATTTCTGCTACTGGCATTATACCTAGCTCTATCATTAAAAATTTAGGCGTATTTGATCTATCAAAAAAATTGTATATAAAAATGAAAAAATCAGTCATTTTAAATACATGTAAGATAACGAAAGATTTTTTAAATATTTATGTTGAGGGATCAGTAGGATTTATAGGCCCTGTTAGGAGTTCTACCGAGCCGAACCCTCTGATATGAAAATATCTGGAGTCGGTGAATTATTTTCCCATTTGATTTCTTGTGAGTTGACGTGTTGTTCTTGTATTGTTTTGTATTTATTTCGCTTAAATAATGCACTTGCATAATGTTGATTGACTAAATGATCATTTGTGGAAAAGTGTGTGGAAGGGCTTAGTTTTTCCTATGGGGAAGATTTAACCCGGACATAACTTTGGAAACAAAAAAGAAATCATATTTGTATGATTTTTATAGAGCCGTTTTGTGCAAAATCACCTCGAAGACCCTTTCTACGTTCATCGACTATTCATGCCTATACCTTCCATGCGTCATTTTCTTAATATTACTTATACGCTTACATCACCAAGCCTTACATTTCTTGCAAATTTCATCAATTTCACACGATCGCACACCGTTAAACCGCACATACGTCTTAGGAAACTCATTTCCACATTACTCAGTATATTTTTGTCCTTCTTTTGGAAATTCCATGCCTTACTGCTATACATCAGGGTTAAGATCAGCACGTCATTTGTGCTGGAGTGTTAAGTACATGATAGGCATAAACAAAATTTGGTAAATATGTAAATAAAACTGACTAACAATTTAAAAGTTTTCAAGTTCGTTGTGTTCCGTGCGTAAGACGTCCGTCGGCCCGGTTCGCCTCTGTCCGGCAGCGATAAACAAAACACGTTCCGTCGGCCATGTTCCTCCGCCATTCTGGCCGCTGATTGGCTGGACGACGGCCGACCACGCCTATCCATTTTTATTTACATTTTATAAAGCATTTTAGGCGCCAAAACGGATAAAAAGCAGGCGCGGATTCGAGGCTGGCTGGTGACCTAGACGTCGCTGGTCACCGACTGACCCGCAGGAGATCTGACCAGACCTCAAAGAATACCTCAAAAGAGTTATCTCGCTGCAGTATCCACTTGACAATTCCAATCAATTGAAGATTGGTTACATATATAAACAGTTTTATTCAAAAATAAACTGAATATGTACAGCAGTTTATACCTATGTAGGTAAGTATTGCTAGATGATATAAACTAGGCCCGTATCAAATTTCATAAGTGTTGTTTGATATCTTCTAGGTACTTATAAATCTGTGATATTAGACTTGGATGTACAAGAAATTTTAATTACTACTGGAATGGGTATACAATAACACAGGATATTATAATTTTAAACCAAGAACATTAAGTTTGAACAATGAAATAAGTAAACAATCAAATTCCATTCATTCAAAAATTTGTTTGTGTTTCCAAATATAAAAAATATGAATAGTTACACAAGTCGGACCAAAATCAAGGATCAATCCGTTACGAGTTATCAAGTATCAGGTGATCAGTTCATTGAGTAACTATTATTAAAATAATTTTTAGATTTTCTAGGGTTTTTTCGTATAATAATAATGATTGGAATATTCACCTCAAGAGCGCGTATCCTTCCTGGCTTTCTTCCTTCTATGAAACCTGGGGATTTTTATAGCTAACCTCGCTTTATGGGACCGAAATGTGAAGTTTTCTATTTTTCAAATATAAAAATACAAATGCCAAAATAAACTTCGAAAAGGTCATAATCTAAAATGATGAAGGTCGTGTCTTATCTACCAAGATCTTATTTGGGGAATCAATTGATTTTCTACGTCTTTTTTTAAAATAATGACTCTGGCCTAATCATAAATGCAAAAAAAACTAAATTGATACACATTAGATCACCCAATGCCAAGGTAAATACTATTATACCCGAAATTAAAACACACAATTCAGATTGCCTACATGTTGGTATCCCTGCGTTGTGTACATGTGAAAATATTGAACTGGTTAAAAAATATGTTTATTTAGGTGTTATTATTGATTGTTTTTTCAAATGGGATTTACAGATAAATAAAGTCTGTGAACGACTGAGATCTATTATTAGTAGATTATATAAATTAAAATTTTATGTTCCAATATGCACACTTCGAATAATTTATTTATCACTAGCTGAATCTATCATAAGGTATGGAATTACAGCTTGGGGATTTTCCTCTAAAACAAATATAAATCATGTTCAAGCAGTTCAAAATTCTCTTGTTAAATTATTAGCTCATAAAAGTTTATATGAACAAAGGCATAATGTTCCACACCTTTATCAAAATCTGAAAATCCTCTCGGTAAGAGCAATTATGTGGTATAAAATAATTTTTCAGCACATAAATAGCCCTATGTACATAAATAGACTGGAACACACTTACAATACTCGATTTACATTAAATGAAGGACTAATCGTACCAAAGCATGTAAACAAATATGGAAAAAGAACGCTAGACTACATGATACCAAATTGTTTAAATATGTTACCTGCAGAAATCAAAAAATGTACAAATATAAAAAGAAATTTTTTGTTGAAAAATTGGCTAGCTGAAAGAAATAGTTTTTACTAGACTCTAATACAAACTATTTCTAACTGCATACGCTTTAATTGTTTTTTGTTTTTATTTTTATTGTATTACACCTCTCATGATATGAATGTATACATTTGATATAATCTGTTTAAGTTAAAAGCACCCAATGACAAACTACTTTAAAGTAGTTTATTGGGACTTTTTGATTTTTGTATATTATTTTGATATTAAATAAAAAAAAAATAAAAAAATAAAAAAAAATAAAAAATCGGATAAATACAACTGAACTAGCTGAAGTCGCCGGCGTTACTCGAGCTTTTTGCAGTTTCTCGAAATCAGATAAAGACAGCAATTTTCCTCTTGTTTTTAGTGTCAAGTGTGCAAAATGTCATCAAGAATGATCCAAATTCTGCTTCACTGGATGGAAAATTGAATGGGGGGTGGTTTTTCGAAATTCCACCTACCTCTTATTTTGAAGGTCAATTGTTCAAAATTTCAATAAACTCAGAATAAAACTGTAGATTTGTATAAAAATCAAAACCAAACTATCCGCCCAGTGTCCACCCGGAGCCAGCCCGACCCTCTTTTTTAAACATAAAGAAGATAGATTTAGAATTTGGAATATTGTACTTTAATAGTTTTATAAACGAAAATTATCAAATTTATAGCTACATTCACTACCTACTTGCAGTCCTACAAACGAGTACCTACATAAGTGGGTAGAGGGAGGTGCGCACAATAGATTAGTTAAGCTTTTCGTGTGTGTCTAGTCTTCAGTTAGAATTCCAATGAAACATTAATACCAGCTTGGAACGTTCTTATCCTGGACGCGTGTAAGTTGCAACAATAATGGATAATAGTTACAAAAGTGGTTAGGTACTGTATTAGTACCTATTCTTGTATTCAGTCTCTGACTAGACTAGAAGCGAAGAGCCGCTAGTCAAGGAAGACCATCATCATCCAACACTGGCCGTCGCGGCGCGTCTAACGCGAGCCGCACCATCACATAGCAACGGCCACAAACATCACCGCGCCCGCGCCCGCCCCGCCTCGTCTACACACAATATCAACTGCTACTCGCAATATAACTTTAAACGTGCTAATATAGAACTGTGTCAAAACATTCTGTCACATTTTGACTGGAAATTTCTTAAAAGTATACATTCTGTTGATGTTGCGGTAGAGTATTTTTATAATGTTTTAACAAGTGTTTTTGATTTATGTGTTCCAATTAAGAAGTCAATAAATGTGAGTGCAACCTACCCGGTATGGTTCACAAAATCAATTATTGACAAAATAAAAATCAAGGAAGCGCATCGCAGAAAATATAGAGTACACAAAAAGCAATCAGACTACTTATTGTTTTCTGCGATGCGATCCGAGCTCAAAAAAGATATTGTCATAACTAAACGACAATATTTAAACAGAATTCAGGACGGGATTAAAGACAATGTCAAATGCTTCTGGGATTTTATAAAATCACAGAAAGCTAACTCCAGGTCACATAACGGCCTGAATAGTGGAGACAAATTTATAACGGACTCAGAATCTATCTGTCAGAAATTTGCAGACTACTTTCAATCTGTGTATGATAGTGAAACCCCTAATCTTAGTACAGATTTTACGCGAACAGAGGTCCCATGGAACGTAGGTAACATTTCCCTAAGATTAACGAGCCCGACAGAGGTAGAAGCTTATATCCGTAAACTGAAGACTGACAAGGCTACAGGGCCGGATGGAATCCCTTCCAGTACTATCATTAGCATAGCGCCAATGATAAGTGAAGCTCTTTGTCATATATTTAATACCAGTATTTTGACTTCTACTTTCCCCCAGATATGGAAACTGACCCGAGTCAGTCCCATTTTCAAGGCTGGTGACAAGACAGACGTCAAAAACTACAGACCGGTAGCCGTATTATCAGTGCTACCAAAACTATTTGAAAAAATGATTTGTGACAAATTAAGTCTCCAGATTATGCCATTCATTGGAGAAAATCAACACGGTTTCCTTCCAAAGAAATCAACAGTCACAAATCTGCTTACTTTCTCGAGATTGGTAGCCACCGGTTTAGACTCAAGGCACCAAACAGATGTAGTTTACACCGACTTTGCCAAAGCATTTGACCGTGTTAACCATGATATCTTACTGAGGAAAATGTTTAAACTAGGCTTCGACCTACCAACACTAAACTTTTTCTCATCATATTTAAAATCCAGAAAACAATTTGTTTCGGTAAATGGACATAATTCAAAAAAATTCTCAGCGAAATCTGGAATTCCTCAAGGGTCTAACCTCGGACCGCTGTTGTTTCTAATACTAATAAATGACATCCAAAACTATGTTAAGAATAGTAAATGTCTACTGTTTGCAGATGACCTTAAAATTCTAATGGAAATAAGCTCCCAACAAGACTGTCTTAAAATGCAAGCTGATCTGGATGCACTATCTGAATGGTCGTTGATAAACAAATTAGATTTCAATACAAAAAAATGTGTCACTATGTCTTACACTCGCTCTTTAAACACTATACTTTACGATTATAAGATAAAGGGCGAAACACTATCACGTGTAAATTCCGTAAAGGATCTCGGTGTCGTCTTTGATCCCGAACTGAAATTCTCTGGCCATATATCGCAGCTCACTCAGTCTTGCTACAAACTTCTTGGGTTCGTCATTAGGACATGCAAGCAGTTCAATAACCAAGATGCTATGATAGCATTGTTCGATGGCATACTGAGAAGCAAGCTGGAGTATGCGAGCGATGTTTGGGCACCGTACCACCAGAAGTACATTGAAATGATAGAGCAAATCCAGAAGAAATTCCTCAGGTATGTCTATATGCGGACGCATGGAACCTATCCCAGGTTCATGCACCATATCGACTTACTTGAGGAAACCAATTCTGTGAGTCTGGAAACTAGGCGGAAAGCAAGCCTAGCCACTATATCTTTCAAAATTTGGAACAATTTTATTGATAGCCCATTCCTCTTGGGATGCTATGATTTATATGTACCAGACCACTACAGCCGAAGTCGATACCATGACTTATTTAGAGTACCAAAAGGCAAAACCGACGTCCTGGCAAAGCATAGCATGACGAGGGGAATGGTGCTGTTGAACGAACTAGCAAAGAATTTGGATGTAAATGACTGTTCTTTAAACGACCTAAAACAATTATTGAAGAGTCACTTACCCAAATGCTGATATGTTGTAAAATTATACTGTTTGTAAAATTGTACTGTAACTGGAACGAATGTTCTGTTGTACAATAAAAAAAAAAAAAAAAAAAAAAAAAAAAAAAAAAAATAAAAAAAAAAGTTGTATGGTGTAAACTGGTTTCATTTTCCGATGTTCAACAACGCTTTGCTGTGTACATCATGTAATCCATCAACGATTATCTGCGGCAGCGACTAGTGGCAAAAAGATGGTGAGTCAGGTAATTTCTTTGAAATTAGAATTATATTCTATCTATACTTGACAGTCCAGTGAACAGCTGATAATAAACACACACACACGTGCACATTTTTCATCTACGTCGCGTATTTAACTAAAGCAATGCAAAAAAGGAAAATATTCATGTGTAGACATATACGCATTTCTCTAAAATCAGATGACATTACGACCGTTTAAATTCGAAATAAATGTCGGTCCTACCTGATCGGCATTTAGCGATGTTGGAAGAGTTCAGTTCGACCTCAGTTTCTGGGTAGAAAGGTGCAATCAACAGTCAAACCAAGACGTTTTAAAAGTTCACAGCAGTTTAAAAGGCGAGAGAGAGTTCAAGAGATCCTGGGGAAAAAGGTTCAATCCTCAGTTAAACGAAAAAAAAACAAATTATTGAAAATCGGCCACTAGTCGGTCAAAAGATGGCGCAACCAGGTCAAAATTGAAAATAAATAGATTATATTAAAAACTTTGTTTTTTAAGGTTTGATTTTTTCTGTCTGGATATTCTGGGTCACTTTAATTATAATCAAAATGTAAAGGTATGAAAACATTTTTTCTTGTTCCAAATGTATCAATTAATTGTTTTCAAAAAAAAAAATCGAACAACATTATGTAATAACTATTAGACAAATAAAACATACAATATTATTATTAAAATTAATCATATGAGTTAGGAAGGTACATGTATCCTAATGTAATAATGTATTAATTTAATTTTGTATTCAACGTCTTCTGCAAACGATGTTGTGGGCAGGCAAGTAGGTATAAGTTCATTGCCACGCATGTGATAAAATAAAGAATGGCAGGGTGCAATGTGCATCATGCATGTGTGCCCACTGGGTACTGTTTGTCCATCTACTCTACACCCACCCTGAGTGCCTCCGAGCCTATCTGATCAAGAAATAACAGAACACCGACGGAAGTTGGAAATATTTAAATACCATACTTAACCTTAACAAGGAATGTCAAAAATTCGTATTTTACTTCCTTCATGCGTTCCAGAAATACCGAAAAGTTTATTGGGTACCGGCCGTAAAGTAAACCCCACACGTAGTATTTACATTAACACATGCTTTGGACGATAGTTTCCCATTGGCCAAGGATCCCGGGAGTCCAAGCGACCGCACCAATTAAGAAACACCAATTAAAATAGCCGATAGATCCTCAAACAAGGCGATACCCACTGCGCCTGTGCCGATGATCATGTATCAAAATTTAAAAACGCGGCATAATAAAGGAAAAGGTGTGGTCTTTTTGTCGGCGCCGTCAAAGCTGGGGAATGAGAAGATACTAGTTGGCGTTTATAGCGCAGAACCGCTGGAGTGGAAGCTACCCTAAAGTCCCTCATCCTTCAAGCAGGTGAACACACAACAAAGAATGACAGGTTTTTAAGTACCCGATAACGCGGTGGACGGTTCAATCGAGACCAGTTATAATTCCGTCTGCGTATGCAAATAACCAATTATTGACGTCGATGCGACCTTGTTTGTCTTATACCCGAGCGAGCATTCTAATTATGGGTGTTGGGGTAAATCAATTAAAGGTTGCCTGCTGGGCTCGTCGCTGGCCGATAACCCAGGACGGAAGTCGGATGATACGAGGCTTATCTCGCGCGTTGGGCCCTGCATCTGCGGCACACGCTACCCCGACACTCGCTGTTCTTTACTCCGCTCGCCTCTGTCCACACCGAAAAGAACTTCTTTGCACCTTTCCTCTTCCTCGGCGCTGTGTTGCGTGCTCATTGATTTATTGCGTTCATAATCTCCCTTTTAAAGTTAATTGAACTAAAGGCTCCCGGCATACACACTTGCGGCTAAACGCTTTTTTATTTCACTGTCTTTTGTGGAAATATGCTGAAAAAATATTGCGATACCAAAAGTGCAACTCATTGCATGATTGTTGATAATCGCACAAGTCGCGCCGTGCGCCTTCTAAATTGTTTATTTAAAGTGATAACATTGCAAGATTGTATTTCGTGGGCATTGGACATTGATATAGCGTCCAACAGTCGATAAAGGTACCTATCGTTGTTTAATTGGTTTATTTGCATAATTTTATTTGGGTTTCCGAGTAAATTTGTCGTTAAGAAGGTAATAACATGCAGATGTATACGTCGAATGTACGTATCTGCGTTAATGTTACAATGTTAAAATATTCTACAAATTAATGTGGTTCGATGAAAGTGTTATCCTTGCTATTGAGGAAAAAAATCATAATTATTTTTTAATGATATCATAACCTAAACCAGCGAGAAGTGATTATTGTAATGCGGTGTTTGTAAAAGACGACCTATATCTCTTCTACAAAATGAGACCGACATTACACTTAACGCTTGTATAGTTTTATTAACTTAAAACATATCATGTATTGGTCTAATCTTATGACCAAATGATAAAAACCTGTTTGATCTTACTTTGACTTAACTAAGGATGCATCCATAAGCAGGGGTGTGATTAGATTTTTTTTAGGTTTTCGTCGTTTTATCAAACTAAAAACTGAGGGTTGGTAATTTTATAGACACCTGTTTTATAACTTAAAAAATATTTATTTCATTTTAACTTTTTGTATGGATTTTGTTGATAAGGCTGTCTGAAGTTACATTTTTAATGTTTTTTTTTCAGTTCAGAAGGCAAACCAGATATATCTACCTGCGTATAAATCTCTCTAACGTATGTCAAAATTAAATAATTGATAAATTATAATTTTAAAATATAACTTGAAAAAAAAAACAACTTCACACCACTGCTACATTACAGATTTACCTAATTAGTTCTTAATATCTCAGTTCCAAGGTTAAAACTAAATAATTGATAGTTTATAACTTGAAAACATTACTCATAAAAACGTTTTTATAAACGTTTCAAACTACTGGTACAAATGTATATGTTAGAAAAATCAGATATACCTCTACCAGCTCATAAATCTCTCATACCTAGATTAAAATTAAATAATTGATACTTCAAAAAATAACTCGAACAAAAAAACAGTTCACACCACTGGTACATAAGTACCTACATGAAAGACAAACGACATACACCTAATTGCTTATAAATCTCTCGGTACCAATCATAAAATTAAAAAACTGTTGAACAACAAATTGAAAACATAACTCGAAAAAAAACACTTCACACGACGGTACCTGTTTATCTACACGATAAGCAAACCAGACAAACCTAGATACTTATAAATCTCTCGGTACCTTTGCAAAAATGAACTTATTAATAGGTTTTAATAATATTTACAAGATTATAGTGTTCAAGTTACAGTGATTTCGTTCAGATATAAGTTATACAGTAGTTATGAAATGCTCGCCTTTTCTCTAAATTTTTACATTCAAATAGTGTTTGGCGTTTGATGACTAGACTCCTAAGACATGGATTTTTTTTATCTACAACATACCAACATCAAAGTTTTACAACGTTTCAAGTTAACAACTTTGTGAAAATGGCTTGATTTGACTCATAAAGAGTATTCTTTCATATAACCGTAAAGAAATCTTTCAACGGACGCGATAGGATTATTAGTCAACACATAGTTATGTCACTTTTTATCAATACAGATGAATCTATAAATCACTATGAGTAATTAAAATTTAAACGTAAAAATATATGTTTCCAAACATCTATCAGATTCTAATCACCTGTTATACAGTAGATCTAGACCTTTATTCGTAAATGAGTCATTATTAACACAACTAAATTTTCAATTTTAATTACCAATTTTTATTTCTTTCTGTGACAGTAACTTACTAACAAAAAAGATTGATCGAACAGTCTGTTTCATTTTCAAATAGTGTACCTTTATTTAAAGTATTGCCCATGGGGGAAATATTACACATAAAATTAATTATAAATTACTCAAACTGAAAATTTAAAAATTATACAGAACCAGATTTCTATTCGAAGTATCCAATTCGAAGAATTTATAATTAAAATCAAAACCTGAAAGAATCAGACATATTATTTTTAGATACGTGCAATACTTATAATAATATTTAAAGTCATTTAAAAATTCTACATGCTTTATTTATAACATATTGTATAGTAATTTTTTTTTTCATTTTTATTTATAAAACTATTTTTTTAACCTTTTTTAAAAGTATTTGTGAACGTTTGCTTTTTTCTCATTCTTTTACGCAACGTCATTAAATTTTGTTTTGTCCACTTAAATTTTATATGTAAAGTAATGTAATCTAACGTTTTTTTTAGTTAAGTTACTTGTTAATTGTCTTTGCATTGTCCGTATTTGTGTTTTCTGCATAACTTTTTTAAAAAAAGACAACAGAAATTGGTCTATTAGGTACCCAGTGTATCCGATACAGTTCGTATATTAGAAATCACTCAACGATTATTTAAACATTATTACAAAATATGTTTCATTCAAAAAATCATATGTAATCTCTGGATTAAAACAAATAAACCATCAAGCAATGAGTACAGTGCATTTCTAAAAATTAAAAAAATCTTTGAATGAGTACCTTATAATTGGTAAGGAAGGAGGGACCTGCAAATTGTCCAATTTCATTATGCAGCCCTTCGATTCCCGGACACTTCCACCTTGTCACGGCGTTTAGCCTGGGGGCAAAGATGGACAGATTTTTCCAATTCTAACTCATTTAAACTCGGAAAGCAGAACGAAGTTTACAATTAATTAATAGACGGCGGTGGACATTTTTTGTCGTTCTGTGCTTCAAACTGAGGGAAGTTTGCAAAGTGGGCGATCGAGAGAAAAGTTTCTCCTAAAAAATACTTTGGTAAAAGGAACAGTTACCGATTTGGATTGATTGCTTTTAAAATTTCCAGATTTGAAACTGCTTAGGATGAGTTCCTTGCTAACAAAGCGCCGCTTTTTTGGTAAATTGTGTCAGTTAAAGTTGAATTTTTAAGGAAGTAATAAAGATATTTTCTAACTCGTTAGGGAACGGTGCTTACCACCCTTTCCCAAAACAAAATACCAAATGTATCAATTTATTTCTACTATGTAAAATCAGAGGTATATTTAGCAATTATTTTTTACAAAACTTCCCAACCTACATACCTTTGTATCTTGATTTTATGTTTTGTATTCTTCTCATGAAAGTCAAGATTATTTTTGTACAATTCATCTGTTTTTTTGTTTTTATTTTGTATTTTGATCATCTTTTTATACTCTATGTACCTCTATATGGAATTTGTGGGACTGCACTAACCTCCCCACATACCGGAATAAACACTCATTATTATTATTATTTATTAAACCAAATGATTACATTTTTCAAAGAACTATCTTATGTGTATACACAGAACTATATGTGTATACACATAAGAGACCACTTTTTCAAAATATAAACCAAAGTAATAACGTTTCTAGTACCAAATCGTAACATGAGACTTCCTGAGTTATTCTTTGTTCATTAATCTAAAACTAACTATTTTATTAATTACCCAGTCCAAAGGTTACATAGGCTTGGAAATAAATTCAGTTCCGTTGATTCATTTATTTCATACTAAAATTTATATCACAACATTTTGTTTCGCTAATATTATTGTATTATATAATCTGTAACGTTATTTTTTATGTCAATATTTAACCAATAAAAATCTTTTTTTCTTTTATGTTGATTTTTGTTCTTACTCCAGGCAGGTATTAATAACATTTTTTTCTCTGTTTTCTCTTTTTTGTATTTGTTTTATTGATGTGTATTACGTCAATTAATTAAAACATAATTATAATTTATTGTATTTTTATTATGTTAACTAGAATGCACTATGTAATGTAATTAATTTAAACTTGTTTTATATAAAAGTCCGTCGGGCGTAAATACAAAAATAAATAACCCATGAATAGTACAATACTCTTTATTAGTAAATAAACTACGTTGTGATTCAATAGAGGTTGGAAATTTGCCTGAAGCATAGGTAAAGGAACCTTTTTTCATTGTGTGATAAATTATTATAATTTTTTTTTATTTTTTATTATTATATTTTTATAGTGACTTATTGCCCATCTCACTAGGTGTGGAACGATATATATAGATACATATTTATATATAACTTATTTATACATATAAGTTTACTGGAATGCACAAGATCTTTCATCCACTCTTGCCTATTAAACCGAAATCAAACGGTGTAAAAACTCCGCAGAAACGAAGACAATAACAACTCAAACCAAAGGCCGAGAACGAAACAAAAAGTAGTCGTCGAAACGCCGAGATCCAAACGGGGCGTGGGGAGGCCTGGGGGGACACAGTCACCTTTGGGCTTGGGTCAACTGACTAACTGACGAGGATGCAGCAAAACGGATTTAGATTCTTAAAAATATGCCTACTTGAGTTTTGAAATTCACTTCGATTCCACTCTTCAACACTTGCAAATGCTTGATTGAATATCGAGCCTCATTCGTATTAGCAGCACTCCTAAAAATATCAATTTCGGTTGGCACTCTAACTCCGGTTCAAGGAACTCAAACGTATGTTCAGACAAGCGATAAAGTACCTTAAATTTTCAGCACAAATTTCTAAGATTTATTAACTTTAAACTGAATATTCCAATTCAAAATATTAACTATTTTCTTTTGATGAATCAACTTAACTTAATAACGCTATCAGATAGGCGGATCATCTCTGACCTTGTACTTTTAAATAAAATTATTAATAATTCCATTGACAACCCTGAAATTCTCGCCAAAATAAAATTTTACGTACCGACTAGAAATACGAGGCAAAGTGCTACATTTTTCTATGACAATTTTAAAACCAACTATGAAGCTCATACTCCTATAAATAGACTACATCATTTTGGCAATAAATTTGGGAATATTGTAGACATGCTTAAAGATTCCGTATTAGTTATAAAATACATGACGCCAACGGGACTCGAACCCGTGTCCATTCGATTTCCGGTCGAAAGCTCTGACCACTGAGCTAAAATGTAACAAGCAGTAATTGTTGAATGAAACACTAGCATATATTGAATAATTTCGCGGGTAAGAGATAAGCCTCCATAGCTCAGTGGTCAGAGCTTTCGACCGGAAATCGAATGGACACGGGTTCGAGTCCCGATGGCGTCATGTATTTTTTATCAGGAGATTTTTTCAATGTGGATGAGTGTTTCAGGCGAACAATTATTGCTTATAAAAATAATTGTTATCCTTTGTGCTATGCATAAATAAAATCTTGTCTTAAAAACATTAATATTCGTTGATATTCGTGTTCCGATCACTTGGAACCGATTGCTTTTGTTATCGCTTCAAAGACGGTATTATTTCTCTGCAATGTAATCGATTAAAACGCCTAAAGCTACGATCGATGCAACACCTTCCCCGTATCTCTTCCATCGCCGCCGCGGCCCGTGGTCCCCGGCCCGCTTGATAATATACGGGCCGGGTCGGGGAAATGATCCGACTATTCCACTAATTCTACACAATATTCTAAGAAGCCGCCATTTGTCTGGGTCGGCGCCGACCCTTATACCGTGTACAGGTTTTATGAATGGACGGGAAATGTGTCGCCAGGCCGGAGGTAACCACGGATTGGGCGAATCAACTTTGAAACTATGAAAAAATTTCTAATATAATGTTATTTTTGTCGTAAGTTTCAAAGAATTAGTGGAACGTACTTTTTTTGTGCTTAGATTTCCAAAAGTAAAACCTTATTTCAAACTGATGCATACCCATACCCAGTAAATTTTAATTTAATAAGTGATAAGTGTGTAACGATTTGAAACTACTCGCCCCGTTGTCAAGCGCTTGGAAGAACTAATTAACTCAAGAAGCGTGCAATTGTGAACACAGCCACGGCCGGGTACTTAATCATAGACATCTGAGATTGCAAGCCAGTTCTAGGGAATTCGGACAACTGTCAGGACGTACGTCACGGAACAGATTCCAGAGAGATTTGCGCCATTAAAAACGTGAGCGATTGTCATCATGCTAATTAGATTTTACAAAATGGTTTACTTTAAATAATATAAATTTGTTCTTCACAAGATATTTGGGAAGAGCTGGCGCCCTATATAATCAAGCAGGATTAATATTTGAGATGTGAAACTTATCCTTTTAATTTTTACTACCCGCAGATTAACATTTTAGTATTGTATCTTCGCATCACTAGTCAGATTTTGTTTAACGATCTGAACATGCCCTGATCTTAATAATGAACGTAGAGTCTCTTGCTATTTAACTTGATATTAATGTAATTTAATAGATGAGTATTTTGATAATTAAACTCAATAAATTTTGTTCTCAGCATTCACGCAATTCTTTGATTTCTGATTCCCTTATTTAATATTGTGCAACACATGAGTTTTATGTTTACACACTTTTCAGAAATTACACACCAATAAATCTCGGTACATTTGGCGCCCAATGTGGTACCTAAAGAGTCTAGGAAAGATATAATAACACAATATCATGTACCTCCTTCGTGTGCTCATTTTGGTATTATGAAGACTTTGAATAGAATTAGTCAGAAATATTACTGGCCGAAGATGGCGACCGACGTAAAATCATTCATTAGCAAATGTCACACTTGCTTGGGTCATAAGAGTACGAATCAGTTACCACCAGGTCTAATGGGTGATCCCAAATTGGTTCAACGTCCTTGGCAAATGATTGCCACAGATTTATTAGGTCCTTTCCCCAGCTCCTACAAAAAAGGCTATACATATTTGTTAGTAATCTCTGACTTCTTTACAAAATACTCTAAACTTTTCCCATTAAGAAAAGCTACTGGAAAGAATATTGTTGAGATCATGGAAAATGAGATATTTTACAAGTTTGGGGTGCCTGATACAATAATTCTGGATAATGGTCCCCAATATATTTCAAAAGACATGAAAGCGTTAGTTAGCAAGTTTCATATAAGACACCTCTTTTACAACTGTAGATACCATCCGCAAAATAATCCGGTTGAAAGGATTAACAGAGTGTTAGTGTCTGCTATTAGCTCGTACGTCGGTGGTGATCATCGGAGATGGGCAGATTGTCTACATGAAATTGAACTAGCTATTAACACGGCAGTACATGAGGTAACCGGATATACTCCCTTTTTCTTGAACTTTGGTAGGGAAATTATTATTTCAGGAAACGACTACAAGTCTTCAGACTTCAACCCCGAAGATATCAGATTTGCCGCACGGGATTCTTGGGCTTCGGATTTGGACGAATTGAACGATATTTTTTCACAGGTTCGTACGTCTCTAAGGCAGTCGTATGAAAAGAACAAAACTCAGTATAATCTACGTCGTAGGGACATACAATATGAAATTGGTGACATCGTTTGGCGCCGATCGTTCGTTCTTTCAGACGCTAGTAAGTATTTTTCAGCGAAATTAGCTCCCAAGTTTATTCGCAGCAAAGTCATTAAGAAATTGTCTCCAGTTGCTTACATTTTAGCTGATTTAAATGGAAAACCTGTGGGAACCTTTCACATTAAGGATATAATCAAACATGAAATCTCAGATTAACGTCGTGTAGGTCAGGAGGGTATTTTAATTATTTTATATACTTTTGTTTCCATTATGCGCAATAGTGGAAGCGATTAAAAGATTCCATTTAACGTGAGAGCATGACTAAAACTTATGTTCTCACATTGAATGCAATTTTATATTTGTTTATGATGTTATTTTGTTTGTCCGTGTCCAGGTATTACTAATATATGTATTTTGCTATTTTTATACTTGTTCAGTGTGCAAGGGTGACCTACCCTTACCCTTGCGCATTGAATGTGTGCATATGAATGTACATAATACTAAATTTTGTAAATTTATATATTCAAGTCATCAAATATTAAGTTTGGATGTGTATGAGTACATTGTACATCCATTTGGGATTTTGATGATTTTCATATGTACTTTTATAATATTCATTTTGAAATGGTTATGTAATTAACTGTTTTCAAGATGCGCTTGCTAGTCCGGAATGGTGGGCGTATCTTCAAGATAGTTTATAGTAGAATACGGTTGGGTTTTGTGTTTCGTTGTCTTGTTCTGTTTCTTTGTCTTGTTCTGTTTCATTATGCTATTATTAATAAGTTTTTTATGCCCTTTGGGGATGTTACATACTATAAGCTGGAGAAATAGTGCATTTTCAATTGCATGTGGTACAATACCGTGCCTATATTTATCAAATTATTAATGTTAATTTGGGTTATCCCATTCATTAATCTATAGTATCAAATGAGTATGTATATTCCTTGCAGGATCTGCTGGATATTGGTTACAATTTTCTTATAATAGATTAAATGATTTATAGTTAGTACTATTTATTATGTTGCTTTGAGTTAGAAGGCAAACCGAAGAGTTCATTAAGAATCTTTGGCATTGGGTTACTATTTTCATCACATGATAGCAATCAGATGCTTAGAATATCTATTTAGTAACTTTAGGAAGTTATGAAACCCTGCCAACGGTTTTCTATGTAATTTCTTTTGGTAGTGCTTATTTTATCCATTTGGGTTTTTTTTTCTTTTTGGATTCACATTTTATGTTGTTTTTTATCTTTACAAATTAGAATAAAAATAAATATAAATTAATTAAATAGAGAGATTTGAAATCCTCAACACAAAAAAATGCATGTGGCATATGCCAACGTCGGTTTACTTTTAATTTTATTTTAAAGATAATAAAGCTTCCTTCTTCGGGTTGCGGGGGCCATTCTTGAGCTCGGAATGACCTCAACAAGTCGAACTAGCATTCGATAATTCAATCAATACCTTGTTCTTGATCGAATCATGGAATGTTAATTGGTTCTTTATTCTTAGAGATTTACAAAATAGAATAAGAATAATTCAATCTTACTGCTAATTTCATCATCGGATTACATTTTAACTGAAAATTTAAATTTTGATTTATACTATACTACAATGGGGTATTACAGAATTTGTTTATTCACAAGCTAATTTATGTCTCAAATTTTATCAATATCAAAAACAAAACTTATTTTCACTCAGATCTATAGGAAAGATAATAATGTTCATCTTCATATAGAAATCTTAATATCTATTTCACAGTTAACAGCTTAAATTTTTAAACTTTGAAATAACTTGTTAGTAAAATTAAAATAAAATTTATTTATAAAGATATTTAAAATATCATTCTATTTTAGAGGAGTGACATCTAGGTGGGCTGTTTTGAAACTTCAATTTATAACTTTATAACTAAACAATCAGTTCTAACTTAAATTTTTTTCTAATTTTCATCAGTAAACCATTTTATAGTATAGCTTAGTCTTCGCAACATCAAGAATTAACATCAACGTTAAATCGCAATCATCACTACAAATTCAAGACCTTAACATATACTGCCCGGTGGAATTCATTGCTGCTTTTGGCCAAAACAATTACAATCTACATGGAAGGAAGAACTTCATATTCATATGGACATCTTTATACAAAATGGACCTGTCACCTGCACTGGACAATATCAAGAAGACTATCAAAATTGAACTTCAACTTTCTTCTTCTACATTGATCTTCGGCTTTCATCTGTACACTCTTTGGATGCTCATCCCAGCAGTTTCAAAATTCATCATGGCCAGATTAGGAGGAGGAGTTTCGCCTTCATACAATCACCAAACAAACCTCTAAGCTGATAATCACCACTTCTGCCTTCAAGACCTGGACCCTGTACGTGACCTTCATATTGGATACAAATTACCTGGTTTCAAGGATACATTCTGAAATCAATTCTTCCAGAGCATATCACCTATTGGCATGATCAGCAAGCTTCCTGTCTTGAGATGTGTAAAGGCGCCAGGAGGGCCTCAAATTTCCTTGGAAATTTTTTTTGGAGGGAAGGGAGTAATGTAACGATTTGAAACTACTCGCCCCGTTGTCAAGCGCTTGGAAGAACTAATTAACTCAAGAAGCGTGCAATTGTGAACACAGCCACGGCCGGGTACTTAATCATAGACATCTGAGATTGCAAGCCAGTTCTAGGGAATTCGGACAACTGTCAGGACGTACGTCACGGAACAGATTCCAGAGAGATTTGCGCCATTAAAAACGTGAGCGATTGTCATCATGCTAATTAGATTTTACAAAATGGTTTACTTTAAATAATATAAATTTGTTCTTCACAAGATATTTGGGAAGAGCTGGCGCCCTATATAATCAAGCAGGATTAATATTTGAGATGTGAAACTTATCCTTTTAATTTTTACTACCCGCAGATTAACATTTTAGTATTGTATCTTCGCATCACTAGTCAGATTTTGTTTAACGATCTGAACATGCCCTGATCTTAATAATGAACGTAGAGTCTCTTGCTATTTAACTTGATATTAATGTAATTTAATAGATGAGTATTTTGATAATTAAACTCAATAAATTTTGTTCTCAGCATTCACGCAATTCTTTGATTTCTGATTCCCTTATTTAATATTGTGCAACACATGAGTTTTATGTTTACACACTTTTCAGAAATTACACACCAATAAATCTCGGTACAAGTGTTGTAAAATTTCATGGTTGGTATATGTTGTGATCGTGCACATAATTGGTGAGGTATTTGCTGCATTAGTGTTGCTTGCTTTGATATTGTAAATAACTAAATATTTAAACATGCAGACCCGTGAAAAGTCACAGGAAATGTAGGATTCTAGGATTTGTGAAGCTGAAAGTATTTACAAAAAAAAATGTTTGCCTCAGGATAATCGAATCTTAGGAAAATTGAAAATTATGAAATTAATCCTCATTTGTCAAACATTTTAAAATGAGGAATACACATAGCAAATTATTAATTAATACTTAACATAATTTTCTTACAAACTTTACCGCTTGATTTGATTTATAGTTACTTATCAGTTCATTGAACTTGTAATTGAATAATTTAACATATCACTGAGGACAGGAATATTATTTCAAATTACGCACCCATGCATCGACATCCGAAATTAGTTTGTCCAATAATAAATTATATAAGTACCTACGTTTCTGTATCTGTTTGTACATAGTCATAAAATTCCTGGAAATTAATATTTGTACAGCGCCCGTGAACAAATAATCCAAAGATTTTTATCATTATTATTGGTAATCTCTCAGTCATCTGAAGCATCAAAAACTTTCGTAGGTACGTAAAAAAATACTTTATCTTTTTAGAATCTCTAGGTTATCAAAACTTTTTTCGATACAATTTGAGATTTTTACGGCCAAATTATTAATTTCGGAGTATTATGCCGTATAATTCCTTCTTTAGCCAACTAGTCTGCCCTTCAACACATTGCCCTGATGATGGGCACCGTAATGCTGTTCGAAACGTTGGCTAAAGAAGGAGTTAGCGCAAAATAACTTAAAAATCATTATAATATTCAAACATTGAAAACGGTCCTTACAATCCGACCGTCCCGTATTTTTCTCCTGGTCCATTGTCTCCGGAGGCTGTCGCTTTGGGGAACTATTCGGGACTTGTTCGCTTTTTGCCACGATTTTATTTGCTTCCACCTCATCTCTACAGACACTAAACTGACTAAACGGATACTTAATTACTGGACGAGGAGACAGCGCACGAGCGCCGCGCCGCCAAGCTATTCGTCGTTCGGAGCCACTGATCGTAGGACAAAAATATACCTCAATACCAAAATAATAATAATAATAATTTGGATGATTTTTACAACACTGTTTATGTGCAAAATCACCTCAAATATGCTGTACAAATTTACTTATCTTATTATTATTACATTATTCGAAATCTGTCTTATACCGAGGGGCGAATCACATTTAGGAAAGTGAATTCGGATCAAAACCTTGTACTGTAGTACCGCTAGCATAAAATTTGCTTTTCCTTTCCTAAACACGCTTATTAAAGAACATAAATATATATTATTATGTCCAATAATGTTCTAAATACTGTATATAAATTTCGCTAATAAACAATTAGTTAATGTTAATTAAGTGTTGATCTCAACCTTGGGAAAAGAATAAAACCGGAGTTGTTGTGACATTTGATTGTTTTATACACTTTTATCAACAAATCTTCAGTTTAATTGAACGAAATCTTTTTTGCTTCGAGGAGTCAAGTTTCCGTAATTTATTGATAGTTAGTTTTACATAGTTGTAATTTATAATCGAAATCTTATAACAAAAAACATGGTTATACGTATTACATAATTATTTTTTTTCGAAAATTCAATTTTTTGTATTAATAATTTTAGGAAAAACGCCGCACGTCCAAACTGAAATTTCATGAAAATCTTCATACAAAAAGTCGAATTTTCGGAAAAAAATAAAATATCGTTTTCAGCTACAACAACATTGATAATAGCATTTTTGTAATATTAGCACTCTAGTTCACCCAAAAGTCACGAGCCGCCACTGCTTACAAAAAACCAAAATATAGTTCCTGCTCTGATGGTCATGTGTAGGCGGATGATGAACGCTGTAAGGTTGTCATAAACAATAGCTTAAACACGAAATAATAACCCAAAATAATCAAGATAATACTCTTAGCCGTGAAAATCTGAAATCGTATTTCAGTGTGATGAAAAGTTTGTTTCTAGATTGCACTGAACTTTATTGGTAATCAGTTGGTACAAGTATTTTTTATTAATAAGTTATAGTTGGTACTTTTTTGAAAAATATTTTATTTTCAAATAAGTTTTAATAGTTAGTATGATGCCCATTTGTAGTATATCAGGTAATTTATTATGTCATCATGAAATTATTAGGTTATACCCACCAATGTAATATATCATTGAAGACAAATATGATACTAATAAATCAAAACGAAACATGAAACCAAACAAGACACAGAAAATTAAAAATATAAAGGTCACAACTAGGAATTGAACTGGGACAGGCATCTGAATAAATTACGATTAACAAACAAAGCTGTGATAACACAGCTTATCAAAGATATTATAATACTTATTTTCTATTATCTTTGGTCAAAATGGTCGGATGATTTAAGACGCCTGTCCCGGTAAAACAAGAGATCCTGGATTCAATTCCTAGTTGTGACTGTTATGTTTTTATTTTATTGTGTCTTGTTCTGTTTCATGTTTCATTTTGATTTAGTAGTATTATAGTTTTCTTCAATGAGATTACTATTGTTTGATACATTAAGGGACATGAAGAGGATTTGCGAGTTAATAAAAAAAACATCAAAACGTTTTCGCGAATAGTAATCCTTATAGTATTCGTATATAGTATCTGTCAAAGAATTTACATTTAAAAATGCAAAAATCAGTCATTTTAAATACATATAGGATTACGAAAGATGTTTTAAATATTTATATTGAGGGATCGGTAGGATTTATAGGTCCAGTTATAAGTTCTACCGAGCCGAACCCTCTGAAAATATCTGGAGTCATTGAATTATTTTCCCATTTGATCTCTGGTGAGTTGACGTGTTGTTCTTGTATTGTTTTGTATTTATTTTGCTTATATAATGCACTTGCATAATGTGGATTGACAAGATGATCATTTTTGGAAAAGTATGTGGAAGGTTTTAGTTTTTCCTGTGGGGAAGATTTAACCCGGACATAAAGTTTGAAAAAAACACAAAATTATTATAATTAAATCTGTTTGAAATTTGTTGAATCTTCAACAAGGTAATTATTATTATTATTATTAATAATAATCCTGCCGAGAGTTGTAAATTATTTAGAAACTTGACCAACTTGAACGAGAAGTTGCATTTTCACTCTGTACGTAACCAACGTAGCCATTTTTATACATTCGCGATAAATTGCAAAGAAAAGTTTATACACGTTCACGCTTCAAGGATTTTCTCACAATGTTTATGAGCGCCGTCCAAAGAATGGAGTTGTATACCGAACTACTTATAATTTATATGAGAGCAGAATCAATTAACGTGAGCTTTTTAATAGTCGCTGCTGTTCCAAGCTGTCTGTTTCCAATGAAACGTAACTCCTTTTCACACAATTGTAAAAATAAACCTAAATGACTTAATCAACAAGGCAGTATTGATAGATGTGATGCTACACATTGTGTTCTTTTGATCTAATAAGTGTCGCTTTCCCAATCTCAAATATATTTCCTTTCAATTTCTTAAGCCATTTTAAGAAATACAAATGTGTTAATACGACACAAGACTCTAATAATGGGGCTTGCTCGAATCTCACATTTTACTTATTTCTGATAAACGCATTACCAAAATCTCAAATATTTCTAGAGGGATCCCTACGGATGTAAGTTATTTATATTTAAGATGAATAAAAACAGGACATTACCATCTAAGTATTTTACGTAAAATGGTTTGAAATTTTTTTGAAATCATTTATTGATGTATTATTAACTTCCCAAAGGATCTCTCTAGAAACATTTTAGATTTTACTAATACGTTCATCAGAAATAATTAAAATAAACCCTCACGAACAGATCGATTTTCTAGGCCTGCCAAGGTAAAGTCGACCATAGGTCCGTCCAATATATCAGGGCCGCGCGTTTCATATTTTTTTGCACTGCTTCACTTACGTCGTTAATATTCTTTATGTATTTAAATTTAATATAATCACTATTAATTAATTACTATTTGAAATTTTTTTCTGCAGAAGGGATTATATCTGTATCCTGAATACGGATTGGACTGAAATCAAGGAGAGCTTGCCTTCCGGGGGAAGCTATCCACATAAATCCTGTCTTTGTCGGATTAAGTTTATTGACAGACATCCAACTTAAGACTGTGTTAATGAGGCTAACCAACTCGTGTAACCAACGCTAACAAAATCGAGTCAAAGCCAGCTGAGCGAATGAGTTGTTCAAGACGATTCGTATAGAAAATGAAGAGAATGGGGCCTAGGACAGAACCCTGGGGAACTCCAAATTCGATGGGAATTTTAGGTGATGTACATTTATTGAAAAGAGAGGCTACTCGTCCAGATAGGTACGACGTCATCCATTTGTAGTGTATCACCTCGAACGCCAAATTTGGTTTCAAGCACATTTAATAAAATACTATGATCTACTGTGTCAAATTCCACACTCATGTAAATAACAGATATCAAACCCAACTTACCTGCTTCTTGAAGACATTGTTTTAAGAGCCAGGTGCTGCAAAAGTGGTGAAGTTACCAAGAGAGGAATTATTGCTGCGACATAAGGCTATCCTACCCCACTGAAGGACCGAATTTTTTCAACTTTACTTCTAAAATATGTCGCGAGATTATCCGCTTCAAGAGAGGATCAACCTTGATATTGCTCTCTCTACATAAAGTCTTCATATTTTGCCTTAGTTTTCGAGGGTCCTTTTCTGACTGAATTCAAATTCATTACTCACACCAAACGTTTGAGTTTTTCTGCGTTATTTCTTACTTGAAAGCATTTTGCTTCGCAATCCAAAGTTGCCGATTGCTAAAAGTCGGGTTTCATTCAACCTCTCAAATTTCCGTATTTCCCTTTTCTTCTTGAGACATTCAGCTTCGAACCATTTGCAGCAATTTCGAATGCTGCAGACCTTCTCTGTGAAAGGAGCATTTTTCTCAAGTAATGCCAGTAGCGTAGAATCAACAACTCTTCTAGTTGTTACATCATAATGTCCTATATTACATAGACATAAATTAGTGAAAAGAAAAGGATACTACAAGAAGTATACTTAAAGATACAGTTAAGAAGAATTAGAATAAATCAAAATAGAAACAGATGATAATTAAAGCAAGTTTTTTAAACATCAAAGACCATACAACAAGTGTCTATTTAGTAGATCTAAAAGCATAATATCCATGCTAATTGGTTTGGGTTGAGTATTTTTTGGAAAAAAGAGAAGTTGTGTACCTTCAGTTTTTATCCATGTATTGTATTATATTTAACTCTATCACGTACGCAACGGGATAAGTTGTAAAGATTTTAAATTAAAGTGAAGATAGAATTATCAGTTGTTAATCACCATTTTGTTGGGAATGGTTGTATAATATATCTATATGTATAGAACGGTCAAGCTTAGTAAAGCAATTAAATATGAATTCCATCAATATATTTATTGTTTTCGATATGTTGTTCAACACAAAGTTGACCCAACTTTGTTTGGCATTAATAATTCAAATCAACACAATTGTAAGCTTTTCACCACTCATATAAAAGTACGGCTTAATGCAAACAAGGAAATAAAAATATTATTGCAACGTGGGTAAAATATTTAGATTTGTTCATATGAAGAAGATATGTGAGATTATCTGTTGTTTTACCGGGACAGGCGTCTTAACCAACTTGACCAGTGGGACCTATTTATTTATTGATAACCAAACGTTATATGTGTCGATCTCATATTTCTAATTGAGAATTAACAATATTAACTTGCAACTAATTTTTCCCATATTTTTGGCATTTACTTTTTAAATTGAAACTAAGTTTCCTATGAAATTGGTTTGTAATCTAGATAGTGTATCGGTTAAACATTTCCGATTTTTATTTATATAGGATACCTTGACTTTATAAAAGTCTAAATGAATTTTCAGAAACAATCTTTTAACTTATATACAATGGATATTATATTTTTTATTTGTATGTTACGTATTAATGTACATTATTTCAAATCTCTACGCGTTTCTCACAGAATGTTGGTACTTCAAAACAGTTTTGCGATTAGCCCAGTCAGTCATTTGTGACAATTCGTACAAAGGAATTATATTAATTCGATTCGTTATTCCATTCATAACAAATGAGCTTAAATCATACGCCGCTGACAAAAGATTATTTTTCATAATACCTTTTGTGTTCATGTGCCAATAATAAGACCCCTCTTTGTGTACCCGGTGCCACAATCATTAATCCGTTATCTAAACTAAACTACAGAAAAGGACATAGTAAAAATACAGAAAAGGACACAGTGGAATTTAATAATGTACCTTGACAAAACAGTTTAAGGAACAACATCACGGTTAAATGGCGGGTTGGACAATGCGTTATTGATATTATTTTTTAAATGTGTAGGTTATTTGGAAACACGAATATAATAAGTGGACGACATCTTGCTTTGTTCGTTTTATGGCTATTCAAATCAATATCGTCCTTAGATTCGTTCTGGTGGTCGTCAATGATGCTAATTCCTTTAAGGATAATGCTTAACCCTTTACCGTTGAACGCACATCACCTGGGCACATCTGCAACAAGAATAATAATAATATATTATTTGCTCTGTTGTTAACGTCTCTCTCTGTTACATGAATTATATCTTTGAAAGGGATTGCAATGTGGTATCGATTATGATTGTTACAAACTTTGATCATAAGTAAATTTGTGGAAAGGCAGCATTGCACATGCACGATTGTGCATATTTCAAATGCAGTCCTACACATATGTGATGTACGTCGCAAGTGTAGCAACTAGATTTCCAGAAGTCATAAATCTGGTGTTTGTACTTCATTTGAAAGAACGTCCAGCAAAAGAGTCACATCTCAAACTGACGTGGATAATATAGTGTAAAAATATAAGAATAATCACTTCTTCTATAATTGCAAAAATATTTTGTATTCTCATTTTAAATTAAATTAATGTAACCAATTCTGTTTACACCACTATTTTTAATGTGAATTGCCAACATGTTTCAAAATCAAAGGTTTCTTCATTAGGATTCAAATCCGAGGGCAAAATGCACAAGCTTCGGGAGGTGATTCTATGACAATAGAAGTAAGCAAGGTGAATATTTATATTTCAAATTCCATTGTTTTTTTTTTCATTAAAGAATAATTATTTTTCCACAGAACAGGTCAACTTATTTACCTGAAAACTACCTTAAAACGTTGAAATATTGAAAATAGTTGTAATTCTTTTTATTTTGTATAATCACTAAAAATTACCTGCGCAAAGAAGTTAGCGTAATTTACCCCCGGACAAACAAAAAATATTACCATCAACGGCGATCAATGTTTATTATTTAAAAATATATATATATAAAATAAACTTTAAATAAAACTCTATTTTTTATTTGTATTTATAACACAAACTTTTGCTAATTAAAATTTCACATTCTTCTCCATTCTGACATATCTTAATTTTTTTTAGTATTTTAATGAAGAATTATTTGGTTTTGAAACATGTTGATAATATTTACTAAAAATAGTGGTATAAACAAAGTTTATGAGTTTTATATAAATTTGAGTATTTTCGGAAAATATTTACTAAGGACGGGTTGTTTCGGAGAATTTGAACAATTCATCAAATTTCAACATTAATTTTCGGGTTCTGTGAAAGTCCTATTCAAGTTCTGTTATTATATCATTGTAGGCTAGTTGCTTGACAAAACTGAAATAAAAACAGAACTTGAAAAAATCTTTCACACGTTTCAACGTTCATTTTCAAGTTGTGTGAAAGATTTTTTCAAGTTCTGTTTTTATTTCAGTTTTGTCAAGCAACTAGCCTACAATGATATAATAACAGAACTTGAATAGGACTTTCACAGAACCCGAAAATTAATGTTGAAATTTGATGAATTATTCAAATTCTCCGAAACAACCCGTCCTAAATCTCCACTGGGATGAGAGTCCGTGTAAATAATAACAGCATGCAGAATAAAAGTCGTACGGTAGTAATTTCATAATAAGTATGTGAAAATATTGATTTGATTTATTACGTACCTACAATCTACATGTAAACATTATATTGTGCAAATACAATGGCCTTTGAGGTGATTTCAAATCATCCAAACATTATTATTATTATGTATTTAAAAAAATATACTATAGGCGTATACACAATAGTAATGCAATTAGGCCCTGTTAGAAGTTCTACCGAGCCGAACCCTCTGATATGAAAATATCTGGAGTCGGTGAATTATTTTCCCATTTGATCTCTGGTGAGTTGACGTGTTGTTCTTGTATTGTTTTGTATTTATTTTGCTTATATAATGCACTTGCATAGTGTTGATTGACTAGATGATCATTTGTGGAAAAGTGTGTGGAAGGGTTTAGTTTTTCCTATGGGGAAGATTTAACCCGGATATAAAATCGGAAGTTAACTATTTAATTAATACTAATAATAACTAATTAATTTCAAATTGTATTAACTTGACTGGTCATATTTTGACATTCGACAGTGTAGTTGGGGGTTGGGGGAGTGAGTGAAATATGTGCTTGTTTATATTATTGTTTATTAGCTGACGTGTACCCAGCCTTGCTTGGGGTTACGAATGTTTTGGAGTAAAGTTTTAAGGTTGTGAACTCGAGTGTACCTAAAAACTGGTAGTATTTTAATGTGGAAATAATAGTGTTGAATTTTTATGAGTATTTATTTGACTTACCGTGCGGGCGTCCTGGATATCTTCTACCATTCGCTTCCACGTCATACATTCTCCTTACACCCCTTTCATCGATCATCAGCTACGCCTCATTTTACCTCAAATAATTTATTTCCTTCACTTCTTCCTCGAACATCCTCGACTTTTTTCTATCATTCACTTTACTTATTGAAATACACATTGTTACTGTTAAACAACTACATTATATTGACTGTAATTCAACTCCTTATCTCATTCCAATGCAGAATAATGCGTTAAGAGGAAGCTACAAGCCAAAGATGTGTATATTCTTGGTATACCTTATATTGTAGGTAATAGGCATTAAAATCGCTTGACAAACGGAGTCTAGAAACGTTCGATTTCTAGCACGAAACTTGTTTTAATTTATTTTGTAAATAATTTTACAAGAAAGCAAAAAAGTTAATCAAGTGAAACTATCAAAAATAATCTTAGCTATAATACTGTATTTTTAAAAAGTTTTTTCCTTGTTCATACAATTCTAATGAAAAAATATTTTTTTTAGTAGTTTACATTTATATTTTTTACTCAATTACTCAAGCACAACGATAGGAAAACCTTCAATTTATATAAAGCATATTTTTTGGTGTTCATAATGTTTACCAATTCGTTACAACGATTAATCAAAAGTCTTAAGTCTTCATCAGCTATCCCTGGCACTATTTATTTAAAAAACAAAAATTTTGTTTTTTTTATTTGGTACAATATTTTTTACATTTCAAAGTTTTCCAGTAATGTTGGCCTCACTGGGTGGCTTGCTTGTGCTGAGGCCTTCATTTTATAATATGAAAATATAATCTTCGTAATACATTTAAACAGAAAATAATACGTTTAAAATAAAATCTTGTGTGTTTGTGAGTGATGTGTGTTTATAATGGTTTTGTGTGTTACGTTTAGGTTTTATTTTTATTTTATGCTATGACATTTTGGTAATATTGTTTTTTTCGTTCTTTAATCCATTTTGTAATTTTGTGTGTGAATTTATTTTTATTTTCCTCAATTTTGATTACAAGTTTTACAGCAGGAAGAATAAACTTTTGAAATTTTCTGCGAAATCGGTTCAGTAGTTTTGAAGTGTAAAGGGCACAAACATACTGACATTGCCTTTTATTTATATAGATTAGTCCCGCAATATCGGCAGACGATGGGACTCAAAGGAGCGAGTTGGAACATTCGCGGAACTTCCTGTTCTCGTACCGAACCTACTGAAATAATATCAAACTCCTTAGAATTTCGAGAACTAGTAAAGAAAACTAAACTGAGCGGCTCATAATGCGTGGCTTCCTCTTGTTCATTCATTTCCTTCGCTTCTCGGAAGTCATACTTTAAAGAACGAAGAGGATTGGCATCCATAATAATAAATAATTGTTTTTTGACATATGAAGTAATTATAACTAACTAACTAACCATCAAGCCGTTTTCCTACAGGGGTAGGACCGCCAAGCAACTCGGTTTTGGCACACACTCCTTGCCTCAGTGACATTCATACATACTCTTCAGTTATTCTGACCTTAAAATAGCCCGACTTAAGTATCTGGTTCACTTGAACGTGCCATGTTTTCTTCGTGCGTCTCCGACTTATTCCACCATTATCATTTGCGTCATATATTCAACTTATAATTATGATTGTTACAAGTACGTTGTTCGTGTTTTTTTGCCCATTACGAACGAATCAGAATTCAGGTATTTTCTGATAATACCTAAATTATAATCTAATGAGAAAAATGATCCTGTTAAAGAAGTGACAACATGCCAACTTCCTAATAAAACATTAGTCATTCAGAACATATCGATAACACGTGTTCGTTTCCTTATACATATCATGACAGAATATGACAATATCATTATGTCAATATCAATATCATATTCTATGAAGGCCTCAGCACGGGCAAGCCACCAAGTGAAGCTTACATTACTGGAAGACTTAAAATGTAAAAAATATTGTACCAAATAAAAATAAAAAATAAAATATCAGTATTTATATGAACACGTGTTCCGCCGTCCTCACAAAACATTCGCTTTTGACTCTTATGTGTTAAGAACTCTTTCAATTCATTGGTTATAGGCCAGATTTTTAATAAATTAACAGTATTTCATAACAGTAAGTTTCCTCCGTGTAATATTGTATTTAAGATTACTATTTTTTACTGAAAATCTTACTGAAAAGAGATGTACCGATTGGGCTTGTTAGGTGTGCCCGAAATTTCAAATACTTATCAAATTACACAAATGGGAAAATAACTTTCTTTGTTTTACTTATCTCTTAATCTATCTGGAGGCTAAGATTTTTCTTGTGTAATATGGCGAATTCTTTCGAATAAGTACTTATAAATCATTTTTTTCGGTAAAGACACTAAAACTATTGTAAAATGTGTGACATATCTAGAAAGCTTTTTTTTCTGCTATTACTTGAGGTATTTTATGAAGAACACCTTTTGGCGCTCCTAAGGGGGCAAAACCGACTTTTGCGTAGCAAAGATTGGACTACGCTCTTGCGTGTAAAGACGCTTCCTTCTACTATCCTCGTTGGCTCTTTCCGCCCAGCCGCCAAAACTATGTGCGCGGAAGGCCGATTATAACTACATTAGATGCAGTATTCTCAAGATATATTGATAACATTACGTCTAAGACTTTTGTCACATGTATCAGTATTATTAGCCAATTGTCACTTTATTGCCATCGCAAACAGCATCGACTGCTACTATTACTGGAATAATGGAAGAAACAAGTGATGATACAACTTAAACGCATTGTCTTTATATTTGTAATTTGCATTTATTATATGAAATGTATGTAAAGACTTGTTTACTTTAATTTTAACCTTTTTGATGAAAATCAATTTCATATCTGCCACACATCTCGTGATTGCTATTTTTTTAATTGTTATTTTATTTTTAACGGTTTGTTTTGCATTATGTCAACATCGTCCAAGGTTCTTCCGTCTTCGATTCCAGGTTCCATACTCCATCTCAGAAGTTCCATTGCATCGTGTCCTTTGACAGAGGGAATGACTATTATTATTTAGCATCCAGCGCCCCCCTTGCTCCCGCGCCGCAGCTGCGGATGCAAGCCATAAACACAGAACACGTTTGATATGCAAATTACGTAAAGCGATATATTTCTTGCGCCGACCATGCATCAGCGACCCGTGAGCCGCACCATGAAATATTTATGACAATGCGCGCGCACTGAGAGAAATGATTGCGTTTAGAACGATGCTGCTCGGTGAACATTATCTGATTGCTAAGCAGCTATTTTGGAGTAGTGTGACCTGATTATTTCTGTGTATTTTTTAACCTTTTTGTATGGTCAATTAGAACAGTACACCTTGACAGATTTCTGATAATTTTTTTTTATGCAAGAAAGGCAAAAGACTGCTCCCAACCACACGGAGCCTCAATGAGACTTTGGCATCCACGTTGTGACGTTGAATATAGTTGTGTGAGAGAGATGGGAAAGATAAAGGTGGGGAAGTGCCTGACTATTCAGAGCTGGTCACCAAACACGGGTAAAGCCATTTTAAGCCACGTTTTTTTGATAATAATAATAAATTTTAAAATAAAACAAATTAATAAAATAAAATTTACTTAGGCGCGTCATAATTTAAGCTTGTTACCTCGGAATTCATGGCCAAAGGCTGTAGATTTTTATTTTTTAAAAATGAAGGTTATATTTTTAACATTAATTTAAACGACTACAGTGCATTTTATCATACCGCTGGTATCGCCATACACCAGATGTATCGCCGAAAATGCAATGAAATCTCAATCGCCCAGTTAGCGGAGGTCCAGAAGTTTAAATCACGGTGTCGGCAATAAATATATCCCTCACACGGTGGTTGTATTTCGAAATAAAATTAAAATTTTAATATATTTTCTTACAATGACTTCATCTTTTTGCAAGAGAAAGCCTTTTTCGATTGTATTTAAAAAAAAACAGCTGCCAGCAATAAATCATTTTACAAAAATAGAAATAAATGTTAACTGCTAATAAACGCTGAAGCACCGAAGACATCGGGACCACCCTAATGCTTGGAGGTTGGCCAAATAAAGTAAGAACTGTTTTTTCCTGCTAAGATTATGTATGACCTTGTATAATGTACTTACAAAAAATAACAATTCTTTTAATAATTAATTGCTTAGTTTAAATTGATATTTGCATATGAACACTAAAATCCAGTTGTTTCACAGTACTTGAACTTTTCATTAAAATTTCAAAGTTTATGTTCAAGCTCTATAAAAGTTCAATTTCAGTTCTGTGAAACAATTGGCCCATGGGTACCTTTAATTACAATTAAAACATAATAATTTGATAACTAAGTTATACGACTAAAATTTGCACAGCAGGCCATAGAAACAAAAAAATAACTAATAACTAGTTTCATAAAATATGTTTAATCCTTTTTGTAAGTTTTTTTTGTTGTTTGTTTTTGGGGTGTTATGCCGTGTTGCGCTAACTCCTTCTTTAGCCGACGATGTGTTCACATCTTCGGATCTACCGGATCTGCCCTGATGATGGACACTGCAACGCTGTCCGAAACGTCGGCTAAAGAAGGAGTTAGCGCAACACGGCATAACACCCCAAAAACAAACAACAAAAATGCTTTTGGCCGTGAGAATCTAAAAACATACCTTTTTGTAAGTTCTTTCGGTATTATGAAAAATATCTGCTACTTCTGCATATTGGTTACCTAAGAATTTATGATCGATTTGGTATTGACGGTATTGTTGTAGTGAATGATATTTTTAGTTCGTGTGAATATTAAAACATGAAATGAGATCAGTTGCACTAGTGCAGAGCATTCAGTCAATAAGGGAATTAATGATTTTAAAAAGAAAAATGACATCAGATACCAATCTTCTGATGGACAGCTTCATTAATTTTAGATTTTTCACTAGACAATTATAGTTTATATTTTCAATAGGAGCATTAAGTTTATATATTGTATGTCACAGAACAGAAGTTGAACAGAAGTATTTTAACTTTGAAATTTGATGAATTGTGTGGTCGATATATCGAGTATTATTCAAGTTCTGTGAAACAACTAACCTTTAAATTTTGTTGATGTTGCAAAAATTGAGAAAATTGGTCTTCATTAGTTGTTTTTTTTTTCTTTGTAGGTCAATTTAGATTTTGTAAACGTTGAAGTGGAGCAAAGCACAAATAAAGTTGAGCAACACTGCACTAAACCATCAAAGAAATGTTCATTCAACCGAGTCCACCCCATGGATCGGAGATCGGCCACACAGAGAAAGGACCGCTTTCACCTGCTAAGAGTGTGTGATTTTTTTTAGTAAGTTATTAAGCGGAACGACCAACGATATTGCACTGCTTAAGTTGCGGATTTGCCAAGTTTTATAGCGGAAAGTAAAGGCGAACCGCACCGTTAACCCCTCTACAAAACTAACCAAAATATGGCGGATCCAGCCAAAACGCTAAATCTCGATTATCGCGGATTTTACATTTACCGCTTACTTTTCAAGGTACAATCTTAAATATTATTATAAATGAGGTTTAGTGTGAGGCTAAATTATTTTATGTAGTGTTAAGAGAGACGACAAAGGGTGAACTTACATAATATAGAGTAGCGCGATCTCACCAACCTTTTTCTATATCAGACCATCGTCCAAATTAGCCATTAGCCCGCATTAATATTATTCTTTAAATCAGTGAATCAATCAATAAACTACATTAATAGAAGAACAGAATATCCACTAACCATTCAGATCTGCTCACCAAATTAAATATATATTATTATTATGTATCGCAAACATTCTATAAGTGTGTTTACGTACACATATTATATTCATTATTATTTATTAACATATGAACCCATATGTGCATCCTGTGATACAACTACAACTTCAGTGTGCCGTTTAGGAATGTAGAGCGAATCAACTGAGAAAGGGTGTAAGGAGAAGATATGACGCAAATTCGAATGATAGAAGGAATGTGTTTGGATGTAAAATGGCATCTTTCAAATTTTTCTACTACCTTTTCCTGTGATTTGATAAATCTTTTCCATTACAATTTTTTTTTGTTAGTTAATTAGTTTAGTTAATTTCATTAGTATTTTTTTTTGTTAGTTAATTATTTTAGTTAATTTCATTAGGATTTTTTTTGTTAGTTAATTAGTTTAGTTAATTTCATTAGTATTTTTATTTGTTAGTTCATTAGTTTAGTTAATTTCATTAGTATTTTTTTTGTAAGTTAATTAGTTTAGTTAATTTCATTAGTATTTTTTTGTTAGTTAATTAATTTAGTTAATTTCAACAGTATTTTTTTCGTGCGAACACAACATACATTTTACAACTTTTCTAGGAATATATTTTTTTCTTATGTTCATTATTTATTTCATGGTCATATTTTCTCGAAAAACATGATTCACAATGAAAAAAAATAAATGATTGAAATTTTTTAAAATTATTTTTCATATCATCTGAGTACACACATATCTAAATAGTATAAAACAAAGTCACTATCCAAGTCTGTCTGTTTGTGCGCTTAGTTCTTCTCAGCTATGCAACGGAATTCGATAGAGAATTTCTTCCTGAAGGTTTATATATATAATACATGGATATTATATTTATTGAAATTAGAGGAAAGTCAAGGAACGTCGGGTACACATCAGCTAGTAAATAAGAAAATATTTTTTTTTTTTCAAATCTAAGAAGTTTAAAGTATCCCTTACTATTACATCCCTTACATATTAATAACTAAACTATAGCCTCTATTCGGAATACGAAGAAAACATTACGAGAATAATTAAAAATGGTTTTCTTGTGAGTCATATCTCTCACAGTTTCACCAGCGATGCTATTTTTCAAACACGTTACCACCGCTTTAAGCGAGACGTAACCTTTTACGCGTACATGTTAAGTGTATTAACATTCTTCTTATATTATCATCCCGTCGTCATATTGAGCAATATTACGCGGCAAGACATCCAGCACAAGTTTTATCGTGGGGAGGTTATGCCCTTAACGATGTTTTATTTGTAGGAATAAGATTCGAAATTGGGCGGTACAAAATTTGACGCACATGTTAGGTTAAGTACAGGTGTTAATAAAGTGAGTAAGTACGTGTTTAACTAGTCAATATCAGCTTGCTTCTGATCGTTATATAGTTTATGGAGAGTGTTTGAGCTCTGTTGTAAAATACTAACACTGTTTCATCAATCAATCGTTAAATATAACAAAATACCGGTAATGCTGTGAATACAGGCCCCACTGATTGACTATGAATCCGGAGGTCACCGGATCAAATCGGTTCCCAGCCATCTGGAGCCAGTGAGACTATCGGGATATTGCCAATTGGGATATGTTAGGAGGCTGAAAGTAGTGTGAAGGGGAAGGAGATGGCAAGTATCTGGCTATTTCACATCTGTTCACCAAACACGGCCAAAGCTATTTCAAGCAACATTTCAATTCTGAATGATGATATTACACCAGGGCGATACTGGGAGTATCTTCCACTCCGGAACGAGTAATTTGTGAAATGACACACATAAATCAATTGAACTTTGAAGCTAGTCGAGAGCCTTACGTATGGGAGAGGGTAATATGGTATGTTTGCAGCATGTTTCAGAGTGGTAAATACATTCTGCATTGCCCTGGCAAAAAAACACTATTCTGAATCAAATCGTTGCTTAAAATGGCTTTAGCCATGTTTCGTGACCAGATCTGAATATTCAGGTACTTCCCCACCTGACTCACTCTCATTCCTTCCTCTCCCACTAACTTAAGCCTTACAACATTTCCCAATTGGGGATGCCAGAGTTTCACTGGCTCCGGAAGGTTGGGAATAGTTGAGACTCTTGTGCGAAACTTAAATTAAAATTAAAATAACTGTACCCACATATCGGGGAACCAATTATGTTATAAATACATTACACACCATTAGTAACACGTGTGCTATGTTAGCTGATGTTTTTAATATGACTCTTTTAAAATATAAAGCTGAACTAATCAAACATTTAAGCAGTGCAAATTTTAACGCGGTAACCATGTTTTTTCTTCATTTCTTTCACTAACTATATAGTAACATTTCTTTTTTTCTTGTTTTTATGACATAACCGTAAAAATCTTTCTTCTATCTATATTGTTCTATGGCTGACAATGACACTTGTGCTGTTAATCTATATATATTATAAAAGTAAGTGTACAATGTGTGTGCTGCTAAAACTCAGAAATGAGTCCCAGTACGATCAAGGGATTTATAAGGTGTGGTAGCCCTCTATCCCCCCATCCATATTTTTTTTCTCGTTTTTACCTGAAGGGCGTGCTTTTTAAGTATAAGGGCTGAACGTTTCGCCCTCTAGAAATTTCTAGAACAGCCCAGAACAATCGAGAGCATACCACAGCATTCCAGAACATCCCGGAACATTCTGAAATGTTCGGGTAACGTCTGGAACGTTCGGGAACTTCCGGAATATCCCAGATCATAATGAACTAAAAACGGGATTAACTTTTAGTAAATTTGTAATCGTGATAATACATTGATATCTCTAGATAGTATAAAACAAAGTCACTGTCCGCGTCTGTCTCTGTGTCCGCTTAGATCTTCTAAACTATACAACTGAGTTTGATAGTTTTCACTATTATTTAGAGAATTTCTTTCGAAAGGTTTATGTATATAAAACATAGATGTTATATTTATTGAAAGTAGAGATAAGTCGGGTAACGCCGGGTAAACCTCAGCTAGTTCTAAATAAATCAGTCCCTCAGCATCTCTTTCACATCGGCAGTTAAACATAAAAAAATGTCAAAACATTAAAAACCTATTGTTTAAGGCTCGCAAGTTTTACCGTGTTAGCTATGAGCGCCTACCTAATCCGGCGTAGTATCCTTGTATCAGGATGCCGTGCCCTGGTAGAGAGGCACTTGCAATGCATTTTATGAGCGGGCGTTAAATAAAACAAGCTCGCATACACGGTGAGGCTTTATGGCGGGTGCTGCCCGCGCGAACGAGATGAATAACTACACGGAAACGTAAGCGCTAATCCAATGCTGCTGCCGCTGCTCGTTCCCGTACAGCTCCGGCGTCATATAATGCTGTTTTATTACCGGCTGAGAGAATGAATTCATAATGCTAATTTTAGCAGTCGCATCTACAAGGGTCATTGAAGAGTTCTTAGGTTAGATGAAATATGTTTGTAATGCGCGAGTACAGCGGGAGTAGAACGGAGGGGCGAATGTGAAGAAAATGTATGACGCCCAAGTGGATTGAAGAAATAGCATGGAATGTTTCATGAATATATAAAATGTTTGAGGCTTGTCATGTATGTATGAATCTAAATAGGAAGATGTTATGAAGACTACTGAGTTGATTATGAACTAGACCATGGTAGCTGACATTTCCGTCACAAACCATTAAAAAAATATTTTTCTACCAGCGTAGACTAGGGCGGACCTGTAAGAAAACTCTTGTTATATTATAATAAGGAACTATATTATATATATAACTATACACATACTCTTCTACTAATCGGTATATTGACATGGCCCTACTCAATTATTCGATTATTCGTATTAGTATTCGATTCGCTTGATCGTGCAATGTCTACCTCGGGTGTCCCAGACTTCTTCTAACATTCACATTTGCGTCATATATTCTCCATACACTCCTTTATTCGTTCACTCTACATGCCCAAACCATCTAACGCGCCCCTTGCTTAATCTTACTCATTGCGCTTACATCAGTCTTGCATTCTTTGCTGATTTCCACATTTTTCACACGATTGTACACGGTTTTACCACTCATACGCCTCTAGAATCTCATTTATAAAGCATTCATTCTAATTTCATCCTTCTTCTGCCAGTTCCATGCCTCACTACCATACATTAAGGTAGGTACACTGCTGGCTTCGCTTCTTTTGGACACTTTTTAGCTAGCGCCAACCACGATCAGTTTTCCATTAATGAAGCTACCTGCATTTACCCATCTTTGAATATCTGTATCAGGCTTCCCATCGCTCGTAAACATACTTCTCAAATACACAAACTAATCCACCAAGCATTCATCATTCAAAACTATATTGCACACTGTTTTCATACTCTCTCTTTCAAACATCATGACTTTAGACTTACTTAAATTCATCATTAACTCATTCTCCATACATACTTTGTCCATCCTAGATTAGATAGACTGCAGATTTTCGATTCTGTTAGCAATCAGCACCGCATCGTCAGCATACAATAGGCAATATTCTTTCAGATTACTCAAATTTTCGCCTAATCCCAATTCTTTCAAATCTTACATACAACAGTACAGAATGTACTGATTGAATAAGCACGGTGACATTACGCAGCCTTGCTTAACACCTTTCGTGAAATCAAACCACCTCGTGAAACCATCGTTCACCATAATATATCCAACGCTTTCTTCATACAGAGACACAATTGCCTGTGTGATATTTGTATTCACTCTATTGAACGACATCTTCCATAGCTTTTTCCTATTGACTCGGTCTTATGCTTTTAGATCTACAAAGGCACAGAAAAGTTTCTGTTTTTGCCAGAAACTTCTCAGTGAGCATAAGCAATGAGATCATCTGTTACATGCACCTCCTGCCACTTATCAAAGCACCTTGCACATCCCATGTTGAATAATTTGTTTCCATTATTACTCTTTCAATCAAAATTCTATTCTATCATACAGCTGGCCAACTGAACTTTGCAGCCTAATAGCCCTGTGATTCCCACATTCTATACCTGACTTTTTACCTTTATATAACGGCATAATTACAGCCATTCTCTATTCTAATAGCGTGTAACCCTCCTTTACACATAGGTTTAAAAGTTTGCACCACCATGTGATAATTATGCGGCTATCTACTTCAAAGTATTCAGCAGCATTATTGTCGAAACTAACAGCCTTACCATTCTTCGTACATTTAATCGATTTTTTTATTTCATCCATGCTGATTTCAAACTCATCTTTTACTTACTTTTCACATTATCGTTTTGCAGTTTTTCAATTTTGACTCTTGGTGGAGTCGATACTGTTTTCAGCAACCGCGAAAGAGGTTTACTATCGACACAATCAAAAAGTGGCCAGTTTTTCTCCGTGCGGACAGGACGCAAATATGTATACTTACAACGAGTTTTTTTTATACATCATGTGATTTATTTAGGCATTCCGGGTTGCAAACCTAAAAATTAATAAGCAGCAAAAATAAAGAAATATAATAAACGAACAAACAACGATGATTTGTGCCGCGATAAAAATAATAATAATAAATTAACGTTTGAAATCCAACAATGGAACACCGTCCGATGCAGAATTTAACGCAATTTACTGTCGACTGTGTATTTTGAATAAGTCAATAACCGTAACGCCCTTTGTAACCGAACGCTCCATAACTTTATACTACCTCGAGCGATAAATGTTTAATACGCATTCAATTATTGGAATACGAACACCAGTTCCGCCAAATGTGTGATGTGGTAGGGACTTGCACGGGGCTAATTCCCGTGGATTGGTTTTGTATACGCACACAGAACACACTACAAAGTACACATAACCCAATACCTACACACTCAGTAGTGCACAATATTCACAGTGCGGCACTCACCAGTGTACGATTAAAACCCCATTGATGAAATTTCCATTGATACCCAATTATTTAAAAGTCTTTTGTGGAATTTCGTGGAAATATTAATTCAATTTGTCCGATATGTTTCCATAAATTTGCTATGTGGTGTATGTAACACTGCAACCCTTTTTATATTAATTTCAATCATAAATTTTACATCCTTTAAAAAGCCCATTTTTAGTTAGAAGTTGATAGTTTATTCTACAATGATGTACAACATCAATTATCAATTCTGTAAGTAAGTTCCTTCCCTAATAGGTATTTTCACGAAGGCTGGAAACTTATTTTTTTCTCCAGTTTTTTGTGCAAAACTAAACAAGTGACTACATTTAGTACATATGGCTTGTGAACTGCAATAACAACATATAATAATTTATTTTGTCAAAAAAAAATAAAAATTTCCACTTTATTTTACTATTAGGACGACTTGGCTGAAAAATTGAAAGTTGATACAAGACAGTAGTAAGTGTCAGTATTGCTACGATATTAACTAAAAATATTAAAATATTCGTTTCTAGAAAATAAATAATTTTGAGTTGTGTCATTATTGCACCAAACGAGCGATATGCTATATTCATAACAAAAATTCCCTTTGCGAATTAGTCAAGCTCTATTATTATTCCGTTCTATAAAAAGCGTTCGAAGCGTTCTATTAAACATTTTCGAATTTGCACAACATCACAAGCCACCAAAATGGATACTTCACCTTTGTGCTGTGCACGGTATTGCAAGAAGTGTCGAATAATTTCACTTTATAAGCAAGATGTTATCGAGAGACCGAGCAACAAATATCCCCCGACAAGCCTTCCTCGGGGGCTGGCTGGGCGTCGCCCCCGAGGATAAAACAGGGGGTATGTTCCTTTCACAGCGTCTCGTCGCTTGCAGTGTCGCGATACAATAATATCCAAGTTGACACCTCCGTCACGCCTCTGGGGCGCAGCCAATATCTCCCCCCGGAGGCAAAAAGTCACCCGAACACAAAGAAACAATTTGACGGAACTCCACAATGAGATAGAAGAATGTATTGAGTGGTTTCTTAGCGCGTTTTGGAGGGCGAGGGCGCAAGCGGCCGCGGCGTAATGTGCCGCCACGAATTTATAAGTGAGCTTCCTGACAATGCGGCTGTGCTTCGGGAACTTTGATAAGAAGCCTTTATTGATTATGTTAAAATGCGTAAAGGAAATAAAAACACGTATATACAGCCCACAAAGGAGGCAAACGCATTCCAAGTTTATAGAAGACTAAGGGAGAACAGTGTGCATCAGAGTTTGCAATGTTCACAGAAGATATGTCATATGGGAAGCTGTATTTTCTCTACTGGTATTTCAATAATATGGGCTCCGAAAAACTAGCTTCATTTTTCACTTTGGTATCGGTGCACGGAGAAAAATGAGTATAAACTGCATTTGCCTTGATAATATATAATTTTTTACATGGCAAATAATTTATTCCTTTTTTTCTAAAAGTATAACAGGAAACCTATCAATTCATTCGTTAAAGGCCTTCATTCTCGTTTTAACCGATTACGAAAATTTTTAAGAGATTCTTAATAAATTAGCAATAGTTTTTATCAGTAACTATTCTCCGTGTGTCCAGTGTCTCAAACAAATACATTGTGCATTTACGAAGTTTTTACGCCTTAGCTACGAAAAGACTTCAGACCTTTGTGTTTCCTCCTTCTTATCGCCCCAATCTTCTTAAAATCCGGATTCACTATTTCTTACCTTTAAACTACCGTCCGCATTGGCTCCAAATTCAAGATTAAATGGCCCTTATGATAAGTTAATTTTAGGAATAAATATTGAATAACATTTGGTATTGTATTTTATGTTTTGAAACAGTGATAGTTTTTTTGCATATAAATATGTTTATATGTATTTCTTTATTTCATTACATCAGATACATGTAGGTATATAGCAAAAATGACAAGTTAATAATATTGCAATAACTATATTAGTATCTATATTAAAAAAAGTACAAGTGTTATTATGAATTGTAGGTCGATATTAGATCCTAGCTAGGCAGATTGTTCTATGAACCAAATGCTGTTAAAATTGCTAAAAATTTATTTTGTAAAATTAAAGTAATATACTACTATGTTTTGGAAAAATGTTAGAAAGACCGCCCTGATTTTCTAAAACAAAGCGTGAAATAACCCGATGCACCCCAACAAACTAAATCACTCCAACATGGCGGAAATAGCAAGACATCGCGCAAAACAAAATGAAAATTGTGTCAGTTTGAAGCCTTGTTTTCCTTTGTGCCGACAACCTCCCCATCGCTCCCCTCGCCCTGAGAGACATCTTGTTCAGGGGGAACAGATCCTCTTTCATATCTATCAGTCAATATCAACTTTAAATTTTATTCTGTAATATGCATCAGAATGGTGACACAGCATCCAAAGCACGCGGTGCCATGATACCGGGTTTCTTTCTCAATTTTAAATACCTTTGAATGGATGCCGTTTCGTCTAGTTTTGTTTCATTGTTCGATGTTAGATGAATATGATTTTTTTATTATTTATGGAGAAAGCGTTATATATTTTGAACGGTAACTGGTTGGTTAAAAATTTGTCCTTAACAGTTGTATTTGCTAAAATAAAATAATCAATAACGGATGTTACAGATTTGTATTTAATTTTCCGGCTATGTTAGCTAAATGAGATTGATTTCGGATGATCAAAAACTTGCTCTTTCAAATCATTCATGAACAAGGTTTTTATAAATTTAACCAGATAAATGTTAAAAAATGAGCGAAGTCATGCTTGGAAAAATTATGTGTATGAGAACACTTACTTGAACATATTTACTAAGTATCTTTAGATACCGTCAGTGTGGAAGATACTCTCAGTATCGCCCTCAGTATTGGTGTAAGATCGCAATTCAAAATTTAAATATTGCTGAAACTGATTTGAATATGATTGGGGGACGAGATCTTAATACCAGATACTTCTCCACCTTCCTCTACTCCATCTCCTTCCCTTCCCTACCAACTTCAGCCGCACAATACTCCCCAATTAGGTATGTCATAGTCTCACTGGCTCCATAGTCTCACTACTACTTTAAAATATCCGTAATCCGGTTAAAAACGGGACGGCAGGCCCTTAACGAATAAATTGATAGGTTTCCTGATTTCCTGATTCCGAGATTGCAGGCCTTTTCCTGATAAACTTTTGGTAAAATACCACTGTATTGTCACGATGTCAGAACACGTATTTATAAAAATCCTAAAATTTCACTTTTCTTCAATATATATTATCAAGACACACGCAGGTGCGTGAACACCATTTATGATATCATTAAATTTTCACCTAGGATTCTCGCTGCGGAGTCTCCATCTTCTATCTTCGTCGAACGTCACAGTGGTGCTGCCAAGGTCTGGTATCTACGTGAGGATATTGTGTCAGCGCAGACACATACCTAGACGGATGATGAACCTCGTGTTGGCACTGCTGGTGGACTCTCTCGCTGCAGCAGCTTGTCCAGTTTCTTCACCACCTAGGATTCTTGCTGCAGAGTCTCCATCTTCTTTCTTCGTGTCACCTGTTTCTGTTCTTCATTTTACTTAACTTAACTTCACTTTATTTTTGTAATATTTATATTTTTTGTAATACCTGCATCAACTGTAAAGCGCCCCTGAGGTGATATCTCACAAAGCGGCTCTATACAAATTGTCCAGTAAATTAATTAATAATTCATTTCTCACCGTGCATACTCCGGGGTATGTTCCTGCGTTATTGTACCATCTCATCTTTAATCTAAGTACATTTGTCGTAATAGCAAAATGTAATTGAATTGTGTCAGACACAAAGGTGAAATTAGCAGAGTGTGTCGAGCGAAAGAGGCCCTTGTAAAACATTGTTCCTTTGATAAGACGCTAGCGAGGCCAACGCTCGTTGCGCTCTGAGATGTGTTCCTGGCAGATATCAGGCAGTTCGGATGAAGTTTTCATTCCTCAACACAGAGGCGGGTTTCTTAGAATTCGCAGAACAACACAAGAGTATTCAACCCCAATGTGTATATATAGTTATATAACTGTGAGTTATATATAGTTATATAATATATATAACTCACTGCAATATTGTCAGCATAAAATTAAATTGAAGAGTTTTTTCAATTTATTATTTTTTTTTCGGGAGTATTGTATAGCCATAATAAAACCAATTATGGATTTTCTCCTCGTGACTTTACCTCTACTGAGACAGCATAATATGGAATAAGTAAATTAAATTTGTAAAAAAGGAATATGAATTAAAAAAATAATACAATTCAAAAGATTATATAAAACGAAAGATTTAAAAAACAATACATTTGTAGCCATGGAGAGAGGTTGTACATATAAATCAAATTATAATAGAGATATAAACAATAGAGACATCAACATTATTCAAAAACCTCTTGTATTGGGTAAGTTCGCAACTGAAAATATCAACCTTGGATAATACGCTATTGTAATTATTTTATAGTATGTTCAGGCAAGAATTCTGCTTACAATTTTTGTAAAAGGTAAGTACCTACTAGAAATATGAAAATCATTCGAAAGATTGTACTAAGTAGTAGTGAAGTATGAAACTGGCGGAGGAAGGATGAAAGTAGACTGAATGCTCTAGAAATGATATTTCCTGAGGCATAAGTTTTGTAAAATCAAAATGCGGTGTGGAGACTGATGTGTGCGTTATGAGTTAGATTAAGAAAGGGACGCTTAGATGGTTTGGGAATGTAAAGCAAATGAAAAGGAGTGTAAGGAGAATATATGACGCAAAATCTGAATGGTAGAATAAGTCGGGGATGCCCGAGGAAGAAACAAATGAACCAAATTGTCAAGAGTCAAAACAACAGAAGGGTATGAATGAGACAATGTATGAATGGAATGAAAAAAGAAATGTACACCAAGACCAAGTTGTTGGCGCTCCATCTTCTCTGCCTACCTCTGCGGGGAATCGGCGTGATGGTTAGTTAATAATTATATTATATTCATAATAATAAACCAAATGTGTATTGTTTTGCTGGCGTAAAATTAATATTTACGATATCCCAATAAAACATTATGCACACCTCACCAGGGATCTCCCATGACCACGATTTTTCATAAGAATTTCTCTGTCTGGAATTTATGAATCAATAATCTTTCATTTTTAAAAAAGGGTTAACTTCGCCCCAAAAACGATGTTTTGCAAATCACCGAAATAATTGTTTGTTGTAATATTAATATTCTGTAAATACATACCTAACAAAAAAATATTTTTAACTAAAATCGCTGTCAGTTCCGCCTTAATATTTTATACCTAGGTACGTATTAAAGTTTTTTTTGTTCAATACGTACATGGTGTTCTCATCACTCGGTGGCTATTTCTTTCGACCATTCGAGATTAGCGGTGAGATCAAAATAATACAGCGTTTTATATTCACGCGTGTTCTTTGGTTTAACTAAGGCGTTATTATTATATGTAATGAACGCTATATAAATAGTCATAGATAAGAATTCGCCTTATAATTAACTCCGCCAAAAGAGAAGTCACTCGTTATTAGTACCTCTAATATTGATTAAAACGTATCGCCACCTCGACACCAACTTAATCTATGAATTAAGCAAAGGGCTGGGGAGTCATCTCCCGTCTACCTACGAACAAAGGTATCGAATTCTCGTTAACCCTTTCACTGGGGTTAGAATGGAGGAAGAAGGAAGGAAGGATGCCTCTCCTTAAAGAAGATAAAGAGGGGTTAATTATCGTGGGTTTCGTGTAATTGATATTAATTACCGTTTATTGCAGATTCAGCCGTCGGTTTTACACCTCTAGATAGAGTAAAATCTTGTCTTTAGTGAATACGGTATTTCAGGTTTAGTATTTGCAAGGCTGTCGAGGTAGAGGCAATGTTTCAACTATTCATTGGAAACTGGGAGGTGAAAACCAATGGTATGAAATTTTTAGCAATAATATTAAAATGAACGGCTCCACGGCCTTTTTCAAACAGAACTTATATTTGTATTTGATGCTAAAATACCCAACTGATTTTTTTTTATGTGAAACATTTTCGGCGCACCTAGGAGGGCAAAATCGACTCTTGCGTAGCAAACGTGGCAAGCATTGATGTAATTGGTTCTAGTGGCAAGATAGTGGAACGATGCTTCATTCGACCAGCCTCAGCTCTTTCCGACCGGCCGCCAAAACTCTGTGCGGTATATTTTCTTCTTTCTTTAAATTTATAATTTAATTGCTTGTGTACATTTTTAAATTAATAAAATAATTGTTTCGTTATTAAAAATATTAAAAAACTTGTTTACTAACATTTTAACTTACTTCAGTAAAAATCAATTTCGATGTTTCACATTGCCAGGTGTCTCGTGACGGAATTTTTGTTTATTTATTTTGCACTTACCATATATAATAGCAACACAATGAGATATGACATGGAAGTGGGCTGACTGTCGCGCAGCGCGACGTGTAGCAAATATCAAGTACAGATGTGATGTATTTTAATTTTTGTATACATTTAACATTTCCTACACCGGAATCGACACTTGGAACGAGAATTGACACTTGGAACCGGCTCCTGAACCTTAAAAAATACTTCTGATTTATGCAGGCATAACCTGCAAATAGTACCTAACTACGCTATGTAAACCCATTGATAATTCATAAACTAATATTCTTATTACATAATTCTAGTATTGCAATACTATTTTTATTCATGTAAAGTTTTTCTTCAATGTTTTTTACATGACTTCCGTCTACCAAAACAAGTCATATGCCCAAGTTATGATAGTCTAAATTTGAAGTATATTATGAGTAATATATTAACGTTTAACCCATTTGTATTGAATGTATCCTATTCTATTATCTTACATGGTATGTAGGTATGTGTAATCTGTTTCAGTAACTGAACAATTTTCAGCATGGGTCCGAGAACCCACTTAAACGAAATAATTATAATTATACAGGGTTTTCCAATAAGAGGTATTATTTTGAATAGCCCGCTTTATCGGTAGATTTTACTTTTAAAGCTGTAATTTTTTGACATTTGACAAGTAGAAACTACGTCATTAATAAAAATGGAACGATACAAATTCTTCAACAACGCATTGAAATTATTAAAATTCAGTTGAGTAAATCAAATGCAAATCATCTTGAGTGATGAGGCACATTTCTACCTCGGTGGCTTCGTAAACAAGCAAAATTGTCGCATCTGGGGCTCGGAAAACCCAAGAGTTATTGTTGAAAAGCCTTTCTATTCTCAACGTGTGACTGTTTGGTGCGGTTTATGGTGCGGCGGTGTCATTGGACCTTACTTTTTCGAAAATGAGGCTTGAGCAACATTTACGGTGAATGGATTGCGCTATCGAGAGATGATTAATGATTTCTTTATGGCCGGAATTGGATGGTATTGATCTGGACAACGTTTACTTTCAACAAAACGGCGCTACGTGCCACACAAGCAACGAAACCGTTGATCTTTTACGATTGAATATCAAAATAACACCTCTTATTGGAAAATCCTGTAGATAACCTTTAATGCAGAAATCGTAAATTAGTCGGAAAAGTTGGAATATAACTTTGAAAGAATTGTAGCAAACCTAATGCACGTTGCAAACTGCTGATTTGTGATTAACGTGACAGCAAAGCAAAGTGACGCCGGATTCTATCTTGGCGTTTGGTGGAGATCTGAACGACGCCGACGCGATTCAATTCTGATGTCGACGATACGCGCGACGTCAAGAAGACTGCAGTTAGATCTATTTGTGGGGATATAAATCACAGGAGGTGTTTTTTTCTCGTCTCGCTTCATTTCAACCGGTGACAAGAAGAGGACTGGTCGATTAATATTTAGATAAATTATTTGGACTGTGTAATACGAATAATGAATAATTTTGGATAGTAAATCTTTTTTTATAACACAGTGAAAATTTTCTTGAATTCATAATCACAGTAGGAATATTATTTAATTTTTTAACTCTTAACACGTTTCAGATACTATTGATAGAATTCAGAAGGTGTTAAATACTCTCTAACACCTTCTGTAATACTACGTGGTGTAATTTTTTGAATCGAGCCGCTACCAATAACACTCCTTACGTAGATGGCGATAAGGCTTAAATTCCCGCTTAACACCATCCAGCTGTTTTGATTTAGGCAAGAAAAAAACATGGCCAAGCGTGCTTTTTATTTTATTTTGTGGATGTTCAGGCACAAATATTTAAATGTTTTTCAATCATTTTATAAATAATTTAATTTGCCACATTAAACAATAAAACCATATTCGAAAATGGGTTCTTAAGTAGGAGATTTTGAACTTTAAAGTTGTTTTCATAGGCCTATACATTATTTTTTTCTGGGCTTATAAAAAAACTTATATAAAAAATATTCGATTATTTCAAAGGCCAAGATGTATTCTACTCGCAGTATTTAATTAAAGCATCTGAAACATTTCTAGGCGACCAAATTTTTAAAACAAAAACACATGATTTTAAATTACTACGTAGTGTATCGCCTTAATGACGCTCTGGTGATAGACAACAATTGCTTGAAATGTCTGTAGTCGTGTTTGGTGACCAGATCTGAATAGCCAGGTACTTACCAACCTTTTTCCACCCCGTTTCCACGTACTGTATTGTCAAACCACAACGTGTTCACGTTCTATTAAAAAATAAATTAATCTCGTAATATATTGTGCATCGACAAAAAACCTACAATTAACGTAACTATCTCCACAAAATAACGGTGCAATAATCAAATGTGACGATGACAACGGTGTAAATTGCATAAGTCGATTGAAATACGCACACAAATGGTCTGAAAATTATATGTTTAGCCATTAATTAATTGAACGAATCAATTTAATCACCCTCAAATACTTGAAATGACCAATCGGCACGAAACTGTTACTGTAAACCAATAATATCTATGTTAGCTACACATCGTTACCAATAGTTGCTACAACTGGTTAACAGTTAAATAGTAGTTTACACAAAACAGTATTTCAACGCGGAATATGCTTCCACGGTGTCCTGTATTCCAAACATTGCCATTAAATTGTTTAATTAGTTAAACAGGGCGAGTCATTAATTGTTTCAGTTAATTAATACACAAATGTACAGGACGTTTAATGTTTACCCAGTGCCTAGACAGCGCCTGTACGGCGCTTTTACAGCGCGTGCACAGCGCGTATTCAGAGGCGCGACGTGCCGGATATTGTATCTTAATTAATAGTCTACCTGTGAAATTAATTAACGAATATTATGAAGCTTTTTCGGGGAATCAAAATCAAACGGTTAGGTATTGATTCGACGCAGCACCAAAATTTATTTCTTGTTCGGAGGTTTTTTTTAAAACCTTCTCGTTGGAGACGATGGTACCAACAAATATTTGAAAGAATTGAGTTGAAACACTTGAGTGTTGTTGGTTTTTTTTACATTAACTCTTAAATAATAATTTCTTTCGTGGCCAAGTCATCTTTTTTAATGCAGTAGAGGGTCTTTTTGAGGAAGCGAAGTAGTGAACGTGAGTTTTTGTTGTAGAAGAAAGGAGACAAGTAGATAAGTTCCACAACCGAAGTCTTAAAATCGAGAACGACTCGATCTCGGGTGGCAAATTTCAATCGTTTACAAATGATGGGTGCGCGTTTGTCATGTTTCCCGACTATGCACCAGTGCCGAGGGGATCAATGACGCTAGTTCCTCTTAGCATTTTCCATTGAAATACCTGTAAAACAAGGACAGCAATCACGCCCGTGCTCTAAAAATTACAATCCATTTGTGAAGATAGGAGAATCAATCAAGTTTTATTTTTCTTCCAAGCTTCTTTTTAATAACCTACCAAGTGGTAGTCACTCTTAGTATTGTACTGGTGAAAACCCACATTTTTTTATGACTTTAGCCATGTTTAGTGATAGTGCAGATATTTTCCAACATTTATTTCTTCCTTTTAATTGCTTCCCCTCCCCACTTTCATCAGATTCACTACATACCACATTTAAGAATACCATTGTTACAATAGGTACGGACAATTGGGACTTTTGTACAGCATTCACATAAAAAACGTTATTTTCAAGTACCTACTGCTAATTTATTAAGAATCTCTTCAATTAGTGGTAATCCGGCTAACGGATTTGCAAGCTGTTTCCTGATATTTTTTTAGAAATTTGTAATAATGTCGGAACACGTGTTCATGCACCTGCGAATGTCTTGATAATATATAATGACGAAATACGAATGTTTAGTTTTTAGGATTTTTAAGAACACGTATTTGACATTGTACATTGTACAATACATTCTTAATGTAATAAAAGTTTTGCATGAAACCAATCAACTCGTTAGCCCTGCAATTGCGTTTTTAATCGGATTATAAATAATTTGACGAGATTCTTAATAAATTAGTAATATTTCTTATCAATAATTAACAAAGTGTGGTAATTAAATAGTCTATAACAAGTTGTTATCCACGTCTGTCTGTTATTGCGTTTTCACTGTCATTTAGAAAATTTCTGCCGTAGGTTGAAATTTATAATACATGCAAATTATATTTATAAAAAGTAAAGAAAAGTAATTTTTTTGTGATAAAGTTGTAAACTGATTAACAAACAAACTGATATCTTAAAAAAAGGTCTCATAAAATCAAAACTTTATCTCAAGCTATTTATAAGTCTCCGAGCTACGCCGGGTACACGTCAAATAGAATTCAGTGTTCCGCAAACTTTTTGTGCTCAAGGTACACCTATCAAATCAAGAAATTTTAGAGGTACACCAAAGAAAAAAAAGCAATGTTTATTTAATATTTATTTATTATTAAAATCAGTATACCTACCTAATATGAAAAGATGTTTAGTGAGAAATGTGAGCCTGTTTAACTGAGCACAGGTGATTGAAATTTGAAGCAATCGTTTTATAAGGCTGCTCTCATCTCTTCATTGATCGTCCTCAGGCGTTCTCGTTTTTTTGATTTAATAGTAGTGAGAGTTGAAAATTCCAATTCGTATAAGTAGGTTGTGGCAGATGGTAATATATTTTGAACAGCATGCTTTGAAAGCAGTGGATTCTCATTTTTTATATGCAGCCAAAAATGTGCTAGCCCTACTCTGGAATATTTTAGTTTTAATGTCCGATCAGTTTTTAACTCCATGAATTATTCCTGCTCGTTTATCGGTAAGTGTCCAAGGGAAATGTTATCCGAGAGTGGATTTCGTACCCAGTCCTTAGGTTGTAGGTCACACTTATGAAAATAACAGTTCATTTTTCTGTTCCAAGTGTTTCACTATCAAAACTTGCAATTTTTTTTTGAATTAGCAGCCATGACATTTGGAAACAATTCATTACTACCATTGACAGCGTGGCTTATCCATAATACCAACTTAGCGCGAAAGCTTTCAATTCTGTCCGAAGACGTTAAAATATAAGAATATATCCGCCAGATATGCAAGTTTTACTAACAATTCTTCTTTTTTAAACACAGAAGCAAAATCTGAACCCTGGGCCTCTAAAAACGTCTGGGACTCGATTTTTTAGCTCGTAAATCCGAAATAGCACTTTTCCGCGAAAAAGCCATCGTACTTCTGTATGAACAGAAGTGACTGATGATCTGCTCCCATTTGCTTTCTTATAATCTTCACAATACCTTGAATTTTTCCGCGGCACACCAACTGATGACCACGGTACACCAGTGTTCCGCGGCACACGCTTTGCGGAACACTGAGCTAAAGTATAATATGATATTATCAAGAGACTCACTTTTCGATGACAATTTAAATGATTACCTAAGAATATGTTAGTTATATAGAGTATACTGATTACCAAAATTGTTGAACACAGTGTCCTCGTGCGAAATACAGTGTAAATGGGTCAATATTATTAATGAGATAGATCTGCAACCCTTCAGTCAACTGTTAAAAATAATGATAACTATTTCAGTGATTCTCTGGATGACGTCACGGAATTGATAGCATCGCAACGGAGAACTCTAATGTCACAACTGAAAGTCGGACGTTGGGTACATCATTAATTTTCCACGACGATCTAACGGCATTTTGCAAGCAAATTCTCGGCCGTCATTGTATGCGCGGGGTCAAGTCGAAGCAGTGAGTTACATTTAAGTTCAATTCAGCAGCATTCCTTAGTTGCATTCCGCACTTGCAGCTGACAAGCATCGCAATGCTAAACGGTCGGGCGTTGAAGAACAACTCTACTTAGTTCTATGAAGTATCTTTCAAACGGAGAAAGGACTGCATTATAAGAAATGTATAACTTAAAATTTTAGGTAATGCGCCTACAGCCAAGCCGAAATATCAACAAAAAGGATATTTAAAATTGAAATATCATTTGGTACCAAGCGTGGCAAGACGGGACGATGATCTTGTACGCAGTGCCGCCAAAACTCTGTGCGTATATTTACTTCCATTCTCACTAAAATTGACAATGGATCTATGTTCTTAATGATGACAAATTTTTAATTGGTAAATTCTTTGTGTTTATTTTAATACGATATATGAAATAATTGTTTTATTCTTTTTTTTTATTTATTTTTATTTTTTTTATTGAATAAATAGTTAATACATATCAACAAACAAGTCCTGCTAAGCCAATTGAATTAGCTTGTCAACAGAAGCTTAAAGTTTAGTTTCATATACATTTTTATAAGTTATAATTTACATCTTATATCTACAGAATCAACACTTTTTTCATACAATTTTTCATACATATTAAAGTAAATATTTTTTTCCGATAGTCTTGTTTAAAAGACTTGTTTACTTGCATTTTAACTTCCTACAATAAAAATCAATTTCGATGTTTGCACGTCTTCGGCATGCTGTGACGGGTATTTTTTAATTATGCCCTTACCACAGCAACATAAGGAGATATGACGTGGAAGCGTACGGACTGTCGCCGAGCACGAACAAACTACACGTACTATCAAAGCGCACGATTGAAAGACATGCGTTTGGTATGTATGTAGAAACAAACGAGTGATACTAATACTAAATAATAATAATGCTTTACGGCCTGTTCGTGCATCTGTTTTTCGTCCTTCATATAATCCGGGCCGCTTCAAGACAATCAAGACCAGCATTAATAAATCCCTTCCTACAGCCCCTGCCCTGACCCAACCTTTAATGCTGCCCAGCTGGATGATAATATAGTTCCCCTATCTGTACACCTCACAAAAATAAATAAAAATCTAGCATATATATATATTTTTTTTAATTTTCATAATCATACTCATCTTCAATGTTTCTTTAATCACCTCTATCTCCTGCTACCAAAAAGTTTGCTATGTAATAGGTAAGTAAAACTTAAGAAATGAAATACTTTCAGAAATGTAGTTAATAAAAAAAACAAGAAAAAAACTATTACGCCTTATGTCATTCTCGTATTGAATATGGAATTATAGGATGGGGAGACCATACTTCTTCTTCTTTCGTGTGGTGGGGGGGTCAGAGGGGGACATCTAAGTCTGCGAGCCAGTCTAGGGCATCAGACGTCGCCATGTGAACCTCATCAATCCCGCCGAGGAATGAATGGAGCGGGCATTTGTTGACCACACCGACCATACTAAAAGTACCCGTAAGAACGCCTTCAATTGAAATTTTCAATAGTTTTGATCTACCAAATGTACAACAAAGATATGCTAAAATTATATATTATTGAATACCGCGTATTAATCAAACAAGGTCAAATCACAATGACATAAAAAAATATTCCAGGTTATAAAACCACATTCGGGCAAAGAAATTATATTTATTTTGCGACGAAACTCCACAACATCCTTCCACATGATATAAAGCAAATAGAAAATTTAAATGATTACAAATCAAGAATAAAAATCTGGCTGAAAGAGATTAATGAACAAAACATTAAAAACGACATAGAAAATTAATAAAACAGAAATGAATAACTTTAGTCTGCCTCAGCACAGGTCACCATAATGATCAGGACTAAGAAATACAATTTGCTATACATATATTTAACATCATATTTTGAATGTACAATGTTTAAATAGTCGTATATATATACAATAAAAAAGGTACTTCTTCGTCCTCTTTTTCTGGAGCATTGACATTAATCGGTGATCGACTATCGGGAACAATTAACCATGAATGACCTGAAAACAACCACAACCATGTAAGGTTCGAAGTCATGATGTATTTTTAAGATTATGTTAATTAACTAAAAATTGACTGAATTGAAAATCAAAGTTATTTATTATAATATTTCTATTTTCAAATTAAAACATTATAATAAACAACTGGAATGAACCTCCCTACCAGGAACTGGAGTCAAAAACTGTTCCAAATTCGCCAAATATATATCGAATAGGACTGATATATATTTCGTATATTGACTGCTGTAATGTCATCCGTTCGCATGTGATTGCGACCATTGAAAGAATGCATTTTTATCGACAACGAGTCTATCTGTCGAGTTTAAGCACAATCAGATGTCAAGAAATGGATTCATTTTAGATTCGTATTAATTAATTCGCGAAAATATAAGTGTAATAAATTAATTTAAAAACGTCTTCATTCTCTAATAAGCATGTATGTTTCCTGAAAAGTCTGAAATCTCTATTAATTTATCGACCAGTCCACAATGGAGTTCTGGTACCTACCCTGATGTATGGAAGTGAGGCATGAAACTGGCAAAGAAAGGATGAAAGTAAATTTGAATGCTGTTGAAATGAGATCCTTGAGGCGTATGTGTGGTAAAACATGGAGAAATGTAGAGATCCGCAAAGAGGGCAAGGCTGATGTAAGCGTAATGAGTAAGATTAAGAAAGGGACGCTTACATAGTTTGGGCATGCAGAGCTAATGAGTGAAAAAAGGAGTGTAAGGAGGATATATGATGCAAATGCGATTGGCAGCAGAAGTCGGGGATGTCCGAAGAAAACATGGCACGATCGGGTCGGGCCATGTCAAGAGTCAGAATAACAGAAGAGTATGTATAGAGACACCCATTCATGGCATTAACGATATTGTCGCGAATTAAAGCGATAAATGATGTTTTTAGAGATAGTAAAAAAGATTTTTTAGTCGCTATAATCTTCTATTGACAGATCGTAGAACGAACATGACACACTCTACTGTAGAAACATGTGCCATGTTGAGTTTCAATCAATAATACAATAAACATGTTTCAATTGATTTTAATTTTTAGTTATTTATTAAGTTAAAAGAAATACATATTTCGCTTTGTTAACTTAAGTGTACATTGATTAAAACAAAAATAATATATATATTAATAATTATGGTTTACTACCTAAGTAACATATTTTTCTTAAGGAAGAGCATTTTGGTTTTGCTCATTGATCTTGAGGGCAAACAGTTTTTTCTTAAATATATTTATTCTATTTACGGTTGTCAGGCTATCAGGAAGGAGATTATATATGTGTACACCCTCATGGCCTGTTTCTTTTACCACACTCTGTCTTAGCTGAATTTGTGTATAATTTATTATGTTGTCTTGTGTGATGGTCATGTACTTGTGATGTTTTCATAAATTAAGTATTTGTGTGTATGAGGCCATTTTGGATTTTGGTAATTTAATTGTTTTTCCACTCTTGCCGACTCCCATTCCTTGACGTTATCCTATTTAGCTATAAATATAACGCAAAATTAAAGCCATAAAAGCTATTTTTTTTAATAATTAACGCTACATTTCATAAAAATTAAAGCAATGAATGGATATCTCTAAGTATGTATGAAACGATTTATGAAGTGTGTGCCGAGACCGAGTTGTTTGGCGGTCCGTCCTCTCTGCCTACCTGATGGTTAGTTAGTTAGTTAGACCAAAGTTAGAAAGAAATAAACTTGAAAAGCAGATATAGTGGAAGACTTTGATCGTTTTGCCTCTTCCTTTGGGAATAGCCAAAGTTCGAAATACTGCCTAGTCTAAGTTTAAGCGAGACACGATAAAATATGGTGGATTTTTCTCGCTTCTATTACCACGCGCTGTTAACAAGATTCGTGAATTTTTCCGCCTGGTAAAGCGGATGTGAGGAAATGTGAATTTGAAATGTTCATGAGATTCTTGATTTTACAGCATGAATGCTGAATGAAGCAAAAGTGTCTACGCGAAGACAGAACTGGCAGGATTTTAGAATCACATCGGGAAAGATGTGAAAGTAAGGAAATTTTTTTTAGGAAATAAACATCAACTACATGATACAACATTTTTTTTTAAATTTATTAATAAAAAATTTTTTTCCGACTTTATGTCCGGGTTAAATCTTCCCCACTGGAAAAACTAAACCCTTCAACAAACTTTTCCACAAATTATCATTAAGTCAATCCGCATTATGCAGGTTTATATATAAGCATAATAAATAGAAAATAATTCAAAAACCACACGTCAAATGACCAGAGATCAAATGGGAAAATAATTCACCGACTCCAGATATTTTCATATCAGAGGGTTCGGCTCGGTAGAACTTCTAATTGGACCTATAAATCCTACTGATCCCTCAGTATAAATATTTTAAAACATTATTATTATTATATTATTATTATTATTATTTAAGTTAACATAATAAGTACATGTTTAAAATTATAATTAAAATTTATTTACCTTTACAAGGTCTAACACTCGTGTGTAAAGGCATAAAAAATAAAAGTTAAGACTTAACATACATATGAATATGAGAAGAAAAATAAAGTTGTACATTTAAAGTGAAGAGATTTTTTTTATATAATAATATATAATATAATATAAAACTAATAGACTAAAAAGTGACAATACATTAAAGCAATGAGATGTCATCGTCATTCTAATAAGCTAAATTATTTAGGAGAGTAAAGTTTATTTGATTTTTAAATTTATTATAATCCGGTTCTAACCTCAGCTCTGTCGCTAGTTGGTTAAACCACACCACTCCAGTGTAAGTGTAGTAGTGTTGTGTAAATAAATGTATTACATTTCTTTTTATGGATCAGCTATAGATATAGATTATATTTTCATCACCACCCTGTTAAAAGATAATTTTAATAAAATTATTTTGGTCGATATAAATGGTGCATGGAGAGAAACCGATTTTTGCCCTCACAATAAATAAACAGAATTTAAAAAAAAAACTTTTTCTTAATGTTTTATCGATTTGATTGAATTATCACAAAACAAAGCGTTTTCGTTTTATATATAATAATACTAGTGGGCCCGGGCAGACTTTGTTCTGCCACAGACTACCTTCTACAGGGTTTTCCAATAAGAGGTGTTATTTTGAATAGCCCGCTATTTCGAAAGATGTTACTTTTGAAGCTATCATTTTTTGACATTTGACTAGTAAAAACTACGTCATTTATAAAAATGGAACAATACACGCTTCAACAATGCATTGAAATTATTAAAATTCACTTGAGTGAATCAAATGCAAATCATCTTGAGTGATGAGGCCCATTTCCACCTCGGTGGCTTCGTCAAAAAGCAAAATTGTTGCATCTGGGGCTCGGAAAACCCAATAGTTTTTGTTGAAAAACCTCTCTATCCTCAACTTTTGACTGTTTGGTGCGGTTTATGGTCCGGCGGTGTCATTGGACCTTACTTTTTAGAAAATGAGGCTTGAGCAACAGTTACGGTGAATGTATTGCGCTATCGAGAGATGATTAATGATTTTTCATGGCCAGAATCGGATGGTATTAATTTGAACAACGTTTACTTTCAACAAGACGGCGGTACGTGCCACACAAACAACGAAACTATTGATTTTTTACGATTGAATATCAAAATAACACCTCTTATTGGAAAACCATGTATTTAGGAATTTTAAATTTGTTGTTGTACCTATGTATTTTTGGATGAGAACACTGAAAAAATAGATCTTGGCAACAGTGCCACTTACCGGGTGCGAAACTATTCTATTTTTCAAGCTGGAACCAACCGTACAAATTCACAAAACATCATTGAAATCAGTTGGGCGTGATTTTAATATGTTAATAAGATATATAATTTACATTTTTTTTATCAGGAAACAGGTTAATTCATTCGTAAGTCTTGCAATCCCGTTTTTACGGATTACTAATAATTTGAATAGATTTTAGGAGATCCATATTGCATATAAGAATTCTGGAGTTAATCACGGAATATTTATTAAAAAACCTTTACCATTTGATAAAAATTGATACAAAAATTAATGCCCTATAGTGGTGAGATCAAATATCACACTACGCAATCAGTTTAAAGTTAAATATTATTTAGATGGCCTTCTTGGTTGAGGGGTAAGGCTCTCGACTAGCAATCTGGAGATTATGGGTTCGAATCCCGGCGTGTGATAGTTAGTGTTATTCCTCAAATAATACATTATATATTTACAGCACGTTCTAGATTGGAAGATACTTTCAGTATCGCCCTGGTGTAAGACCACCATTCAGAATTGAAACGTTGCTTGAAATTGCTTTAGCCGTGTTTGATGACCAGACTTTTCCTGCGCTCCTTCCCCATCTCACTACCTTCAGCCTCACAAAATACCTCAATTGGAGATGCCATAGTCTCTCTGGCTCTTGACGGTTGGGAGCGTTTGGGACTGTTGTGCCCTTTCACGTTTAAATAAAAACGCGTATCGTAATTTAAAGGCGAGTTTTTCACATGTATTCAGTACATCATTTAAGAGCTCAGAGTGTGAACCCAAGTAATTAACAGCAGCCCACGTCACCACCATAGCTGCTCGCCAATCACCCTCCGTGACCCATAATAAGTGTGTCCACCATTATAAAAGCTTAAAGCTTAACTATACCACACTTGAATACACCATTTTCTCAACGTAAAGTGCGGATATTCACCAATTCTGGCGGCCATCCTTCAAGAGCGCAGAGTGTGAACCCGAACAATAATTAACAGCAGGGCTGTGACACCACCATAGCAGCTCCTCCGCATAACCACCCATCAGTCGCCAACAACCCGCACCCTCTGTGACCGACCTCGAGCCCGGCTCGGCGGAGAGCCACAGAGGCGCAGTTTACCGCCGCTAATCCCGGGGATTCTCATCCACCCTCGTTTCTTTGCCGTTAACTTCATCAATCCACTTAGTACAGCATACTAATCGTATCAATATTGCTAATGGATACTGTGTCTACATAGTACACTAAGCTGCGAGACAAAGTAGCCTCTCTTTCTGTTTTCGTATTGGATTTTTATTAGAAGCTTATCTGCTAGATAGGCACGATCTATTATAATATGCCTGTATAAAAACAAATCAGAATCGTCAACATCAAAAATTAAATTAATTTAAATGTGTCATATTTTACGTCATATTCAGTCAAAACAAGATTGGTTAGTAGGTAAACATCGTAGGTTGCTGTGGCTCCGTCTGTATGTGCAGATAGAAAACAAAATTTAAAACGAAGACAGACATTCCCGGGTTACAAATAACCAGACAACATTTGAAAATATCCAACTACCACCACAGTAAGTGGAAAAAAAAGTTATGGAAGACTTTGAATGTGGTCGGGGAATTGAACACACTACACCTGGGTGGGACCTAAACGCGATGTCAACTCAGCCACCGACAGGTCTGAGATGGCGTTCTTTTATTAAAAAATGCATAATTATCCAAAAGATTACACGGTTTTTCAAAAAAAGAATATTTGTACTTGTCACAGGTGACATCTATATAATATAAGTATATAATAACACACGCATATTCGAATGATACGTTGCGTCAAATTTTCAAAGTAATCGGTGAAGATTTTTTTTATTATACATATATATATATATATATAGATTTTGAATCTTAAGTGTATAACATACGTCTAAGCTCTTTAGTTCATGATACTGAAAAGACGGGAGATTATTTTTATGTTTGTGATGTCTTAATTGGACACAAAAAAAAAATTTTTGGTGTAAATATTTTTCACGAAATCATTTTCATATATTAACTGAAAATCAATTATTCCAGATAAAAACTACTGCGAATCAAATAAACGAAACGTGTAGGTATCTACCTAGTTTCTAACTAAGTAAACTAAAGCAATCAAGAAAGCATAGTACACCAAGTTGGAAAAAAGTGATTTTACTCTCCGTTCTTATAATAAAATATTAAGTTTTGCTACCGAAATCCCCGGCAATCAAAAAATGATTATACCACCGAAATGGAGGCTTCCTCGCTTATTTTTCAAATTGTATTTACATTGCGAGGAGTGGTCCTGATTCCGCGACTAGGGTAAACCCGAGTTACTGTAATACGAACAAAAAGAGTACAAGGGATACATTAAAAAGCGCTATTTCCTTCCTTAATTCTGGTCCTATTGTGAAATCCTTGGCACTCGGCTCTGTGGGTTTCTTATTAATAAAATTGCACCTAAATAAATCTACTTTAGGCGAGTAATAAGAAATCCCCGCTTCAAATCCCTTTTTACCGTTTATTACAGCGGGCACTAAGCGCGTCTCCCCTAGTCTTCTCCTCGGCAAATCCGGAATTTTATTTATACTGTTACTGGTTTTTTTAAATGTGTATATAAAATTTCAAAGGGGATTCGTTTTATTATGTAAACGTCGCTATATTTTTAATTATTCGACTCTTTCGGCGGACGTGCTGGGGGCGTCGATAGCTTTTCATTTGGCTGAGAGGGAGAACATCGTGGCCTGGCAAGCTGATCGTTTGCTATCGTTCGCAATTGTTTGCAATCATTTTCAATGAATAATAACTTCACATCCCGTGCTAATTTATTATTCCCGTGTATATTAATAATAACAAGGTTCAACAGAAAAATGAGCATGGCTGAATTATTAAATTCCTGTTAAAAACAGGATTTCAGGCTATTTCCTAATAAACTTTTAGTACATTCAAAATATATCGGGAATGCACCTGCGTTTCTCTTAATAAAACACAGTGAAAATATTAGAATTTTTACAAACACCTGTTCCGAGATTGCCATAAAACATTAGTGTTTTAAGGAAAGTGTATTAGGAATCCTATCAATTAATTCGTTACAGCAACCATTCCCATTCTTAACCGAATTACGAATAATTTGAAAAGAAAATAAATGAGAAATATTTTATAACAGTTAGTTTTCTCTGTGTAATAAATAAACGAAATGAAATACAATCATTTTACAAGTTCGCCAAATTGTTATATTTAAATTTCATAAAATATTTATAATTGTAAAATAAACAGAAAGTACATAGGTATAACTTACAGATACAACCCGTTTCTTACAGCTAACCCAATTTACAAAAGTTAAGTTCATACATATAATATTACAGTGTGCAAATATACCAAGCGAAGAGACTGAAGAAAAGATATTTAATTCATGTAAAATATATACATATACAGGGTTTTCCAATAAGAGGTGTTATTTTGATATTCAATCGTAAAAGATCAATTATTTCGTTGCTTGTGTGGCACGTACCTCCGTTTTGTTGAATGTAAACGTTGTTCAAATTAATACCATCCGATTCTGGCCATAAAAAATCATTAATCATCCCTCAATAGCGCAATCCATTTACAGTAACTGTTGCTCAAGCCTCATTTTCGAAAAAGTAAGGTCCAATGACTCCGCTGGACCATAAACGGCACCAAACAGTCACACGTTGAGGATAAAGAGGCTTCTCAACTTTTGGGTTTTTCGAGCCCCAAATGCGACAATTTTGCTTGTTGACGAAACCATCGAGATGGAAATGGGCCTCATCACTCAAGATGATTTGCATTTGATTCACTCAAGTGAATTTTAATAATTTCAATGCGTTTTTGAAGCGTGTATCGTTCCATTTTTATAAATAACGTAGTTTCTACTTTTTAAATGTCAAAAAATAACAGCTTCAAAAGTAACTTCTTTCGAAATAGTGGGCTATTCAAAATAACACCTCTTATTGGAAACCCTGTATAATCTGAAAAATCCGCGATGGTATGTGTCTATATTCTAAGAATAACCCTCAGTAACGCCGGGTACGCATCAGCTAGTTTTCTTTAAGAATATTTAAAAATCCATGAATTATTTTGTAGTTGGTGGTAGGTAAAATTAATTTTAAATGCCATTTCAAAACACATGTAAAAAAATTAACACTGCCCTTAGATTTTTTTTTTGAAGTCCTGAACTGGTAGGTACTAAACAGCGAACAAATGTCAGTATGAAGGATAGTAAAAATTGCTCTCAAAATCTCTATCACTTTATTATTATCGTTATAATATTTTAAGTCTGCAAATTCAAATGAAGTGGCCTCCATCCACTCTAGAATAAAAGCAATTTGACCGTAACAGGGCGGCCCGAAAGATCCCCTGTATTGCCCGAGATTTGCGCCAGTAAATAAAAGTTTAAGAAAACGTAATGTTGGCCCAATCCACTGGGCGGAATCCCTACTTAAGAATTTTTACGCGCACTAAAGGCGAACCAGTAATGAAATTCGAAATGAGAACGTAGGGCTTAATTTTTTATGGAGAGGGTGTTTTTCCTACCCAACCTGCACAACCACAATCACTGTGTTTCCATGATTTTATGGGAAATTTAAAAAGTTAACTCAAAAATAAAATGAGGTATTTATTGTGTTAGATTTACGAGATCTCACCGCCTTCAGATAATGATTAAAATCCTAAAGGGTTATTTTTTAATTTATTTTTATTTTTTAAATTAAGCCTACAAATATATTATAATGGATTTACAAATACAAATATTTCGAAGCTAATAAGGGTAATTTAATAAACGAAACTGCCCAACTCAATTAAGAAATTATTTCTCGTGTTTGAATTCGTAAGTGGTAAAAAGGCGCCAGATAAGGTGTTATAAAAATTATATGCATTAATTTAAATCCTCACTAATCATTTAAAGAAAATGTTCATACACTTTAAATGAATAATTTTTGACTTTGAATATCGTTTACACATCACCTTTTAAGAATGAATTTCTTTTTATATATACTTACTCCTCCTATAAACACGATCTCCAGAAGCTCACTTTGTGGAGTAGTAGAATAATTAGGAAAAAATACAACTGATAAAATTTTAAATTTTATAGTATTTTGTAATAAACAAAAAAAATACATACAGGGTTTTCCAATAAGAGGTGTTTTTTTTTATTTTTTTTATTATTTATTAACCAATATACATAATACATAATATATAATATATAATATTAGTGGTAACAATACCTCCCTAATTGAGAAATTCTCGTGTTTAGGGAGGGAGCACTATCAAATTGACAGTACTATACATACTTATCAGTTGTTACAATTTGGATGCATGAAGGACTACTTTTTTTATACATAATGAAAATATAAGTTGCAATTTTTTTTTTTTTATGTAAATAAAGAATTTTTTTTTTATACATAATGAAAAATATAAGATGGCATTTGTTTTGTACATAATGGAAATATAGGTTGACACATCGTAACACATACTTAGAAATTATTTAATAGTAAAATGTTATCTTGAGTGATGAGGCCCATTTCCACCTCGGTGGCTTCGTCAACAAGCAAAATTGTCGCATCTGGGGCTCGGAAAACCAAAGAGTTATTGTTGAAAAGCCTCTCTATCTTCAACGTGTGACTGTTTGGTGCGGTTTATGGTCCGGCGGAGTCATTGGACCTTACTTTTTCGAAAATGAGGCTGGAGCAACAATTACGGTGAATGAATTGCGCTATCGAGAGATGATTAATGATTTTTTATGGCCGGAATTGGACGGTATTAATCTGGACAACGTTTACTTTCAACAAGACGACGCTACGTGCCACACAAACAACGAAACCATTGATCTTTTACGATTGAATATCAAAATAACACCTCTTATTGGAAAACCCTTTACAATTCCGATTTAAATTATTTTGATGTATCTCATAAGGTTTAGTCAGCGTTAGCAACGAAAGGGTCAAAACATATGCCTTATAACATATGCCTTATATTATAATTAAAGACACATCTAACAATTTGATATTATGCTGTGTACCATTTCTAAATTGACCTGTTTTGCGTTTGAAACTTGCAGCGTTGGATGTCCACCAAAACACAAAATTATTGTTCCTAGTAACTTTCTTCTAAAAATTCAAATTAAGAATCGAATACAATTTGAAAAATTATTTTTTAAGTTTATTGTGAAAATCATCACTTAAGCCGCTCCATAGTAAGCGTTCAAAAGAAGAAGAAGAAAGAAAGATATGTAAATATGATTTTTTGCGCGCTAATATAAAAAAAAGATTATTATTTATAGGGGTAAGCGAAAATATTTAATATAACGAGACTTATTGAAAATATAGGAAAAATATCTCGAAGATGTCTTCAGTAACTTTAAAAGAAACTCTTAATTGGAACTGATCATTTCAGAAAAGCGATAAATTAAATGCCGATATTACTTTATATTATTAATCATTCTATATTGTAGTACCTATTTATATGACTATTTTATTTTTGATTTATATTTTAATTTTATGCTTAGGTACCTGCCTAATTGTTTTTTTTTCTTTGTTTTATCTTATTTCCATTTTTATAATTTTTTACTTTATTTTATTGTTTCCCTGTTTTACTGCATTTCATGTAATATGGCAGACTGGTATTGCACTATCCTCCCAGTCCTGCTGGATTAAAACTTAAATAAATAAAAATATTTTATATAAATATATTTTTTTGAATTGTGTATTTCTTTTGTTTACACTGTTGACAGATCTCAATTGCAATTTATTTTTTTAAATTCATTAATGGTGTTAATTCTGATTGCCTCTCTTATTATCTGTCAACAAAAAAATTAAATGACATTATGAAGAATATTGAACATATTTGTTTTTTATAGGATTTTTTTTTTCATTTGGGAGGCGGGTATGGGTACCACCGCCTCGGGAATTTTTATTGGATAATCAACCCCACTGCCATAGGTCACCCTACTATTTCGCTGCGTTTGGTGACTTAGCAGGGGTGCTCGAGTATATGTGGTGAGGTTCTGAGAGTCTTTATCGACCCATCGCTTTGCACCACGGTGGGAGAGATGGAATCATACATCCGTCACTCTTCGACACATTAACCTCCAGATTCCAACCCACCCCTCGATTTTTCCTTCCCAGAACATTCTTTCCTTCCTTTCCCTAAAATGACCCACCGGACAGCATACCCAAAGATGATACAGGCCCTGAGTTAATTTTTACGTCATGGCCTCCTGTGTGGAGCTAATGTAAGAAAAAATATTATGATTCACAAATTCTATAATTATTATAGCATCCCGTCATTTTTCGCGTAGATAGTAAACACTTTAGTGGGTGATTTTCTTTCATATTTCATCTTTTAACTATCTTTAAAACCATTGAGTATACGACAATGTTTAAAACAACCAATTATTACATAGCTGAGCTTTTCTTCGCGAGCGGCGAAATTAAAAGAAAGACTTGAATTAATTCAACAGCAATATCAACATGGCTGCCACGCCTCGCCACCCCAAAGTATTACAACAAAAATATTCGTAAGGGCTGTAACCTCCCTCACCCCCTTCTTACCTCCCAACCACTCCTTACTCCTTCCTGTGGGGGAGTTCCGCACACACACAGCCTTATTCAGTATACACCCCTCTGTAATAAGGGAAAGTTCTGGAAAATAAATAGGTACTTACATACTGTGTTTGGTGAAAAATCGCTTGGAGACCAGCGAGAACCTCGGTTACTCTTTAAAATGTAACATCGTAAACATACATTATAATAGCAATGTTGTTTTTTGAGCATTATTTTCACTTATATCCAATATTGTTTTTCAAGAGAGGCAGGTCATTGACCCCGATCAAAATAATTATGGAAATAAATTTGTTTCGTTTCTGTAGATTATATACAGGGTGTCTGGGGGTAAAGTGCGCTTTAAACTTTGGGAGGTCACTAACTATACATGATGATAGAATAAAAATTTATATTTATATAAATTTTTTTTCGAAATCGCAATGTTTATTTTCCCATACAAAAATACTTTTTCATAGAAAAATATTTATTTTACCATACAAAAAAAAACGATTCAATTATTTAACTACCTTAAAACATTATAATTTCGGAAAAAGGTCAAAAAATTATGTAGAATCACCCCCGCACTTTACATTGTAGCACTGTATATAAAAGATTTGAAAAGTTGATGGTTTGATATCCAACGCACCCAAATTTTAGATATTATTTAATAATAATATTTGGATAATTTGTATAGCGCCGTTTTGTGCGAAATCGCCTCAAGGGTGCTGAAATCACCTCTATCATTCTGGAATACAATTTAATAATAAAGTGAGCCTTACAAAATTAGGATCACAGGGGCCTAACTATAAAAACTGGTGTTTTGAGTTAAGCTTGGTTTCTGTAATGCTATAATCATATTTATTAGTGGCACCAAGCTCTATCTCGTATATACAGCCGTTTAAGATATAAAGTTGGGTATGTCAGTTGGGAATACATATGATCATGCCAATCTTAATTTGCGTTTATCTCAAAACTATGTTTTTGTAGATAGGCCCCTGTGATCCTAAACTCCCGAAATCTGGTAGAAGATTGATAATTACGGTAATAAATTATTTCTATAGTGATTGGAAAAATAATTAAAAAATACTTTTTTTTGTTATTTTGTAATTTTTTTTCTACAGACATAGTGAATTAGTTGTCTAGCGGAAGAGTGTTCTTAACCCAGAATTGCACACTAGAGATAAATGCAATTGAAAATTCTGTTGGTAGATACTTTGTTGAATGGGTTAGGTTCTTAATATGTTACCCACAATTTTTGTTTCGTATATTATTAATAAAAAGCAGCATTTTAAAATAACTAACTAACTAACTAACCATCACGCCGTTTCCCCGCAGGGGTAGGCAGAGAGGACGGACCGCCAAAAAACTCGGTCTTGGCACACACTCCTTGCCTCATTCACATTCATACATCGTCTCATACATACTCTTCTTATTTATTATTATTTTAAAATAATGTTTATAATACCATTTTTTCCGTGTGGAAATGAGAGATGCTATTTTTCTCTTGTCATATGGTAAGTCAAAGGTGGTCAATGTAGAGAACATTATAATGATGGCCTAACAAACAGGAACCTAAACCTCCTCGTACGCCAGTAAATTTTATTTGAGTTATTTGGAAAATGTATTCATTAAAAATAACATAGGTATATTTGCGGCACGCTCGTATTGGAATATACTCTCAGTATCGCCCAGGTGTAATACCACCATTAAGATTTGAAACTTTGCTTAAAATTACTTTAGCCGTGTCTGGTGAGCAGGTCTGAATAGCCAAGTACATCCATTCCTTCATTTTACCCATCTCCTTCGCTTCCCCACTAACTTCAACCTCACAACATACCCAATTGGGGATGCCATAGCCTCATCAGATCGTGGCGGTCGTTAGCAGTAGCAACTCTTTTGCGGTATTCATAATAAAAAAAATGATACATATTATTATATTGGTATAAAATATTTAATAAAACATACACATATAAATGCATTTTAAATAATAATATTTCATCACTTTGAAACATTGGAAAGGTTTTACATCCGTGTCTTGAATTAATAGGCCTTATTCTAAAGCGAGCGTCTTTTCTCGCTTCTTTTCACCCCCCCTCCTCCCCCCACAAACCCTCCCTCCAGCACTCTTTCCCCCCACAAACCCTATTATACTTTCCGCTTTCTGTTAATCTTGAAAACTTTAACCCTCTGATACCCAATGTGATTTTATAACAGCGTCATTTTTGCCAAAAAGGTGCGAAAATTAAACCCGAGTTTACAGTTCCAAAACTGCCTGGATCTTAAAGTATGCAATGGAGAATATCAATGAAATGGACATTTTTGTTGCGTGTAGCGCAAAGCGCTATTCATTAATAAATAATTGCACCCAGTAGTGGGTTTATCATTCGTATTTTATTGATGACTTGCGCAGACCCATAGAAAATTATGGTATTTTTAAATTATCGGATTTGAGTAATTGAAAGTATTTATAAAATATTTGCATCAGGATCATTGCTTTTCAAATACAAATATTTTCAAATTTCTTTATCATAGACAACAGAAATTAGTATGTTTGACTTGTGCGTATATATGTATAACGATAACTATTTGAAAAAAGTTGTTTATTGTTTTAAATTCCATTTTTACAATTTATACCTTTTATAGTGGTTTAAAAAAAATTGTCCAATTCATGACACGTGTATTGAAAAGGACACTTTGTGTTTTGAAAAGGACATTTTGTGTTTTGAAAAGGACATACATAAATAAATCTAAAATAGGTTGAAATATAATTATTGGATTTGAATATTTGCAACATAAATCACTTTCTTTTGCTATTAGGTTTTAAATATAAAATCTGCACTGTATTTTCTAGAATAGTGATTTTTTAAAAGTAAAAATTTAGGAATAAATCAATCAAATAAACCTTTGAGTGAATAGTTACAATTTGAACCGAAAAAAATAATTATATACCTAACGTTTTTGTTATTTTGACATAGCGTGGGAAAAATTTGAGACGATTTTTAATACAATTTAGGTACTGGTATAAATGACAAGAATTAGAAGAAGCAATAAACTTTTCACCTGTTTCATTTGTTGTATGACTTACTCATTTGGTTTGATGAGGGTTAAAAGTCGCGCATTTGCCCGGAAATTTAAACAGCAAGCAGTTATTTCCATAATGAGCCACAGAACTTCCAAATATCATCGTACTTTCAAAAAGAATAGATAATCCATTTATCGTGATTAATTTTTGGGTTATTGTGCCGTGTAGCGCTTCCTCTTTCTTTAGCCAACGTTTCAGAAAGCGTTACACAGTAACAACAGTGGACACGGTAACGACAGTGGACACGGTAACGACAGTGGACACGGTAACGACAGTGGACACGGTAACGACAGTGGACACGGTAACGACAGTGGACACGGTAACGACAGTGGACACGGTAACGACAGTGGACACGGTAACGACAGTGGACACGGTAACGACAGTGGACACGGTAAAGACAGTGGACACGGTAACGACAGTGGACACGGCAACGACAGTGGACACGGTAACGACAGTGGACACGGTAACGATGTCCGAAACGTTGGCTAAGAAGACGGTATTGCAACATAATAACATAATAATCCAAACGTAAATCGCAATAATCTAAAAATGGAAAATTGTTTGATCCATTAATCTACATATATACATTCGAATGTTGCCAAAAAATGAAGGCTTGAAATTATCTGAGAAAAAATCGTAAAATCTAGTTGAAATCGGTAGGGAAAATTGTTAAAGAATTCTCTTTTCACGTGAATATGAACATTTAAAATCTTTCCAGAAATTTTCACGATTTTCCTAGCCGCTTCTTTCACGCTTTAAAGGCCCCAAACAACCCCCTTGCAAAATCCGTGTTTAGTATGCCAGGGCCGGGGCCGGGGCTGGGTCGGGGTGACGATTACATTGGAGACGCTAGGTGGAATTACTGTGTCTACCATTCCACCCGGGATGTTCCATCACTTATCAGCGGGATGGATTTGCCTTCCATCGGAAGCGGCGTGACCCGTTGTGCGCTACGGTCTCGTCCGGTGTATTTTCTTTTACGAGTTAAGTAGTACCAATCTTTTGAAGGTTAAGAAAGCGCTGCCAACGTAACAGCCTTACAAAAAAAGTGAAGAAAATTGTATTTAATTGATAAACGACCGTGTATCTGAAAACCTTACTAATATTGAAAACTGCATGAAATAATTCATGGAAATATATTATATATGTTGATATACATTGCTTTTACGGCCAAAGAGGGTTATTTATCTGTTGTATAAACTTGAAATAATAACAATTACTCATCGAATTTTTCTCAATCTTTATATTTGAACATTTTGAAGATGTCGTAAAAACAAATAACATGCGCATGCGTAAAAGTGGCGCATGCGCATAAGGTTGCCAAAATGTGATTTCGTCAGTTCTTTCAAAGCGCAGTTAGAGACATTTTTTATAAGTAATTATTCGAAACAGTACTTGTACAACGCGTAACAAAAATACCGTTTAACGGTTGTCTGGTGATTTTTTAATGGTAAGGATAATAATAAGTAAGCAATGTAATTTTGGACGTGATGTTTGTAACATTCCAAAATACATAATTCTTATATTTTCATTGCATATAATTAAAAAGTGGCCATGGAATTTTTCAATTGAAAAGTTTATTAATAGTTTACTTTTTTTTCTTTCATAACCCGTGATTTTCACGGGTCTGTGCTAGTATTTAGAATAAAATCACATTTAATATAGGTGCATTACCTACATTATAATCTAGTGACTCGTTCGACTAATCTAAGAAGTATTATATCAAATATGTTATACCTATCTAATAAAAGCAATCCTGAGAAGGATAAATTCTCTAAAACGGAGACAAAGGAGGCCAACATTGCTTGAAATGACTTTTTCCGTATTTATTTATCAGATCTGAATAGCCGGATACTACCCAACCTTCCTCTTTTCCATCTCCATCCCCTTCTCAGGCTCAATATATACCTAATTCCATTGTAGATACCAAAATCCACTGGATCGGAACAGTTGTACTTGTGCAGTAATCGCATAAAAAAACAGAAATTCAGAACTCGTCATTATACTCAACTAAATAGACTCTTCACAGCATTCCTAAAGATGCCATTCTCACAGTATTCCTAAAAATGATAAAACCTACTGCTTTGAGATTATTATTTTTTTTATTATTAGTATCTAAAAAGCTAGATCTGAATCAAGTCCCTTTTACTGATTTAAGTATAATTTTAGAATGAAGAATTCACTCCTTCAAAATGCATGTTATTTCATCTTATCAAAATAATATAAATGAAATAATTAGAATCGAGCGCAGAGAGAAGTGCGTATTATGGAGTAGGGAGGGTCCGAGTCGCTCGAGAAGCCGCATTAAAGTAAGCCTTACTCCGGCTAATGGTGAATTGAAAACAGGGGCGTTTTTAAAGACCTCCGTATATAAACATAAAAATATACAACTTATAATAGCAATTTGAAAATCGGAGGGTGAAACGCGCGAGAGTAAAGCCTAAGATGACATTATTATGTAAAAAACTTTACAAAGTAAAGCTTTGTGTATGAAAATTTATGTAACGCAAGGAAGAGGGGTGTTGTTCCAACACATTTTATAATAAAATACATAAAGAAGATAAATATTTTATGCATTATGAAGGAGGACAACTTTCTTCGTTAACTTCTCGGCGTTAAGTCCGTACTGAAATAATAAAACACAAGATTTATTAGATCGGGTAAATTATGATTTAATACCTGTAAGGTTGGATGCAGTAAACCCGGCAGCCATGTCTGCCCGGTCAGAAGTGCTCTGAATCTTTATTATTATTAATTACTTTCTTTTACGACCCCTGCTGCTGCAAGTGGACTTGCTTGATGTGCTAAACTCGCTATTAAAATACTTCTAAACATTATAACTTTGTACATAAAATGTTGTTTCTTGCTGTTTTCACACCTGCTTATTAGTACATTTTCCACGCCATTTTGTGTTCAAAGTGAACGTTGGCGATAGAAATTTTCAAGGAGTGAAGAGATCATCACAGTCCAATTCTCCGAGATCCAATTGGTTGGTGGCAATTTTCTGATTTTTACTTTTAGCGTTTCAATTTTATGACTAAGGGTGCTCTCAACCTTAGGGAGTGAAAGTCAAAACCAGTAAGCTACCGAGATGATTTAAAATGTTTTTTTACTTTTGGCTTGGTTACGTGATAAGATTCTGTCATAAAAATAATAATATTTTAATGTTATCTACTTCACATTATCAATCTAATAATAATAAATAAATATTAAAAACTCTAAATATTGTTCATTTTGATGCTCACCACTCTTCTAAACACAAGCGCCATCTTCTATAGAAGTGAAACATAAAAAAATCAAAAACAGTGAAAACTAGTTTAATAAATTATTTTAGTTAACGTGAATTATTAAACTATGTAAATTGATGCATTATTTAATAAAAAAATAAAAATAAATAAATATTACAATTGTATACATATTAAATCTTATAAAATTGTAAAATGAGGTCCTCAGCACGGGTAAGCACCCAGTGAGGTTCACATTATACAAACATGTTAATCAGAAATACTGCTTATGTATGTAAAGAAACAAAAAAATCAGAGAATATTAATAATTTAAGAACTTCAATGGTTGCCAGTTGAGAGGAGGGAGATTAATATATAATTTTGTCTGATTTGACAACCAATCTATATTATAATGTACCCGTATATATAATTGAGTGTTTCTCTCCTTAGGTGTATGCAGCCTTAGTTACAGAAGGGATGTTGCATTACTCCTGATGGCGTATAAGCTTCTAAAAGGTTTAATCTCAATACCAGATATTCTGGCTAAAATAGGATTCTATGTTACGGATAATTTTGCGCGAGGCCACCAACACATGATTTTGATTCTTCCTAGGTGCAGAACTAACTTACCAATGGTGATGCCCTTGGAAAGAATCACTAGGTTAATTAACTGCCTCGCAGAAAATGTAGATATTTTCCACATATCCTACAACGTATTTAAACGCGAAATATTATTATTCTTGACTTAACATTGTAAACCTACATTCGAATTTTTTTGGTCCCACTTTAATATTTAATTACCGATACTGCAATGTACTGGTTTATACTGTTTTCACAAATAAATAAATAAGGTATAACTACCAACTTAATTAATTATTTAATTTCACCATCGCGATATCTTTAACTGTATATACATGAAAGCCTATTTTAAAGCACGCGCAGTTTTTTATTAATAATGATACACACATGACACATGATATAAAAATAAATTCAAAAAGTATTTACAATGTGCCAACAGCAAAAACACAGATTAGGTCCTTTATCGATTCTGTGGTCGAAGGGTAAGGTTTTCGATATTGCTGTAGCCTTTATTTGATGACCAGATCTGAACAGCCAAGTACATCTCCACCTTCCCTTTTTCATGTCTTTCCCCTCTCCGCTACGTTCACTTCTGTTTCACAACATAACCCCAATTGGGGATGCTAAGTGGCTCTGGGACTTTTATAAGAACTCCACTAGTATTTTAAAGTAGCAAGTAGTACCGATTATCACCGGGATATCATGAGAAATGTACAAAAGTGAAATAGGATTAGTGATGTGACCATTATTAGACAATGTGTATCCATTGACGGTATCGGCCGCTTATCGGCCAATCGCCCGATAAAACCCTTCATCACGGCTACCCGGCGTATAATCTAGGGTTTTAGGTAAATGTGATGGCCCCTTTGAATTTGGTGTTCATTTTATTTATAATTTCTTTTGAAAACACCGCCTCCAGAGATGCGATCAAAAGCCGACGGCCATTAAGTCCGATCTTTTTCAAACATAAAGCCAAAGCAGTACTCACCCACACACCAAAAGGGTCACACGATCATTTGGCTGTAAAGTTTAACACTATTCTATAGTGCTTGCCTTTAAATAAGATTTCGAAATTTATTTGATGGATTTGATTGGCGGGGACGGAGCATTAGGGATATTATCGCACTGTAAATCTTTACCCTTTGGAATCGGAAAGAAGTGCCATAAAAAATGAAAAAATAGCGTCAGGTGAAATTTATACACCTGAGAGATAACGCAGCCGTGAACTTATGGAACCTCAGAACAATCAGAATTTTTGGCATCTCTGCGAGGTTGTTTATCATCATATTAATGGGGTAATCATCATGTAGTTGCAAAGTTATTGGACTTAAACATCCAATATTAATTGCGGTTGTCGTAAGCACTTATTTTGAGTTTGTCAGGAGATAGGTAGGTACTTATCGCAAATATATCTAAGTAGGTAGTTACCTACGTTTTGCTCTCCGAATTTCGCTCTTATCGAAGATTAACCCACCTGTATTTTATATCTTGGCAGTGGGTAGTGCAATAAAGATTTTAAAATGTGGTAAAACAACCCTCTAAAATTACTATCTCTACCATAGGACCTAGTAATTACCTATTTGTTTTGTACAGGATTTTCGATCGATACACGCTTCAAGAACGCATTGAAATTATCAAAATTCACTTGAGTGAATCAAATGCAAATCATCTTGAGTGATGAGGCCCATGTCCACCTCGGTGGCTTCGTCAACAAGCAAAATCGTCGCATCTGGGGCTCGGAAAATCCAAGAGTTATTGTTAAAAAGCTTCTCTATTCTCAACGTGTGACTGTTTGGTGCTGTTTATGGTCCGGCGGTGTCATTGGATCTTACTTTTTTGAAAATGAGGCTGGAGCAACAGTTACGGTGAATGGATTGCGCTATCGAGAGATGATTAATGATTTTTTATGGCCGGAATTGGATGGTATTGATCTGGACAACGTTTACCTTAAAAAAGAAGGCGCTACGTGCCACACAAGCAACGAAACCATTGATATTTTACGATTGAATATCAAAATAACACCTCTTATTGGAAAATCCTGTACAACATGCCTAATAAATTCAAAATACAGTTGAAAATATTTGTAAACGTTGAGAATTTTCCTGTCCTCTGACAAAGTTGATGTGGTCAACTCGTTTAGGCATAGTGACCAAAAAAAGCTTCTACTCGTTTTTTTCTAAATCAGATGTAGTTAAAACCTTCTTCTTGTTTTGAAAGTAAAGTGTGCAAAATTTCATCAATCTCTGAATAAAACTGTAGATATGCATTAAATCAAATACACGCCACACCCGCCCGCCATCATTTACATGAATAGATAATACGCCTACTCAAGATCGAAATAACATTAAGTAATACTGAAGACGTATTTTTGTAGTAAATTTTCAAATACAAACTTGACTTTTAAGATAACAATAAAAATTCTTCTCAATGATTCACTGTGGAAATTCAAATATCACATTTTTGCAGGGATTGAAATATGCAATTTAACACAAATTAAATTGAATAAAAACGCATGCTTTAAATATTTCCCAAGCAAAATACAAGATGATAAAAGCAATTTTACGACCTTAATAAAAATTCGTTATTAGCAATAATTTTGTTCATCTTTTGTGTGAACATTCCTTGTATTCTTTAACGCTGGTTTTTAATTCGGATTGATTTCATTTTTTCTATTTTTTTTCGCTAGACGAGTTGCTACTCCGTTGAAACTTTATCTCTACGCAACCCAAAGTTTGTCATTGTAAAGACTGGGTGACACCGCGTCAGGGGGAACATCTTCGGTTGGCTGCAAAAAATCTTTGTATCGAAAAAGGGATAAGGCGAAGAAAAAAAGCCTCGAGACCGCCCAAAATACTTCGGCTGAAACGAGGTTTTGACATGTTCAAATCGGATTTTTACCCGAGGGATTTGTGTATCTAAGTCGTGTTGTTTGCGAAACAAATGTTGTGCGCTCTATCCTCCCACGGACTTGTTCATAACAAGCGACGAGAGGTATATTCAAGGAAGCGTACAGGGTCCACTTTAAAATTATTTATTTAGGTAGAAAGCATTTACTTCCTGGTTTGACATACAAAAGAAATAAAACAATAATAACTTTGAAGAAGAATATAATACTAATAAATCTAAACTCAAAATGAAACAGAACAAGACAGAGAAAAATAAAATATAACGGTCTCAAATGGGAATCGAACCCAGGTTCTTTGACTTACCGGGACAACTATTTTATGCACTTGAACATTGGGAATTAAATATTATACGTATTTTTGTCGATCTCATATTTCAAATTTTTCCCATATTTTCAGCAGCCATCTTTTTAAATGATCACAAAGTTCCAATGAATTTGTTTTAAATCTAGATAGTTATTATTTATTTATTACATTATTTTCTTTCCATTCTTAAATATCCATTCCATCATTTGGTTAAAGAAATCAGTGTTTCGGATAAAAATTTAAGAATTTTATTTATATGGGATACCAATTGACTTATTTATTTATTTGTATTATCTTTTTCTACAATGATACGAGTATATTGCATTGACGGATGTGACCGTCAAAAGTTATTAATAGAAAAGTTTTCCTCATAAAAAAATCATGAATTTATTACAACTGGCCGATTTCGCAATGAGTTTAATTTTGTACCCCGGAGATGCTTGTGTTAAGCGAAACTGGTGTATCTAAATAAATTAATATAATCCATGGTTTAAAAAAAATATTATTGTTTTATTTCGTCAAAATTATTTAAATCACACGAAAACTTTAAAACGGTTTTGGGTAATAGCTACCTAACAATATTCTTATTTAATTAAAAATAATCAGAACCTAGTTTTAACCACTTTTTGTTTGAGAAAACAACATGTTTCGTAGACAATGCTTACTTATATACTCTTACAAAGTATGGTGTGCCTTCAATAAATGATTAGAAAACTACAATTTTACGGTTTGCAGATTGAGAATAAAACCATCGTAAGGTTATGTGGGTCAATATATCAGAACTCCTGATGTATTATGTCTTCATACACCTGTGTTTGTCCTAATTAAAGTGAAAAAATAGAATTTTTATGAACATATGTTCCAACATCGCCATAACGCATTCGTTTTTTGGTAATAGTTTATTAGGAAACCTGTCGATTCATTATTTAAAGGCCTGCAGTCCCGTTTTTAACCGGAATACGAATAATTTGAAGAGAGTCTTTTTGTATTTCCATGCAGAGGTCACCAAAAATCATAACAAAGTAGGTTTCCCAGTGGAAGCTCCTCAAGAAGACCAAAGATGAGAAAAGTATTTAGTGGAGAACATTTATTTTTTTTATTTTTTTTATTATTTATTGAGTTAGTTTATACATTTGAATATAAAACTAATATAAACAAGATCATATTTCATTTTGTAATTTTACATATTTTTACAATAAATATAACATTTCTTTTTAAATACATTCATTCTTCCTTCATTCTTCAGACTTTCAGGCATTTAATAATACATTTTTAGTAAAGAGATTAGTAAATGAGGCTATTCAATTATGTGAGAGGTGGTGCTACGATTACAGACTAAATTTATTTATTGAAGTGAAACTTCTTTACGCGCGTCATGCAATTTCGAGGACCGGAGTAAAACCGACTCATGACCGAAACGAAAATGCGGGTACCCCCACCACCGATTAAAGTTCATTTGATCTAGTCAAAGTTTTGAAGTAACATATAAATGCTTCTTAGCTCATCCCGACAACTGGCGTTGGTGGTGTAATGGTCAGCATAGTTGCCTTCCAAGCAGTTGATCCGAGTTCGATTCTCGGCCATCGCACATTATTTTTTTGTTTTTAACGCCTTTTTCATTCAATATCTTATTTTTTAGTAGGTCAGAACATTTTTTAAAAGAAAATAATATTGCAAAATAATAAAAACACTTATCTCACTGTGATAAAACATTACTCCGCTAGAGCGCGCTTTGCGTTATTGTGTTGGATTAAAATTATTATCTAATCCGTATATTATGATAATTGTATTACATTTATTTAATTAATTTATTTATTTTGATAATATGTAATAATTTACAGAAAAAAAAATTAAAACTATCTCCCTCTGATAAAATATCCGTTCGCTAGAGCGCACTACGCGATCTTGTGTGGGATTCTATTTCTGTACATTGTACATTATTTTTAAAAATATATTATATTTTGGGTGTGATGTAGGTAACATTATAAAACATAACAAGCTCTCATATTTTCAGAACCTACATAATATAATCAATTTATGCGGCTTTGCTTACAGTTGGTGCTCAGCGTGGTTGGCTTTCAATCAGTTAAGCGAGGTTCGATTCTCGGCTGTGGCATTTTTGAAGTGAAACCTTGTTGAGGTGGGGGAGCCGCTCACGAACGTTCTCTCTCTTCTCTTCTTTCCTCTCTCTCAGACACCAGCGAACTGCGCCACGCCAAGCATCAGCTGAAACTAGAAGTTTCACTTCTGTCTTGCGTAGGCTTGACACACCCACTTTTTTTTTTTATAACGTTCGGGCACTAAAGATTTTATTCTTACTTTATAGTCTACCTATATCCCCCTACCACCCCTCTTTCAGATTATTTTGTTACCGGGAAGTGATATGGTGCCGCTAATTAGTGAAATTTTAACAGTTCACGTGAGGGAAAAAGAAAGTCCATTAAGAGGAAGGTCTATTTTCAATACTCTGGTCTCTTCTCAGTTGTAACATTATTTTCTTTCCATTCTTAAATATCCATTCCATCATTTGGTTAAAGAAATCAAATTATCTTCGTCGCCCGGATTGCAATTTGCAGGAGCTATCGAATCAGATAACAATCGCCTAATTCAAAATATTAAAAAGGAAAAGAGATATGTATTGTCTTCATAAATTTCAGCCTATTGGGAAAATCCTGGAGCCGGGCCAGTTGGCTCGACGAGTCATCAGAAGAAGCATTTAGGAATCCTGTACTGGATTGGCGTTCTACTAACCAGCTATGTTTCAAATTAAATATCTACATTGTTTAAGTCCTATGATACAATCACATTAAGGCGAAGCTTAACGCTAAATCACTATTTTGATTAATCTTTATTACGAATTGGTGTACATTATGAATACCAAAAAATATTTTTTGGATAAACTGAAGGTTTTGCAATCGTTTCGCTTCAGTAGAATACAAATAAATAAAAAATTACTCAATAAAAAATATAAATGTTAACTACGCAAAATAATATTTTTTCCTTCGAAATGTATTAACGCATAAAGGAAACAACTTTTAAAAAATACAGTTTTACAGATAAGATTATTATCTGTGATAGTTTCACTTGTATAACTTTTTTGCTTTCCTATAAAACTATTTACAAAATAAATAAAAACCAGTTTTGTGCTTGAAATCGAACGTTTCTTGACTCCGTTGGTCAAACAATTGTAATGCCTATTACCTACAATATAAGGTACACCAAGAGTGTACACATTTTTGGCTTGTAACTTCCTCTTAAGACGATGCCATACCTAATAATGTAAAATCATGTGTTTTTGGTTTGAAAATTTGGTCGCCTAGAAATTTTTCAGATGATTTAATTAAATACTGCGAGTAGAATAAACACGGGTAAACAACCCAGTGAGGCCAACATTACTAAATTGAAATATAAAATATTGTAAAAAAAATGTATCAATAATAAAAAAAAAAAAAAAAAAAAGAATACATCTTGGCCTTTGAAATAATCGAGTATTTTTTAGATAAGTCTTTTTATAAGCCCAGAAAAAAATAATGTAAAGGCCTATGAAAACTGCTTTAAAGTTCAAAATCTCGTACTTAAGAACCCATTTTCGATAATGATTTTATTGTATAATGTGGCAAATCAAGTTATTGATAAAATGATCGAAAAAATATATTTATTCCTGAACATCCACAAAATAAAATAAAAGGCACTTTTTGGCCATGTTTTTTTCATGCATAAATCAAAACAGGCGGATGGTGTTAAGCGGGAATTTAAACCTTATCGCCATCTACGTAAGGGTTGTTATTGTTAGCGGCTCAATTTAAAATATTACACGACGTAGTGCATCGCCTTAACACAAAAAGTTAAGGGAAGGAACGACATTTTATTAAAATAGTTTTCAGTTTTTTTTGTTGTACATGTTATCGTGTCGAAGAAATCTTTTACTTAGCATTATTTTTTTCTAGGGTTATTGCATTTAAGGAATGTAAGCTTTTCTGTGATTCAAATATTCAGTATAGTTTAAGTACTGAAAAAAAATAATAATAACTTTATTGATACTTACCCTGAATATTATGGGCCAAATAACAATTTTCGTAAATATACATCCAAAGGATAACAAATAATTATAAGCAATAATTAGTCCTCTGAAATACTAATACAAATTGAAAATATCTCCCGAGTAAAAATAAATGCCGCCAACGGGAATTGAACCCGTGCCTTCTGATGTCCGGTCAGGTCCTCTGTAACCACTGAGTGTGCATAAAACCTTGTCTTATAAACATTAGTTTATCATTAAAAAATAAAAACAAATCCTTGTGGAGTGAATAAATTATATTGTCACCGTGGTAACGGTTTTAGGCCTTTTTTTCTTCTCAGATCTTTTTAGGATTATACTAGAGCAATAAAAAATTGTAAAAAAAGAGATAATTTCAATTGTGACAATCTCACCCCGTCCATAATTCCATCAGCGAAATAACGAGGAGGTAGTTACACACTTACACAGCTAAGCGTCTTACAATAAAATCGTATTCTCATTTCACAAATTAATCCACCTATCCATTTTTTGTCTGCGTTTTTTGAGCCACGTAATCCTCTCAATAATAATACTCCAACAGGTGAAATCTACGGCATTAGGTTCATGCTTCAACGATCTTATTAAAAGATGTCCTTTGGTCGTGGTGTTTTTTGTCAGGACATTTGAGAAAATCTGTCCCCGACTTGCGGGACACCTAATACGGAGCCAATCCCAATGTATTTTTCGTGTTCTCTGCTATCTTATATTGATAATCACTATAACGAGATCTGATGGACACAGGGAGGCATTTGGGGATCATTTTAAAATTTATTTCGTTTTTTGCGATTGCTTGATTGCTGCGTGAATAATCTATCGGATTTGGCGCGTGCTAAACTACAATCATTATTCTAATATTCTTTGTAAGAAACAAAAATAAGTGTAAGGGAAATATGTATAAAATGACACGTATGGACAAAACGAATTTTGCTGCCATCTCCGAAACCCAGCCGTGTTCGTATTGCCGTTTGGTCGTATGAGACGTCACTAATTTTTTCAAGTCACTTAATTTCGATAAGGTTTTTAATATTCTAGTTGCAATTGTCTTGATTAAATAAGACATATAATGGTGGTATTTGTGTACGTTTAACACATTTTACAGTATTTCTTTGTTTTAATTCTTACTGTAATTTTGGACTCATAAGGACAAAACGAAATAGTGTGCGGTCGTAAAGGTAATGTATGACCACACACTATTCCTTTTTGTACATGTAATGATTAATATTTTCTACCGAAGCCAGTATAATTTACCATGCCTGTGGTAATTGAAACATGATTAAAAACAAACATTTTGTTTAACTGTGTAATTTGATAATTTTTAAGACTATGTCGTGTTTTCCATATTTTGACTATGTCATTTTATAAATAACACTGTCCGTGACATGTTTTTCGATAAGTTTACAAAAACTTTAATTTTTTTTATAATTTTGTTTTTTTATATGTATATGTGCTAAATTAGTACAAATATGAAAATAAAATTTATTTCTTCGAAATCTGGATTGATTATATACCGAATTGTACATAAAAATAAAAACACTATTTCATTTCGTACCTATTTCCCCTACGTTATTTTCAAGCATGAATGTATGCCCAATGATCATGCTGTACACAACTACATATTATTTACCTGATATTTGAGTCACTTTAGGATATATAAGTACATTATTTATGTGGTTTAGAAATACGGGAAGGATTAAAAATAAAATATACTCGATAATAAATATTTCATGTAGGTATGTTTGAATACAGCTTTTAAGCGTTGGTGAAAAACGTGGAATTAATTAATTGATTTATTTATTGGAAAATTTGTATAGCGCCGCTTTTGTGAGATTTCACGTCAGGGGCGCTTTGTTGTTGTTCTTCTGACACTTTAAGATGCAAACTTGTTTACTGTTGTAAAATAAAATAAATATATTTTTTAGAGTTTTGGTAGATGTCAGGTGAAATTAAATCGGCACTGTCACAAAAATCACAGAATATTGAACGAGTCTATGCTCAAGGAAGGAATTGCTTTCCGGAAATTCGGTTCTGAGCTCAAATGGCAGAATAATTTCACTATTAAGATACAAAATAACATAAAGATCACAAATTATAAAAAAATATAAATACTTATACCTAAACGTAGAGCATTTCATCCCATCGTACGACCTTCCACCGCGCCAGGTTAAAACTGGGAAATCATTTTTTTTATGTAAATTAAAAATGATTGATTTACGTCCACCTTGTCCCGCGTACAAACACGATAAGTTGTTAAATCGATTGTCCGGTGTTTCCTGTCTAGTTTGCCCGCTGTACGCGTACAGTCCGCCCACGGCCCCACGAGGATGCAGTAGAATCAGTAATGGTATCGGAAAGAATGCCAGTAGCTTTGTATTCCTTTCAATATGGCCTTCGTTAACACTAATGGATTAGTAAGCAATACAAACCAGTATTCGGATATATGAATGATAAAAAGACGGCCAACATTAATTTGAATTATCTAGTTATAAAGAAGACGAGACACATGTTTATATAAAACGGCAAATGTTACTCCGTTAAGCGGCCGTTGGTCCAAGGCGCGTGATTATGTTAATACGACGATTGCCAAATGTTCAACAAATAAGACAAGTCTTTACGTTTGACGCTGTATGCATGAGGAAGTCATATAAGAATGATTATTCTAGATAGATTTTCCATTACTTAACTTTCATCGTTATCGGCAACACAGCAGCGTAACATTGGCGGATATTATTTTCCGATCGATATATTAATAACGTTTTTTGTTTTTTTTTTATCGCCGAAAATGTTATCGCCGTCATTTATTTTGAGATGTTAATGCTGACGAGAGACAGTGTGGGATGTGGAAGCCAATTCACATTTGTTTATATCGCAACGACTCATCACTCAATTTGTCAGTGGATGGAAAATGATTATTGATACCACGAAATAACACGAGGATGTGTATATAATATACTAACGTAGACCCAAGAAAAATTACGGGATGGAATTCTTGAAACTTGAAAGACCAGTTCCATTTTTAAAAATAGCAATAAATTCCAATTTTGAAAACGACACGTAAATCAAAAGCGTATCTGATTTCTTAAGTTAATTCAACCAGAGTTACATAGGACATATTATACAACCGAAATTAGTATTTTTGGTGACTAGCGAAGACCCGTGAAAAATCCTGGAATAGTATGAATTCTTGACAAATCAGTTCCAATTCTGAAATAAAACTAAAATAATTTTCTGTCCAAAATATTATACAGGTGTCAGAGATGTTTTTCCATGGCATAATATTTATTTTTCCCTACAAACCATTCAACTATTTTACCTGAAAATACTACGTTGGAATTTAAAAAAAAATATAGATTTAGGTACTGTTTAGGTGCTGTCGTATTCTTAGATTAAATATACCATTCCTAAGAGAAAGTCCAGTTATATTCAATTTTTCAATTTAGTCTTAAATCCTGTATCTTAATTTCGCCAATAAACAATTAGATAATGTTAATTAAGTGTTAATCTCAAGTGACCTACCAGGTAAGTATTGTACTGTATATTATCTCCATAAATAGTTAAGTAATAACATAGATCACTGTAGAAATGTATTATAAGTTTGTACAGCGCCCTTGAGGTGATTTTGCACAAAAACGGCGCTATACAAGTCATCCAATTATAATTATCATATAGAATTACCTCCAAAAGTTTGTGCACTTTACCACCGGAAATCCTATATGATATGTACCTATCTACTTTAGCGCTTGTCTGATTTCTTCACATAATCAGTTCCAATTAAAAAAAAAAAAACACTTTAATAAAAAACAAATTTGAGTTGGTAAAACCAGATTTCACGCAGGACTCCACAACACACTACGAAATTAGTATGTGCTATGCTTCCTCCGTGGTTCGTGGATCTAAATCATGCATTGACAGAATTTTTATTTTTAAAGACAAGATGTCATATTCCCGTTATTCGAAAATTCCAAATAAAATATTAATTATTTTAATGCTTTATCAATTTATTCCTGGAAACCCTCTGCCCTTATCAAAAACATTAACTTGGAGTAGCGACCCATGACATTTCATCAGATTTGCCACTATTTTCTAACAACGTGTATATTTTTTACCTAAAATTCCATATCATTTTTAGACAAAAAAAGTTGTCCGAAGTTTTCTATATTACAATGGCAATAACGACAAGAAGCTGATCCTATTGATGCTTAAAAAAATGTAGTTTTTTAATATAAATAACGTTAAACTCATAAACTGAATACGAAATAATTTTAGTAAAACGTTTAACATTAAAATAAAACAATACTACGTATAAGACAAATTCACTACAACTACATTACTATTATAATGTACAATATTCAATAAAGTTCTGTTATATATACGCTTCAGTATGACACCAAATAACAGTCAGAGTAGTAAGTGGATTGATGTCATCAAGAAGAAAAGATTGACAAATTGCTGGTCACATTCATGTTCTCATCACGAAGACAGCGCTTGATGTTGACAATACCCAGGTACCTACTTACATACGTCGTGCAAAGTGGCTACCTAACCATCCACTTTAAAAATATATATAACTATTTTGGAAATGTTACAACCAGCCTCTAATAAACCCTTAACTTAACACCTTAAATCAGTAGCGGCTCGATTAAAGCTTGCAATGAATTTAAAGAATAAGTAAGTAAAATAAAAAATTTCCACCGTGTAAAATTCAATTCGTTGAATGTATCAAAATGTATTTTTTTAAAATTCCAGCCAGTTTTTTGCCCTTTCCAAACTTAATATGAAAGTTACTCATTTGTAAATTCAGCACGAACCGTCCCTTCATTAAATTATTAAATATCTAAACGAACCCGCCCCGACCGACCCGCTTCGAATATGATCATAAGACAAAACACACTACGCGGTTAATACCGAGCATCAATTTGTTATTATAGGACAATACGAGTATTACACCCTGACACAGGGCTGGCAAATGTGAGAGCGGGGATTTAGAACAAGTTCCTTAGACAAATTAAATTGGCTGCGGTGAAACGATGATACTTATACATAAAATAATAAACAACCTGTCACTAAAATACTCTCTGAACAACATTTTATAAAACAAGAACATTCACAAACAGAACACAAGAATTTGCAATAAATACAACAAGGACATTCACAGACATAACACTAAAATTTGCAATGAAATTATATATAACAAGGACATTCACAGACATAACACAAGAATTTTCAATGAAATTATATACAACAAGGACATTCACAGACACAACAGAAGAATGTGCAAAGAAATTATATACAACAAAGACATTCACAGACATAACACAATACAATACAATATATATACGACAGGAACAGTTACAGACATAACATAAGAATGTGCAATGAAATTATATACAACAAGAATGTGCAAAAAAATTATATACAACAAGGACATTCACAGACATAAGACATGAATTTGCAATGAAATTATATATAACAAGGTCATTCACAGACATAACACAAGAATGTGCAGTGAAATTAGGGTACAAAACAGTCTACTAAATAAAAAAAATCAAAATTAACGTCTGCACCAATTGATAGATTCGATCTAGATTGTAGGAGCCATATTAATCAAAAGAAAATGAAATGAATAGTAAAAATGTATGTACGTAAGTTATAATAAATTAGACACTTGTAAACTTGGTTGTACGAGTAATAATATAATGTCTAATTTAGTTTTTAAGCCACTGCTTATTTTGTTGTTTGTTTTGCTTGCTTAAAAAATATTCTGAGACAATAATAATAAAATAGTACAAGTCTATAAATTTTACTCTTGATTTTGATCTTGATACTACTTTATGCCAACCTTAATGGCCTCATAAACCTCATAAACTTATATTTTTTAATCAATAAAAGGGTTAAGTCTATTGTACCACGCTATTGGACAGTGGATACACTGCTAGATCGACGACAACATTCAATTTTTCATTTAAATATGAAAAATGAAATCAATTTTGCATACGGTTGAGACATTAATTTAGAACTGACGAATTCGTGATTTTTAACGTTCGGAAAACATTTTTTATTCAATATTTGACTTTGGATTTACTGATCAGTATGCAATAACCGTTCATTACACTCGCATATCCAATTGTGTAGTTGTCAGAATTTTTTTGATAATATTAACTTTTTGTTATTCTTCTCATTCTTTTTGTAATTTATCACTTCGAGAGTACAAGATAATTATAGTACTAATGTCTATAATTACAATATGCAAAAACTTACCCATTCAACTTAGATTAAACATAAATTAAAACTTTTATACTTCTACGTGTCCGTTTTTTTTATATAAAGGTTGTCTAACACAAGACACAAGGTATTCCAGAGGGGTGGCAAAAAACTTGAGGGTCAAAAACACAATAGCAAAGAAAGAGTATAAAAAAATTGCATAGCTTATGTCCCCGGTAATGGAAACTCAATCAATGTATCCCGATTCTCGCCGCCATCCCTTGCACATAGCCGTGGGCGGGGTGGCCAGGGCAGGGGGGGGGGGGTAGGGCGGGGGCGGCAGCTAAGTCGGTTGTATGTTGGGTTTAAGCGGACACACGTAACATGGTATTGTCAGACCGCGTACTCACATAATAAAGTGCCGGCTTATAAGTTCGCCGGGACTACTCGTACACTTAAGCTTCTGATCCACAGTACACTAGCGCGCAACGACGGCCAAGGCGACTAGTACAAACATCAACACCATACAAACAACCCAAAACTTATAACATATAAATAATTTTACCCTTTTTACTAAATGTGCGGGTTTTAAAGTCTTTTTCGTGGTCGGTGTTCTGAGGCAGACGCGGGATTAGTACAAGTTTCGAGGTAGTAAGTGAAAAGGTAGGTCGTACATCCGTAATCAAAACATAATGAAAAAATCTTCTCTCTGTATTTATCTGTTGTTGATTTTTGGAATTCAAATTGGGGGCAACCAAATTAATTTTATTAAGCGATGAAGAAAAAGTTATTGGTGATATTATGATTATAATCCTAAGGGTCTGCATATCCTACACAGACCATATATGCTAGGTATATATATGGTATCACCCTACTGTATTATCTATGATGTCAACCAGGATTAACACCGATTGCGGTGATTTTCAAGGAATACATAATTGATTAATCATGACGCTTCCGAATAATAACTACCGTGAAGATCCATCATTATTTGCAATGAATTTAGATCTCACTGTAACCATATATCAAGGTCGATCCTATTTCAATTCCTGTCATAATAACAATGCATAGCAATAAACTACTCATCAACTGGCAACCCAAAAAAGGCAATGTATTTATTTATTTATTAATAATAATAATAATGATTTATTGTCTTCTTTTCTTATAAACGTACAGAGATAATGATATCCTCACTCATCTCCCGTGCTGAGGATTTAATTTACATATTATAATTTAATTATAAGAAATTAATATTACAACAAAGTAACATATGAATTTAATTATAAACATATATCTTGAAGTATAATTTTTTTTTTAATAATTTTAAAATAAGTAAGATAGTGTTTTTTTGTATATTTCAGTTTAGTAGATTAGGTTTTAGTCTGTGTTTGATATCAGTATATTTTCTATTTCAGATCTCCCTATATTAAGTATCCAGATTTTTATTTGAGATTTAAATGTTATAATGTTGAGGTTTTTGAGTGAGAGTGGTATTTTATTGTAGAGTTTAATACTATGATATAAGAAGCTTTTTTTCCCAAATTGTATTAGTAGTTATTTGTTGGATAAGTTTTTGACCATGAGATCTAGTGTTTCTATTGTACGTGTTTGTTGTTATTTCTTGGGTTTTGAACATATGAATGTAAATGAGTATAGTTGTTTAATTGACATGATGTTAAGATTAATGAAGATTTCGTCAGTGCTAGTTTTTACAGGAACTTTCAGTACAATTTTCATTATGGCTTTTTGAGTTTTAATTAGTGGAATTAGTATATTTTTATTTGCACTGCCCCATCCGATAATACCGTACTCTAACAGTGATTGGCAGAGAGCCATGTAAATTTTGATTAAGTGTTTTTTAATGAGCACATTTCTGATAATTTGAAAAAATAACTTAGTTTTTTAATTTTATTATCTAAATAGCTAATGTGTTTGGTCCATTTTAAATTTCCATCAATTTTTAGACCCAGACACGTTATATGGTCAACGTTTTCTAATGAGGGACAATTACAATGCTCATATTGAACTAAAAAAATGTACAAACATTAAACAGAAATAACGTATCAGCACAATAAACATTTACAAACATTAAACAGAAATAACATATCAGCACAGTAAACATTTACAAATATTAAACAGGAATGAAATTTCGGTACAATAAACATTTACAAACATTAAACAGAAATAAAATAAAGCTATAATAAACATTTATCATTTTAAAAACATAATGCGGAAACATATCAGTTATATACAAAACTAATTATTTTTGCTTTGATGTAGGACGGAGAGGTTTTACGTGTCGAAAGATCAGTAGGTATATATATATTGGCAGTTTGGTGAAATTGCTTTAGTGGGGAGTGATATGAATAGTTAGTGCTATAGTTGCAACAGTGAAAAAGATCCTACACGTTTATTACTTATAAGAGATAGAGCTTTGAAAGACCGGTAATATGAAGATAGATTCAAGGAACTAAGATTACCAAAGTAAGAAAGAGAAGAAAGAGGTGACTTATCTGAAACGTTCAAAATTTTATCTGGACATTATAGTTGCCCTAGCATCCAAGAAATCTTCACAACCAACCAAAATTTAAATCTCCGTTGACACTCAAAAAAATAATAAAACACCTTTTTCATCCATTCCTAGGAAACAGTTACAAATGGAAGAGTGGTTGCATACCAATGTAATGCTCGATTGGAATCTGTTGAATTGAATATGTATGTGAGTAAAATTTTAACTGTTAATAAACACAAGTATACACACTAACTGGCGATGCCCATGTGGGATTTTTTGGGTTAATCTGCTAAATGTATTATTCTTTACTTTTTAACTGTTATATAAAAAAGTGTTTCCTTTATTGTAAAATTATTCCAATGTATGGTGCCAGAAAAATTATTAATAAAAAAAAAAAATTATTTGGAGAGAAGAAAGGATTAAATTGTTTTAATTTAAAACAACTAATTGTAAAATCAGACATGAAATCATCAGCAGAATGTTACCTGATCGTTAAATAAGTACAAAATTCTATCTAATATCTATCTACATAAATAAATTTACTTCAAAACAAAAAGTTACCAGGTTTTAACTACAAATAGAAAAGATCATGGTTATTTGTTGAATACATTTTTTTAATATGAAATTTTAGCAACAACAAAAAATAATTATGATTTTAAATTTGAATCAAGAAAACTTAAAAACAATTTACGAGTTTTTCAGTTAAATAACGTGTTGGTTGTTAGTATAGATATACATTATGATAATGATTTTTTTCCATTTCTCGTCTAAAAATGTAAAAAAAATTAACAGTAGGTATTGAACAATTAGGGTCGGGGCGATTGGTTGGACGGCAAATCGTCTCAGTTACGATCGGAGATCAAAATTCAATTTAAGAATCGCAATTTAAAGTTTGTTAGTTATGTCATTTACCATCCTTATAAATATATCTTGTAACAGGAATCATTATAAAAATCTGTCATATTCAAACAATACTAAACAAACAATTATTCCATGGATAAAAAAATATATCCAATCATTGAAGATAATATTAGCGATTTTCATAGGAAAATTTGAAACAGAAAAATTAAATAAAAAGATTCAGTCACAACTAGGAATTGAACCCATGGCCTCCGACAGACTTCAGACTTAAGACAATATATTCATTTTCTTTAACGCATCTTTTTACTGGCTTCTTCCTGAACTAAATGCAATCTAGATAGTGTCTTGGATAAACATATCCAATATTATTTTTATGTGCGACATCTGTTGACTTTTCTACAAGTCTAGAATTAAAATTTTTATTTTTTTTAAACTTAATGAGTAAAACTTCAATTATTGAATCATTGAAACATTACTAATATTGTCTTCGATGATTAAACATTATAATTTGAGTATTTACTGATTAAACTAATAAAAATAAAAAAATTTTTGTTGTCATATGTCCAGTTACAAGTTTATGTGAAAAATTTTATTTTAAAATATAGTACAGTTTTTTTTTCAGTTTGCGTCGCTTTATGAACACATTAGGTCTCAGAGTTAATGCCGCGTTTCATTTACGATTTAACATTCTTACTAATTCCCAACTGAGCCAATACTTTTTCACCCCCTTAAAAGTATTTTAACGGCCACCCTTTAATGATAATGAAAAGGTGTTCAGTAATCAAACTCTCCCCCGCTGAAATGATCTTAATTAAACGATGCCTCAATTGATTTTTAACTACGCCTCGGATTTTCTTTAACTGAACCGACGTAGAGGCGACTCGTTAACGTCCCGATAATGGCCGGTGAAATAGGGGCAGATTCCGAGCAGATGTAATACCTGCTGCAAGATCCACTGGAATTATTCAATTAATTTGTTAATCGCACACAAACGCTGAAATGTTTATGAACTGAAGGCTATTTGAGTTTTAGTAAATCAAGATAATGAGTCACTGAAGATGGTTCTTGATTTGCACGCTTATAAACATCGTTTGAGTGAATCAATTATGTGAACAGGTAACTGTGGAGAAAGAAAGGAAAGAAAAACAATTATGAGAATTTATTTTTGACTGAGTCTAAAGAAGTCCTGTTTACCTCGACCTCTTTGCATATCATCTAACTGTTATTTTCTTTACGTCTTCTGTGTACGGTTAATCCTGTCAAGATGGTAGCCGTGTTTAATAGTACAATTATATGCCGCAAGTGCGCATGAGCGTTACGAGCTAATTTTTTCTTAATTACAAAGAACATTTTAACATTTTTTTATTTTTTATTTTTTTTTTTATTCTAGATAAAAGAAAATTACATTTTTCACTTATTTAACTAGAAATAACATATATATTACACATAAATATATTACACACTGATATTATTCACTTTCATTGTTTTGTTGATTGAGCATAAAACTGTGAAATTAATTAATTAATTTTTATAATTTACAGTATTACCTTCCATTATCCAGGTTGAGTCTATCACTTGATGTAGACTTTGTGGTTTCCGGCAGCGCGTAATAATATTGTATTCTTTATACAGTTTTGTTTTATTTTATTTTTTATTAAATAATTAATTAAGTAATTACATATAAAATCATATTATATTGGGTTTTTACATGTTAAAAAATTTTAATACTACTCTTCAATAGAAGCGCTATCTTGTTTTTAAGAGGAGTGCACAGTACATTAATGTAGTTATTTGCATGTAATTAATAATATGATAGGTATTACATGTTGTAGTAAGTACATTAAAAAGAAAGTAAAAAGTAAGCAACGACTGTGTCTTTGTCCTATTTCGGTAGCCTTATTTGTTGCACGTTCATGTATTATGTTTGTGAATGTCCTTGTAAATAATTTAATTTGAAAAGAATTTTGGTAACAGAACTATAGGGTTTTCCAATAAGAGGTGTTATTTTGAATAGCCCGCTATTTCGGTAGATGTTACTTTTGAAGCTGTCTTTTTTAATTTATAAACATAATAAAATAAAAGAAGTGATAAGTGATAAGAACTGATATGTAGTTTGTGGCAAGTGTGTGTTTATGTATATAAAATAAATAAAAAATTAATTTATATACATAATAAAATAACACCTCCTATTGGAAAACCCTATACTTGTATACATTCTGTATTAAAACTATGCTGAAATTGTATATTGAAACCAAAATTTACTTTTGCAAGGAACATTTATTTTTGTCACGCTGTTGTAACCGCTTAGGTTCATTTTTAAAAAGTAAGTGGAATTTGAAAGGGTTGAAATTTTGATGTGGGCTTATTTTTATTTCAATTTATTGCTCCTTATGGCATATTAAGATATTATTCTCATCTTTTCAGACAATAATTTCTATAAATGATGAAATTGCACCTTCCTCTATAAAGACTGACTAAAATGAGTGAACCACTTTACCAGGGCCGGCCCTATGCGGGCGCAATTGGAGCAGGCCGCTCCGGGCGCCGAATTACCAGAGCGAATTGGCGCTGTTAATACCTAACAGTCCTAATAGATCGCCCTTGATATTATTATTCATAAAAATTCAATTAATTCGAATATTATTGATTACAGTAATCACTTAATTATGCGTCTAATGGTTTTGTCATGGGGCGCAAAAAATGTAAACCCTGCACTTAAGCCAAATCCTAATTGGTTGGTACCAAGATATATTTCGTAATATTAACTGCTGTATTTTTTTTATAATGTCATCCAATTTCAGTGAAATGCGTTTGTGTACGCGTCTGTTTACATGAGTGCCGCCAAACGGGAAGTGTGTTAATTTTCACTTCTAAGATTCCATTTTATTAATTCAGATAAAAAAACGAAATCAAAATTCAAATAGATGTATTTAAAAATATGAATTTATAAATATGATGCAAAATCGTACCTTCTTCAAGTTTAAACTTTCTAATGGACCTGTTTCAATTTATCGGAATAATTTTTAAATCGTATGAACCCCAAATCTCAAAAAATGAAACAGAAAAAGACATATAAAATATAAAAGGTAACGGGGACTACATAAAAAGAGGTTTTAATACAGATAATTATTTTCGTTTAATTAAAATGACGCAAAAAAAAATCTTTTTTTATTATTTAAGAAGTAAAACATTTCTCTGGGTTTTAAGCCTGCTTTAAGTGTTGAGTACACGAAGAAAAGTTGTATTTATTTTTTGAAATCCTGTTAAAAACGTGATGGCAATCCATATCCTGATAAAATATTAGTCCATTCAGAATATATCGGATCACGTGTTCGTGTAGGTTCTCTTTTCATGAAATAAGTAATGACGAAATGCGACAGTATTAGAATTAATGTCAACAAGTGCAACATTTGCGTACTGATACTTTGTTAGGAAATCTGTCAATTCATTCGTTGAGCCTGCAATCCCGTTTTTAACAGGAAAACGAATAATTTGAAGAGATTCTTATTAAATAAAAAATATTTCAAATCAACATGTTTTCTTCGTGTAGAGTTCTTCGGATATGGCAAGGAGGTTCTTGCTTTCACCGTAGTTCCTTAATGAACATATTAATTATTAAATTTGCGAAACTATCTCAGCCGGGTTCATCTGTGCTTAGTTTACGTAGTCTCCATTCCAAGAAGGCTTTAAAACGGTGGCGTTTTGGTATTAAAAGGGATGTTACACTTAGTTAACGCGCAAGGGTTACGCCGGGGCTAAGTTTACAAGCTGGGGATGTAACGGACCTAGCCCCCCTCCCCTCTTACCAACCGAACCCACCCTCAGGACACTGGACTTAAAATATATTGTTGGGTTGCTAGGTTCAGTTTCCGTAATCAAAACTTGTCAGGAACTTGTATCAAAGTAATTTCAATCACTTTAATATAATACATTATTATTACGTATTTAAAAGATGCCAACTTAACGAGTTTACTCACGATTCTTCTTCTTCTTCCTAGCACGATCCCAACTCATTGCCTAGGTAGGCTGTTGGGGTCGGCTCTTCTCGTTCTCAGGTTATAGCTTCTTCGGTTCTGAGTGTCGCTTTCATCTAGGCCGTTTCTTTGTAGGATTTTGGAGCATTGGGTCATCCAGGAGTTCTTTGGTCTACCTCTGGATGACTGTCTTTGAAGCTCTATAGACATTGCCTGCTTCACAGTGTGGTCTGGTGGTCTCCGTCTTATGTGCCCATACCATCTTAACTGTCGTTCCTCTAGCTTACTGTTTATGTCAGTTTACTAGTTTGTTTATTTCAGTTTAACGAGTTTACTCACGATATAGACGAATAAAGCTGAGAGTATTATTTTTTTAAAGTTAAAATGAAAAAAAATCTTGTTTTTTTATTAGTAGCGATTAAACATGTTGTTTAAGAGAAGTAAAATTGTTTGGTCCTCGTAGGTACTATTACGAATATTCAATATATAAATATATTGGTGTTCTTGGATCATTGAAAAGGGGTATTTAAAAATATGCGTTTTACGCATGTATTGTGTCTTGTTTCATTTTTAATTTAACTTAAAGCAATCACAAACTAATTAGTTAATTAATGTTATTATGTATTTTTTAGATATAAAAGGTAATGCACCAATTTACACCATTAATGGAGGACTGAACGCAGTTGGCGCTAACAAAAAATTGTCCAAAGAAGTGAAGTTAGCAGTCCACAATGGAGTGCTGGTACCTACCCTGAACTGGCAAAGAAAGGATGAAAGTAGATTGAATGCTGTTGAAATGAGATCCCTGAGACGTATGTGTGATAAAACCATGTATGATCGTGTGAGGAATGTGGATATCCGCAAAGAGTGCAAGGCTGATGTAAGCGTAATGAGTAAGATCAAGAAAGGGACGCTTAGATGGTTTGGGCATGTAGGGCGAATGAGCGAAGAAAGGAGTGTAAGGAGAATATACGATGCAAATGTGAATGGTAGCAGAAGTCGGGGACGCCCGAGGAAGACATGGCACGACCAAGTGAATCAGATACTTGAGTCGGGCCATGTCAAGAGTCAGAACAATAGAAGAGTATGTATGCGACGATGTATGAATGTGAATGAGGCAAGAAGTGTGTGCCAAGACCGAGTTGTTTGGTGGTCCGTCCTCTCTGCCTACCCCTGCGTGGAAACGGCGTGATGGTTAGTTAGTTAGTTAAATGTTTCATAGTGGATACTGTGGATACCTACGATATGTTTCCCTGTAAAGTCTTACATGTGGTGTATATTTTTAGTAATTTCCGGGTGACGTTTGTAATGTATATGTGTGCGTCTATGTGTGAATGCGTGTGTGTATATGTATGCGCATTGAACAATTTATATCATTATCAAGATGCTCCTTTTAAATATGGGAAGTGAATCCGAAAAAAATTCGATGTTAGAGTATAAACTCATATTTTGAAAGTATGAAGCGCACGGTAGATTGCGGAATTATACTATGCATTTGTTTTGTAATTAAAGAGTGCATGAATAGCGCTCTGTGTGATAAAATTAATAAGGGACAGATGTTCGATAAATTCGATGTTATTGTTTAAAATTCTATGTGTAAATCAGCTACTGTTCACATTTGTTGCAAAAGTTGAAATTCGTTCGTAAGATTATGGCTACACGATACCTACATATAAATATAAGCATATGAAAAGATTTAACTTTGTTTTTTAATGTTTATAGTAATTTGTAGGTATAACATTAAATTATCGAGGGGATTAACCTCCGAACACGAGGTTTGCAGGCTGCAACCAGCCACCATAATGAAGTTACACCAACCCCCCTCCCCGCGGTTCCACTCTCTCCGCTACACATTAGCATCCTGATCCTTGCTAAGTCCGTATATTAATTTGGAAACCTCGCTGGATTGGTCAGCGCCCGATCCCTCCCGCAATAACTCCCATAGTGTAGATTACTGATATTATAATCAGAGAAATTGAGGTTTAAATGTGACGGGCCGCCCCTGCTCACCATCACGAACGTAAAACGTCAAATATTTCAACAACGCATAATAAAATTAATTGAAACGATGGTAATATATAATATGTAATTTTTTTCATCGGTATAAATGAATTGTGGTAATATATTTGCTTCCGTTTCACACATCGGAATATATTTAAAATCTGTTGCGTTGGTAGTTTTAAAGATATTTATTTGTGGATAAGTCATTTTAAATGTTATTAAAATGATGTCAAGACGAAATTACACTTTCAGAATTACATATGGACCGAATTAAATATTGGCGAAATAACACATGCAGAGCGTATACCTACTGGAATTATACACGTAAAAAACAGTTTTAAAAACTATTAAATACATATCATTTATAATAAATTAGATTAGGTACAAATGGACCGAATTAAACATTGGTTTAAATTATACACGAAAGAATCACGCCTTCTTAAGTTACACCTACTGGAATTACAAACGATCATAAAACGTTTTCTTATGAGTTAAAATTTTATGATAAAAGTGTGGTAAATATATATTTGATAAAAATAAAACAAAGTTAGGTTAAGCAACCTGTAAAATTTTAGGGTAAGGGTGTGGTTAATATATATTTGATAAAACAAAAACAAAGTAAGGTTAAGCAACCTGTAAAATTTTAGGGTAAGGGTGGGGTAAATATACCTATATTTGAAAAAACAAAGTTAGGTTAAGCAACCTTTAAAATTTGAAATTAGAATTAAAACAATAAATTCTCGAGATCTGAAATCTATTTGTTAAATCATAAGTCTATAGGTATGCATGTATGACTTACATGTAACAATCTAAAAATATATAGTAGGTTACTTAAGTATCTGTGGCTAGCGTGTTCTTTAGATTCCGTCATCTGTCACTTAGCATTAAAGAATGACACTGCCTCGTATGAATATCACGTGTAATCTTTGATAATCAGGGAGTGCAACCGGATCGGGGAGGGTAAACCGGTGCGGCGACCGATAATCGGAACCAACCTGACTCGGAGTGGTGAATAATAATTATTAAGATAAAGGGTCAGAAAAAACTGTTACAAATGTACCCTTTGAAAATAGCTCTGCGGTGTGTCAAATCATTTTTTAAATCTGTAATGAATTTAATTATACGTATACACTGATACGGTAAATAGAGAGGATGTTGAAAAATGGTGGAGAATTAATTTCTAAAGTTATTATGACGAAGAAAACTAATTATATCTGAGTTATTATTTATTTATTATACGCCCATAAGAGCTTTTACAAACAATTGATAATATGAACATAACAATTCAGTGAAACATTAATCAATATTAATATTTCCATTTAGAATTTAACAGAACCCATACAGAAGAATGGTATCTATTATGCTAAACTCAATCGTTATTATTACTGAAGTATGTTATTATATCCTTCTTGTAACTATATTCCGTGCAGTTAAACAAATCTACAATTTCTGATAAAACATTGCCAACTACATGCAATCTAGGTACAAGCGAGTATCTAATGACTCAGTCCTGATATTTTTATTGCAATTTAAAAGAGTTTTGGATCGATTAGTTCTTATAGGTATAAGGAAGATAATTAGACTTAATAAATCAGGGCTGTCTAAAATATTATATGTCGGTATTATGACCGGTCTTGGTACATAATAACCATACGTTCACTAAACAATAGGAAAGATCATTAAAAAATCTTTTTTAATTACGTAAACTGTCGAAGAAATCGGGTGTCCCCATGGCACGAATATTTGAAAAAAATATTTTAGTATCAGACGATGTATGAATGTGAATATAACAAGGGTATCAAAGACACAATTGTGTGGCGATACATAGTTTCTGCTTACCCTTGCGGAGGATCGGCAATACGGCGATTAGTTTACAAAATATGCATTTTATGTTTTTAAAATTTGTATAGCGTCAAAAATAGAAAGAGAATTGTTTTTATAGTGGAATATCTTAACGAGTAAAACCTCAAACTGTAATATTTAATCATTGAATACTATTTTAAAGACTTGGTGAATTGAATTGTCATCAGTGATACAATATTCAATTTTATATTTTATATTCCATAGAATATTCGTACTAGACTTGTAGAAAAGTCAATCGATGTCGCACAAAAAAATAAATATGGATGTATTTATCCAAGATCACTATCTTGATTACATTTAGAGCAATTAGAATCCTGCAACATTCAGAAAGATAGCAGCCAAACAAAAGTCGAACTACTATACGGTTAGATATATAAGAATTAGCTCAGTGGTCAGATCACTTCTGACGTCCGGGGTTCAATTCCTAGATGCGATTGAATCTTTTTCTTCCTTTCCTATACCATATTTTTAGTTTGACAGGTGTTATTAATGTTGTCTTCAATGATTAGAAAGAAGAGTGGCTTTTTTTACACAAATCTACAATTTTATTCCGCGATTGATGAAATTGTGCGATATGATTTTCAAAACAAGAGAAAGGTCACTGTTTACATGAGTATTCGAAAATCCTACCCCATCTACTTTTTCCCCCCTTATAGCAGAATTCTGATACTTTTTGATGAAATTTTGCACACTTCCAATCAAAATAAGGGGGAAACAGTACAGACTACATGTGATTTTGAAAAACTCTCGAGCAACGCTGGAAACTTTAGCTAATATATCATGCATGAAACATGTCAAACATTTTGTTAAATATATTTTTTTATCACGATTTACGCGTTCTCTATATGAATTCGTCGCAGCATTAAACAATATCAGTCAGATTAGGTTTACAAAAATTTCATCAACAATTTTTCAAAACAGCCACATTTTTTCATTGAAAAAGCCACGGTTCGCCACCAACAACGCGCGAAGGTCTATTTATAATAACAATGTCAAAAGTAAATAGTTGCACCAAGTGACGGAGGTGAGATAATCATTAATAAATAATTATTCAAATCACCTGATAATAATCTCCTCGTATCTACATAAATAATTAATTGCATTTAGATATTCACCGCATTAGAAAACTACTCTGAAAACTGAATTGTTTTTATATTTTTTTGTATTCCATATTTTCAGCTCGCTATTGCATGAAACGAATCAGTAATGAGCCACTTGCATTATAATTTTGAAATCGGTTTAGGAATGATTTCAAAGGTTTCTAGTTTTTTTTAATTTTATAGTATTTTTAAAGTCGCAGCAATCTTACGAAAATATATATTTTTTAAACTGAATATGACAATTAAGTTTTGAATATTGACCATTTAAATCACTGTATAACTACTTAGGTATAGGTATATGAAATAGACCCAGCTGTCAGTAAAATGAAATTTACATTAATGAATTTAATTTAAAAATAATTAAAATGATCAAAGTAAAACAACGAACGCTGACTAAAATAATCTAATTCAGTTTTTAAATTCAATAAAACACCTAATTTAAAGTATTTTCGTATTCCCAGTGAAAAAATCTATTCACTTGATTCTTTAAACATTTGAATATGCATGCAAGAGACTCATATAATTAATACAAATAACACTTCCACGATCATTGGAAAATATAAAAACATGAACATCTACGTTATGTACCTTCCTATGCCGACACACTTACCAATTAATATTATTGCATTTAGCCGGTGCGATCGAGTGCATGCGATGTCATTATTCTTCCAAGAGTAGGCAAACATAACACTTATTACAGGTATGAGGTTCCTGAGAAATATACCTAGAATGCTGATATTATTGTTTTTATGAACTTTTTCTGGGAGCTCCCACAATACGAAAATATAAATTACTGTTAATATCAAATACATATTAATTTTTTATGTGAATACCGCACAAGAGTCCCAACTGCTCCCAACCGTCTGGAGCCAGCGAGACTACGGCATTCCCAATATTGGGTATGTTGTGAGGCTTAAGGTATAGGGAGGGAAAGGAGATGGGGACGAGGAAGGTGGGGGAGTGCTTAGCTATTCAGATCTGGTCACTAAACACGGCAAAAGGCATTTCAAGCAACTTTTCAATTCTGAAAGGTGATCTTACACCAGGGCGATACTGAGAGTTTATTTCATCCTAGAACGTGCCGCGAGTATACCACATATTATTCTAAATTAATAAATCGTGAAAAAACACGAATTATTCAAATAAAATTTACTTGCGCACGCCGGTGTTCGAACCCGCGACCTTCGGATTGCTAGTTGAGAGTCTTACTCCTCGAATATTTTTTTACCGGAAAGATTGCAGGTAGCCACAACCTGAAAAACCTGAAAATATTGCACAGGGTTGAAAAAATTCTGTTTCATCAAAAAATATTACTGTTATACAGATGTTTTCGGCTATTCACTCAATATTTTTTTATGTTTATTGACTGAGCATTTTAATAATCTATAAATTTGTTTGTATGTTCCATATCCGGTAAATCCTGTCAAAATGGTAGCCGTGTTGGATAGTATCTATTTTACTCCGAGAGGTAGCATGAGCGTTACGAGCTGTCAAATCGGAATAATCAACATTACGCACGGTCTGCTGTTCACAGAACTACTAGTTTAGACTTATGCAAAAAAATCATACATCCAGTAAGATAAATACATTTCGCAATATTAGCTTAGAATATACCAATACAGCAAACGGAAGCACTTAATGCAACAATACGGTCGAATAAATGTAGTTAAATTCAAATTATTAGATTTAAAATTTAATATAATCTTAGTTCACATTTTTTTTCAAGCATTCAGCACATATCCGACCAAACTTGATCGGAAGCATCATATTCAAAAAAAAATTATTATTAGTATTTATTCGCTCTTCTAAGGCTTTTACATATACACATTATTATAAGTAAGTCGTTCAGGAGTAAAATAATAAGTGTATAATACATAATATAAAAAATACATATGAACTTAATAAGCAGGTACAATACAAGTTATCATAGAGAGTTCCATTGTGCAAAGGAGTTAAACAATTGAAGTAGCACTTAAGGTACTATGAAAATAGTTAACTATCCCGCAGCCAAGTGGGGGAGTAGGTTGTACCCAAAATTACTTCCCTCCTTATATTAGCTTAAATACTTGACATATCATTTTAGTATTTTACGTATTCCTGCTCAAATACATAAGTTACGATTAATAATTGACTGAATAATTGGGATTTCCATAGTTTAAAAGCCCATAAGACAGAAAAATCGTGGGGTCGTCGGAAGACCCACATGGTTACAGACCTTTTGTTTAGCATCTTGGCCTGTCAAGAGTTAAGAAAGCAATACAAATGATACAAATTGATTATTAAATTAATCGTGAATAGTTTGTTGTAAAGCCTGTTTATATTTAGCCAGCCTTTAGTACATTAACAAATTACAAAAATTCATAAGTGTATTACAGTAATACAATAACGTAATTAAAGTGATTTTTTAATCGTAAATATAAAAATAAATATTAACTGTTTGTTGTAAGGCACTTTTATAATAAAAAAAAACATTTATTATGTCTGACTGGTTGTTTTAGAAAACATGGATAAATTATTATAAAGATAAAATTTGTCACTAAAAACTAATTGTGGGTCTGTTACAAATATTCTAATAGACCGAATTTTAGTTTGGACACTGAGGGGTTGACGGTAAACTACGATATTAATAATAATAATGTTAATAAAGGGTTTCGTTTATTGTTGTACAATCTGGAGATTCCTAAGATCTAATTTTAAGAAAAATCAAACGTTTTTTCGTTTTTTACACAACTAAACAAAATTTAATGCAGATTTAATGAATTTATATTCAGATCATGTTCACTTTAACTCGCCCATGTTGTATCTGATGCGGATATTAAAACCTCTTTAATGAGTGCGATTTCCTTCTTAAGGCTTTAGACACAAAGTCAGATTGATATAACACGCAAACAAATATGTTTTTATACATGACTCGCCCGCGGCCGCCAACACATTAGCACGGTTACAATGAAATATTATCCAATTAAAGGAATATTGTAGCCTCACACGTCACACGTATGAAAAATTAATATCTAAGAACATTTTGCACTTAAAACAAATATTACATAGGTTTAAAGAAAATCCAAAGAAGTTTAATTATAAAAGAACACTGATATCATTAGTTTACATCAGCTAACATTTCGACTTCTAGGATTCAGACAGATTTGTTAATGAGAGAATTTCCATATTCGAAAACGTTAGACCGACTTCATACAAAGCCAGATAAAATTGACATAACTTTGAATATACGGACACGCCCAACAACCCATATCGCTGGTTTGCATATGACTTTTCAACTCCTAGGTCCCAGACAGGTCAATGAAATTTAATATTTTTTCTAGATACATTTTCCGTTTATATATATAAATATATTTATTTTTGTTTGCCGTTGAGAGTATAGCATCCCTAATAGGTGTTTAGTATTGAAACAGCTTTTTTGAATATTACCTACTATTTTACCTATACTATCCATCTCCTTCCCTAAAAACAGCCCTACCCACATTGGAGATTATGAACATTTTATGTTGCACTAATTGTCGCAAATGCAGTCGAATTCGTGTCGTACAACAAGAAGGTGCCACCTTAGTTTCGTAGTCGTTCACGTGCAAATACCAAAATTCACTCGTTTCTCGTTCATCTCGTTGTGGAGGAAAATTCACCTAGTGCAAGTGCATCGAGAGCCCGTATTGCCTGGATTCATGGGAATTCAAGTAGGCTGTTTCCTTCTTTCCACTTATTCCCGTGATATTCAGAACCAATTGAATGAGCTTCTAATTATCGTTTTTTTATTATAAATTGGTTTGACAGTTCACTTAATGTGTAATAGAACACGTAACATTGTTTGGTCCTTCGAGCCGGATATTGATCTGGTTGGATTATATCTTATCGTAGATTTATGATCCTTGTTTAGATTTGTTTGAACATCGGTTCAATTAGCCATTCAATTTTTTTTTTCAATATCACAACCTTGTCATCCATATGTTTGATTCGAATGAATATTTGATTTTTTATGAATTTCGCTGAAGTTAGTGAGAAGTATTCAGGCACACGGACACTCCCACAGCTCTCTTGTTTATTTCTTCAATTATAATATGTTAATAGCTTGCATTTCTAATTCTACCTTTAAAATAATTTATGTGATAAAAATTGTGATCTTGACTTACCAACTAACAGAACATTAGGCTATTTCTCTGCATAGGAAATGAAACGACACGATTACCTTCCTTGGCAACTCATGCCTTGCATCATTCGTATTTATAACTAACCATCACGCCAGGGTTAAGCAGAGAGGATGGACCGCCAAACAACTCGATCTTGGAACACACTACTTGCCTCATTCACATCCAAACATTACTCATTCACACTATATTATTATTCTAACTGGTGGCCCTTATTGGCCTGACTCAAGCATCTGATTAACTTAATAGCGGCCTGACTCAAGCATCTGATTCACTTGATGGTGGCATGACTCGAGCATCTGATTCACTTAATAGTGGCCTGATTCAAGCATCTGATTCACGTGATAGTGGCCTGACTCAAGCAAAAACTCAAAAAGACTCCTTTGTATGCCCTAAATGTACAGGTGGTCATAAAAGTGAAGAATGCAAGGCTATTAGAGGAACAGAAAAGTGTAATAATTGTATTAATACTAAAAACAAGTTGAAGATAAACCTAGACTCAAATCATCCAGCGTGGAGCTTCGAATGTCCAGTATACAAAAGGAAATTGGAATTGGAGAAGAAAAAGGCAATTTTTTTATAAAAAGCAACCAACTGCAAGGAATTATATACTTAAATATTCAGAGTCTGATAGCGAATAATGAAGAAATCCAGATTTTGATTGAACGAAATGATCCTGCACTTGTAATGTTAAGCGAGACTCACATAACATACGATATTGAAGACAGCGAAGTTACTTTTCAAGGATATTCAACAATACGCTTTGATTCCTACAGTAGACACACAGGGGGAGCAATAATAATTATCAAAAAAGACATAATATTTGAAGTTATTTCTAACACAAAATACGAAAAGAACTGCTGGATACTAGCGATCAGGATAACTTCTGGATATAAGAAAGGAGTATACGGAGTAATTTACCATTCTCCAAATGCAAGTACAAAAGACTTTTTATCATTTATAGAGAACTGGTGCACCCAAAACCTAGAAGAGGAAGAAGATAATATCCTAACTGGTGACTTTAATATAAATTTCAAAAATTTGAATGATACATATACTAAAAGACTTAAAAAAATTATCCAAGCATCGGGAATGAAACAACTTGTTAAAAGTGAGACACGAATAACGGATAAATCCAGAACGTTAATTGACCTTGTCATATCCAACAGATTAGATTTGAATGTAAAAGTTCTAGATGAGCCAAAAATAACCGACCATAACCTTATCCACATTACAGATAACACAAAAAGAACTAATACGAAAACCAGCAAAGTAATAAAATACAGAAATTATAAAAAATATAACAGTGAAAGGTTAATTGAACTTCTGGGTGATATGAATGAACTTCATCAAATGGAATTTAATGAAAAGGCTAAATCATTAATAAATAACCTTCAAGAAGTAATCGACCAGTTAATACCAATCCAAACTACTAAAATAAGAGGAACAAATAAATGGTATAACATAGAACTACAATCAATACAATATGAAAGAGATAGACTGTACAAAATTGCAAAAATCTCAAGAAACTCACAAGACTGGAAAGCATTCAAAAATGCAAGAAATAAATACTCAAAACAACTGAAAGTTTGTAAGAACGATTACTTCAAAAATAAAATTATCTGTGAAAAAGGAGACACTAAAAAAATGTGGAAAACCATAAAAGGATTAATGCAAACTGAAGATAAAGGGATGAAACATGACATTGAATTTCCACATCAGATACAGGGTAACATACAGAACTGCTTCAACAAATATTTTGTAAACAGCATAACGGAATTACATCAGAGTATACCAATACTGAAGGAAGACAACCGCGTGAGAAATGTTCCCCTAAACCGAGAAAAACTTGTTTTTAAAGAGATTGATGAAACATATCTTTTACAGATTCTAAACAGCACCAAATCAAAAGAGAGTCCAGATGGAATAAGCTTTACAGTTTTAAGGGATGCAATGCCAGTGATAGGACCTCATCTACTGAACATAATAAATGAATCGTTAAGAAGTGGAAAATTTCCAAACACATGGAAAACATCTATTGTGATCCCGATTCCGAAAGTTGTTAATACCAGAAAATGCGAAGAATTTAGACCTATAAATATGTTACCAAAATACGAACAGGTACTAGAAATGGTAATAAAGAAACAACTCGTTGAGTATTTGGAAAAACATCATATATTATGTGACGAACAATCAGGATTCCGTAATAATAACTCTTGTGAAGCTGCAATAAACATTGTGATTAATACATGGAAGAAAGAAACAGATAATAAAAAAATCACCATTGCAACATTTTTAGATTTTAAAAGAGCATTTGAAACGATAGAAAGGAAAAAACTTTTGGAAAAATTAGAAGATATAGGTCTTTCTGAAGTAGCTCTAAATCTTTTCAAAGAATATCTCCATGAAAGAAAACAGGTAACAAAAGTGGAAAGCTCAGAATCAGAACCGATAGAAAACAACCTCGGTGTTCCACAAGGGTCGGTATTAGGTCCAATTCTATTAATTATTTAAATTAATGATATAATTAAAACCATAAAACATTGCAAAATTAGATTATTTGCAGACGATACATTAATCTATATTTCATGTGAAGAATACATAGATGCAATCAATAAATTAAATGAAGACCTACAAAATATAGCGAAATGGCTGAAATTAAACAACTTAAAACTGAATGTCAACAAAACAAAATATATGGAAATAGGCAACAAAACGCATAACACAGAGTTAAAATTGACAATTAATGGCGAAAAAATTGAAAAAGTAAATGAAATTAAGTACCTGGGTGTGATACTAGATTCAAAACTAACTTTCGCAGCAAATTTTGAATATGTGCTAAAAAAGGTATCTAAAAAAGTCAATTTTCTTAGAAGATTAAGAAATAAACTAAATGGAAACACTACAGAGCTGATTTATAAAACTATAGTTGCTCCACATTTAGATTATTGCTCTACTGTGTTGTATTTGGCCAATGAAGGAAACTTGAACAAGCTAGATGTTATACAGAATAGAGCTATGAGATGTATACTAGGAAAAGGAAAATACGCAAGCATAGATCAAATGAGAGAACAGCTAAATTGGATTTCTATAAAAAAGAGACTATTATTTAATGTGTTAATTTTTGTACATAAAATCATGAACAACCAAATGCCAAAATATTTTAAGGATGAAATTGTTTTTAATAGAGATGTTCATAATTACGAAACCAGAAATGTAAATAGGATTAGATTGCCACATATGAAAAAAACAAAATCACAGAACTGCCTAATGTACAAAGGACTAAAAATGTATGATGAAATGCCTGAAAGTCTGAAGAATAAAGGAAGAATGAATGTATTTAAAAAGAAATGTTATATTTATTGTAAAAATATGTAAAATTACAAAATGAAATATGATCTTGTTTATATTAGTTTATATTCAAATGTATAAACTAACTCAATAAATAATAAAAAAAAATAAAAAAAGCATTTGATTCACTTGATAGTGGCATGACTTCTTCTACCACTTATATATTCTCCTTACACTTCTACCCAAACCATCTTAGTGAGTAAGATTAAGAAAGTGACGCTCAGATGGTTCACATTTATACCTCGTCTAATTAAAACTCTTCTCTTAGTATAACGCCTTAAGTATTTGCTTTATTTGATCGTGCTATGTCTACTTCGACTTTTCAAATGTGAATGGTGATCTAACCCCAGGGCGATACTAAGAGTATATCCACTCTGGAGCGTGCCGAAAAACATACTACATATTATTTTAAATTAATAAGTTGCGAAAACAACACAAATCTATCAAATAAAATTTACTTGTCCTCGTCGGGATTTGAACCCGCGACCACCGGATTGCTTATCGAGAGCCTTACCCCTCGACCACGGAGGCCGTCAAAATTCTTAAAACCAAAAAATATAATGAAAAACTCCAACTTATTATTCAATTCCCTCCGCATCCTAATCATGAAAACTTCTCGTCTGGATCTCCACACTTACAATAAATCGAATAAATTCGTTGCTCCGTTATTAACCTGAACATTAAAACAGAATACAACTCTACAAATGTGTGACTTTCTCGTTTTTCTCGAACAATGAAAAATGCTGATAAAATTTACATATCCGTACATACATATTTAATCAATCACTCTTTTTGTCTCGTAACGATTTTTTCAGAATCTGAATAAGTGATCACGGTGTGAATTATTCACCCGCGAGTATTGTGCCTTTCCCATTGCGTGGAAACACTCGTAAATTGGAAAAAATTCTGTGATTTTAAAAATGGAAATGCATTGCCTTACCCATTAAATTATATTAATGTAATGTACACAAAATGTGCGAAAAGCTTAGGCAATTACACTGAATTTTCTGTCAAAGTACTTTGAAATAAATTTATTTTGTGAACAAACATGAGATGTCTTTGTCACCCGGATTCGCCTGTAATTTGTATGCTGTATTCCGATGGATTCCAAGACACCTTTTTCTAACTTAACTATTGAAAAATAAATAAATTTAAGCATGAAACAGAACAAGACACAGAAAAATAAATAATAACGGTCTAAACTGCGAATTGAACCCAGGATCTCTGTATTTGGCGGGACAACGCCATTAACCACTCGGCCATTATATTATATTGTTTTAGTTAAATAGATAATAATAATAATAATTGGATGACTTGTATAGCGCCTTTTTTGTGCAAAATCACCTCAAGGGCGCTGTACAAACTTATAACACATTTCTACAGTGATCTATGTTATTACCAAACTATTTATGGAGATAATATACAGTACAATACTTACCTGGTAGGTCACGTGAGATTAACACTTAATTAACATTATCTAATTGTTTATTAGCGAAATTTAGATACAGGATTTAGGATATAGTTGGAAAATTGAATATAACTGGACTTTCTCTCAGGAATGGTACATTTAATTTAAGGGTACGACAGCTTAAAAAGGTAAGTTTTTAGTTTATAGTTTAGATATACTAAATCTCCTTAGCTCACGATGTAAATCATGTTGTTATGTGAATATAGTTGCGTTAACCTGAATTTCAGGACAAAAGGCTAATTTCGCAATGTCGGAGCTTATCGTAGGTAGGAACTCTTGTCTTCAACTCTTTGAGAGCACAACTTAATCAATAGGGCCTGTGGTCGAGGGTTCAAATTCCGACCAGCTCAAGTAAATTTTATTTGATTGATTAGTGTTGCTTCACAACTTATTCATTGAAAATAATATAGCTTTATTATTGAATAACCAAGTACTTTCCCACCTTCCCCTTCCCCACCTCCTACCCCTCTCCAATACCATAAGCCTCAGTCATACACCCCAATTAGGGATGCCATAGTCTCACTAGCTCTAGACGATTGGAAGCAGTTGGGACTATTGTGCGGTATTCACATAAAAAAATTGTAATTTTATTGAATATTTCGAAATCTAAGAGTAACATGCCGTTTTGGATTTTTTCATATGCAACGGAATTTTCCAAAAATAATTAATCCTTTGTTAGCGTTATTTTAAAATTGACCAGCTAACCATGATAAATATCACCGGGCGTTTAACCAAATCTCCCGAATAACCACCACCAGTGGGATGAGAAATATCTCCATCGGTTACGGTGCCATTACAAACCCCAGCCAAACGCCAAACTGCCGGCAGAGCGGCTGCCACCTATTGATAACGACTGGAAACACATCCTGCAATATGGTTATTACGCACCAAATTATACAGCACCGAGTATGGAAACGGTGGTATCATTATTGTGGTTTTTGGCGCAAAACCATGCTATTTAACTGTGTCATCGTCGGTTTTATTAAACACCATAGCGCTTGGGAATTACACGACCGGCGGCTCGTTTTTCAAACCTTGTTATGAATCAATTATATTTATTTTTTCAAACAATTAGTCGTTCTTTACGTTTCCGGTGAAGTTTAGTGATTAAAAGTTTATCTATATTTTTAGGTGGGAAACACGCCGAAAGGGCGCCCAACATTTGTACACAGTTGACATTTGTCAAATGATAACGGGTCGTTTCTACGATTCAAGCGCTCGGATGTGGAACGTTTCAACTGCCTCTATGTTTCTCCCTCCTACAACATGGGTATTTTCAATGTTTCCGTGTTTACTCCTTCCTCTCCTTAAAAAGACCCTCCACACAGTATCCCCCATAGATGGCATACGTTCTGAGGTCAATTTTTTTCAGGGCCTCTTGTGTGGAAGGAAAATCCAATAAAAACTTTAATAAACAGATTTTTGTTTGTGTTTTCCAGCAAAAACACAAAAATTCGGGCTTGTTTCCAAATTTTGATACTTTTTTACACTATTTAACTAGGCACTTTTCCAAATGTGTTATAATTTAGCCACCCCACTCAATTTTAGCCCAGAAAATTAAATTCGGCTTTGTTGGAATATTGAGCTTAGCACGGATTAGAATATAATTCCTTTATATATCGTAAGCCTATATATCAGCAATATTACAGGTATCGTCTGTGCTTTTAATAGAAGAACGAGTTTCTTTTTAAAACCAAACTACTGTATACGTGAGTGAGATATCTACGCTCCCTAATTTCATCGAGAGATGGCGAACTTTAGAACTTTTTGTGGGTGTAATTTACGATTTGATTTTTGATAAATTTCCCCGCTTCAATCAGCATAGTACAAGGGTTACTAATTTTAAATAGTATTAGTTTTGCTGGAGTAATAAAATCATTTATTTTATTTTATTTTATTTTATTTATTTGGGAAAATCAACAGATTATTTACATATATAAGAATAAACTAAATAATATAGATAAAATCCAATAACAGATTTTCACTTAAAATTATAATAATAATAAAAAATATTAAAACAAGAAACTAAGGGTTCTGTACCCGTGGCCTGAGAAATTTACAAAAAATACAAAATTGTAAATAATAAATAAAAAATAATAACAGATCTAGGAACACAAATAATATACTAATAACCAGCTAAATTTCAAAAATTTAAATTTAACTGATATACTAATAACCAACTAAAATTCAAAACAAAATGTATTGTAAAATTTCAACACAGCAGCAATCAATAACACTACACAATAGCAATAATAACAATATAATAAATGTATACCTACAACTAAATTGAACACATGAGTATAAATTGGAAGGTAAGTAACTGGAAAGGATTCAAAGCAATAACATGATAACTTCAAGTAGAATATTTAAAATTATTTAATGTTAGTTATTACATATCTTTTAAAGGTTCCTAAATTACTTGAGAATATGTCCATATCATTAAAATTCTTATTAAATATACTACAGGCTCTGAATATAAACGCATTTTGTCTTATATTAGTAGAACATTTATGGAGATGAAAAAGTGATTTTTCTCTAGTTCTAACGCTCGGAACTCTAAAATTAATTTCAGACAGAAGGGGAGAACAATCAATAAAGCCATTGATAATTTTATGGAGATATATTATATCTGCGGAGTCTCTTCTAGTTTTTAATGGCTTAAGTCCATAAAGGTCCATCGAGCTGTTTACGTCAAGGTTTGAATTTAGTTTGAAATTTAAATGATGGACAAATTTTCTTTGGATGGCTTCAATGCGATTTATGTAAATATTATATTGAGGATTCCATATGGGAGAAGCGAATTCAAGATGACTGCGAACATAAGAAAAATACAATATTTTAAGTGTTATGATATTATTAAATTCTTTTCCAATACGGAATAAGAATCCTATTTGTTCATAACGAACTAAACGCTTTAAAGAACTATCCTGACGTTGAAACTTTTTAAATCTTTCATATAATTCCTTACCAGACTATTTTAGATTAATTATAAATAAATAAAGTCAACATTTCTCATCTAATAAATTTCTCAGTATAATAGTCCATACTGAAAAAATTAGGCAATTTACGTAAATCGCAATCAGACTCAAACGTCAGATTTGACACGTGTTACTACTGCTGGCGCCTTTACGTCTAAATAATGAACTATTCTTCCGCATGGACTGACTGATATATCGAGCCTTTCAAATGAAGAACATAACTTGAAACACTAGATTATTTACTTAAGGCAACTAGTTGCGGAAGGTGTTAAGTTTATAATAGGTTATTTGTAGGACATTTAGTTCATTGGTTTATGTATAGAAATTTACAACACAGTGATTTAAATATATTAAAATTATATTGATCTTCCGGGCACCATTAGCAAACTCGGCCCAAACATGGCGGATTCTCATCGTCGTTGTCTAGCCGAGGATTCCGATAATATTTGTATGGAGAGCAATAAAAATGGAATTGAATAATAATATGCTAATAAGGCAATTTAAATAAACCCCACTGAGAGATCGCCCATTGTCGGGACATGTGTATTCGTTTAATTAAATCAAGAATGACATTAAATTACACTGCCAATGACTACATAAATCTATTTAATAAATCTGCCGTATAAATTAAACTGAGCACGTAATTTATATTAATTCTGATTTTTTTAAGTGTAATATTTTTCTTTCTTTTTTTAACGTCTCGAGCATTATGTAATAGGTATTGTTAAATTAATCAATAACATACATATATCGTCGACAAGTTACCATATATAATAGATAAGATTTTAATGAACAAAATAAAAGCCTACACCAAGAGACATGTAACAATAGCAAATAGATAATGCGCAGAACTAGTTTTTCTTCAGTTCAACTCCACACAGAAGCCGCCAAAGAAAATAAACAATAAACTTAGGGCTTATGTCCTTTTAGGAAGAAAAACAAGTTCTGGGAAGGAAAGGTTTGAGGAACGGGTAGGTATCTGGGGATCAGTGTGTCCAAAAGTGACGTATAAATCCATCGCTCCCACTGCAACGCAAGGTGTTACGAACGAGAGAGTCCGGCTGGAGATGTAAAAGGGTCTCTCACATCCGGTCCACCACGCGCAGCTGGTGAGCAGACGTCTCCTCCACCAAGATATGGACAAACCTCACCCCATGAACCCGGGTACCTCTGCTAAGTCACTAAACCACTGGAATAGGTTCAGAGCTGTTAGTTATCCAATGAATTGTTCCCTGGACGGCGGTACCCGGATTCCAAATTTTAAAGCTTTGTTTTATGAAGAAAATAAGTGATCTGGCAGAGTGACTAAAGATACCTTTTGTATGTGAAACCACGCAAAAGTACCAACAGCTCCCAATCGTCAGAAACCAGTGAGCCTACGGCATCCCCAATTGTGGTAAGTTGTGAGGCTGAAGGTAGTGGGGAGGGAAAGGAGATGGAAAAAAGAAAGGTGCGAAAGTAACTGGCTATTCACGTGTGCAAACTATTAAATATGCCGCAAATATACTGTATATTATTTTATGTGATTAATTTCTGAAATATCACTAATTAATCAGATACCTTAAAGTATACACCTTACACAGACAACAAGATGATTATATATGATAGCACACAAGAGGATTTGACTCGAGACAAGAAAACAATAACCACAAATCTTAGACCTGGAGACACAACAAAATAGACCTCAAGCTAATTAAACTAATAAAACGTTCACAAAGAGAAGAAATGGACACCGACAAAACATAGAAAAGACTAAATCATGAAATCTTCACAAGAACCATAAAAATCTGGAACAACCAATAAACAGGCTGAACACCAAGAAAAATCAAAAAAACTTCACAAAGACAAAAAGGCCAAGTGTATATAAATACATCTATGGTTTAGCTTACGGCTTGCTAGAGACGTTTCGGTTCCTCTAACTCAAAAATTGACGGGTATAAAATTGCCGAAATTGATAGATATTTTATTGACATTTTCTCGACGGCTTGCATTTTAATATGTGAGTGCAACACATATTACATTTAACATGTATAAACTAGATATTACTCAAGATTATGTATAAACTAGATATTACTTAAGATAAATTTACCACTTTGCCAATTAGGAAAAATTCCGACGGTATTTATTTGGTAAGGACATTTTTTGGCAGCATCATCCACGATAGCTTGTGCAGTTACATACTAGTCCTACCCCCCAGAAAACGCCAATATGACAAAAAGACCATTCTGTTTTATACGTATCTGGGAAGTGCACTTTGCTATTTGGACTTTTTGGTTCATGTGCAAGATTGGCGTGCTGAAGGTTGAGTTATTTGCCTAAATGAAGTTTATGCTATATTCTGCCAGTAATAAAATTCTCGTCGTGTTTTCCATTCTTCGTGAAATACCTTTCCTTGTTTCTTGACAGCACACGGCGGACACTGCGCCAATATTTCAAATACCACAACTTCATGAAATTATTTGTGATAATTGTACAAAAATTATTTATGATAGTTAAATGGATATTATGGCTCATACTGGAAATAACATTGCTAGTTGAAATTAGTTAAAGCGATGCCATACGTCGTGTAATATTTTGAATCGAGCAGCCATCAATAACACTCCTTACGTAGATGGCGATAAGGCTTAAATTCCCGCTACACACCATCCAGCTGTTTTGTTTTAGGCAAGAAAAAAATATGGCCAAAAAGTGCACTTTATTTTATTTTGTGGATGTTGAGGCATAAATATTTAAATGTTTTCCGATCAATTTATAAATAAATTAATTTGCAACATTATACAATAAAACCATAACCGAAAATGGGTTCGTAAGTAGGAAATTTTGAACTTTAAAGCAGTTTTCATGAACCTTATTTTTTTTTCTGGTCTTATAAAAAGACTTATGTAAAAAATACACGATTATTTCAAAGGCCAAGATGTATTATACTCGCGGTATTTATAGCATCTGAAACATTTCTAGGCGACCAAATTTTCAAACCAAAAACACATGATTTTGCATTACTACGTATGGCATCGCCTTAAGTTAATTAATACCTTTGTTTGTGAAATCGTTAAATTAATAATTTTTAAATCAGTAGGTAACTATGCGATGTAATTTTAGTGTGATTTTTCCAGCTTTAAGTATTAAACAGTGCACTGTTCCAATTCCAGTTGCAGAAAAATATTACCCCGCATTGTCATGCTGATTCTTGAAGAACTACCTAATAATATATACTATAATATCGCATTAAGTCCAGCTTCTGACATTTTCCAAATTATTTAAGATGGCAACATACGAATTACTGTCATCTAGCTGCGTAAGTTTTACGGGTTGGTTTTCTTTCATACATTTTTAAATGCGTAATAATTATTTAATACAGGGTGTCCCGGGGTAAAGTGCAAAAACTTCGGTAGAGGATTCTAAAGGATGGTAGAATTAAAAAAAAAGATTACTAACTTTTATCGAAATTCCGTTATCTTTTTCCATAGATATATAAATATTTTTTCATTTGAAGATTTTTTTTTAACAATAGAACATTTTAACCTGAAAACTACCATTAAAACTACAGTTAAAATTATTAATGTATCTTTTTTACTTGTATCTACTTTCGTGTAGGATTTGGTGCACTTTACCCCTCGACACCTTGCATAATGATAACTAGCTTTAGGATAATCAAATTCAATTCCGCAATATTGTCAAGATTTGCTTCATAGCAATAGTATTATAAAGAAGCTTTATGTATTGGTGGTTTAAAGTAATTTGCTGCAGTATACAAAATATAAAGTGATGTAACACACAGAACACGCCTGCCAATTCGATACGGCAAAGCGGTTCGCTAGCTCGCTCTTGATCTTGGGTGGCCAAATTTCTTAATTATCTGTACAAGTGTTCAGTCAATTTTAATTAATTCCTTCGTGGTCGGAAATAAAGATAAAACCATTTTTAACTCTTTGGATTTCCTCATACATTTTTGCTCCTACAGCAAAAGTAACAATTATTAAGAACTCTAGAGGCTGCGTTAAAAATGTTACAAAGTCGAGAAATTTTTAGCCGAAGTAATAATTGCAGGTACTTTATTTTTAGACATTATTTATAACGAAAACCTTTAGGTATACCGTTGATAGTTTTAATTTCGCTGTATTTCGTGTAAAAGACTATGTAAGAGAAAGATAGAATACAACCCAACATTAAATAGTAGGACAACACTTTGCACCGTTTCATAATATGTGTCACATAAAATAATAGTTGTGTAACTACTATTTTAAGGAAAAATCGGTTAACTCCTTGGAAAAATTAAATTTTTGGTTTCGACCGACCCATTAAAGCCTTTTTTTTCTTTCATCTCTAAATACGATTGATTTGTTGACAAAATAATAAATTTGTTTGCGCGTTCCGTTTCCCTTCGTGGCCTTTTTGATGGTTCAGTAAAAAGTGTTTATGTCTTCTGCATTTCCCAATGTTATGGTAACTAGCCACCCCAAGAAAAAGAATTATGATCCAGGTAGTGAAATTTTTTTGGAAAAATTTTATAATATATTTTTAAAAAATTTACACAAAACAAGTTGTTTATAATTAAATATAATGGTATTTAACTACTCACAAATATATCGTTTTGATTTATTAAACAAAACAATATTATTGTCATGCTTTTTTGGCCGTGGTATTAATTATTAGGTACTTAGTAAAAAAATATTCAATATACACAGAATAAATTTTAGAAATTATAACTTTTTTTTCTTAACATTTTTCTGCATCCTCTAAAGTTGTATAAGCGAAACATATAACCAGTAGCGTGAAAATAAATACACGTCACATTGTAATATAAATTAATTTATTACCGATTCCTGCTGTTTCGATGCTTGTAATTTTTTTCACTTGGTATGGAAGTGTTTTTCAATCGATTTCGAAATGTTTGGATAGTTAATTAGTCTTTTTTGCACTAAAGTGCAATAATTTAACTCTCAGCAGGTGTGTAATATCAACATGTCTACCGAATAACTAACAACTTAGCAATTATTTTTAAGGTGCTCTCTGCATAATATCTACTATTAAATTAAATATGTGTTTTATTTTATATTTTTATTTAAAAAATATTTACACGATGATGCAGTACATTTTCTTTTGACTATCACACTAGGCTAATGCCCGTGTTGTGGTAGTCATACATAAAATACTTCACTAATAAAATATGATAACAAACAGATAAAAAGTATTAATATGAAAATCTAAGATAAAAACAAAGAAAAATAAAACTAAATGCAAATATAGAAATTAAAAGTAAGGTGAGAAATAAAGAAAAATAATATTTTGATGGAGATAGAACTGAAAGTTGAAATAAAAATTGTGGGTATTCTACTACCAGAGTACCTACATATTTAAAATTCGTGCCATTTAAGAAATTGGAAAGACAGTGTGATAGAGTGAGTAATTTTTTATTTTTTATGTATATTTATTTTTTGAATAGTTTTATGAGTTTAAAGAGTCTTCGTAGAAAGCTCGCCCCCTTTCAAATAACCAATGTTTTACTCGGGCAGTAAAAAAGGAGTAAGAATTATACGACTTTATGTCGGTACTCAATGTATTAAATATTTTTGAAGCGATGAACCAGAATTGGCGCTGAGCGAATAAGGTATTTATTTTTGGAACCAAGCCACCGAGGTTTGATTGAAAACGGTTGTGTACGCGATGTTGTGGAGCCACTAGCAGCTTATTTTTCCGTATATAACATGAGCTTATCTTAGTAAATAACTGTCAAATATCTAAGACCCTAATTTTAGCAAGAATTTATTTGACGGATGGGTAAGTTGGCATTTAAATATAATTCTCAAGGTAAGTTTTTGAACTTGATAATGGATTCAGCACAACCGCCCCATCCCACTTTTCCATATGTTGCTATGGATTGGAGGTAAAATTAACGACCCTCAAACGAAAAACGTGACACAGAAAAATCAGTAAGGGCCCGTTCCCACTTCCGTTTTCAAATCGGAGGCGGGTCCCGTTTTAAAAACGGATGGCCAATGGCCCTGTTCACACTACCGTTTTAAAAACGGACCATACTCTACGAAAAAAAAAAGTGGGTGTGTCAAGCCTACGCAAGACAGAAGTGAAACTTCTAGTATTCCTCTCTCTCTATTTTCATTTCATCATCTCTATTTTCTCTCTTAGGTTAGTTTGAAAATTAGAGGTTAAATAATTCAACGACGAAGCATGGATTTGCTTTTTCTAATATTTTCTTATAGATGAATGACGTTCGATTAATGTATAGTTCCAAAAATTTTCAATTTATTCACAAGTATACAATATTACATAAATAACAATATTACAATTAAAAATTACAAAGAAATTACAATGACAATTTACCAATCATGTGCCATTTTCATTGTCAATTTCATGAATATCATTTCCTAATGTCGTGATAATTGGGTTATGGTAACTAAAGTGCGAGATATATACATGAGCACTTAAATCCTTAATGAATCGTGCAAAAACTGCATCGATTGTTGTCCCGTGTCGGGAGAGAACGTTCGTGAGCGGCTCCCCCACCTCAACAAGCGCATATGGTGAGAGAGGGACAGTGAACGGTGAGCGGTGGTGGGGGTACCCGCATTTTCGTGTCGATCCTGACTCGGTTTTACTCCGTCCCAGAAAATTCATTACGCGCCTAAAGAAGTTTCACTTCAAAAATAATTGTCGATTCAACAAAAACATGTTATTAGCTCATTCTTCAGTAATGGTGCGCAATGGACGACGATGAAGCTCTTGTTGTCATGTTGTACTTATTAAAAAGAAGGAAAAAAGTGAAAAGAAAATTTTGGGTACACCCAATCATAGCCGAATGATTTTCTGTAGGAATTTTCCAAGTGTTAATTGGTGAGTTGAGAAGTGATGAACTAAAGTTCTTTAATTATTTTAGAATAATAATGATTGGATTATTTATATAACGCCGTTTTCACCATGAAAAATCACCTCAAGGGCGCTTAATGGCTTAAGAGAATGTCTATCACTTCCTTTAACCATCTACTGGAATGAGTTTCAGAGAGCTTAACATATCAAAATACAAAATTGAGAAAGTGCATTTGTCCTGAAGAAAGGCTATCGATATTTTAAAGTAAGAAAACAATAACAACTCAAATATTTTTTATTATGTGTTTATTAAACTAATACGCTCTTCCGTGCATCTCATTAAAGCTTTAAAATTTAAAAAAAGTAAACTTAAAAAAATAAAAATTTTGATGTACAAAAGTTGTGTACACCAAGTGTTTTGTTTTTATTTAGTTAAAGATAAAATATTACCATACTCTTTCTTCGACCAGTGGTATTAAATTTTCGGGATTTATTTCCTTATCCATTATTGTAGTTTTGATTTATTTACTTAACAAAATAACCAAATACAAGCACGCAGCGTGCCTGCTTCCTTGCGACAGGGAGCGGGCGGGGAGGGGTCGGGGTTTGGCGGGGACTCTGCCGGAACGACTGGACGACAAGTGTGAACAGCTCCATACAACACTATGAGCGAGCGTGTGCCGACACGATTTGAAAACGGACGCGCTGCGTAGGCGAGCCATCCGACAAAAAATGTCGGATCCGTTTTCAAATCGTGTCGGACAAGTGTGAACAGCTCCATACATCCACTACAGCCACTAGGGCATCCGATTTTAAAACGGGACCCGCCCCCGATTTGAAAACGGAAGTGGGAACGGGCCCTAACCCTCTTCCTTGCCCGTACTTTTTTTTGTAAGTAGATCTTCGTCGAGGTTTTACAGTTCAATATAAAAATATGGGGATATGGTCAAATTAGCTCAGTGGTAGAGCAAAGACCTGGCATGGCTGATGTCATCGGTTCGACCAAATTTTTTTATGATTTTTTTTTTCACATTTTTCGTTTGACAGTCGCAAATGTTGTCTTAAATTATAATTATTTCAATGTGAGGTTTTAGTCATTCTTATTTAAAAAAAAAATTAAATGCTTCCTGAGACAATAAACGGGTGGAAATTGAAAAAGTCACATTATGATGTATTTTTTATTATAATAGGTTGACAAACATGAAAGTTCTCGTATGCCCTTTTGCTTATGACGGCAGAACACCATTTTAAATGACGCCTACAACTGCATATGGAGAAACTAGATTTTTATTCAATCAGTACGTCCTGACAACTAAGGTCGACTATTATTGATTATTATATTATTGATTAGCAACCTTTGGAAGTCGTCTGATGCAAAATTTATTTGCGCCAGTTAACACTTCAAATTTAACTTATCTTTTATTTGATGCAATAACTTAAGATATTTTAAAATATAATTTAGTAATGTGGGCCTCACTGGCCAGCTTTACCTGAGCCGAGGCCCTATTTCACAATTTAATAAACTTTAATAAAAGATAATACGCAATAATTAAATAAAATAAATTAATAAAGTTGGTAATTAAAACATAATAAAAAATCGGTAAATTTTATGAGGTTCGGTAATACATAATGAAGTGTGTATTAAATAGATTTTTGTTCTTTAATTCGTCTTTCAATTTTATACCTGAAATGTGTTTTTTAGTTTCTCTCAATTTTTGTATCAAGTGAAAGATTGTTGAATGTTTTTATTGCCTGTTGTTTGTGGTGTCTTTGTCCAAAGCTTGTGTTTACCGTCGAAGTTTTTCATATTTTTTACCCTTATCTAACGTTGTTGGCCATATTTTTCCATTTCAAAAAATATATCTTAACTTCTATAAAATGTGCCAACTCCACGCCACTGGCAAATTCCTCACTTTCAAAGCCCGTTTCAGCCAATTTTTTTTTTTTTTTTTTTGATTTTATGGATTCTTTCGTAATCCACTAACTAGCTAGGGCTTATAACAATACCCTTCATGTTTCTAACTAACTAGTACTGCGGCTGATTAGCCTTATTACTATCACCATCTGATGGTTGTATTTAATTGACTGAATTTATGTTACATTAATAAGTTTTATGAGGAAAAATTCTTAACTGGATAAAAAACCTCATACAAATGACTAGAAAAAGAAAAACAATAAGTTCTGAACTTTTTACGCTGTTTTACTCTGTGATTTACTGAATTTAAGGATTTCATTTTTTCATAATTTGGCTGCGTCCTTTTCGCTTCGGTGGTCCTGCAAAAAAGTTTGGGAGAGAAATCCTGTGGGAGAAAAAACATTTTGTTATTTTTAAAAAGTATACTATTTCTTCGCCGTCGCTGTCATTTTTCTCATGGAGCTTCACGGTGAGGTCTCCTTAAAAAGCTCCATTAGGATGATCAGTTTCTCTGCTTTGGATGAGCAGGAGGCCAGTCTTTCGCGTACCCTGATGAGGCCTTTCAGTAGGATCATTATGTCCTCGTCATCAGAGGATCCGGTGTTCGGCGCTTGGCGTTGTTCCGGTGTGGCTCTTCGTGGTTCCTGTTGTTCAGGAGCCTGTTGCTGGTGGTTGCTTCGGCCCGCTACGTCTGCCCAGGACCGGCCGTCTACTCGAGCCGCGGATCTCTGTGCACGAGGCTCTGCCTCTTTGCGCCTCTGGGCGTTGGATTGCTCTTGTCTGCGCTGGAGAGCAGCTACGTATGCCACCCTGTTGGGGCATTTGCCGTAGTTTGCGGGATGGGCTCCGCCGCAGTTGCAACAGACGGCCGGCTCTTCTCGATTGATTTTGGGGCACTCCGGTGTGGCGTGACTTCCTTCGCATTTGACGCAGCGGGCGACGTGTGCGCAATTTCTGAACTCATGTCCGAAATTTTGGCACCTGTGGCACTGTGTTCCGTGTTGGAGGTGATTGCTTCGGTACTTCCTCATTGTAATCCTGCAGTGGCACAGGTAGACCACTGCGGCTCTCAGGTGGCCCATGTTTGTTTCCTGGCCAAAGTGTGCCAGGTAAAGCGGGTATTCTGTTCCCCTGTGATCATCTTGACCACAGTCCTTGCCGGAAAGCCTTGATTCTCAAGGTCTTCCATTATGTCACCTGGTGACAACTTCGGGAGTCCCCTGATGACGGTCTTCTTTAATTTTTCCGCTTCTTTGGTGAAGGTGTGGAAAGGCTTCTCCTCTCTACGTAGGGCTGTTGTCAGTTTTTTGTGGGCTTCTACTGAGCTCACCACAACGCTGATTTTGCCTCCTTTGGCATACCGGAAGTTGAAGTGGGCACTTCCAATGTGCCTCTGCACTTCTTCCGTAATGTCGCCGTGCGTCATTGACCCTATGGTCATGATTATGGGCGGGATTCGTGTACTCTTCCCAAGAGTGGTTGTAGTCATAGGTCTTCGGCTGGTGGGCGCCTGGTCTCTGCTGGTGGACGCCACTGGTCCTGGTGGCGTCGGGCGTTTCTTCAACGGTGGCGACGAGATTTCTTGAAGCGGTTCACTTACTTTATGTAAGGGTTCGTATTTGTTTTCGTGAACCAAACGAAAAATGGGCTTTGGGGGGGAATGGGGGCGCTTTGAAGCCGTAGCCCTCGTCCATTCCTCTACCATAGGTGATGTGGCTCTTGGTGATCCGGCTGCCGAGCCGGAGCCGGTCTGCGAGGATCCATACACGAATTCCTGCTCGTGCGTATCTGAATTGAATCTCCAACCAGTGGCTCCCTCCGGGAATGCCGTAGGCAGGGGCTTGTTGCGCTTGAATGTCGCTGTTCCTCTTAGTGTGCGGTGGTAAGGCATTATGAGTTGATTTGTTCTGAAACGAGAAAAATTTGTATTATTTGAGTATTTTGCTAAATGCTTTGAGAAAGGCAGTTGGGGCGACGTGAGTGATTTGCGAAGATTGCCTTGAAAACGGCAGTTGGGGCGCGTGCGCCTGCTCCAGGCCTGCTGGATTTCTCCGGTCGGCTGTAAGGTGTTGGGGCCTGGCTGTGTGAACACAAGCCAGACGGAAGCAGTTTTGTGGTTATGTTACAAGCCACGAAAAAACCACAAACTGCGCAAAATCCACAAACTACGCGACGCCTCTCCCTCAAACTATCTATCCATCCTCGGCCAAAATTGCCCAAAAATTCTGACTCCGAAAAGCATCGATACCGCATCGCAAGCGTACCCCGGCCGAGCGGAACGATGTTTAGTTTTGTGTATACGAATTTCACTAATTATAATTTTACAAATATGTTGATTTTTCCTGTTTTAACTTGTACATCTCCTCAGCGATAGTCAAATAAAAACTATTTGCGATATGCTACCACTGGGGATATATATTATTTAAAATACCATTTTTTACGATTTCAATGTAATAATAAATGATTTAACCATTTTTTATCATTAAATTTACATATTTCTCTCTACAAAAAACCAGGAACTTCATAGCATAGTGAAATTTTCTTCTTTCGGAGGGCTATATTACTAAAAACCTCGGAAAAATACTATCATAACCATTTTACACATTTGGTCGTTTTAAGATAAAATTGACAATTTTGCTGTACAAACATTTCTTATTTTTTGTCGTATCTTGACAAACTAAAAATCTAGTTGTCAAAATACAAATTGTTATAACTACTATGTAATAAAACTAATTAATTGTAATACGGGCGAGCTTGCCAAATCTTTGCAAAGTCTCAATTTTAAGCGTCCGCTTTCAGCAAGCCCACCGAAAAAATGAATATGAAACATTTTGCGGTGGCTTATCCTACTCTCATGTAGCGTGGGTAAAATACCCCACCCCTTTTTGGTGGACAGCCACATGTCGTTGTCGAGTGAAAGTCGACCGAATAAGATATAAGCAGCTACATAATTAACATAAATCAGTTCATCTTTACCAACAAACAAGTGTTTTACTACTTTCTACAAGTGAATCCTGCCCTTCACCTGCCTCAACTTGCCTGGTCTTCTGCTCCAAATCTTCTGGTGTTTACCTCCTCAATATCAGCCGGCCCTGTTAGGAAACCGCCAAACGCCAGAAGCGAGCAGAGACAACAGCACACCCAGTGCCCAACATTCACCGAGCACCGGGTGCGAGAGGCAGATTGCAATAAATCTCAATCAACTTTACAACTATAATCACTATCGGCCGTAAAGGAGCATTCTCATCGGTTGAAGACACGGTTTGGACCCGGCGCCCAAATCTACAATCTTGTGCGGACTCCTGTCCAGTACATGGTCTGTTAATGACATTTTGTGTTTGTTGAAAAAATTTTGTTGCTATCGAAAATGTAGTTAAGATATTTGGCGTATATCTAATACATCATACTTGTTGAATATTTGGTCTGAGTCATTCAATCTATGTTTTTTTTTTGTATTATCTTAAAATATGAAATTTTAAAAAAATTCAACGAAAACGTGCTTTGCGTACTAACAAGTAAGTCATTCATTCATTTTGAATTTGGGAGGCAGGTATGGGTACCGCCTCCTCCGAAATCCTTTATTGGATAACTCATACTCAACCCTCATACCTTTTTCCTTCCCACATCTTTCTCTTTTTCCCTTCCTTCCTCTCTTTCCGCTAAACAAATCCTTTACACAGCATCCACAAAGACGACATAAACCCTGAGAAATTATTTTCTTGAAAACCTCCTGTGTGGAGCTAGTGTAAAAAACGGTAAATAAACATTGTAAAACGAATTTCTCATATAGTATGTAAGAACCTTCGCTTAAATTATAGGTATATGAATCTAAAAACATGACTTACTTAAGCATTGGTAGGTTGGGGGTCTCTTATGCGACTCCCAGAACAGCAAAGGATGATGAAATAATACTCAGGGTTAGTTTCCTCGCGACGGAGTGTGTGGTACCGACCGCGTACTGTCTTACCGACCAATATTTCCTAAGGGACCTACGTTGTAACTTCCCGCATTTTTATAATAACCGCTCTAGAAGCGTGAATTATTTGGAGAATCGTTGTGACTCGTGTACCTTAGCGGATCATGTCAAGGATGAATGAATAAACGATACAGTTTGCCAATAAAACGTAGAAATTCATATGGTGATTTTTCTCTCTAATACTTTCAGAAAATTTATTTACAGTACGAAAGATATCTCTCCAAATTCTTTGGATTTCAAAATCGGTACGGCTCCTGAATTCAACACTTAAAAAAAATGACGTAGGTTATGGTGTTTTTGAAAATGTAGTCGCATTTCAAAAACACCATTTAAAATTCCAATTAACTTGCTGAAAAAGTGTAAAAAAATCAACCCACCAAGTTATTTTCAATTTTATACCTAGTTGCGCCATTTCTTGGACAGACTAGAAGCCAATTTAAAAGAATAAAAAAATTGTATTACCGAGGATTATACCTTCTTCCCCAGGGACTGGAATCAACATCGCTAACACCTAAGCCAAATCCTAATTGGATATTATTTCGTACATAAACTGCTGTAAATTTTAAATGTAGGTAATGTCATAAAGTTTTATAAAAATGCGTGTGTGCGCACGTGTGTAAGCAAGAGCACCACCAGTCGATAAAATGCATCGTCATCGACAACGAGTCCATCAAATTAGACGTTTTTCAAATTATAATTACTTAAAATACTCTTGTATAATCATCTCCTTTAGGAACCAATAATTGGTGAACAATAATTGATGAACAATAATTGGTGAACAACGTGTAGGTACCTATAACGGTATGGACAATATTTATTTTTTAAATTACTTCCTTTTACTTTTGAACCATACTGATTTTTTAAAACGATTGCAGCGTTCTTCGCATTTGTGTACATCTATTTATCAGACAGTAGTCCAGTGTCAGTGGTGTAGTTCATGTACTTAGTACTGCCTAGTGAAACGTGACATACCTAATCACATAATAATATAGCATGCAGCTCGATTATTGAACACGCTGTAATATGACACGTTGTAGATAGAATTGTCATGGAAGGAAATTTGATTAAAAAAAACCATCGCTGTCCCATTTACAACCATGATTTATCTTTGAAATATTGATTTGTACATCTTCCTCAACTTTCCAAGTCACTAGTTAGTATAAGTCTTAGGATGTCGTAAGTCACACAACTAAGTCTTATTAAGCCATTTATTAGATAATTGTAATAAATCTTAGCTGTATGTTATTTAGTCCAGTCAGTGGGGGATAAAAAAGGGCTCCACCTTGCAAAAGGTTAGGTAGTAGCGATTTTCACATATGTTGTTAAGATTGGGACTCTAAAGAAAAAAAAAAGTTTTCGACCTTGGGAAGGTCGAGCTCGACCCGCCATCTTGGATTGAAGGTGCCAAAAATTGTTTTTTTCAAAATAATTGTGAATTGGTCGTTTTTACAACCAAATTGTTGAAAGCAAACTTAAAGACAACTAAATTACCTACATTTTTTGTAGAAAGTTTTTTTTTGTAAGTCTAATAGGTAACGAGTTACAGCGGTTGAAAGAAGAAAATTTTGACAAAAAATTGTAAAACTCCAGTTTTCTTGATAAATTTTGTATTGTATTGTATGGAATCGGAATGATTATTTTGGGTCAATTTGCGAGAAGTACGTTCACTATGGAAGAAATCACTATAGATCATATGCAGTCATTGTTTTCGATGAATATCCGCTTGATGATGGTGAAAAAAATACGAAAACCGCAGAAAGACTTCGCCGATCGAAGAATCACATGTCTGCAGATGTTCTTTTCGATGAAACAATGCCAGTTCAAGTTTCACAAGAACGATTTTTAGTCAATGAAAATAACAAAGTCCGTCTGATTTCGATGCTTACAAAGCAATTTATACAGGATGATTTTACAGTTAAGCAGGCTGAAGAAGATGCTGATGAATTGATTGTCAATACTGCGATTTCCTTGTGTTCATCATATGACGCTGTTTTCATTATTGGCGAAGATGTTGATCTCCTAGATCTGCTGACAGCATTAACACCACCCAAAAGTAGTATATATCTTCGCAAACCCGGGAGAGGCAAAACTTTTGAAAGACTGTATTTCGCGAATAGTGTGAAATACAAAGAGGCGGCTGAGAATATTCTGTTTCTTCATGCCTTTAGCGGCTGAGATACAAAATCGTCCTTCTTCAACCAAGGAAAAACTAAATTTTGTTCGCTTGTGCAAAACGACACAAGACTCAATGCCATGATAGGAATCTTCAAAAAACATGATGCAACACCAGAAGACATAGCAGTTGCAGGAACACGCTTTCTTGTTGCTTTGTACGGGGGTGACATGGATAAGGAAACCTTGGAAGAAGTCCGCTACAAACGTTTCGCAAAGTCGACAACAAAAAGCAAATTCAATCTTGCCTCTTTGCCACCAACGAACGACGCTGCACGGTACCGTGCATTTAGAACGTACCATCAAGTCCAAAAATGGTATGGAATCCAAAAAAATTTAGAAAACTGGGGCTGGAATCGTGACACCAACGGGCTTGTTCCAGTAAGAATGACAAAGAAACCAGCACCCGAGACTTTATTAAAATTTATTTCATGCAATAGTTGTAAAAAAGGATGCGGCGTTGCATGTATCTGCAGGAAAGCTGGATTGAAGTGTTCTATTGTATGTGGGTGCTGTAATGGTCAAACATGCCGAAATTCGCCAGAGGTTCACATCGATGTCGAGGACGAAGAAGAAGAGATTTTGTCAATGGAAGCCCAGAATCTCAGTATCACAGGCAATGAGTTAGATGATGACATTGATGACGAAGACTGTTATTACGTAACATAATTTATAGTAACATAATTCATAGTAATGTAACATAATTTCGAAATCTACCATCGCTGGTATATCTGTGGAGTAGACCTACTGAGGATACAACAGTAAGAAAAAATGCGCCATGTTCTCTACCTCATGGTGGTGTGGAAATGAGTTTCCCAAAATTATTATAATTATGTAATGAATAACCCGAAAAAATTACAAAGTTGGGAATTTCATCATTTTTTAGAAAAATATTCACATTTCCGCCACTGTAACTCGTTACCTATTAGACTTACAAAAAAAAACATTCTACAAAAAATGTAGGTAATTTAGTTGTCTTTAAGTTTGCTTTCAACAATTTGGTTGTAAAAACGACCACTTCACAATTATTTTGAAAAAAACAAATTTTGGCACCATCAATCCAAGATGGCGGGTCGAGCTCGACCCTCCCAAGTAAAGGTAAACATGTTAATTTTTATTGAAATATGTTCTTACTATGTAAATTTAAACATTATACTGTATTTTATAAAATAAATAAAAAAAAATATATATATTATTTATTTTTTCCAAATTTTTGCATTAATTACATACAATATTATATAAATCAATACGATTAATGGGAACCCACCATGTGCGTGGGTAATATATATATAAATTAGTTATTATATTATTGTACCTAGAAATAAACAAACTACGGGCATACAAAACAAAAACAATTTATTACATTACATTGTTACATTTTGTCTAAGCAGTTTGTATAAAAAGTGTTTAAAATAGTGTATAGTGAAATTATAAGTGTTTAGTGTAATATATGGTGATTATTTTATGAGAAACATAAATAGATACAAATTAAATAATTTTTTTTTTTTTTTTTTTTTTTTTTTCGTAGGAAGCAATCACTTTGTGGTTAGACATTTTATATTAAATCAAATAAAACACTTTGTTTATTAACCACGACTTTATTATTATTACATCTACCGGTTTCGCTACGGTCGAGCTTCATCAGGATGTGAAATATAACTAAAAACTAAGACAGAGGTGATGCATATTTATAGGAAAACAGAGGGAGACAGAATATAATACATTATAAAAGTGGGAGGAGTCAAATATTACATAGGCATAGTGAATTGAAGATATATAATAACAATTAACATTTTTACATGAATTATACATATAATAATACATTTTAAAGACATAAGAAAAAGCATAAACTTATTATTTAAGAGTGGAAAGGATTCTGGGAAACAAGTTAAATATAGGACTATAGAAGGTGTTTTTTTGATTAGATAAATTAACTTGTGTATTTAATAAATGGTCTGATAAGTTACTGTTTATAGATTTCCTGATTTCTAATGATTCTAAATTGTCTAACCTAATGCCTATACTATTTTTATGTAAGAGGCTAGTACCTGTTATTTTATCAAATCTATGGTCTGCTGATATTAAGTGGTTGGCGAGTTCGGAAAAACCTTTACCATTTAAACACCGTACATGTTCCTTCACTCTGGTGTTTACATTGCGCGATGTTTTACCTATGTAAAAGGCGGGACAATCACTACAGTTGAGTTTATAAATACCCGAATGGCTTAGTATGTCATCCTTGTCTTTAGTATTAATCAAAAATTTTCCTAGGGTATTGTTTGTATAAAAGGCAGGTTTAATATCTAAAGGAAGGTTCCTAACGCTTTGATTTGAAAAATTATTTATAAATAAAATCCTACGCCAGTGGTGAATAGGGGTGTTGATATTAATTGGCGGAATACTGCTATATAGAAATTTGTTTGTGGAAATATGTTTTTGTTTTTTATTAAGAATTTTATCAATTAAGGCCGAATCATAGCCATTATTTGCTGCTATTTGTTTTATTATTGATAATTCATTTGAGAAATTATTGGTAGATAGAGGGACGGAAATTAACCTATGTATCATTGAATGGAACGCTGCATGTTTATGGGAGATGGGATGATTAGAAGTATTGTGGATAGTTATGTCTGTGTAGGTCGGTTTTCGGTATATGTTAAATTCAATTCTATTATTTATCAGGGTGAGCGTGAGGTCTAGAAAATTTAGAGAAGCATTGACACCTACTTCTAGGGTAAACTGAATTTGGGTATGGAAAGAATTTAAAAGCTGGAGAAAGATATTTAACTGTCGATCCGTACCTGACCAAATACAAAATATGTCGTCAACATATCTTTTCCATATTAGCACATTTTTTAGGAGCGGCGATTTACAAGTAAAAATTTTATTTTCTAAATTATCCATAAATAAATCCGCGATCAAGGGTGAAGTTGGAGAACCCATCGCCAATCCGGTAGTCTGGTTATAGATGATGTTATTAAATTTAAAATAATTTTGATTTAAGCAGACATTAAACAAACGAGAGAGGTCATTACTAAAGTCACATGGTAATTTAGAGTTAGTCAGTAATTCACTAATTAAAGATTTACATTCTGTTGTTGTGATATTAGGGAACAAGTTCACAACATCAAAAGAAATGAGTTTACTAGAAGTAGGTGTCAATGCTTCTCTAAATTTTCTAGACCTCACGCTCACCCTGATAAATAATAGAATTGAATTTAACATATACCGAAAACCAACCTACACAGACATAACTATCCACAATACTTCTAATCATCCCATCTCCCATAAACATGCAGCGTTCCATTCAATGATACATAGGTTAATTTCCGTCCCTCTATCTACCAATAATTTCTCAAATGAATTATCAATAATAAAACAAATAGCAGCAAATAATGGCTATGATTCGGCCTTAATTGATAAAATTCTTAATAAAAAACAAAAACATATTTCCACAAACAAATTTCTATATAGCAGTATTCCGCCAATTAATATCAACACCCCTATTCACCACTGGCGTAGGATTTTATTTATAAATAATTTTTCAAATCAAAGCGTTAGGAACCTTCCTTTAGATATTAAACCTGCCTTTTATACAAACAATACCCAAGGAAAATTTTTGATTAATACTAAAGACAAGGATGACATACTAAGCCATTCGGGTATTTATAAACTCAACTGTAGTGATTGTCCCGCCTTTTACATAGGTAAAACATCGCGCAATGTAAACACCAGAGTGAAGGAACATGTACGGTGTTTAAATGGTAAAGGTTTTTCCGAACTCGCCAACCACTTAATATCAGCAGACCATAGATTTGATAAAATAACAGGTACTAGCCTCTTACATAAAAATAGTATAGGCATTAGGTTAGACAATTTAGAATCATTAGAAATCAGGAAATCTATAAACAGTAACTTATCAGACCATTTATTAAATACACAAGTTAATTTATCTAATCAAAAAAACACCTTCTATAGTCCTATATTTAACTTGTTTCCCAGAATCCTTTCCACTCTTAAATAATAAGTTTATGCTTTTTCTTATGTCTTTAAAATGTATTATTATATGTATAATTCATGTAAAAATGTTAATTGTTATTATATATCTTCAATTCACTATGCCTATGTAATATTTGACTCCTCCCACTTTTATAATGTATTATATTCGGTCTCCCTCTGTTTTCCTATAAATATGCATCACCTCTGTCTTAGTTTTTAGTTATATTTCACATCCTGATGAAGCTCGACCGTAGCGAAACCGGTAGATGTAATAATAATAAAGTCGTGGTTAATAAACAAAGTGTTTTATTTGATTTAATATAAATAAAAAAAAGTTTCAACTGCTATATCGAAAATCCATTATTTTAACTCTTTTATATATTGAGGAAGTTTAGTAATCACTTGAATATTTTTCGGTAAAAGATTGAAAGTACGAGGTCCAATGAAACTGCAGTGTGTTTGCATTTGTTTTGTGTTCGTTTGGGGGGTATAAAATACATTATTATTTCTAATGTTGATTCTGTTTTCATTTATTTCGATTTTTTTTTGTTTTTAAAGATGCATTTCATAGTTTGCAAAATAAATAGTTTACGGAGACAGAATAGTTTAGATTCTTTGTATAACTCGAAAATGTTCTTTTGCGATTATACATAACTTTGATGATATAATTTTGAGTTATTTGTAAAGGTTTTATATGAGTATGAAGCGTACCGCCCCATCCTATTATTCCGTATAAGAGTGAAGATTGCAACAAATAAAAAATAAATAATTTTCAATTTTTCAATATTAAGCACTTCTTTTAGTCTGTAAAATGTGTATGTAAGATATCTTAATTTAAAGACAGTATTATTAATTTGTGACTGCCAAAAAAGTTTCAGGACAGGATTTTCCATTCACTATTATTACTGTTTCATCAGCGTAAGATACAATTTTACCAGGGATACATCACATAAATGTATATTCGAAAGAAAATTGGGCCAAGCACAGTTCCTTGTGGTACACCATTTTTTATTCCTGTTTCAGTGCTATAAAAATTCCCTATTTTTGTTTTTTGTTTTCTGTCTTTGAGATAGCTAGTAAGAATTTTTAGTGCTTTGTTTATGAAACCTATTTGATTCATTTTTTTATAAGAAGATTGTGATTTACCGGATCAAAATCTTTTCTTAAGTCTAGAAATAAAGCTAGACTTTTTTATTTTGATTAACATGTGTGTATAATTTTTTAGTTAGATCGAATATAGCATCTTCAATGCTTATTTTTGTTCTGAAGCCACATTGATTTCGCGACAGAATTTTGTTTTGTTCTAGGCAATTCATTATTCTATTTTTGATACATTTTTCAAATATTTTCGAGAATGTGATGCATGTGACAATATTCATTTATAAATTTTGTTCTTTCGTTGTTTTCATTTATGTTTATATATATTTTTTATTTTTTTTTATAACTTACGATTTAGTTGTCCGGGTTAAATCTTCCCCAAAGGAAAAACTTAACCCTTCCACTCACTTTTCCACAAATGATCATCTAGTCAATCAACATTATGTAAGTGCATTATATAAGCAAAATAAATACAAAACAATACAAGAACAACACGTCAATTCGCCAGAGATCAAATGGGAAAATAATTCACCGACTCCAGATATTTTCATATCAGAGGGTTCGGCTCGGTAGAACTTCTAACAGGGCCTATAAATCCTACTGATCCCTCAACATAAATATTTAAAAAATCTTTTTTTATCCTACATGTATTCAAAATGACCGACTTTTGCATCTTTATATATAATTTTTTTGATAGATCTAATACGCCTAAATTTTTAATTAGAGAGCTAGGTATAATGCCAGTAGCCGAAATAACGAATGGTAATATTTTTATAGTCTGAGAATGCCAAATTCTTTTTATTTCATTTCCTAAATCTGTGTATTTTCTTATTTTTTCACTAACAGATTTTTGAATATTACAGGAATTTGGAATAGCGACATCAATGATATAAGTGATTTTTTTAATTTTGTCATGTAAAACTATATCGGGTCTATTATGACTAATCGCTCGGTCTGTTAGTATAGTTTTATCATAATATATTTTATAAAATTCGTTTTCTAAAAATGAATTTGGTTCGTATTCATAATATGGTACTACATTACGGCAGTCAATCAAGTTATGTTTAATTACCAAACTTTGGTGAATTATTTTTAAAACTTGATTGTGCCTAAATGTATACTCGGACGGTGCTAATATAGAACATCCCGATATAATATGTTCTATAGTTTCCGGAAAAGCCAAACATTTTCTACACAAATCACCAATTTGATTTGTATCTTTGATTATATGCTTTCTATAATTTTTAGTATTAATGAATCTATCCTGAATGGCAAGCATAAATCCTTCTATTTCTGCGCTCAACTCTCCAATACTCAACCATTTGTTTGACGAAATTTTGTCAACGTACGTTTGGTTGAGATAATTGAAGTGTTTTGCGTGTAAAATTTTATTTGACCAGGAATCTAATAAATCCTGGTTGGGATTTATAAAAATGTTGGCATTCTCATCGTATAAATTTAAAGGTGTAATATTTATATCTGCCTTGCAAATTATTTTGTACATTTCTGAGCTATGAGCTTTCCTATGGAAAAAGGTTCTTAGCATTTCTACCTGATTATGTTTCAAAGAAGTTATTTTGACTATACCTCTACCTCCTAAATTTCTAGGTAAATTAACTCGTTCTATAGCTGAATTTGGATGATGGCAATTAAACTTTGTTAGCGTAGTTCTAATTAATCTTTCTAAGTTATCTAAATCTGTATTAGACCATTTAATTATGCCAAATGAGTACGTTAATAGAGGTATTGCCCAAGTATTTATTGCTTTTACTAAATTTTTAGCAGATAGATTGCATTTTAAAATTTTCCTGATCCTAGTTTGAAATTTAATCCTAATATCATTTTTAATACTACTATGGTCTAATCTATTTGATTGTGGGTATCCTAAATACTTATAAACCTCATCCCTTTTCATACTAGTAATTTGGAAATTTCTAAATATACTCTCGTCCCCATCTACAATTTTGCCTTTCTCTATATGGATCGTTCTACATTTATCTAAACCAAAAGTCATTTTAATATCATCTGAAAAGTTTTTAACTACCTCGATCATTTTCTCTAAATTTTGTTCAGAATTCGAAAATAATTTTATGTCATCCATATATAATAAATGCGAAATTATACTACTCTCCCTTGTATTACCCTTAACTTTTATTCCAAACTTGCTTTTAATTAACATTTTAGATAGAGGATTCAATGCTAAACGAAACCAAAGAGGACTCACCAGTTAATATTGCAAAGTTATTTCTATTAGTCATTTTTAGAAGCGATTTTATTTCATTATTTAATAAAGATTCATTTAAGGAAGGTGATCTATAGGTAGCTAATAACAGATAAGTACTGTGGGTAAATGTTAATTTAATTGCATTAGCTGGTTTAAAATCTAGAATTTCAAATGCAGTTTTTAAGACAATTTTTTATAAATACAGTGATTCCATCGTGACCAGTATGCTTACATTCAGATGAATATTACGAAGTAATAGTGCCCCTGTATGGTGCCAAGAGAGAAGTGACGCCATAGACCAATGATAAGATAATAGCGAGAGTCCCCACCACATTGATGGATCACACCGCAGTAATCGAACTTGTTATTCAAAGCGCTAATATGACAACTATTAATGACCACTGTTTGAGTTTACTGCAATGGTCGTCGTGTCGAAGTAATTTGTGTAAACAAATTAATTATGTAACTATTTTTAACATATAGTAGCGGTTGATATTTCATTAACCAACTTAATGTACATTATGCATGTAGATTTTTACACTCTTCTCAATGGTGGTGGTGAATTTAAATACATAGATTTCCAAAGAAGCGAAGTTAGCAGTCCATAATGGAGTGCTGGTACCTACCCTGATGTATGGAAGTGAGGCATGAAACTGGCAGAGAAAGGATGAAAGTAGATTGAATGCTCTTGAAGTGAGATCCGTGAGGCGTATGTGTGGTAAAACCATATATTATCGTGTGAGAAATGTAGAGATCCGCAAAGAGTGCAAGGCTAATGTAAGCGTAATGAGTAAGATTAAGAAAGGGACGCTTAGATGGTTTGGGCATGTGGAGCGAATGAGCGAAGAAAGGAGTGATGCAAATGAGAATGATAGCAGAAGTTGGGGACGCCCGAGGAAGACATGGCACGATCAAGTGAATCAGATACTTGAGTCTAGCCATGTCAAGAGTCAGAATAATAGAAGAGTATGTATGAGACGATGTTTGAATGTGAATGAGACAAGGAGTGTGTGCCAAGACCGAGTTGTTTAGGGGTGGGTCCTCTCTGCCTACCCTTGCGAGGAAACGGCGTGATGGTGAGTTAGTTAATTAGATTTCAATTACGAAATTTTTGAAAAAAAAATGTGTCTTCCATATCTAAAGGGTGTAAATTCAAGAGAACTAGGTGGCCACCCGGTTGTGCAGCGTCGTGAGACGGGTTAAGGTTTAACAGTTTAATAACCCAGATGCAGTGATTGCCATGTTCGGTGGCATTATTTAATTTATTTATTTTTTAGTTTTCGATCAGCTATGCTTTTACATGGATTACAAAACAGAATATACTCAGTAGGCTATCGAAACTAGTTATATTCTGTTCATAAAATCCATGTAAAAGCCCGGCTGGGCGTAAAACCAAATAAAATAAAATAACATAACATAAATAAGTAAATTAAATTAATATCATTATTCTAAAGAGATAGTGAATGCTTCGTATATATACATAACGTGTTCTACGATCGTGACACTATTTAATAATATTTAAAAACCTACCCAAACTTAACTACACATTGACGAGTCCATAAGCTCCTCGTTTATACTCGTATGTATTCTGATTCCGCCTTAAGTGATATTAAATTCCAGCAAAAGATAAGATGACCTCACCAAATCTAATCCTTATCGTAATCGTTCAGGAAAACTTCAGAAAAAACTGAAAACCAAATTAAACGTCTGCTGGCTTCTTTTATTTGGGTACTTCCAACCAACCATTCGACTAAATAGTTTAAATTTATTAAAGCATAAAAACGCCCTCGAGGTTTCCAATATATTTGTCTGGGAAGTCTGAGAAGCGCCCAACAGTTTATGCATCCCTCCTTATCTTTATAGCAGTACTAACATAATTATATGTATTTTAATACACGGACTAAAACATGGCATCATTAATCGAGGAGATAATGTAACAAAGGCGCCAACATTGGACGGGTGTATTTTTTTCCGTTCGTCGGACAACTTTTTGTCCTGGTAACATTTGCTCGTCATTAACTTAAGCTATTCAGGTATCGTACTTTTTTACGCCAATAAAAAATAAAAACAAGATGACATGTTGGGAGACTCGACAAACTTTACTTAGGTATTTTATATTTTTGAGATAAGAGAGCAGGCGAACCGACCAAAAGGGACGCCTTCGGTTAAATGCTTTTTTAAAAATTTTATATTTATATTAAGTTTTTGCATTGTTTTCAAATGATGATGTTAAATATACATTTAATTAAACAATTAAATTTTCATTGTGATTACGTAACAGTGAGTACCTACGTAACATTCTAAAATATATAAATGAATGAATTAATTAATTATTTTCAGTAATAATAATAAGTAGGGGTGTAACGATACATGATTTTGCCGATATGATACCGATACCGATTCATAACAAAAATAATCGGCGATACCGATAGTGATGCCAATATTGATTGCTCTTAGGAGTGTGAAAGAAAAACAATCAATGAAAATGCAGAAATTAAGTTTAGAATTAAATAAAGAGTAAAATTAAATAGAATTGTCAGCTTAAAGAAACAAATCAACGCTTCAAAGAAAATGGCATTGCGAGCAGAAATTCCAGAAAGAAAAAAACAAATCAATTTTCACGACGTCTTTCTTCAAGTTGACAATAATAATAATAATATTACTTGGATGACTTGTATAGCGCCGTTTTTGTGCAAAAACACCTCAAGGGCGCTGTACAAACTTATAATACATTTCTACAGTGATCTATGTTATTACTTAACTATTTATGGAGAAAATATACAGTATAATACTTACCTGGTAGGTCACTTGAGATTAACACTTAATTAACATTATCTAATTGTTTATTGGCGAAATTTAGATACAGGATTAAGGACTTAATTGGAAAATTGAATATAACTGGACGTTCTCTTAGGATTGGTAAATTGAATTTAAGGGTACGACAGCTTAAAAAGGTAAGTTTTTAGTTTAGACCTGAATTCTGTTGGACTTTTTATGGATCTTAGTTCCGGAGGGAGTTTATTCCAAGCCTTCGGCCCAGATACTCTGAAAGCGCGATCACCAAACTTAGTATTTGGCTTGCGCATAGGTTCTATCAGTCTGCCAGTTCTGCCCTAGATTCAAAATTTTCCGCACAATGGTGAAGATATTTCATTTTCAGGTAGATGAACTTTTCTGTGTGCGTTGACTCGAATACGGCAGGAAGAGTCTGTCCGGAGATCTGTGTGTAATATCTCTCAGAATGGATTCACAACCGGGTCCGTGTCCGAAGTCAAAAGGTATCGGTCATTGTACGTCGTGTCTTGTCCGGTACTAGACTTGTTCGTGTATGTGTGCGGGGGCAGGGGTTCAGTTCAGATGATACCTCGCCTTACCCTGTTCAACTGGCTCCTCGTTTAGGTTCAGTCTGTAATATTCTGTGCGTCATTTTTATTCCAAAATTACTTATTTTGTATGCAAATCAATCAAAGTATGTACCTACGGGTATCGTCCCATTTCATTTAGTTTCAGATGTAAATATAAAGTTATTTACGCTTTTTGTTATTAACATAAATTGTAAAAGTACAAATTTCTTCATGTTTGGAAAAGGTGTCGTATATCGGGAGAAGTATGTGAAGGTATAGAGTTGTGATCACAGAGGTTTGTGAAGAATCAGACAAAATAAAGTAGGTTTATAGTGGTTGGTGGCTTCACGAGAACGGGTCGTTCCTTTGACTCGTTTTTGTGTAAGTCGGCTCTTTGTTTTTCCTCTTTAATCCGGACTCTACAAGATCCGCATAAATAAATCCCTTCCCACAGCATTTACCTTAACCCGCCTCACAACGCTGCCCAAGCGGGTGGCCATCTGTCTTTAAACTGTACACGGAGAAAAAATATCCTGTTAAAAAAGTGATAGCATGCCAATTTTCTGATAAAATATTAGTCTTTAAGAATATATCCAGAACATGTGTTATTTTAATAATAAATATTATGACTGAACGCGACAATATCAGTTCATCAATATTTGTATGAACACGTGTTCCTCCGTCCTCATAAAACATTCGATTTTAACTGATACTTTGTTAGGAACTCTGTCAATGTATTCGTTAAAGGTCTGCAGTCTCGTTTTAAACAGGAGACCGAATAATTAGACCAGACTTTAAATAAATTAACAGTATTTTTTGGATAGCGCCGTTTTTATGAATAATCTCCTTAAGTGCGCTGTATTGATATTTTTTCCAGACTATATCCTACCACTAGCTGCAGACAATCTATAATAACAACTCATCAATTAATAACATAAAACTTTGCATGTACGAGTACAATGTACCACAAATGAGCGTGATGCTGCGTAAAAATGTACATATTATTTATATTATGTATGGGGGATCATACTTACCAGGCAGGTCACTTTGTGTTTATCAGTTTTGGATGCAGTTTAAATTTAAAAGCTTGTGGTATATACACACATCGTATGTGTTCTATATTGTGCTGTTAAAATATAATGTTTAGCATCCAATATGGTTCGTCATATTAAAATGTATTCAAATTTAAAAACTTCGATACTTAAACTTCGAACACGTATCATTCAGATTACAAAATTATTTATTTTATCCTATGTCGTTCGTTGTGCATGTGTTAAAATTTAAAAGGGTGTAGTACATATTATAAGCCTCTAGTGTGTGTATTTTGTGTCATCTAGGTTAGAAAATAGCTTATTTTGTACGTCATTTTCATCTTGGTTCCAACAAGGTGTATTTCAAGATGGGAACATGTCGCTATTCGGCCTTTATTTATTACGGCGTCTCGTCGTTAGAGCAGTACACGGGTCCTTTGGTATCAGGTCCAGACTTCCGAATTGAATGCATTTTTACGTGAGAACAACCTTGTTGGGGTATATCTAGCCTGGGAATTAAATCAACGCATTGAAAATAGGCAAGGAACACTTTCAGTAATTAAACAACAAATGGATTTGTTACAAAATTTAGAAACGTATTAGCATTAAAACCCTGGGAATGTGGAGAATAATTATAAATTGACGCAAATGATAATCAACATGAATTGGATTTAATGGATGTTTTAGAAAAATAGTAAATTAGCAATGAGGGTCAATATCGTTGAAAATTTCGATTTTTTGCAAAAGATGAAAAGTTGTATGGAAATTAATGAAAAATTTTAGATAATTTGCAACAAAGCTAAACAACGCACTTCTCTGGCCATTGGACAAAACGTAAATTATGCTAAATATAAATTGAACACCAAAACTTGGATCACGAGCCAAGACATATCAAACATTAACAACTTTTTTAAACTTAAATAAGGAAAATTAGTTTAAGTAACAATTAATTCCAAAAATAATGCTTTATTAGGTCATTTTCCGATGGTACAATGTTACTTGACTTTTTATTTTAATAAAGATGAATAAACATAATAAAAGTTTCATTATACAAATGGATAATTGAAATGAATCGTAGGTACCAATAGTATAACAAAAAAAGGTTTTAGACGTTCTTGATTTAGGTATGGTCAGTAAAATTAACAGGCAAAATTATTTTTTTAAACTTTTTTTCTACAACCAAGAAAACAAAACAAATGTTTTCACTTAACACGGTTATAAGTTAATTTGTAATATTTTATTGGTATAAAATACTTTGATTTTTGTGTATTGAATTTGTTGCTACATAGTTAGTATATCTTTACCAGCTTGATTGAAGCTTTTGTAATAACCCAGCTTGCTGTAAATCTGTTAATGGGTTTGATTGATTTCTGTGATTCTAAATTACGCGTGCTTTTAAAAAAAAGGATACCCGCCACAAAGCTCGAGATACCTCCAAACATTTTTCGTTCCATTTAACAAGCTAGTTTTTCGCATGAAAAACAATACACATTACATTAACTGCTACGAACCTTATAATCAGTAGCGTACATTGCTCTTTATGACCAAAAGTAAGTTGTACGGGTAAAAAAATCACCGCTGTATGCGGTATATTTCATTGCCTTTACTGCAACTAGTATGCAGTTGTATGTATGGCCAAAAGGCAAGTTTCATTTCAAAATGAATAATTTAATGACGATAATTTACTTTTTTTAAGCTATTGTTTTGGGAAAATCATAAGTTACACAGAAGACACAGTCATCTTGTTTGAATTCAATTCAAAATAGCACATCCAATTGCTAGAAAACCAATACACATACTTAAAAAACATCTTGACAGAAACACAAGTACACTAAACACTACCAAAACGAAATACACTACATAAATTGTACACAAAAAGGGACAACCAAAAAATGCTCACTATTTCAAAAATCAACTCGTATACTGAAAACATCGAAAAATTGTTTACTCTTGTAAAAAAAATTGAAAACGGAATAATTGGACGAAAAACATAAAATACATTGGAATGTACATCGATGTCCATCGCAAATGGAACATACACGTAAATTATATCACGAAAAAACTACTCAAAATAATAAAATACATCACACATGTTTCTAATATTCAAACATATTAGAAACATTTTTTTTTTTTTTTACAGTAATACCGCACAAGAGTCCCAACTGCTCCCGTCTGGAGCCAGTGAGACTATGGCATCCCCAATTGGGGTATGTTGTGAGGCTGAGGGTATTGGGGAGGGGAGGGAGATGAGGAAGAGGAAGGTGGGGAAGTACCTGGCTATTCAGATCTGGTCACCAAACACGGCTAAAGCCATTTCAAGCAACGTTTCAATTCTGAATGGTGGTCTTGCACCAGGGCGATACTGAGAGTATCTTCCACTCTGGAACGTGCCGCAAATATACTATATATTATTTTAAATTAATTAATTGTGAAATAACACAAATTAATCAAATAAAATTTATTTGCGCACGCCGGGTTCGAACCCGCGACCTTCGGATCTGTAGTCAAAAGCGTATACCACTAGACCACGCCGGCCGTCAAAATTGTTAAGAAATAAATAAATATAAACATACTTTGCTCTAAGCCAATCTATAATAAATATTGAATAACACTAGGAGGAACTGTGAATGTGGTATTAAAAAATGAAATTACTCAAAAAGCAGTAATCGTGACTTCTATTATTATATCATTATTTGCTTCACAAAACTGAAATCGCAACATAACCTGAATAGAAACTTCACAGAACTTGAAAATCAACTTTGAAATTTGACGAATTGTTAAAACTCTATGAAACAACCCGTCCTTAAAATCGAGATTTAAAAAAACAATACATACAGGCACCAACTGAAAAAATTCTATTAATGAATATACTTAACGTAAAACAATTATTAAATCACTCCCATAAAATTAAACCACATAACCCCACACAAACAAATACACAAATCAGAAATACATACTCACATAACATACCCTCAATGAATACTACTTCTGGACAAAGGGCACAGCACTACTTAGGACCAAAATTATATGTAATCATTCCGTTCGTAATTAAAACACAAAATAAAATATCTAGCATTCTAAAACATTTTTTTTAAACTGGATCAAGTAAACAGAAAGAGATTGCGCTATAAACACAAAATAAAGAATATCATATACACGAACAAAAAACACAACACAACTTACAGAAGTATCACACTAAGATCTACTCTTTGTTTATTTTTATATTGGAGGTTCAAATAATCATTGAATAATGTAAAACAATCATCATAATACGTAAATCTCTGAACAGTACGTTGTGAGATAAATAATATAACTAAAACAAAAAATTTGAAACTATATTTCAACATAATAAACAATACCAAATTATGTACATGGTTCAGAACCAAAAGTTCCTATATTATGATACAAAGTATACTGAAAATGAAGACATAGATAAACAAATAAGTATGGATATAATTATAACAATAAGCTGTGATTAATTTATTTGTTACAGTAATTATTTTTAAAGACAAAAATTTTCGGGTTACGAATAACCCGACAATATTTGATTTGAATTTTGAACTCCTACCACCACAGTAAGCCTGGGTGGGACACAAACACTTTGTTAACTCAGCCACCGACCGGTCAATTATATTTCCATTTGTAATTATATTGTTTTTATTTTACTCTAATTTAATTTAATTTTTATTATTTTACTCTATTCTTGCACAAGTTAATTTTCAATATAGTTTGTATCCTGAGGAAGAACCTTTGCTTTTAAAAATATTGATAATTTTTATTAAACAGTCGATTGAACAAAACTTATAATTTTAATTTAATTCACTATTTTTTTTATTAAAATAGGGCTTTTTATTAAATTACTCTATTCATTTAATTAAAATGACGCCACAAAGTGAATTTATAATTATTGAGGAAGCAAAGGAGCAAAAATTAATAAAATAAAATATTTTGAATGTACAACATTTGAGACATAAAAAATAATGGAAAAATTACAATTTTATCAGAAATTTTTCCTATATTATTTTTTTACTGTTTTTTTCAAGGTAGGCACAGCTTTTCAACCTTAACGAACTCTACGCCTCTGCTTATAGTGCAGGATGGGCGATATCGCAGATAGCCTAAGTTCCAGGAGTTAATTAGTAAAACCTTAAACTTTGGGATCCGAAAACAATAAACATTTTGTAGAAAAACCGGACAGGCAATAAAACCTCCAGACGAACGATGATACAAGACTAAGGTCTATGTCTGGGGTCTATAATACAGGATCTATGTCGCCAAGGTCTACAAGGTCCTGCTTGTGAACAACCTCTTGTCTGACGGTACGGATGAGGGTTATGTTGGACATGATTCTTAGATACAGGATAATAATTGACAGAATTCAAAATGATATCATGTTATTCTAATTTAAGAAAACCACTAAGCAGTTCCATGAAAACCGTTAAAGTAACCTACACGGAAAGGAATCGTTTTTAGTCCTCGCGATAAATTAACAGGCTTTATTAATAAAGCATTTATTTAAAAATGTTTTTTCGATTTGCCTTTTTAACATATCACGACGACACAAAGAATTTTCATTGCAATGTAGAAATATTCATTAACCTGTTAAATCGTTTGTTAGGCCTGCAATCCCAGTTTTAAACGGAATTACCAATAATTTGAAGCGATTCTTAATAAATTAGCAATAGTCATGTTTCTCCGTGTGGTCCCTACATACTTACCATTTATTGAATATGGAAATAAGTCGGGTTTTGTCTAGTGACATTATTTTGTTTTTTAAGCTTTATTTAGATGTAATGATTATAATAATATCATTTGCTCACGTTTACAGCGCTTTTTTTGTGAAAATTAAAAAAATAAAGCTTATAAAAACTATACTTAATGATTTTTTGCTATTGAACTTCATCGAACAACATCAATTAATGGTATTTTCTAATTGTCACACGTCGAAGATTGTAAAAAAGTTTAGATTTGTAAGATTAAATGTAAAATTACGACAAATTGTTCTGACAAAAGCGCTAGGTACATACTCATTTTTTTATAACTAGTGTTAATAGAAAAAGAAAACTTTGAATTTGAACACGAAGTTGCAGTGGAAATTTCGAATTTCCATTCTTTTATCTATTAGAGACTTGCCTTTTTAGATTTGGATTTTGTTTCGTTGAATTTAGATGCCCTAATATTTGTTCACCTTCTTTTAACACTGCTAAAACATTTATTACATTGGAAGGTAGATAAGGCATCGCCACTAAAATTCATCAAGAAAAATCTTTTAACCGACGAAAGATTTAGAAAACATAATACAAAAACTTAATATTTCATTCATGCGTTCCTTCCCACAACCCATCTTCCAAAGCCAAAAACTCCAAGACCCGAACTCATGTCCGGCGGGTTGGCTAAGGGGGAGGGGGGGGTCACAATTAGACGGATCCCTCCGCTAACCGCTGACGACTTACCCCGCCCCGCTCAGCCCCCGCTCGGCCCCCGCTCAGCCGCCGCTCGGCTGGCCGCTAAGTGCAGATCCGTGTCGCACCGATAGCGGCCTGACTGATGGGCCAGTACAAATGACAGCTGACCAATCGGGGAAGGAACGGCGTCGCCTTGCATGTGCGTACAATTCATCGAATGTCAAAGTTACAAGGCGGGAGTTCGGAGCAAAGGTTCACAGTGTAATACAATGTAACGCCTGACTTTGCTACTTCTTTCATTCTAAAGTTAGCGTAAGCTAAGAACTAGAGTAAATCTTTGTGAATTTTTTTTATGCAATATAAATTAAAGTGAAAACGTCCAAGTGATAAACAAGCTCCCAGAAACAAAAATTGGGGTGGCTAGTATCTCTACCCTGCCTTTTTCTACTAAGCATACTTTTTAAAGAACCTCAATGATCTACACGAAGGCGCACAAAGAACTCATGTAAGCCTTTTCGTTGCGAATCCATGAATGATTTTTTGGTCGCGCAGAGTGAATTTCGAGGGTCTTATCTGACCCCCCCGTAATAACGTAAGTGCACTTCGCAGCAACGGACAGTAGTATATTTTTAAAATAAACACCCCACTTTGCGCCACAACCCTTAGGCCACAATATGTATTTAAATATTTCTTCGCCAACTCTGGCAGAACCTTAGTATGGGAACCCTTTTTTAAAAACATATCTTTAAATAGAACTAGCTATATTTAGTGAACAGATCTGTATATCCAGGTATATCCCTAACTTTTCTTGACCACTTTCCATCCCATCCCTCCACTTTGGCCGCACGACATTCATACAAATATGGATTTGCCTTAGTTCCACTGATTTCAGGGCAATGATTTCATCTCCAAACGGAGATCCACATCAACAACCCATACCAGTCACGTTGTCCCATCTAAGCCATGGAAGTCGAGCGTCTTCCTATGTGCAAACCTTTACTTTTCTTGCATTGAACATGCAGAAAGAACGCCTGACTTACGTCGAATTCAATAAATACATCGACCTTGAGTTGATTTTTCACAAAAACGGCGCCATACAATTTATCCAATTATTATTATTTTATTTTCTAAGAAAGAAACCGAGGTCTTTTCAGATACATACGCACACTCCAGAATCCATCAGAATTATTCATTAAAACGTTAAATGAAAGTCGTTATCGTGGTTTTGACGCGCTTGCGAGACTGTCCGCTTGTACACCATGTGATTCTTGACAAAACAGCTTCGGAGTTTTCTCATTCTCGCCTTGGCCGGTACCTCCCCGACCCGTCGCTGACTGCCGGCTTATCTCAGCTCCCCGGCTTGAGCGCCCCTTTCTTGAACACGTTCGACATGAATATCTTTTAAGTTTTACCACCAAAGCGATTGCGGCCAAACGTGAATTTATTAGACCCACTCTCAAACCATTCCCTCAAACAGCCAAAGCAAACTGAGTAAGAAAGTCCATTCCATTGACTTCAAACAAGTATGATTCTTATGCGAATAGCCTGAACTTGTTCCTAAGAACCTTTACTTTGCCAAGAAGTCTGATCTGCAAGAGTCTCTTGAATTGAATGTTTGTTGTAAAAAGGATGTAACAGAATGTTATAGATAATGAAAGAAATAAAAGGGAGCAATGGCAGAGTGCTTGAATAATTAAAATTAATCAGCATTTTTTCGAGAACGACATTTTTGTACGTTAAAAATGAATGGAACAGGAAAATAAGTATTTTATTATGTAAATCTACTATACATTTCTGATTATTTTACAATAATAATTATAATATCAAATTTGTCCTTACGATTTCGAATTATATGGATCTTATGCGTAGATACTGTAGGAACCTGACACTATAGTCACGTCGGAAGGAGACGGATTCCCGTTCTTTATCCTTTACTAAGGACATGTCCTTAGTACCTATCCCCCTCATTTTGGCTATAATAACAATAAGATTTTATTCCAGAATGTACGCAGGGGTAGAACAATGCAATACATCACATATTTTAAACTAACAGACAAATAATAGATATTCACAAAAAATGCGAAATAAAAGTGAAAAATATCTACAAGTTTATGGCAAATATTTGAAAATCCGGTGTACATCAGATATCCTTAAATTTTCTATATCTTTCATTGAAAAGTCATAATAATATGTGATCCTTTTTTTGCTTTACTTCTCAATCATGAATACAATATGGCATTATAGGTTGGGGTAGAACTATAAAAATCACACCACCACTTTATAGCTCAAAAATGAATTACAAAAACAGTTCTTCTTAATCCATTATACATATTCATCAGAGTTTCAGTTTAAAGATTTATAAGTCAGAAAACTGAATATATTATATTTCTACTATGCAACGTTACAAATTTAAAGAAATAATCTTTTAAATAAAACTGCACCATTTAAAAATAATACAATTCTTGTTCCATGATGACTCAACGTAATACAATTCAACACACCTTTAAAAAGTGATATAAAATCGTTAAAAGTGACCTGTGTAACCTACTTTTCATGACTTTATGCCACTTTTTAAAGGTGTGTTGAATTGCGATTTTGAGTTTGATTTTGAGTTATCCGGTCACCAGAATTCTTAGACCAACATCGACTCGCCCAACTCCGAAATGTAAAAAAAAGAAAGGGACAATTCAATTATAAATACCATGGAGTAAGTTTTTTTTTAATTCATTATCAGAGAGATTCAGAAATATTAATAAGTTTTAAAAATATTTTAAATTTCACTTAAAAAACACAGATATTATAACATAACATTATAACACATTAATAAAATAAAAACACGCCCGCCATTTACAGTACCTCAGCTTAATTATGGGAGTATATATAAAATTTTACATTGTAACTTGTTTTTTTTGTACAAATGGTGTAATATTATTTTTTTAAATAAATATATATTTTTTGAAATGTACTCATTTGTAGGTACATGCTGTATCTAGGTAGATGTGTGTAATTTGTTTGCTGTTTTTGCTGCAGTGAGTTTACAAGAAGTCTCTAGAGTTGGTGTGTAAACAAACCTCAATGATTTTTCCCGTTAGCAAATATATATTTTCTTCAATTCTTTTGCTTTGCTAGAGTTCAGACAGTATTCCTTCGGTTTTTGGACTTCGTCATAACCTCTCGTCAGCAACGTGTCTTTGGATGTGCAAAATGATTTGTTCTTTCGGGTAAATATTTTGGCTACCAGTAAAAAAATGAACTACCTTTTTTAGACACCTGCACAGATTTTTTTTTTCAATGTGTCAGTCCATATACATATCATGTATGATAGAACCTAAGAAAATGAGTAACATTTACAATTTTTCACACGAAATTAAAAACAACGTCATGGGTATTTTAATTTAGAGTAAAATACAATCATATAAATGTTTACTTAATAATCCTCCTCTGTATTATATTTTAGTTTATATTTGTACTGTCCTGATGAAGGTTGAGTTCAACCGAAACCGGTCGACGTATATAAATGTAATAAAGTGGTTTAAAACAAAGATATTCTTTCATTTGTGTAAAATACAATCTGTTATTTTTTCTGATAGCTATATAAAGTCCAAGAATAGCTCATCTCGTGTCGTGTAAAAATATAAATGTGTAATAAATATCTCCTTTAATAATTATGTAACAAAATGTTTCGAAAACGATTATTATTTATAATAATAATAATAATTGGATGATTTTTATAGCGCCGTTTTTGTGCAAAATCACGTCAAGGGCGCTGTACAAACTTATAATACATTTCTACAGTGATCTATGTTATTACTTAACTATTTATGGAGAAAATATACAGTACAATACTTACCTGGTAGGTCACTTGAGATTAACACTTAATTAACATTATCTAATTGTTTATTGGCGTAATTTAGATACAGGATTTAGGACTTAATTGAAAAATTGAATATAACTGGACTTTCTCTTAGGAATGGTATATTTTATCTAAGGGTACGACAGCTTAAAAAGGTAAGTTTTTAGTTTAGATTATTTTTTAGTTTAGTTTAGATATTACTATTACTTAGTTACTTAACTCTTTCTGTTTTGCAAATATTTTTGAAAAAGTAAATGAATTTTACCAAGAATATAGTACAGATCAACGTTTTAATCTTCAAGACAACAAACTCAAGACTAGGTGGGATCATAAATGTCACCAATATAAAATTGATTACTCTTCAACAAAAACATTTATACATTCGTATACTTTCCCCGCACAGCGTACCTACCCCTTGGCTAACATTTTCCATTAGGTGTACTTTCGTAAATTAATACTACCCAGATTACCTAAGGGATCTACATACAAAGTACCACAGTATAACAAAGCCCCTTCAGAATAATTTACTAAACCCACTCCTTTGCAAAATACTTGTCAAAAGGGAAAGACTGCTATTTTCAGAAAGTTATAACAGAGAGTTTATGGAAATATTTTTTGATTCGTGGGGTGAAATTATTAAGTCGGATTGGTTAAATTGGGTTGAATTGAAATAGTTTAGCCTTAGCTGTATATTGGCGAATGTGGAGGGGGGGGGTTAGTATAAGATTCATGAGAGCAAGGTTTAGTCATACAAACCGTTTTACATTGCCATTTTACACCAAAGTAATTATTGTTCTCGGCCGACAGCCCTGTCCCAAGTGCCAATGTACAGGATGGTGGGAAATTATACTAACTGTTATCAATTATTAAAGAAAACATTTATATTTTACATTTCGAAGAATGTGTTCTTAAATCGACGGTCCCGAAAAATGTCGGATTTGTAGTTTTGCAGTATGGCTGTTTAATGTTTCGTTTCTGCATTTTTACTGTTTTTGATAATATTTTCAAATAAATATGGGTAAACGCAAAATATCAAACTACACTATATTTCTGTATCTCAAAAACAGTACGACAGATGTTAAAGAAGCTAAAAGCCTTCAGAATATTTTTTAGATGTATCGTAAACTGTCCTTAATGTCATAGAAATAAGTTGTTAAAAGGATTGTACTAGATATAAAAATTTAATTCTTTTATAACTAAACAAAAAACATACAAAAAATGCAGTTACAAATCTTTAAACACCTCTACTGTAAAACTACAAATTTGCACATCCGACATTGTTATTTGGGACCGTCAAAATAATGGAATGCTTTTTTCTTAGGTAGGTGCCATGATACAAACAGATAAATTGTTGTGTTTGCAGCATCTTACACACACATACAGAATTGAAAATACTCTGGGTTATCACGCTTGTGAAATAAAAAGACTACCTTTCAGTTTTTAAATGTAGCTGGAGATGGTTTTAGGCGTGATTCACTACCAGATCTGAAATAGTCAAGAACTTCCCTATATTTCTCTGCTCAAAACGGAGCTATACAAATCATCCAAATACTAACTTAAAAAGCTATTTGGCACTACGTCTACTCTATTTACCAGGTAGAGAGGAGCAAAAACTGTCGCCATTGATCCTATACTTAAAGATCAGAAACTAATTATAAAGATTATTAAAAAACTACCGATTACAAGCATTTCGGATGAAATCTTCAGAAGAATATTGTTTTGGGCTTGCGGAAACTATGTGCCAAAAAATACTAGCAGACATATTCAAACATAGAAATGTTTTTTTAAATGTCCAAACTGCTCGTCGTACTAGCACCAAGGGACATAATCTCTTACTTATCCCTTTGTCCAAAACAACTTTTTGTCAAAGAGATTTTAGATACTTTGCAACAAAGCTACACAATCAGACATCTGATAGTATTAATGTCCCAGCGTCTGGACGATGTAGGCCCTCTGATTGGTCAAATTAAAATTGTGTGATTCTGATAAATTCTGCATAGGAGGTCTGCAGGCAAAAAATACCAATCTGCCCCTCAATTTTAAGCAACCGTAAGGTTCATTTCGGTTTGCAGGCGACTGGAAACAAAAAAAATAAGACATTAAAAATTAAGACACGATTTCATAATGAAAAAGAATCGCCACATGTAATACGATATTTCTTCAAAAATATCGATTCTGCTCATACAATTTTTGGATAATATCGAAGAAAATATGTTTTAGAAAGTTCATAATCCATTGGATTAATTACATTACAGTGAAAATTATCCACAATTACGTGATTACGTTTGACAAAAAAAGCACGCGTTCATTCAATATGGCCGCGGCAATAGCTGGCCGACAGAGCGCACCTCTGGCGGTGTAAGAACGAACCAAATAACTGGCGCGAATATTTAAATATGCAAAAATATTTGACCAATAAGCGTTTCATAAGAAGATTTCTTCTGGAAGTTTATTTAAACTTTGCAATGGCATTTTTCATTATTATTTATAATTTTGCTTATAAATTATATCTGATTTTATATTGACATGTTTTCTAATTTCTAAAATTTAAAAATTATTTATTTGCGATGCTTTAATCCTGATTGATTATTTATATCTTAAGAAATAGGGTAAAAATACCGTTTGAAGAGAATATGTTTAATTTTTTTATTTAGTATTTCAACTATCAATTTATTAGAATAACCGTTATTAAATGTTATTTGTCTTATGAATATATTGTTTTATGGTTAAATGCTATTTTTTTTCAGGTCTTAAAATACTTCACACAGGATATAAAGCATCGCAAATAAATAGTTTAGCAATTTTAGAAATAAGAGAACATGTTTATAAAAGCAGATGTAATTAAGAATTTTTTTTTTCATAAACTATCTCTTAAATATTTTCCCACTTAACTGGACTTTCATATTTTAATTCCTAATTCGTATAAACCCAGCCTACTCTTACCCCCCCCCCCCCCTCCTTCCACTTCTTTTTTCCAATTGTAATCTATATTTAATTTTTGACTTCGGTGTATACTTCGTTCATGAAACATGTATTGGTTGTATATAATAAAGTGATTTTAAAAAAGTTATTTGTTTTTTAATAAAATAAAGTTTAATCGGATAACATTATTTTATCTATTTCCGTTGTATATCAATGCATACGTACATAATAAAATGTAAACATTATATTTATTTATTAATTGGACAATTTGCATAGCGCCGCTTTTGTGAGATATCACCTCGGGGTTGCTATATTGTAATAATCTACCTTTATATATAGATTTTTACTCTCCTGATGAAGGTGTATATATAATCTAACTTTAAAATTTATTAGATACGGTAACAGTTTTAGGTAAAGAATTACCACCAGTTGGAGTAAAATTCACACCTTTTAATTAAACCGACTGCTAATCTCATCGCACAATTACCCTCCTTTTATTCATAAACACGGGTACAATTAATCAATATGTAATAATCTATTATTTAAGTCAACTTTGTTATAACTATATTTGATTGTGACAAACTATACGATATTGATTCAACTTATAGACATTGACGGTTGTAACACATATTTAAGCACTGCAAGTCTCCTATGAGCTAATTATATTAGGTACGGTAACAGTTAATATCAGTTGTAGACAATAATAGTAGTCAATAATAGTGTTTCATTAAGTACTAAATACGGAATATTCCCGTCTAACTACAAAAAAGCCATTATAATCCCAGTATATAAATCCGGAGATCCAAAAGAAGTAAACAATTACCGCCCAATATCCTTAGTATCCAACATTGCAAAAATACACGAAAAAGTAATAAAAAAACAAATTACTGATTATACAGATAACCAAAAAAATATTAACCCTAGTCAATACGGTTTTAGAGATAAACTTAGCACACAAGACGCAATTGCAGAATTAACTAAGCTTATTTACAAAACATTAGATAGAGGCAAAAAATGCTTAAGTATATTCATTGACCTCAGTAAAGCTTTTGATAGTGTCTCACATTCAAAATTAATTAATAAAGTAAATAATATAGGAATTACTGGCAAAGCTAAAACATGGTTAAAAAGTTATCTCTATCAAAGAACTCAACAGGTTAAAGTAAACAACGAATTAAGTGAAATAGAAAATATAGATTTTGGAATTCCACAAGGAACTGTTTTGGGACCTTTACTTTTTATATTATATGTTAATGAACTTTTTCAACTCCCAATCATTGGAAACATCATATCTTACGCAGATGATACAGTTATAACTATTGAAGGAAATTCATGGAATGAGGTCGTAGTATCAGCTAATAATGCAATAAATATCGTTAAACTATGGTTTGACGAAAATTTATTGACACTGAATGTCGAAAAAACCCATTTTATACCTTATAGCCTAACAGGGAATAACTCAAATGTAAATCTAAACATAAAAATTCACGAAAGAAATTGCCTCCTTAAATTCGCACCCTGTAATTCAAACTGTATAAACATTAGTAGTAAAAAAGAAATAAAATATCTTGGAATAATTATTGAAAATAACATTAAATGGAAAAGTCAAATAAATTCCACAGTAGACAGAATGAGAAAACTAATCTATATATTTTTTAGACTAAGAAATATTGTATCATTAAAAATACTAAAAGATATTTATTATGCACTGGCGCACTCTGTCCTACAATATGGAATCGTGGCTTGGGGGGTGCATATAAATCATCCCTACTCCCACTGGAAACTATTCAAAAAATACTAATAAAAATCATCTTAAAAAAGCCATATTACTACCCAACTATAAATGTTTTTCAAGATTTCCCGGTTCCCCCACTTACAAAAATTTATGACAAAATTGCACTTCTACAAATACATAAAGATTTCTTTAGTAAAAATAATTTACCACAATTGAATATTAGCAAAAGAATAATATCTGTTGGAGGACTAACCGTGCCACTAGCATGAACCACAACAGCACAGCATCACTATATATTCAAGGGTGTAAAATTATTTAATAAATTACCCCTTGATATACGATCGGAAGAAAACTACGAAAAATATAAAAAAAAAATTAAATTAAAATACTCTTGTACCACCTCATAACTTTACTTATTGTTTAGAAATATGTTTTTGCCTTTTAAATTCTTTGAATCATTTATTAACTAACCTATATTTTTATTACTTTTATTGTTATTTTTTGTGTTATTTTTTTGTTTTATTACTAATATTTTTTGTTTAATTAAAACAAATGTAAAAATATTTTTGTTGTCCTCTCCTAAACACAAGCAGCTGCTTTATTAGGAGAGTGATTGATATATTGGTGTTTATATTGTTAAAAAAATTGTAACCTTGTTTATATGTTTTAATAAATAAAAAAAAATAAAAAATAAAAATAAAAAATTTGAAATAATCCATCACAAATACGTAAAATTTCATTTATTTAAACAACTGTCATTCTTATTATGCGTAAATTTAGCATATTATTATACATTAACTCCTTCCTGTTCCGTGTTTTAACTATATATACTGACCCTCTCTCTGTGAATGACCTGATATCTATCTATTATGTAACTGTTGTTAATATCACTTAAAATGGGCGTGTAGCAAACAAGTGCCGCCCGCAGGGCCTAGCAGTTAAAAACCCGCTCCGCGGGTTTTTAACTGCTAGTTTGGATTATTAGCGAAGACACATCAAACATCAACGATTTTATTAACACCTATTTAGAAGTATAATAGCTGACGTGTACCCGGCATTGCTGAGGTTTTTCCTTAGGAGATAGATATATTTCACAATTGTTTTTTCTGTGGGCCTTTTTAAGATGTACAATTCCGTATAACATTATTTTGATGTATCTCATAAGGTTAAGACAGCGTTAGCAATGTAATGCCCGAAAAATATTTTTACGACGTTATTATAAAATATAAACATCTCTCTATTTTCTATAATTATTATATTCACGTATTATATTATATTCTCTAAATAATAATAATAATAATAATATTTGGCTAATTTATATAGCGCCGTTTTCGTGAGAAATCACCTCAAGGGCGCTGTACAAATATATTTCTTAAATATTTAATACTAGAACTACTGACTTATCTCTAAGACTTATATCTAGTGACTTACGACTAAGGCCTATAACTACTATCTTAACGACATATACACGAGTATTTACATATTTGGCAACTTACAACTAAAATTAAAATTAACAATTTAATCTTACTAACGCCAGAAGAAGAAGGAAGTTCTATTATATTAGGGTGGATTTATTGTTAGCTGGATATATTATATGTTAAATGAATTAAATTAATGAATAAAATCAATCAATCGCCAATCTTAAACGCATTTAGATGATTAAATGATATTGAAATGATATTGAAAACCCTATAAAATCAGGTGGGTAGTTTAGAAGAACTAGGCGCACCAACAGACAGACGCGGATAGCGACTTTATTTTATGCTATTTATTAGGGATATTTCTATGGTAAGACGATGATTGTCTTTTATTTTAAATGTAATATTGTGTTATTATTTTTGTTGTAAACACATCAGTTCACACTGCGACAAGCACAGTACCATCACAAATATAAATGTAATTAGTAAAGAAGAATTAAAAATAAATTTAAAAATCATTTCTTTGTTTAAAGACAGCAGCAACAAAGTTTGCCATGTAAAACGAGCTTGATTGATGCTAAATGTATCGATATCCATCTGATTCTGGTCAGCGAAAAGAAGTGACCTGGGATGCAAATTAATTATTGTTGCTCCATTAATAAAAGTAGAAAAGGGGATAGCCTTAAATCAGAACCCTGGGGAACTCCAGAGAGCACATGATGTATTTTTAACTTGAGTATTTTATGCAAAAAACGAACAGGGGAAACATTATGTAGTTATACGTTAGTATTATTTCAACCACCCTGTGCATAAACTTTACCCCTGAATATCAATAATTTGACCAAATACTCCATCATTTGTCAGTTGAAGCACTCTCCGTCTCACTTCCGTGTATCTTATGGGCAACCGAGGAAAAGGGACGGGTGTTTGATTTGCCCGAAAGGTGGCATTAACTTACCCACTGCAGTGGATATGTGATCCTGGTATTAGCTTTGGGGCGGAATGTTTACTGTATACGAATACAGTACTGATTGAATTCAAGACATCGTCACGATTATTGTTGGGGTGAAGTATTTTTTATTTTTTTTTTTTTTATTTATTTAAACGCCCATTGGGCTTTTACATACATTGTTATTAGTGTTATTACATTAACTATGTGACATTGAAAAGTTTACGTACATATATAAATAAAATAGTTATTATATCTGTAGTACATAAATGTTTTACAAATAATACAGAATACCATTATGGAGAACAGTTTTTTTTTTTCTTTTTTTACTTACTTAGAAAAATAAATGGATTGAAATTAATCAGCATTTATAGGGACTTAAAATCATATTCGAATTGTTATTTAAATTACAATATTAATTTGTAAAGTTAAAACATATATATTAAAGTTAAAAAGTCATAAAAGAAGTCATAAAAGAAAAGAGTGAAAAAACAGAAGCTAAAAAATGGGTTTTTTACTATGGAGTGGAGAAGTCATACATATCAGCAAAGTGTTTATGTAGATTTCGTTTGAGCACTGCTACGGAATCTCTAAATATATCAACAACATTACCAAATTTATTACCAAAATTTTGTATTCGATTTAACGATATGTGCGCATGATAATTAGATTTGAAATTGTTACAGAAAAAGGTGGAATTTTGTCTCGTATTTTTGGAAGGTACAAATAATTTTATTGTGGCAAGAATTTCAGGGCTGTCGATTCTATAATTAATAATTTTATTTAGTAGAACAAGGTCGGAGATAATTCGCCTATCTGATAGCGTAATCAAATTTAGTTGATGCATGAGTTGGATATAATTTATATTTTGGATTGGAATATTTAGTTTAAAGTTAATAAATCTTAAAAATTTGTGTTGTACCCTTTCAATATTGTTGGAATGTACTTTATAAAACGGGGACCAAATAGGCGAATTATACTCTACTTGACTTCTTACTAAAGATGTGTACAGTGTGTTCAAACATTCTAGTGACTTGAAGTCACATGCGGTTCTACATATAAACCCAAGCATTTTTAGGGCTTTATTTGTGATTTCATTTATATGCGGATTGAATGTTAACTGTTCATCAAATATAACACCCAAGTCCCTGATTTGAGTGACAGCTGTCAATTTTACATTATTGAGCGAATATTCATAAATTGTATGATTTCGTATTTTACAAAAACGAATGACCTGACATTTTTTAATATTAAGAAACAGAGAGTTGATGATGCACCAACGATATAGTTTATTTAAATTAAGTTGCAAAGTATAACAATCGTCTAAACTGCGTATTGTTTTATATATTTTCAAATCATCTGCGAAAAGAAGAACTTCTACATCTTTAAATATGCTAACAATATCATTAATAAATAACAAAAAAAGAATTGGTCCCAGGTGAGACCCCTGAGGGACCCCACTTGTGGCTTCGAAAATGTAAGATTCCACAGATTTTATTTTGACACATAGCTCTCTTTTACTAAGATAACTTTCAATCCAACTTAACAGATTACCCTTGATACCCAACATACTTAATTTTTGTACAAGGATATGTCGCCTAACTTTGTCAAATGCTTTGGAAAAATCAGTATATATTGAATCCACTTGATGCTTCAAGGCAAGAGAATCAGTTATGTAATTTTCGTATATGATCAAGTTACTTAGGGTGGATTTACCTGTGATAAAGCCATGCTGGTTGGGTACAATAATATTATACAATATTACAATAATATTCATTAAATGTTTATACAATAAGCAAATATTTTCATCAAACTACTACTTATCGTCTGTTGGAGACACCCTTTTTTGTTTTGTCGTTTTGAAATTGAGTCTTTGACAGGTTTCAAATGTTTCTATTCAATGAAGATATTATATGTGGGTTGAATATCATAAATTAACATAACTTTTTCACAGTTCAGGATGGAAAGCGTTGGAAGAAATGGGATGGGCTATGTTCATATTCGGATTGTTCGGGTTGTGCTCTCATTTCCTTACACCTAATCACAATCACCGATCGAGGGCCCCATCTTTACTATAGAGATGTGGGTAGGAATCCGGGGGTCAGGGTGTCCAGGAGTGACAGACGTATGAATCCATCCCTCCCACTGCGGTTCAAGGTCGAGAGTTCTGCTGGAGATGTCAAAAAGTCTCCATCAACCAGTATCTCCCGATCCATCACTCACGCAGTAGGTAGACAAAGACCTAGAAAACCCTCACCAGATAAACTAAAGCATCCCTGCTAGTCACCAAACGTAGCGAACCAATTAGGGTGACTTATGGCACGGGTGTTGGTTATCCAATAAAAGATTCCCGGGGCGGTGATACCCATTCCCGCCTCAAAAATTTTAAATTATCTTCTACATAATAGTGTACAAACAAACCATTTCTAAAGCGGTTCGTAAGTAGGGAATTTCACACTTCATAGGATTTTTAATAGACCTGATATTTCATTATTTTCCAGGCTGTTTTTATCTTAAGACTTATCAAAAAATGCTCGATTATGGACGGCAAAGGTGTTTTGTAAAAATCATGTATGATTTTTCTAGCAAAAAAAATCATTTTGAATTTCTGCGATGCACCACCTTCATTATTTTCCATTTAACAAATTATTATGTTATTTCTAAGGTTCATATAAACACGGTATACAATTCGTACTAGACATAATTGTCGCTAATAGTCATTTTTTTTATATGTCAAGTTGTTGTGTAATATTCGAAACCATTATTTGCATAAATGATCCGAATAAAGTTTTATGCCTACTAGGTCAACTGTTTTCTTATCAAAAGTGATTCTTTTTTAATTAAAATTAATATGAATAGCTGGGAATAAACCTATTTTTATAAATTTTTAAATACGTGATATTTAACACAGACACAACACAAGGCGGCTGCCTGTTTCATGGTGACCAATGGAACATAGTTATTTTTTATCAAGTCAAGTGTAAACATATGAATTAAATATATATACATGCTGAAATTGAAAGACTTAAATAGAAAAAGACATACATAAGGATTAGATTACATACATATACATAAACACACATTTACATGTTCACACACATACATATGCAAATTCAAATATATATATTTATATAATTATATACATACATACAAAAATATTCACATGTACATTACATACACGTGGGTTTCCCAAATATCTTTTCTAACTGCGTCATAATCGAAACGTTTACCATTATGTTTCAGTTTATCCATCATTAACGTGGGCTGGGGTATTTCAGAATCAATATCAGAAAATCATTCTAAAATAAATCTAGAAGCATCAGATGATACATAACAGTTTGAGAAACGATTCGACCGAGAGTAAGATCGCCTCGACAAAGCCAACCACTGGGTACACAAATTAGCAGTAGTTTCAGTCAGTCGTCCTGCCGACAGCCAATAATACTTACTGAAGTCTTCTCGCTTGCCCTCGGCTCCCATCGCGACACCGCTTCAGCTTCTCCGCCGGTTAAATGTCAATGGAGGGCCAACATCTGAATGCTGCTCACGTAGTGTAAATAAGGCCGTCCTTTTCACGGTACGGCCTTAATTATTATTCCAGGCGGTATGGGGGGGAGGGTGACAAGTCTCCAGGGGTGGGACAATATATATTATTGAGTACAGACCGGAATGATTAATAAAACGGTGGGTTTTAATAAAAATTGTATCTGTCATGACATGCAAAGGTTTCCGGCCTTTGAAGAAATCAGCGTTAAGGCGATGCACTACGTCGTGTAATATTTTAAATTGAGCCGCTATCAATCATAACCCTTACGTCGATGGCGATAAGGTTTAAATTCCCGCTTAACACCATCCGTCTGTTTTGATTTATGCAAGAAAAAATCATGGCCAAAAAGTGCCTTTTATTTTATTTTGTGGATGTTCAGGCATAAATTTTATAAATAACTTAATTTTCCACAATATACAATAAAATCCTAACCGAAAATGGGTTCGTAAGTAGGAGATTTTGAACTTTAAAGCAGTTTTCATAGGCCTTATACATTATTTTTTTCTGGACTTATAAAAAGACCTATCCAAAAAATACTCGATTTTTTTAAAGGCCAAGATGTATTCTACTCTCAGTATTTAATTAAAGCATTTAAAACATTTCTAGGCGACCAAATTTTCAAACCAAAAACACATAATTTTGCATTACCACGTATTGCATCGCCTTAATCATAACTGTGTAGATTCCCGAAAATATAATCTAAGTATGTAAGTGTAATTCATACATAAAACTTATTTTGTCAGTTTATATAAGACATTTCAACTTCTATGCGTCTGGCAGGCTGACGAAATTTATTAATTATCTTTACAAAAAAAAATTGAGATTTTTTATCAATTCTAAGGAGTAAGGATAAATTTTGTTTACTTAGGTTACACGGACATGCTCACATCATACACATATGAAAAAAAAAGAGTTCAATTTCAAATACCGAGTAAGACTCGTTTTGTTGCATTTTCCGTGCTAATGAAAGTATTTTGTATCGTGATTCTGTTAAGTGTAGAATTTGTATTCTGCACGGTCTTTAATGGCTTTCAAAACTCTTTGACGTCAAATTCACTTAAGTTTTGGTGTTATCATCCATTGTCTAAAAAACGGAATTATTTCTTCAGTCTTGGCGGCGGCGTTCTTTTTGCGGCACTATCCGTAGGGACACGTGATTTATTTTGCAAACATGCGCAAGGTGCAAACTTAAAAGACATTGTTTTCACCGGTTCCATGACTAAACACAGAATTAAGAAGAACACAGGAAATGCAATGTAAGCATGTTTCGTGATCAAAAAGATTGACCATTCTTCGCTTAAATTTCAAATACAGAAATTTGGTCTCAAAAATGAGTACAAATTGGTGGGACAAATAAATAGTGTGTTTGACTCTGCAAGTATGGAGCGAGACAGATGGGCGACAGACATCTCAGCTATTAACTAGTAACCACGTATCCATAAAACTTGTACTTGGTTAATAATAAATGAAGTATGGAGTTTCATTTGACTACCAAAACCTACTACACATCATATTAATAACCGTGTAACAGTGGCGCAGCCGGTAGGATGAAAATCAAAGAGATTGGCGATATACGATATCGGGTGGTGTAGGAGAGATAGAGAGAGAGAGAGAGAGAGTATGTAATGTCGAATGGCTATCTTTACCTAATAGTCAAACGTAATTACACATAGTGGAAATAATTATTATAAAAACAATTGAATACTGAAATTCGGCCAGCATTTTCTTCGAAAAGCAGAAAATATTAATTCGTTACGTTGTAAACGTAAACGCTATGGATGAAGGTGTAAGCGTTTGTGCACCAAGTTGACTCGCAATATTATTTTAATTGAGGTTTCTTACTAAACCCATTCTACAGGGACGGAGTCACGTCCTTCAGTCACAAGTGTTATCTATCATCTCGCACGAGGAAAACCCTACACCGATGCACTTCGACTTTTGTGACACCCAGTGTACGCCGTTGAATGTGGTATTACCACTGAGAACTCCAATCTATGTTTCTGCAATATGCGTAATTTCTAACAAAAAGAGGAAGATTTAGCAACGAATTTATTGAATGATTCCACTTTCTTTTGTCACACGGGTTACAGGTTCACCCCTACCTTCGTACTGATTTAGTAAGTACACTAATAGCCAGGTCAGTACCAACGTTTCTACTTCAGCTTCCCTATCACCTTCCCCTCCCCACTGTATTCAGCGGCATAACATACCTTTCACCAACATACAGACCATAATTGACTGAATCTGAGTAGCCATTCGCCACTTATCTTCTGATAAATGTATTAACATGGGAGAAACAAATCGCAACTGTAAAATCAAACAATGTGTAGTGTTTTTAATATTGTATCGTCTGCTTACAAAATCGTATCCCCTCCAAACTTAAACATTCTAATAAAAGTTTGTTTATCTGAAAAGACATACCATAATATTTTTTTGTATCACCTGTTTGGACATAATTAGATAGAGTCTAAAAAGTAATATTTGTACAGCGGCGATATTTCAAAAAAATAACACTTTGCAAAATATGCATTTATTATTATTACTTCCAAACTTTCCTCTTCCCCATATACTTCCCCTGGATTTTTTTATCAGAATGGGCAGTTGGAAAACAGCGAATTAATTTAAATTTAAAAAAAAAAATTTGGCTAAGAATAGCTAAGCTGATGGGTTTACTTTTTTTTTTGCAATTACAGCCATATCAAATATTCAAATACTTCATGCGTGTATATAGCACGCCAATTACTGGATAAATACACAAAATTTTGATAAAACCAACATAATTTGTTAATCATTTTTTTGGTAAAGTTATACTAATTAATAAATGCACCAACAGATGGCACTGATTGCTATATTTTTGATTTGTATCGAAAGGCACGGCCTTTTTCGACACTAACACTAACGAGTTTTCCGTTGAACGCGCATTGCGCATACATGCACATTTGTGTAGAATGATCCACAACTGAGTCCACATTTATATATGAAATGTGATTAATTGATTGAAAGTGTGGATTAATTTCTTACAATGATTTGTAAATTAAAATATTATTTATATTTTTATGTGGGTGAGGTAAATTAGACAGTGTTTTTTGCTTTTAAGGAGTGCGGGTAATTGCTTCTCCTCCCCATTCCCTTAACATACTCCAATACGGGATTCCGTAATTCCACATGTAGACAAATGAGTATTGCAATTCTTTTTATATTATTGATAATCCAGTTAAAAACGAAAATGCATGCAATTTATGAGCATTTATCTTGATAATATATAATGACGAAACGCGAAAATATTAGGATTTTCATGAACAAGTGTTCCATCATCCTGCTAATATATTGGTGATTTACTAAAAGTTTATCAGGAAACCTGGTTATTCACTTGTTAAGGCCTCCAATCCCGTTTTTAACTGGTTTACGAATAATTTGAAGAGAATTTGATGCTTGAAATTTGTAATACCTAATCATTTTCCATAGACCCTTTGACTTCTCCAACTAATCTCTCGACCCATCTTTGCGCCGCAGTGGTAGTGACATGTCTATATGTTCGTCACTCCTGGACATGCTGATCCCTAGATTCCTACCCAACCATCACACCTTTTACCATTCGAGAACATCTCCTTCCTTATCTTAAAAATACCCTTTGGTAAATTATTTTCCTCAGGGCCTCCTGTGTGGTAAAATAGAAAATATGCAATGTAAGTCTACCTAACATTACGTTTTAGGTACAGTGAAATGATATTCTTTATCAATTATTGACTGACCGTGACCGATTTCGCCCCGTCACGGCATTAACAGACGCCTAGTTGTCGATTGTTGACTCGCTTGTAGCGGCACGTGATGCTTTCAATAAGTTGGTGATTTTTGCCATCTCTCTACGCCGCCACCCCCCTGCATAGTGTTCCTATAAGGCAAATAGTGCTCCCGTTACCGTTGAAATATGACTCCGTAAGATTGTGGAGTGGAAGAGTGTGTTATTTACGCAAATAGTGACACATAATAAAGAATAGGCTATAGATAGATACTTCACGGCGAATTGAATACCAAATAAACTAGTCGTTTTGAGAACTGAAGACCTCTCGTCCAAAAAAGCATATTTATAATTTTATATTATTTACCGAATTAAATATCTGATTCTTAATTAAAAACCATTATATTTAAAAAAAAATATCTAGTAATAAATTATAAAAATTTTCCAGAAAAAATGTCACCATCCCAATGAAAAAACTTTTTTCAAGCAGATAGGTACCATAATATTGAAAAAAAAATAGTCTTATTTCGTCGATTGCAAAAATAACCTTTGCTGAACCATTAAATCCGTCATATTCTTGAGAAGACAATGGAACGCACAAACAAACATATGATATGAGATTTTCACGGCCAAAAGTAATATAACATAATTATAATGGTTTATTTTCGGGGTATTATGCCGTGTGGCGCTACCTTCTTCTTAGGCCAAAGTTGTCCGAAACGTTGGCTAAAGAAGGAGGTAGCACATCTCGGCATAATACCCCAGAAATAAATCACTAGCAAGAGACATCTATATACAATATATTGAAGGCAGAATCGAAATGGTTCAAAGGTAAAATAGAGAAACTTAAAAATGGAAATACGATTCAGGTGTTTTTTTTTTATATTATGTACTCGTAATGGGGCGTTTTCGCAAAACTATGAAAACGGTTGAAATTTTTTGGTAGACTTAAAGATTATTTTTCTGATTTGGATCAATGTTCTAAAAATATTTAATTATATTAATTTAAATCAAAATTATTGATTTAAAAAACCGCATATTCCGAAATGGTTCTAACTGGCTACAACATCTCTTAGACATGAAAACGCCAATGTCTCGTAAGACGTCTGTCTTCATGGTATCTCGTCGTGACGTCAACTCCGCCGAATTCGCGAATAAAAATGAACTTGTCGTTTTGGCGGTGAATCGAAAATGACTCATTTCAAATCATTATGGATAATTTATTCTTCATTATGTAAACATCATTATCGGCAAAAAACAGTTTTTTTGTAATTTTGAAATGTACGAAATATTATCAATATGTGCATTTAGATTTAAAAACTACATTAAAAGAAAGCAAATCGATTTTTTTTAAATAAAAACATATTTTGCAATAATGATAAAAATAATAGTAAAATGACAAACTGTCAAAATTGTATGTCAGGTATCCCATATTATAACAGAGTTTAGTTTAAAGTAAGCGTGTGGATGAATTACTGTAAATGTAATATAAAAAAAACAACAACAAAAAGATATAATGCGTTCGCCCCTTGAAAAGCGCCTTCTAGATAGACTCGTCAAACATACAAAGTACAAAGAGCGTCACCAGATATGCGGATCACCTGCAGCTTAAAACCAAACGGGGTATTTTTCAATCAGGATCTGTGCCTGGGCTGCGAAATGCCAATCTCACACCTCGATGGCTGCACTCCCATACTGAATATTAATGCATAAATTATCCCGCCCCTAAGCCGGGGGTTGGCCCCGGCCCGCAGTTGGTTCCCCTGCCGCCCCTACAAACCTTAACATTAATACGCTTTAAGTAATCACATCTATGTCTCAGGCGCTTACACTAACGCGTCTTGCCCTCATAGGGTATTAATAGAAACGTCTAGTTAGCACGTGTCATTAATGTATTAACATCACAATCAAATTTGAACACTGCTATGTTATTAAGAGGATAATGGCGATATTATAAAATTTTATGGTTTTAAGAATTATTTTGAAGCATAGTGCTACAATTAGAGGAGATACTGTGTAGTAATTCCTTGTCAAAACTTGTTCGATTCTGTAGTTTTGTTAGACAGTTGGAAGTTGGAGGTCAATTGGAGGTAAAAAAAGCGGAACCTATTTTTTTCGATTCATGTCTCATCTACATATAATACATCAATGTTTTGTGTTGCCCTTAGAGTAACAATATACGAGTACGTTACTCTAAGGTGATGCCATTCCGCACGGGAACCAATAACACTGTGTCGTCCTTTCTCTCAGAGGGCGAACCATCTAGTTAATCCAGTTAAAAACCGGATAACAACCGTTTCCTGATAAACTTTTAGAAAATTTATCATACATCGGAACAATTATTCATGCATCTGCATTTGCTTTCATTTTTTTTCCACTTTATCTCCGGGTTAAATCTTCCCCACAGAAACTAAAGCCTTCCACACACTTTTCCACAGATGATCATCTAGTTAATCCACATTACGTAAGTGCATTATATAAGCATGATAAATAAAAAATAATACAAAAACAACACTTCAAATCACCAGAGATCAAATGGGAAAATAATTCACCGACTCCAGATATTTTCATATCAGAGGGTTCGGCTCGGTAGAACTCCTAACAGGGCCTATAAATCCTACTTATCCCTAAATATAAATCTTTAAATATTTAATTTAAAATTAAATATATATAATGACGAGAAGAAATACTTACACACTTTTCTAGGTTCACTTAAAAACGAATTTGAGCTCATTAAACGAAGGACGCACAGACAAACCGAAATTAGCTTTTTGATGATTGATGATGAAGAAATAAAATTGATTTGTTACTTGTGTGCATATACATAATCAAAAATATAAATTAAATTTAAATTAAATCGCGGCGCACAATATAGCTCCCGTATGATTTTCAAGAAATTTTCTCACTCAAATGAACAAACTAAACATAACCGCTAACTAATTGACTACCTAAAATCATTATCACATGAAAACTTCCGTGAATTAATGAGGGTACAAAGGTCCTGAGAACACCTCTTGGAGTCACGGTAAACAAGTTCACAGCAATTTTCCATATTATTAATCCGGTCATTTGAACCCCAAACTCAACCCCTCTCCCGAGTACAGATTGCACCGAGCAATAAAGAGGGTATGAGTTTAATTTAATTAAAACCTAATGACTCATATAATATTATCAAATCAATTTATTTGTCGAGCAAACACTCCGCACTAAAGGAGGGAGAACAACACATGTGGATTGACTATACACCCCACGTGATTCTTTGTATAAGTGTACGTACACCCTCTCGAAGTGGAGAGTTTTAAAATTATTCATTTATTTTTTATTTTCATTCATTCATAAAGGTATTATATCCAGAATATACATGAACACAGAACTCAAATGGATGCATTGCTTGCATGGAACATGTAAACTTGTTATTCGACATCAGAAAAAAGGTAAGTAGGCAATGTTAGTATTAGTGTGCCCTATAGTCTTAATAACTACAGGACCGATAGCAAATTTTAAAATTTCGTTTTCCCGAAGAAGACATGGCACGATTAAGTGAAAACAATTCTTCATAATAATAATATCCATTTTGATAATATTTTTTCCACCTTAAGACTACCCCCAGTTTTCAGAGACGTTAGAATTCACAACCTAAAAACTTTAATCAAAACCATTCACAACCCCGAGTAACGCCGGGTACATTGTACAATAAAAAATAGCAAACTTTATTTTTTCTAATAATTTATTCACTAAAACAATAAGTAAAATAAACTGCTCTTTCTCAGTGACGTTTCGCAAGTCTGTCGGAAGTGTATAGATATGCACCGACACCAATCCTAAACATGTGTTTTTTTGGTCAACTCTAATTGCGTGACCTCTTTACTCTCTCCATGATGAGCATATAAGAAGATCCTCTTTAGATACCCCAAGAAAATCTATTCAGAAGATAATTTATAAAATTTATTACAATTTCTAAGAAATTAAATAAAATCTCCCATTTCGATAGAGCGCCTCAATAGCTGTATCGAGTTTATTATAAATAGGGTTCATACACTCGCACAACCCAACAGTAAGTGGGTTGTTTTATAAAACTAGAATGCTTGTGTTGGTAAATAACACCAACCCTCCCCCCTTTCAGCACCACCCTCCCACCCATACTCCCCGTACTGCCTTCTTCGATTGTATTTTTACATTTTATCAAACCAATGTACGAATGTAGCAAAATATCCTCCGACGTGTATTTGGATAAGTAACTGAGATTCCCAAAGTGTATTCCGATTATTCGCCTCAAATGTTTCTGAGTTTTTACATCTGTAGTACTTATATGAATTAATAAAAAAATAAATACTAGTATTAGTAAGCGAGTCATCCCACCTTGTAATGATTTTGTTTCAGATAATTTTTATAATCGTTTTAAAACGTATAGGAGTAACGTAATGGTTCATTACTACCTCGGTATTAAAAACATATGGTAGTAACGTAATGGTTCATTACTACCTCGGTATTAAAAACATATGGTAGTAACTTAATGGTTCATTACTACCTCGGTATTTAAAACGTATGGGTGTAACATAATGGTTCACTACTACCTCAGTATTTAAAACGTATGCCAGTAACGTAATGGTTCATTACTACCTCGGTATTTAAAATGTACAGGTGTAACATAATGGTTCATTACTACCTCGGTATTTAAAACGTATGGATGTAACATAATGATTCATTACCAACACAGTATTTAAAACGTATGGGAGTAACGCAATAGTTCATTACTACCTTGGTATTTATTCAGAATTGAAGCCAACTTCCTTACATTTTTTTAATAAAGAATGAACGGATCATCCATTCCTTTGAAGTATATATTAATAGCTAATTCAGAGCGCCCACTACGTAGGAAGCCCTGAGGAAAATAATTTAATGTCATATTTGGGGATGCTGCGTAGAAGGTATTTTTGAGGAAAGAAAAAAGTGATGATCGTGGTCAAGGAAAGAGAAACATAATTAAATTTCTATGTGTTTTTGGTTACTTAAATATTTTATTTTCACCTCACAAACTCTGAATTCTTAACGAAAACTGTCGATTGTTATTGCATTTACTCTTAATTATTGAGTGTATATTAATAAATTATTACATGTATATTAATTAATTATTAAGTGCATATTAAATAATTATTGTGTATATTGATTAATTATTAAGTGAATATTAATTAATTATTAAGTGTAAATTAACTGACTAACCATCACTCCGCCGTTTCCCCGCAGGGGTAGAGAGAGGACCGACCGCCAAACAACTCGGTCTTGGCACACACTTCCAGCCTCATTCACATTCATACATACTCTTCTTTTGTTCTGACTCTTGACATGGCCCGACTCGAGTATCTGATTAATAAATAAATAAATTATTAAGAGTATATTAATTCATTATTAAGTGTTGTACGTAAAATATTAAGGAAGGAATCGAAAAGTAGAAATTTGTTGGACAATCCCTGACCGGCTTAGACCGTCGAGTAAACAAGTGAGCAGACTCATCAAGCGTATACTGTAAGAGGGAGATAGACTAGCTCAATAATGACAGAGTCGTTTGGAACAAAGCGAGTTGAGTTCCACTTGTCGGGTTGATTGCCAACCCTGCTCAATCTGCCAGAGGCGAAAGCATTCGATGTACAACTGTTTTATTCTGCAATACAAAAATCTGCTTACATTTTACGAAATTACACTACATAATATTGAAAATGCATAGCGGACACGGAGAAAAATTACCAATATTGAATATTGCTAATTCATTATGAATCTAATTTTTGAAGACAAAATCTGAAACAGAAAAATCAGAAAAAAATATAAATTAAAAAATTTCATTTGAGGTAATACAAAAAATATATTTATATGTATATTAAAAATATCTTCAAATTATTGTTTATCCTGTTAAAAACGGAATTGCAGGCCCTTAACGAATGAATTGATGGGTTTACAAGGATAGGAGCACAATTCGAATCTACCTACATATTATCATGATGTTGGAAAACGTGTTCATTAAAATTCAAATATTTCCGCATTTTGTCATTGTTTATTATCAAGTCAAATACAGGTGCTTGAACGCAAAAGCAAGTTTATTAGGAAACGGCCTAAACTTTTTTAACCGGATTACCAATAATTTGTAAAGATTCATTATAAGTTAGCAATATTGATTTTCTCTCCGTAAATGACTGGCAAAAAGAAAATATGGAACAATCGAATCAACCAAATATTTAAGTCAGGACATAACACTTGTAATATCACGCGAAGACCTGATTGCAATTAATATTATACCTATAGAATGATTTTACAGCGTAACTGATATGGTCTTATGACGCAGTCCTGATAATAAATACCAAAAAAATATATATGCATATATTTGATCTGCACACGCCAGATATATATAACTTAATGCCTTTGCTGTATTGGCACTCATTTGACTGCGTACATAATAATTTTGCACACCCCTGTTCATGCGGAACCATTGATTTTGTCATTAATTATGTGTATTTGGGTGTAACTATTGACTGTTTTGTGATACGGGGTGTACAAATTAATAATAATAAGATAGCATTTATATAGCGCAGTTTAGTGTCATTTCACTTCAAGTGCGCTTTACTATAACATACTTAAAAATAGTTTATTCCTACATTGTGCGTTAACCAATACAGATCTAATAATATAACACGAAATATACTGTTTATACAAAGTGATGACAAAACTTAGAATAACAATAACAGTAGGACAGGACAAAACAAGAATGTTAAAACTAAAACATAATATCAAACAGGAGGCAGTTTGTGCTCAGAAATGAGAATCTTCTGAGCAGATATTTTAAAAAGGTACAATAAGGAGGCAACCGAAACCAAATAATTAATATGGCTTATTATAAAGTATTGAAGAGAAGTAAAAATTAATGAATGGTAAAATTTTTTGAATAATTTTGATTTTAAAGTAATGTTAGTAAACGCCCACGGACTATTGTGGGCAGGATTATGAAATAAAATATTTCCTTCCTACACGTACGTTCTACTTGTTGGAACGAATGTACTTATCTCTCTCTGAATCCACTATCTGATTCGGAATTTATTCTTCTTCTTATAATGTAACTTGTTAAGGAAATATTATTATTTCAAATTGTACACGGAGAATACTTACTTACTGATATAAAAAACTATTATTAAAAATTTGGTCGAAAACGACGGCGGAACACGTGTTCATACAAATGTTGGTTTTGATATTGACATGCTAATGTTATCGCATTCGGTCATAATATTTATTTGGAAAAGAACACACGTTCTCGATATATTCAGAACTATCAACATTTTATCAAGGAATCGGCATGCTATCCCCTTTTTAATAGGAAAATTTTTCTCCGTATAGTTTACCTCAAACACAATATAAGATTTACTAAAAATGACGAATTAGTGAATTTGAAATGTACGAATAAATTACAATGAAATAACTTTAAACTATATTTGGATTATTTTTTTATATTAACCCAACACAGGAGGCCATGATGAAAAATGATGACTTACGTCATCTTTGGGGATGCTTTGTGGCGGGTCTTTTTATGTAAAAGGTATGACGGTTGGGTAAGAATCTAGGGATCAGTGTGAATATAACCCTACCACTGCGGCGCAAGTAAATGGGTCGAGAGAGGTGAAAAGGTCTCCCCAAAACAGCCTCTCTCGTTTTGGCACGCAAACCACTGGGGGTGACCTTGGCAGAGCAGTTGGTTATCCAATAAAAGGATCCTGGAGCAGTGGTACCCAAACCCACCTCCCAAATTGGATGTACCCAAATTATGAAATTAATTACCAATGACAATTAAAAATAATACCATTTATTTAGCAAAATTCAAATATAATCTAAGAAGTTGCTATTCAATGCAGATGATTTATATTTAACTGATGGTAATATGGAATACACATTACCTGTACGTTATAATACATTTGAAAAATGATATCATATAAAAATAATTAATTTGCTTCGTCCAATCCACGCCTGCTCTCTTCCACTCCGTGGAAGAATTAACATAAGAACCAATTTATTGATTTTCGAGTCGGAATCAAACCGACTCGCGTTTTTAATTAAGCGTCTCACTATTAATTTATAAATGTTACTTTTCAAAGTTCTCTCATCTCAGGGGCGCTCACAACTCTCGTTTCTAATTGAAATACCTACACAATATTTTTAATTAAAGTTGACAAACACATAAAATAATAAATATTTTACAAAAATAAATACGGAGAATATAATTATTAATTCGTTTGCCAAATCCTGTTGACTCTGAAAATGTTATCCCTGTAAATATATTCAAAATGAATACAGGATGGACTATTTAGGTATCAGATTGTTTTTCATAAATAATATTAATTCTATCACCAAGGCTATACTGGATGAAAGTCATCGACGTCGTCTTCGAATTCTAGTTGGTACTATTGATTCAAAACAAGATGTTGGTCATCAGGGTAGGGGAAGTTAGATTATTCCCTGAATTGAATAATTTAATATTCTAAAATCATTACAAAAATACAAATGAACCCTGTCTCCATCTTGGCTGTAGCAACAGATGAGGTACGACCTTGCTAACACGTTGATATTGCATCATAGTTATAGATTCTATCACTACCTAGTGTCCTGGTGAAAGACCATCATTCAGAATTGAGCATTGCAAACAATGTACTTAACCATGTTTTGCGGCCAGATCTGAACATCCAGTTAACGCTGAATAATTGCACGCTTTGCAATCGAAAGCGTTCTGAGATCAAACTCAGCAAGCTGGACAAATCGGCAACTGCCGAGAACAATTGAGACCAACAATTACTTTGGATTTGTTCCTGAAGTACATACATAAATACACAGTTCACAACAATCTACACAACTGCACTGATGATGGACCTTATAATGCTCTTGTTATTTTATTGGTCAATGACATAAATACTCTTATCACTGTCATATATGCATCTATAAAGCATATAAATAAAAGACATGTTGGATATGAATAAATCTCAAAATAATGTAAAAGTTAGTTTAGGTTAGATTTTCTATTAACTGTACATCACTGGAAGGTACGGATTACTTTTATTGATTTTTTCTTAAAAGTGAAGATCCACCTCTTGTTTCCTATACCACTGTTCTACTTTTATTTTATTCACCCACACACACACCTGTCAACAGCGTCTTAAATCCCCGACAATACATCACGCTCACCCTAAATGTTGCAACCCCAAAAATCCAAAAGGTATCTCTAACATTTGAATAATTTGCTTTTTTTAGCAACTCAATCGAAAACGCATGCAATCCATCCTGCTTCCATCCTCCCCTCAGCAGACTTCATACTACCCCCTCCCCCCCTCTAAGCTAAACACCCTCCCTAAACACACCCCTTATAAATGGCTCTATACCCAGCGGTAGTGATTGCAATACCCATTGACTTTAAAAAGGATTCATTACTCGCATAATAAACCAACTTAACATCACCCACTAAGAATTTTTATAATTTAAGTACATTGTTCCTTTTATTAATTACTGAATTCTATAATGCGAAATTTCATCAACCTCCAAAAAAACTTTAGATTTGTATACAAATCAAATCAAACAATTACTCTCCTTTCTCCTTTAGTTTTTTATCGTGTTCCTTGCGATAATTTTTGTGGAGATATAAAATGTACTTCAAAAACTATCCGCTATTGTACCATTTGATTTTCTTTACACATTTATCTGTGCTACACACTTATGGCTTCATGGGAACGGGTCGCTTCTTCGACACGTTTTTGTGTCATTTTTGTATGTGGGACGAGCTGCTGGCATTTTTTTCCTCCTTTATATAAGCCTCTTCAAGACCGGCATTAATAAAGCCCTTCATATAGCCCCTACCTTAACCCGCCTAACAACGCTGCCTTAGCCTTGTGAAGTGTCACATAAAAATAAAAAATAAACAAAATAATATTAATTTATATACAAACCTAAAAAAAAAAAAATATCAATCTATGAATATGTTTATCTTTTAAATTACAGAAATTTCATGGTTAGGTTAGGTTAGGTTAGGTTATAAGCATGCAAGTATATTTTTTATCACAGATTATGTTTAGGTACTTTTTCAATTCTCGTTTTGCATGTTTTTTTATTGTTTTAAATCTGTATATATGTATGTAATAGAAAATCTTAAAAATAGCAAAGTGAAGGGAAATTATTCTTTTTAATCAATATTCTTGATATATTGTTCTTTAATAGTACAGACCAGTGAAAATTCACGGGATATTTTATTCCAATTTTGAAAATGTTGAAAATCAAAATAATTTTTTTGTGAAAATATATTATTACAGGTAGACGGCCTCCGTGGTCGAGGGGTAAGGCTCTCGTCTAGCAAACTGAAGGTCGTGGGTTCAAATCCCGGCGTGCGTAAGTAAATTTTATTTTATGAATTTGTGTTATTTCATGATTTATTCATTTAAAAATAATGTTTAGTATACTTAAGGCACGTTCCAGAGTGGAAGATACTCTCAGTATCGCCCTGGTGTTCTTACACCAAATTGAAACTGTGCATGAAACGGCTTTAGCCGTGTTTGGTGACCAGATCTGAATATCCAGGTACTCCACCTCCTTCCTTTTCCTCAGCCTCACAAGATGCCACAGTGTCTCTGTCTCCAGATAGTTGGGAGCAGTTGGGCTCCTGTGCGGTATCTATATAAAAAAGTACCAACTTTATCGCTTGTCCAAATTCTTTACACATGCAGTTCAAGTTTTGAAAACGACAAATAAATTAAAAGTAAATTTGAGATCATTGAACGAGATTTCAAGGGGACAAATTTCGCGAGGACCAACAACCACATACAGACAAACAAAATTTTTATGTACGATGATAAAAATACGTATTCCTTTTTGTTTTAGATCATTTGTGAAATAAATTGTATTCTTCTTTTAATTCATATTGTTTTTGATAGACATTGCTGTATACTTAGTTGTTTTTGAAAGATATTACGGTTGACCCAATTGTTTTTTTCTAAATATTGCGGAATATCTAATTGTTTTTTTCTAGTTTTTGCGGATTACCTAATTGCTTTTGCGAGATATTGCGGTATACCTTTTTTTTTGCTACATATTTATTTATTAATTAACGCCCTTTTTCGGGTCTTTAACATATGAATATTAAGGCGATGCCATACGTAGTAATGCAAAATAATGTGTTTTTGGTTTGAAAATTTGGTCGCCTAGAATACATCTTGGACTTTGAAATAATCGAGTATTTTTTAGATAAGTCTTTTTATAAGCCAAGAAAAAAAATAATGTAAAGGCCTATGAAAACTGCTTTAAAGTTCAAAATCTCCTACTTACGAACCCATTTTCGGTTTTGATTTCATTGTATAATGTGAAAATTAAGTTATCTATAAAATGATCGAAAAAAAATTAAATATTTATGCCTGGACATTCACAAAATACAATAAAAGGAACTTTTTGGCCATGTTTTTTTCTTGCATAAATCAAAACAGGCGGATGGTGTTAAGCGGGAATTTAAACCTTATCGCCATCTACGTAAGGGTTGTTATTGATAGCGGCTCAATTTAAAATATTACACGACGTAGTGCATCGCCTTAAGAAATTATTTACTATTATTACATTTTTTGTAGTACAAAACTGAATTGCTTCATTAACAACATTTTATATTTGTTTAAAGATAGATTGAAGATGTCCACTGACTTAATTGGTATATTTGTTTCCCTGCATTAGTGTTCTGGACAAAGTGGAATACATATGGTAGTTAGTCCCGAAATTGCGATATACCTAATTATTTTTGCTAGATATTGCGGAATACCTAATTGTTTTTGCTAGACAATGCAGTGTATCCAAATGTTTTTTTTTAAATGTTGCTTAATACCTATTGTTTTTGCTGGATATAGCGGGTAGTGTGTCAATTTCACACCCATACAACTTCGTTGTAATAAAAACGTGTAATTGTTTTGAAATGTTTAAAAATATATTTAAATGAATTGTTTATCAAAAAATAATACTTAAAAACGTGACTTTCACATCCTGCGCGTAAACTTTAATTGGCTTGGTATGTGTCATTTCATCGAAGATAAGAAAGATAGCAAAATGATTATAAACATGCATGCTGCATACTGTTAGTAGGATGTACACTGTACACGTAAATTCGTACACTGTACAGTATGTACACGCGTTTGTTCGTGTTTTTGGGAACGCGATGTACCAAAGTAGCTATGTTTTTCGCAATATTACCGGTGCAGAAGAACAACATTAGAGGATGCGTTATATTAGATACCAAAAAATTGTGGAAAATTATAGATGAAAATCAAACAATACGCTGTTTCCTAGCAGGAGTAAGTTTCTTAGAATGGAATAAATAAAATTAAGGTAATATCGTCTCCTTGAATGCCGAAAAAGTTGTTACAGTAATAAAACTATAATACCAGCGTGAAACTACATTTTTTTCTTCTGCGTATTTGTTTTTTTGAAACTAAAGGATTTTTGCACTTTTGGAGCCGGGTCTATGCTTCGACTATTTTAAGAGAAATTTAACAGCTGAATTAAATCCAACCGACCGTTTATTTTTTCAAATTTTAAACATAACTTTTCAACTTCGGACTCGATTTACTAGAAAACGAAATATCTAATCGAATAAGTTATGCTAGAAAATCCATTCGAAATGTGATGTAGGCTCACTAGTTTCCCGGGAGTTTCCGGACACCGTACGTAATACCATTGCACATGTAACATTTTCCGCTTATAATGATGTTAGTAAGATTTTTTTAAGGATAGTAAACCGTGAATAATTTTTTTTCGTATCCGCACAAGAGTCCCAACTTCTTCCAACTATCTGGACCCAGTGAGACTACGGGATCCACAAGAGGGGTATGTTGTGAGACTGAAGCTAGTGTTAGGGAGGGGAAGGAGAAGTGGAAGAGGAAGGCTACTCGGGTCTGGTCACCAAACACGGTCAACGCCATTTCAAGCAACGTTTCATTTCTGAATGGTGTTCTTACACCAGGGCGATACTGAGAGTATCTTCCGCTCTGGAACGTACCACAAATATACTTTATGTTATGTTAGATGAAAAAATTGTGAAACAACACAAATTCATAAAAAAAAAATTTACTTGCGCACGCCAGAATTCGAACCCGCGATTGCGACCTCCGGCTTGCCAGGCGAGAGCCTTACCTCTTGACCGTGAAGGCCGCATAAGAAAAGAAGAAGACTACAAAAAAAAAGTCAAAATAAACAAAAATTTCATAATCCTGCTGCATCCAATTAATAAATAGTTCAAGTAAAATATTTATAAGGTTAGCGTGCCCAATTGACGTCACGTTAGTCGAAATCGCAGCGAGAACACAGCGAATGACTCGACTGCTGCTGGTTCGTTAATTAACTTGTTATGAATTATTGTTGGTGCTAATAATATTCCACTCGTTCCATCAAGATGGTGTTTCGATAACGGAGGCAAGTCCCACCGACACTATTGCAATTATTACATTATTCTTACCCCTGCAGCAAGGACTCCTGGATGCAACTTGAACACTGGCTTACTTTACACAATTTATTTACTATCAGGTATAGATTTTATAAAATTGAATCTAGTGTAAGTTAGACAAGGTTCGGATGCGATTATTTTTATTTATTTATATACGTATTTATTTAGAATTGACGGCACAAGTGCCATGAAAACACATTTTAATTGTTAACATGAAAAAAACACAAATGAAGAAGAAACAAAAACAATAATAAAACTAAATTATCAGTACAGAATTACATTGTATACGAGTTACCTGCTGTATTACAGAACTTTAGACTGAAACCGTAGTATGTATTATTGTAACAAACATTAGTTATTAATTATTCGAAACCGTGGTATGTTTGTTACAATAATACATACTAGAGAACCTTGAACTAATGGTAGGAACATTAATATTTCAGGGCTATCCAACAAATAATTTATAATTTTATATAAAAATATAATATATTATATAATCCACCGATGCCAACTAGAAGAAAAGTGAGAAAAATTAGATAATAAATTTTGGGTTAAACCTTCCCATTCGAAAAATATTTTATGTAATAGTCTCAAAATTATTTTATTTTAGCTATTATTATTAAGTTCTTCTACTAGTAGCGTAATAATAATAATTATTGTAATTTTTATAGCGCCGTTTTTGCGAAAAATCACCTAAAGGGAATCTCCCTTCTCTCTTGTTTCATCTCCCTATTTTTCATAAACCATGAATGGAAAGATGGGTTACAGCGACACAGCTATAGATAGACACATTAAATGTAAAATTTAGTAAGCAATGTTAACTAATTTTTTGAAGATGTATGTAGGTACTACTCAATAATACTAATTTCAGATGTGTAACTGTCTAGAACTCGGATTTGATTTGAATTTAATAGTCAATTTCAAAATTGGTTCTGTTTGTTTGTTTGTTTTAATCAAACGGTAAAGTACCTACATGCAACATAATATTAAATTTATTTATTTTGTTTACAATTATACAATTTCTCAGATTCTTCACGGGTCTGCGCTAGTACCTAATTAATTACTTAAAACCTATTACTATTATATTTTTTTTAATTCTATTTTGTACCCACACTATCTGACACTCTTAATAAGGTCTCCCCCGTTTAGCCGTCTCAGGGGGGTACCCGAGTCCCATTATCGCGCCCCTCCCAACCCCTCGAGACCCCGGCCCACCACACTCCACACCGCTCCCCCCGCAGCGAGGACAGGAGGACGAACCTGGGAATTGTAATCTGCAGATGACTCGGTGCGAATTCGTTACTTTAGCCGGGTTTAATGCGATTCCACACGTGTAGCATTGCACTTTCCGCAAATAGTACCTATCTTCATACGTGTGCTGTGTTCCTTTGAGAATACATTACACACAGGTTGCGTAATGTCACTAAATATATGAATATAATATATGCATTGCACACGTTTGGTTACTTTTTTAATGATATTTATTATATGGGTTATAAGTGGAAAAAAAACCTATGTAGAAAAGAAATGTTTTCCTGGTTTCCGTAACCAAATTTATGTGATAATAGTTATTAGTAAAATTATTTATTTCGTCACTCATAGAGCTAGGCAAATAGTGGCGCTATTTCGTACTAGTATCTCGTCGAATCGTGTTCTACTATTAGAACGTGATAAGCGATGCGCGTACCTGGGAATCGGTAGTTTTAGTTAGAGCGTTGGGAGCGTTGGAGGTCAATTGGAGGTAGAAAAGTGGAACTTATTTTTTCACTTCATGTCCCATCTAAATATTATACGTCAATGCTAAAACCGCAGCTTTTTAGAGTTGTAACTTGACTTAAATTAACCACATTACATCCCTATTTTTTTTTTAAAACGTGTGTGTTTTCAGGATTTTTCTTTAGCCAAGCCCGACGATGTTTTGAGATCTAAGAGTCGCAAGGCTAAATTACTCATAAGAAAACACAAATAAGTTAATAATTGTGTTATATTAGGGTCAATAGGATCAACTCAATGCAGTTAGTAATTTTCAAGCTTTTTCTACTACAACGTCTACGCAAAAACTCTGTTCTTATGCATTTTTTTCCAACAATGCCCACATAATTATACATTTATGCCTGAATGTAAATTAAGGGCTTCTGAAAATCGCCCCATTTCGTGTAACATTTGGAATAGGGCCGCTAACAATAACACTCCTTAAGTAGATGGCGATAAGGTTTAAAATTCCGCTTAACACTAGCCGCCTGGTTTAATTTATATTAGAAAAAACTTGGTCAAAAAGCAAGGTTTAATTGTAGACATAAATATTTAAAAGTTTTATGATCATTTTCTAAATTACTTAATTTTCCACATTAATCAATAAAACCAGAATCAAAAAAATGGTTCAAAAGTAGGAGATTTTAACTTTAAACAGAATTTAAAGGCGTGATAATTTTTTTTGAATTTATAAAAAGATTTAACAAAAAAATTGATTCTAAGACCAAGATATGTTCTATTCGCAATATTTAATTAGAGCATCTAACATATTTCTAAGAGATCAAATTTTCAAACCAAAAACACACGATTTTGCATTACTTTGTAGTGCTATGCGTTTTTTATGTGGATGTCGCACAAAAGTGTCGACTACTTCCATCCGTCTGGAGCTAGTGAGACTATAGCATCTCCAATTGGGGTATGTTGTGAGGCTGAAGGTAGTAAGTGGTGAGGGAAAAGAAATTGAGAAAAAGTAACTGGTTATTCAGATCTGGTCACCAAACACGGCCAGAGCCATTTCAAACTACGTTTCAATTCTGAATTATGGTTTTACACCGGGGCGATTCCGAGAGTATCTTCCACTATGGAACGTGCTGCAAGTACATTATTTTAAATTTATACATTGTGAAAATAATACAAATTCGTAAAATAAATAATTTACTTGCGCACGCCGGAATTTGAACCCGCGACCTTCGGATAGCCTTACCCCTCTAACACGGAGGCCGCCGTTTAAGCCTCCCACCGCCCGCTAAATAATAATCGATGACCTAACTTAAGGCAAAAGCACAACTGACAAATTTAAGCAAAATCATAACGATGATTGAAATTTACGTCCTAATTATATGATAACTCTAATACCTATAAATGTGCGAATAAGTAATTTAATGAACAATGCATGCACGTTTCATGGCCTCCATTGTAATGGACGTAATAATTTTCCACCGAGCAATTAACATTTTTAGTTTAATTTGTATGGTATACGTTAATGTTTGTGTACACTTCTTAATTAAATTCTTCGAGTGTGAGTTATAATATGAACTCACATACCGTGATGGAGAATCATCTTTCTACTTTACTGAGGGTATAATTTACTCGTTTTGTAGTTTTGCTACATTTTGTATGCAGACATAAATATGCTGGGAAAACATTGGCTCGCCATTATAATTCATTTGAATTTAAAATATGCGAGTTGCAATCAAAAAGCAAGCAAGAATTTATTGCAGTTACATACAAATTAAATATTTACCTTCCGCAGAAGGAAATATATTACCTGTGTGTACCAATAGATCAAGCCTATTGCATGGCTTCCAAGCAATAGAACCGATTCTCCTTTTTTCTATCATGTCGTGATTTTAAAATAAGGACGGATCTGTACTTGTTTTAACATAATAATAACATAAATATCTGGTCCCCTCACTTCAAAATCCACTCTGACACCATTGAAAAAATTCAGAATAAATTCCTGAGATTCATTAACTATAAACTCGGTCTACCAATTGAAACAATAAACTACAATCACTTGATGAAAGAACTAAACTTATTAAAACTCTCAGATAGAAGACTTGTTTCCGACTTGATTTTTATTTATAAAACTGTTAATGGAATTCTAGAAAGCCCTGATTTATAAAGTCTAATTACCTTCCGTATACCTATAAGAACTAGTCAATCCATAACTCTTTTTGATTGCAATAAAAATATCAGGATTGAGTCATTTAGATACTCGCTTGTACCTAGACTGCAAGCAGTTGGAAATGTTTTCTCAGAAATTGTAGAAGTGTTCAACTGCACGGAAAATAGTTACAAGAAGGCTACAATAACACGCCTCAGTAATAATAACAATTATGTTTAGCATAATACCATTCTTTTGTATGGGTTCTGTATAATTTTAAATGCAAATTAATATTGATTACTGTTTCACTGAATTCTTATGTTCTTATAAATAAATAATCAATTAATAATATATAATTACACAATTTTTATAATGTTATTGTAGTATCATGTAAGAATACATATTTATGTAGGTACCTACTCACTGTAAATAATATAGGTACATCAGACATTTCCACTCCTAGGCCCCAGATCGGCCATTGAAATTGTGTGTATTTGAAATAATATATATAAATCGAGATTTCAAAATATTTGATCAATTCTTCTAAAATTGCGAGAAATATACTTCGAACATGTTTATATCCGTTTATGACCCAAAACAAAAAAAATCAGAAATACAAGTTCAGCATTGAAATCATTATTATAAGCAATAATTAAATTCACGTGAAATGCCCATAAAAATTGATAAATTCTTCTGAGAAAAAATTCATGCCGCCGACAGGAATTGAATCCGCAGTTTCGGATCCGCTGAATCCGCTGAATCGGTTGTTTTCATTCTTATTCGGGAGATTTTTCTCAATTTGTAAAAGTATTTCAGGCGAATAATAATTGCTTACAATGATTTGTTATCTTTTGTGCTATGCCTAAAAATTTTGTCTTATAAACATTAGTTTATCATTAAAACAATATTATTATTTATAGTTGCAGTTGAGCGGGACACGCCATTAGATCGCACAGCGCAGTATTTAAATCGGTCGCGTGAAGTCATAGTGTGCCTACAATGCCTACTGCCTACACCCAGTACCCATTGCGGATGATAACTCCGTAGAAACCAATGCAATTCATCAGCGGGGAGGTCAACAAGCTCTGGATTATCTGTAGCGAGGGACGGACCCAGTGTACGTATTCACAAAAGGGTTTAACGACGAAACAGAACAGAGCGGATAAACAGAACTCTTTTGAAAATTGATTAGACATATATTTATTTCACGAAAATCTAAACTTAACTAACATAACCTAACCTAACAAACTTAACCTAACCCAACCTAAGTTAACCTAGCCTAACCTTACTTGACCTAGCTCAACCTAACCCAAACTATTATTTTATTTATTACTATCACACAGGGAAAACTTACTAATATGAAATAGGGTAGACCGAGGCTATTCGGATCGGGTGAGTTATTCGGATCAAGCTAAGCAATATGGATATATCTCGGCTATTGTAATCAAATGACAAAGAAAAAATTTGGACACAGCGTCCCGATCTACCGTATGTCATAATAGTAAAATTACCGATATTACAGATTGCGTGGGTTGACTGCTAAAAATCGATATGTGTGAAGATCATCCAAGTTACGTCTCAAATAAATGCCTGACGTAATATTGTTCTCTGCGTTCTTAGTGTTTTTTCTGAAAAGGTAAGCTATTCAGTCATGTTCATATGTTATATATGTATCAATTAAATGCACAGTAAACAGAATCAAAGCGCAATAAATTGCATTTTTTTATGTTTTTGTACTTTACTTTGAGTAAATATCATATTAACAAATGTGAGATTAAACATACCGACGGTGGGGGGGCTATTTGGATCATATTTAAATGCTTTTAAAATTCGATGCGTTAATTGTTTTATTTTTTTATTTGAAACAGATGGTGCGCAACTATGTGAAAAAGACGACTAATCAATCATGGTCGAAAATTGCAATGGATGAAACCGTTAGGAAAGTAAAATCCGGTGAAATGGGATTACGCAGTGCTGCTGTGAGCTACGGAATCCCATACACGACAATTTTAGTTGGCACATCCTCCTGAAAAGGTGCCAATTTTTCATATTACATCTCCAGTAAACGTTTCCAAATTGCGTAAAGATACTGAAGAAAAAATAAAAGCCTCGAACGCAAAGGAAAACAAAAGATCTCTCGCCAAAAACCGCACAAAATTACAGTTCAAAGGAAAAGGTACCCCGGGACTCAAAGTTAAAAAATCTTCCAAAACAGCTTCTTCATCGACTGGGGCTTCAAGAAAGAGGTTTAGCATTTATTGCAATGAAGTTTTTGTACATCCTCCAAAGGAAGATTGGATTCAATGTTCTTCTTGCGAAGAATGGTGCCACGAAAAATGTTACGACAAGAAAGTTTTTATTTCTGCGGTGTGTAAGCCAATAAGAGTGTAATAAGTGTCATGATACTTTCATATAAGTTATGGGTTCTAAAACCTATTTTTGGTTTTTGTTTTTTTTTTCATACTTAACTATTTTTCCGGTTTTGATCCGAGTAGCCCCACCACTGATCCGAATCACCACATATATATGTGGTGATTCGGATCAGTGGAGAGGTCTACAGTAATAGTCGTATGTTTTTTTAAAGTTACTTTATGTTATGATCATTAAAATAAAAACATATAAAAATGTCAAATGCTTATTATTAAATAATTTTTTTTTTCGAAAATGCATTAGTTTTAATTTTGTTCAAGAAAACATAAAAAGTGATCCGAATAGCCTCGGTCTACCCTAGTGTTAATTTATATAATATCTGGTCAAATTATTCATTTTTCCTGTTAAAAATGAGATTGCAGACCTAAGATGTACGAATTGAAAGCGAATGTATCATGAAGACGGCGGAACACGTGTTCACACAAACACAGATATTGATATTTACATAATGATATTGTCGCATTACTTCATGATATCTATTATAAAAAGACCGCGTCTTCTCGATATATTCTGAATGACTAATATTTTATCAAGAAGTTGGCATGCTGCCACTTATTTAACAGGATCATTTTTCTCCTTGCAGAACCGTGAAATATCACGAGATATTATAATTGTAGGATTTGTGAAGCTGAAAGTATTTATGAAAACAATAAATACCTTTCAAAAGAAGAAATTTACCTATCGGATGTTAGTAAACTTTCATACTATCGAACACAAATGTAGAACTGCTTATCAAAAGATTCAAATGTGTATCATATATATGGCTATGCGAACGACTCACCAAAGTGAGTCCACTGGACCTAGTACAGTGAACCCACGCTTGTTGGCTCGGTAACATATCTTCACTCCACTCATTTATATGAGAATCATAATGAAAATAATGGTTTTTGAAATAAGAATTATACTCACATAAATTATTGTTTACATTACAAGAATTTGAAATACATATTAGCAAATCAGCAACGCGATACAAAGCATTAATAAAACGGTTGATTTTTAATGTCTCTTAATATTTAAACATATATCTTGGCCCAAGGGTTGTGGCGCCGATTAACGTGTACATTCTAAAAATAGACAATTGTCCGATGCTTTGCTGGTGAGCAGGATAGAAGTCCCGAGATTCACTTTGCGCGACCAAAGAATCAGTAATAACTTCGCAATGGAAAGAGTTACATGATTAATTTGGGCGTCGTCGTGTAGATCTTGAGGTTCTCTAAAGGTAAGCAGAGAAGAAAAATATCAATTATGCCCAGTGACGAGCGAAGGAAATTTCCACACAAAAAAAACGGCAGTGTAGACATACTACTCACCCCAATTTATTTTTATATTCTTATTGGTTCACGCCCAAGAAACTTCCATTATGTATTTATTAAAATATTACTTTTTCAGACAAACAGATCTACAAATTTATTTAACAGACATTAACTCCGCCATCACTACCATAAAACAAAATTGTTGTGGTTTGCAAATAGATTAGGTAAATATTATAAATAAATAAAATCATAATATCTATTTAATTTTTTTCTCTGTTTCTGTAAAAGTACCTAGCCAAAAAATCGACAAAATGGCTTATTATTTAAGGCCTTTCACTGTGTTTTCTATAATTATTTAGTGATTGTTGCACATTCCGAGTTCATCCCTGCAAAAAGCTGTGTAACAAACTGCGCTGCCATAAAATCAGACAATTGAAGCGATACACATACTCGTGCTGAGGCCTAGTTGTTTAATTACAGTTGTAGAATCTGAACTCACTTGATTTATTCATATTATTGAATTGGTGGCTCGGCATCTTTGGCATTATATTGTAGAAAAAAACCGATTCAAACATTAAAAATTGGGAATGGCAGAATCTCTACACTACTGGTACTTTTTACGTAAAAACGTCTATCGTTCATCACTGGGTAAAATTTGTGTTTTTTTCTCCTCTTACTTTATATAACACCTCAAGATCTACATGACGATGCACCAATAACTTATATAACCCTTTCCGTTAGTTCCGCTTTATGACTGATACTTTGGTAGCGTGGAGTGAATTGCAAGGTTCTTATCAGAGCCCCTCCCCGATCTATCACGTAAGTTCACTAACAAGCAATGGACAGTGGTATTTTTTGGAATATACACGCCTCTTGGCGCCACAATCCTTGGGCCACGAGATATATTTAAATACAAAAATGTTTCATCGTTAACTCTGGAGGGACATTAGTATAGAAACCTTTTTTTAAACTATTTTATTTACTAAGCAAGATTTTTTAAAGAGTTTTGTATTTTTTTCAAAAATTGTTTGTTTTGTATTGTAGGTAATATTAACTGTTTTTCAAAAGATCTTCTTAATGATTCTCTAAAAATATTAAGCAAGCATATCTTCTCGTCAATATCTAACTTTCTACAAACAAATTAAAATTCTGTCAAATTATTTGTTTTTTTAATTCGACTTTGTTGAAAGTTGTTATTGATTATTTTAATTTTATTAATATAGACTAGCATCGAAAAATGAGCCCAGTGAAACGCTTTATTCAAGCGTCGCATTTTAAAGTGGTAATTAATGAATTAGTAGGACGATGAAAATCTTATTCAATATGGAACCTGAGGTGTATTAATGTACCTATTAATAATACAGATACCTAGTTAATGTTTATAAATTATTATAATTTTAACGAATCAAATATCACGTAGGAATATGACATTATGTCTATTAGATGTTTTAGGCGGAGCAACTTGATAACGATTATGTTAAATTTATAATTAATCTTTGTAGTTTAATATTCACGAATAGGTTTTATTACGAGTAAACTGTATTTATTGCATCAGAGATTATTTGTGTCAAATAAATCATTATACATTTACATTCGTTCAGGGTGTATGTGTTGGGAAGACCGGGGACAATTGTACCACGGGTCAGTAGTACCAAAGCGTGTACCAAAACTACAATAAGTACGTTTACGATGCGTCGTCAGACGATGGCCCTAACATGTGAGGACATGCCGTCAGTAATCCGCGGGACACAATGAGACCTGGACGTTTGCAATAGGAACGCCAAAAGTAACTTTTTTCGATTGTATTCATAGCATAATATTACATAATTTACTCTTTTTGTGCCTGTTTTTCTGTTCACACATTGCTTTGGACAAATTAATTTACTTTAGGATGGATTTTGAAGCGTTCGCTAGAAGAGAATAACCAAAATTTTACGTTCTAATTTGAAATGACTAGTCTGGGATAGGATTATTATATTATCGCTATCAATAACAATCCTTACGTAGATAGCGATAAGGTTTAAATTCCCTACACCATCCACCTGTTTTGATTTACCTATGCAAGAAAAAAACATGGCCAAAAAGTGCCTTTTATTTTATTTTGTGGATGTTCAGGCATAAATATTTAATTTTTTTCCGATCATTTTATAAATAACTTAATTTTTCACATTATATAATAAATTCATAACCGAAAATGGGTTCGTAAGTAGGAGATTTTGAACTTTAAAGCAGTTTTCATAGGCCTATACATTATTTTTTTCTGGGCTTATAAAAATACTTATATAAAAAATACTCGATTATTTCAAAGGTCAAGATGTATTCTACTCGCGGTATTTAATTAAAGCATGTGAAACATTTCTAGGCGACCAAATTGTCAAACCAAAAACACATAATTTTGCATTGCTACGTATGTCATCGCCTTAATGTTTATATGAATACAGATCCCAAGTCTTGTAAGTTGAAGTGCATGACTGTCCCTAATACTTTTAATGTCCAATTATATTTTTTTGATTACACTATTTGTCTCTCTTTTCTAAGAGAAACTTCCTATTTTTATTTTTAAAAAAATATATACAAATTCAAATAAATATTGTTTTGTGGAATAGTTGTACCACAAGAACATTTGTAGCACATTTTTGAAAAAAAAATTTTCAGCCCCACATTTTCAAGGTCTGAAAAATGTAACAAAGGGCTCAAACTTTAGATATGGGTAAAGCACTTAATTTGTGCCAAGGTATTAAATAGGTAGGTTAAATATTATACTATCTATTGTTGGTATATGTCTAGTCCGGAATAGGTAACTAGTATTGGTAGCGACCGTTCTATTCAAGAAGCACGGAGCACGCCACCTTGTCAACTCAGCACCGAGCGACAGGGGTTCGTTAGCGTTACTCCTAGTCCTGGCCGATATCTATAGCGCCACGGTAGATAACGCCATTAACGCTTAAGCTAACGCTCAGTCAAACATCGTGTATCATTACTGGGAAATTTGGTTTATTTTACTTGACGTTTTCAATAGAGGCTACTTTCATAGACATGTACGAATCCTTTGAGTCGGTATATAAATTGAAGTACAGGGTTCTCCAATAAGAGGTGTTATTTTGATATTCAAAGAAAAATGCCATTTTTTAATATAAATGATCGAATGTTTATTTCATTATAAAGAGGAAAGTATGCCGTCAATAGAGAAAATAACATCAGTTAAATGACCACCACGACCACGCCTAAAGGACCATATCCTTTTCATAAAATTTTCCATAACCAAACCGCAAAGTGGCTGCCTTATGTCCTCGATAGCCTCACGAATTCCATCTTTGAGGTCTTGAATCGACGCTGGGCTCTTGGCGTAGACTTTCTCTTTCACGTGGCCTCAAAGGAAGAGGTCGCAAGGTGTTCAATCACAAGATCTCGGTGGCCAATTGTGATCACCTTTTCGAGAGATAATACGGTCCGGAAACTTTTCCCGTAAAAGATCAATGGTATCGTTGCTTGTGTTGAACGTAGCGCCGTCTTGTTGAAAGTAAACGTTGTCCAGATCAATACCATCCAATTCCGGCCATAAAAAATCATTTTATGGCCGGAATTAAATACACATAACGCCTCTTATTAGAAAACCCTATATTTCTTACATCCTTTTCTTCATTGTGTTTCTTTTCCTGGTCTCCTGAAATTTTACTAAATAATTGGTACCTACAATCTACATGCTTAGGTATTATTATATTTTTTGTGTTGAAACATCTTTTGCCGCGTCTAAAGGGGTAAAGCTGACTCTTGTGTAGCAAGCGTGGCAAGACGGAACGACGCTATTGCACGGAACAATGCCAGCCTCGTGACTCTTTGGCTATTTACGCCGGGGCACCAAAACTCTATTTGGTATATTTGCTTCTACTGTGTATAAAGTTGTTGGTATATTATAGTACCTAACTGATTTTTTTGTGAACAATTTCATGATCAACTTGGCAATTGTGAAGACAAATGACAGAATTGTGAAATAAGAATATATTAATGAAATAAGTTATTTATACCGAATTTATCAATAACTAGCGATTAAAAAATTAGATTATTAAGACAATTAAAAAAAATTCTCTGGTAATATTACTTATGTTATAGGTTGGTAGGTAGTAGGTACCTAATTTACCGCTTGTCAGAGTATTCTTCACACAAGCAGTTCCAATTTTTAAAAATACTGTTAAATTTATAACAAATTTGAGTTCATTGAACGTGAATAATTTCACGCAAGAAAATTTCACAATAACCAAAATTAGTAAATTTGATAACTAATATCATCACTACTGTACAAATAGCAACATTTTTTGAAGATTTTTTACCTATGTAATTATAGGTGATTTTTCACAAAAATGACGCTATATAAATTAGCTAATTATTATTATTATATGCAGTTATGTAGATTTATTAAATAGGAACCCCTTATAAATCTGGTTATAAACAACATACCTCTTTTATTTCATAGAAAAAGTTGATTTTGTTTTGTAGATTATTAAAATGTTAAAATAATTATTCAATTACGATCATTTCACGATGACTACAGTACGGTATACTTTAGTTAGTAGTTAATACAGTTGTTTAAGGTCAATTGAGGTTAATTCAATAAGTATCTACTCGGGGAAAAGGAAACAGAATTCAAGGGACACATATAGGTAGTTAAGAGTTACCTAATTCTCCTAATAAATTAATAAATTTACGTGAGTGGTGGAATTACCTAATGCTACATATTGTTTATACGGTAGATAAGAATGAAAAACTTCGATAGGGGTTAGAAGTTTAGTTAAATGAAATCAATATAGCTAATAAAAAATACCAACTGTTTACAAATAATCATTTATAACGGCTCTAGATTATCATAGCCTGGATCAAAAATCAAGATATATTATTTTTTCAAAAGATAATAACTCCAAACCAAACATAACTAAACCCATAAAAGTGTATAGTAAATAAACACGTTTTTTGAGATTTTACCAACTATACTCACACTTACAATACAATTTAGATTCAGACTTTTCGTTTAAAAGTCAAATAAATAGGACTGTAAGCACCGGTTTTTTTCACCTAAGACAACTCAAGTCTGTCCGAAGAAACCTTCCTTCAGAAGCAACAAAACTACTTATCAACTCTTATGTAGTCTCACGTCTCGATTACTGCAACGACATTTATGCCAGCCTTCCAAAATATCAAATTGACAAACTTCAATCAGTGTTTAATGCAGCAGCACGGCTCATAACCGGGGTTTCAAAATATTCGCACATTTCAGAACACCTTCGTAACCTTCACTGGCTCAAATGCCCTGAAAGAATCCAGTACAAACTGTGCTGGATGGTGTTTAAATCCATCAATGAAATGGCCCCACCCTACATCTCTGAACTATGCTTCCCGGAAAACACTGGTCTGAGGCAGTCAACGCTTAGATCAGCAACATCAGCAGCTGTAGGCAGACTGATAGAACCTATGCGCAAGCCAAATACTAAGGCTTGGAATAAACTCCCTCCGGAACTAAGATCCATAACAAGTCCAACAGAATTCAGGTCTAAACTAAAAACTTACCTTTTTAAGTTGTCGTACCCTTAAATTAAATATACCAATCCTAAGAGAAAGTCCAGTTATATTCAATTTTTCAATTAAGTCCTAAACCCTGTATCTAAATTTCGCCAATAAACAATTAGATAATGTTAATTAAGTGTTAATCTCAAGTGACCTACCAGGTAAGTATTGAACTGTATATTTTCTCCATAAATAGTTAAGTAATAACACTGTAAAAATGTATATTAAGTTTGTACAGCGCCCTTGAGGTGTTTTTGCACAAAAACGGCGCTATAAAAGTCATCCAGGTATTATTATTTATTATTAAATATATGTTAATATATATATTTTTTTACATATTTATTATGAATATTCAATTTACAAAAACCATTAAAATTTTATGAATATTCAAAAAATTACAAAAACCAAAAAAAAAAATTATAATCTTTATCTTTCTTCTACAACACATAAATACATACCCACGTAAACACCTCAACACAGGTTCTCCTAGTGAGGTGTTCACGAAACATACAATATTCTCACATACAGTTTCACCTTCTCAAACCTACCTTACACACAACATATTATAGTTATATGTTTGAAATATATCATGAACAAATATAAATAATTATGTGAACACTGTAAATATTATATAGAAATAAATAAATATTAAAAATTAAAATCAAGCCTTCAAGCATTTTTTTGACAATCTAATATTCGTCATACACCCCATCAAACTGTTTAATGAAAAGCAAACACTTTGTGGCATGACATTATATTATAAATGTTTTTTTAAATTTTTTTTAAACCACTTTATTTGAGTTATATAGGTCGACCGCATTCGGTTGCACCCAACCTTCTTCGGTACAATTCAGTTTATACTCGTATTTCCATTGTCCTGAAGAAGGTTGAGCGCAACTGATACCGGTCGACCTATATAATGCAAATAAAGTGGATTAAAACAAAGTTAAAAAATGTTATTTTTTATTAACAAACTGATTGTAATTGAATCATATGGGATATACTGCGACTTAATTATTATCAATAAGTAGGTATTATTGTCGATAACTAAAATGGCTTTTAGTTCACTTAATTAACGAATATATTTTTATGTATTTGTGTTACATTACCTACTTCTTATGAACTAAACCTATCAATTTGTGTTACATTACCCACATCATATGAACTAAATCTATCAATTTGTGTTACATTACCTACATCATATGAACTAAACGGTGACCGGATAAATCAGCACAATGATAATTCATCACATCTTTAAAAAGTTATATAAAGTCACGGAAAGTTATGAAACAAAAACTTTATTAACTAGGTTAAGTAGGTTAGGTTGGGTTAGGTTAAAAAAAAATTCATCGTTTCTAATGACTTTACATCACTTTTTAAAAGTGTATTGAATTGTCACTGTGTTGAGTTATCATGGATCCGAACTAAACTTATCAATTTGTGTTACATTACCTACATCATATGAACTAAACTTATCGATTTGTGTAACATTACCTACATCATATGAAATAAAATAATGAGAGACCTTCCCGGTTGGACATTCAAAGATTCATAATACTGTAAATGTAGTTTTTTGTATCTAATAAATAAATATGTTTGGTACGTAGGTAGGTACTGATATTTTGTTTATGTGAAAATGTTTAAAAAAACTTTTTTCTTCGTACTAAATTCTGTTGTTTTAATTCATAAATACGACAATTATAATAAGTAGGTTATTTGTCTGTTCTATTATTTATTATTAGTTTTCAGAATACGTTGTACCCTGATGAATAAACTATTAGTTTTGTAACACGCAGACAAATTTGATAATGTAGTTGTTAAACAATGGTGTACACAAAATGTTTCATTTTAATTAATATTAAAAAAATTTATATTTAATTTTTCATCCAGCTCTAGATATAATTGGATACACCTTAAAATGGGACATCGAAACAAAGACAAACCAACTAGGTACATGATACAACAATGAAAGCTTTACAAGGACGACAAGAGATCAAGCTAACAAAAGGTTTTCTAACTCACGTTGTTCAATTATAGCTCAGAGTTAGGTACAGTTACTTACTTTAATTCAAACAACGCCGGGTACAAATACTAGTTAGTGCTTTCAGTATATTTTTTTTAGAAATAGAATATTAAGACTAGGTTATCGATAGGTTTGTTTGATTGTATCAAATATAATAAATACGATAAAAAATCCTCTCGTGAAAAGAAAGAAGATTGATAAAACGAAACATAAAATTGTGATAATAGTTTGACTAGTCTATAGTTAGTAATAAGATAGATAATTGTGGAAATGTATTATATATGTGTACAGCGCTTTTGAGATGGTTTTGCACAAAAACGGCGCCATACAAATCATCCGAATATTATTATGTGCATTATGTGCAATAAATCAAAACGCAATTAGGAGAAATGAGAGAAAAACATTAAAATAACATCACTGTACTTTAAAACATAGGAAAAATCATAGCCTCAAATTATCAATTTTTAGAATGTAATAGCAATAGGTAGGTAGGTACATAAGTGTTAGTTTTCGTTGAAGAATTTAGCAGAAATATTTTTGAAGAAAAGGTAGAGCGTTCAAAACAATTTTCTGCAGTTTGTCTGGGAATACTCTTTGGGTTTCCAATATAATTCAGCTGTATTTATCAAACCACTGCACCGAGGAGGTGTACGGATCATAAATCCTGCGGTGCGGTTCTAGCGACGCTCCGCGGCAGAGTGGAGCCCGCACCAGAGGCGGGGCGCATGCGCGCGGTAGGCGTTTCCCGGCCCCCTCCACCAGACGGTGGGAGGATTTTTATTCCAAACCCCTCCCCCGTGGGTGCACCCCACTTTGAGGAACAGTCGCAGCCCGCAAAACAAACTCTACACCAAAAAGCTGCCAACCATTCTCACCATCAAAAAGCACAACATAAAACTAAAATAAAAACTTTTTCATGATTTTGCCATTTTCTTAATTGACGATTGTGAGAGTTCTGGATAGATTTAGTATACACGCACTGATACATCAGCGGTTAAGCCTTATCTTCAACTTAACAAAAACTTTGAGCAAATTCTTCAAAATTAAAAACGTCAACATCCTGGTTTGGTCGCGAATTTTGTTAGATTCTTTACTTTTTGATGCGGCGCCGGCGTTTTGTTCGCCACCGCGCTAAATGGGCTTAAGATGAGAGAAGAGAATCAATTATTTGAGAGCGTGTCGCCATCTGTCGGCACACTTGTGAAACAAGACGCTGCGCTGGGGGCAAGAACACTTTGCTCTCCACAAAAGAATTTTATGAACTGCAAGGGCAACGAATAATATCGACTGAATAAAAAAATATGTTCCAGCCCCGTAAGTAGCAAAATGTTCGGCTATCAAAAATCTTGAGATTTTTGTAAGGTTACCGTTTTGTACCGCCGCGCGACCTTTGGTTATTTGTGGTTTATCTAAAATTACAAAATGATATCTTGTAGATAGACTAGATAGAAAAGAGAAAAAAAAATTTCTTGTCAAAAAAAAAAGTTTAGCCAGTGTTAATTATTGTTAACTTAGCGGCAGAGGCGGCTCTAGAGATCCAGTCGTGGTAGGTCATTTGAAAAATATGTGTGACAAATCTTTATTTGATATTGTGAAAAATATGTGTGACAAATCTTTATTTGATATTGTGAAAAATATGTGTGACATATCTTTATTTGATATTGTGAAAAATACCTATATATTATTATCTATATCAATTTGTTATAGTATTTAGAGTAGCGGACTCTAAATACTTAATATAGAAATTGGAAATAAATACACAATCCATGTAGAGTCACGTGGGGTAACCGTGCGCAATTTTTACATTGGGATTTTTGTATTAAAAAGCTTTAGGTATTTTACTCAATTTTTTTGTTCATTAATATGATCGATTATTAAGGCATCTCAAACAACCATAAAAACCTCATATGGTTCATAAATCAAACAGTTATATAAAAAAGTTTACATGCATGTCGATTGCGTACACTTACCCCGTGTGCGGGGTAAGTATACGCATACCGTAGGGTAAGTGTTCGCACCGCGAAGAGTTACCCCCCATTGCAATTATCACACTTTAATTGCCCCTTATCGTAGTCTGTGCAGTTCTCATGCCACCATGCTTTACACACAATACATTCTATCCAATCTTCTGTTGGTGGATCTCGATATTTCTCCTTGCATTGTGGGCAAAAATAGTCCTAAGAAGCCTGTTTTTGTGCGCTCTTTAAACAGTTATGCACGCTGGAATCTTTCGCCTTACGCTTTATGGTGATTCTTTGTGGTGTGACTTTTTTGAAAAGAGGTGGTCGTCCGATTTCCATGGTTTTAAATATTGGTTTTCGGACGATTTTTGCATCTGTATCTGTCTGCTTCTGCTGAAGTTTCTTTTTTTGAGCTTGAAATAATTATTTCAGACTTGCAAGCATTTTTAAGTTTGCGTAAAACCGCCGAACTTGAACAACGTTAAACCCAATAGCTCTCGCAAAACTTGTGGGAGTAGTCTGTCTTAAAGCTAAAACAGGGTTACGTTTTAGAAATCCATACACCCAATCCTTGCGATCCGTTTTTGTAACATTGTCAAATCTGTTCTCGATTTTGTTGATTTAAGCATACTCGTAAACATTTTTTCTCATTGTCTGCATAGTCAGGTTGTAGAACATTTCGTCAGTTTTTTTACAATAATCAACGATTTCGGCCTGAAAATAAATGAATAATTATTAGGTCAATAGTTTCACAAAAAATGACATCTGCACGATAAATAATTGAGTATCTATTTATCTAAAAATCTACCTCTTTATCTGGTGTAAGTGTCGGACGATATCTCTCCATTGAAGTTGCTGTTAATTTTAGTTTTAGGCGTTTACGCAGAGTGGCTTCACTGATTCCAACAATATCTGCAGCAGCCCGCTGACTCTTCCTCTCTTTCATAAGCCTTTTTGCAGTTTCTTTTTGCTCTTGAGTGCAAACTGACCTCTACGGGTGCTTTCTCACGTACACATGTGGCATATTTCACTGTAAAAAAAATAACGAGAGTTGAAATATTATGCTATAAAATCAATTTTATCTATCGGGGTAAGTGTTCGCACTCGTCCAACTGCGAACGCTTACCCCAGCACACTTACCCCATCACACCAAAATTCAATAAACTTTAAAAATCAGATTAGTGGTTATCTTTATTAGAATTATCACTTTGCACCCGTCTAACTAACAATATTTCACTAAAAAATATCATAGACCACGTCGCTCTGACACAGATGGTTACACAATAGAACACATCGGTAACAGAGATGAAAAATTTAAGAAAAGCAGGAAAAAAAGTAATTTACCTACCAGTTTTTATTGACAAATCAGCATCCACTGTACACGTGTCCTGCTTCGGCGCGATCCAGAAGGCCACTGAATTAAGGAACGCGCGGGCGCTTAACAGGCACAATCTTGTCGGAAACATCACTGCGAACACTTACACTCCGCGTACGGTTACCCCACGTGACTCTACTTACGGCAAATTATTTTTAAGATATTAAGTTTTAATGTAGTTGCGCACAGCATTAAAGTAAATAAAATAAGAGTTTGATTCTATTTTTCAATGATCTTTTATTTTTTTTGTTTTGTTTCATTCAACATAAATAATTATTCCAAACCTTTCTTGAACTATCCAATTGAAAAACAACCGTTGTTCCACACACTACAAGGGTGTAAAATGAAAAACCGACATTTGTTTATGTCAACATCTCTATAAAACATATTTATATAATATTCATCGTGTTGTCTCCCCCACGGTCATGACCTAAGCGTCCCTAAGCTTTCTTCGGTAACTAATTTTTACTTCGACGAAAAATATAGTGCCATCTCGTTTATTCTATGGCGCGCATAGGGACAGAAGATGCCAAAGTGGACATTCTTTAAATTGACCCAGCGAATCATATTGACTTGTGAATGAAAGCTTCTATTAGAGACAACAGATGTCACTACTGTCACTCGCCGCCGCCACTGTTTTGTGTAACATTTTAAATAAATTAAGAATAAGGACAGTTGTTTTGATGCAAATAATTGATTATTATTATTGTCTTATAATTTTGGGGGGTTAAACACCAATTGACCTAAGGGAAGAACCGCCACTGCTTAGCGGAAGGTTCTATAAATACATTTCTCCGAAGAGTAAAAAACATCAAATGTTTTTTTAAACAGAAAAGCATTTTTCACAGAGCATGGATATAATAATATTTAATATCTTATTTTAGTTTTCAAGGATCTTCAAAATGTTTGTGGTTTGTTTCTTCTTTGTTCTTCTTCTTGTTCTTTCTCCTATTGGAGGTTGGATATCATCAGGGCGATCTTCAGCCATTGTTAACCGTGCTTTGCCTACAGTTTTTTTTTAAATCATTAGAATCAAGTTCGTGGCTATAGCATTCGCACGGAGGTTGGAACCAACTACACTCCCCCCCCCAACCCTCCTCCCCTCTATAGCGTGAAATCTGTTTTGCAGACGATATATTTATATTATTTCTATATAAGTAGGTACCTACTCACAATTAAATTAGTAGGTAATTGAGTAAATTACTAATGATTTTTATCACACAAAGTTTCCCCACTTTTAGTATTGTTTAAAGTTATAAGTGCGTGACGTGTTTATGAATTAATAATTTGGATCACTCGCTATAGTTTTTTGTTAAATAAAAACAAACGCTAACTTTGCACACCAACCCATTTTTGATAATTAATATAATGTATGTATTACTGGAAAAAAATACATATTATAAAACATAAAACAGAATAAGACAGAGAAAAAATATATAACGGTCTCAACAGGGAATCGATCCCAATATCTCTGTTTTGTCACTCGATCATTGGGACCTAATTACTATACGTCACATTTGTCGATCTCATATTAAAAATACAGAATTAACATTATTTTCTGTTTTAATTATTATTCACGCTGTCCCTGGAAGACAATGATCCTGGGTTCGATTCCCAGTTGAGACGGTTACCTTTTTTTATTTTCTGCGTCTTGTTCTGTTTCATGTTTCGTTTAGATTTATTAGTATTGTTTTCTTCTTTAATAATATGTTACATTGATGGGTATAACCTTCAAAATTTGTTAAAATAAAAAGTTGTTCCTTGAAGCGATGCCATACGTAGTAATGCAAAATCATGTGTTTTTGGTTTGAAAATTTGGTCGCCTAGAAATATTTCAGATGCTTTAATTAAATACTGCGAGTTGAATACATCTTGGCCTTTGAAATAATTGAGTATTTTTTAGATAAGTATGTCTTTTTAGAACCCCAGAAAAAAATAATGTATAGGCCTATGAAAACTGCTTTAAAGTTCAAAATCTCCTACTTACGAACCCATTTTCGGTTATGAATTTATTGTATAATATGGAAAATTAAGTTAATTTTAAAATGATCGAAAAAAAAATATTTATACCTGAACATCCACAAAATAAAATAAAAGGCTTTTTTGGCCATGTTTTTTTCTTGCATAAATCAAAACAGGCGGATGGTGTTAAGCGGGAATTTAAATCTTATCGCCATCTCCGTAAGGGTTGTTATCGATAGCGGCTCAATTTAAAATATTACACGACGTAGTGCATCGCCTTAAGATTAATTTAGACTCTTCGAGTCAATAGGTTTCCCATATAAATAAAAATCGTACTTGTTGAAAGATGATATATCTGAATTTGAAATATGAGGTCGACAAATATGACGTTTAATAAATAGGTCCCAATGGTCAAGTGGTCAAAGATGCCTGTCCCGGTAAGGTAAGAGATCTTTAGTTCGATTCCAAGTTGTGACCGTTATCGTTTAAATTTTTTTGTCTTATTCTATTCATGTTTCATTTAGATTTATTATTATTATTTTTTGGTAAACTAATGTTTTAAGACAAGATTTTTGTGCATAGCACAAAGGGTAACAATTATTTTTACAAGCAATAATTATTAGCCTGAAACACTCATCCACATTGAAAAATCTCCTGATAAAAGATACATGACGCCAACGGGACATGAACCCGTGTCCTTTCGATTTCCGGTCGACAGCTCTGACGACTGAGCTATGGCGGCTTATCTCTTATCCGCGAAAGTCCCGTGTCCCGTTGGCGTCATGTATCTTTTATCAGGAGATTTTTCAATGTGGATGAGTGTTTCAGGCTAATAATTATTGCTTATAAAAATAATTGTTACCCTTTGTAGGTACTATGCATAAAAAATCTTGTCTTAAAACATTAGTTTACCAAAAAATAATAATTAATATTTGACAAGTTCAAGTATCTTCACCAAAAATGTAGACAATTTGTCTCGACGCCATCTAGTGAGAGGGTTAGCACTTACAATGCCTTTCTCATATAAAATAAAGTTGGTTGTTTTCAGGTGAAAAAATGTAATAAGCAGTAATTGTTGAATGAAACACTAGTATATATTGAATTATTTCTCATATAAAATAAAGTTGGTTGTTTTCAGGTGAAAAAATGTAATAAGCAGTAATTGTTGAATGAAACACTAGTATATATTGAATTATTTCGCGGATAAGAGATAAGCCGCCATAGCTCAGTGGCCAGAGCTGTCGACCGGTCCCGTTGGCGTCATGTATCTTTTATCAGGAGATTTTTCAATGTGGATGAGTGTTTCAGGCTAATAATTAGATTTATTATTATTATCTTCGTCTTCAATGATGTATTCCATTGATAGGCAGGTACCTATCCCCTTCAAAATAAGTAATAATGAAAAGTTGTTCCTGAATTTAAATAAAGAAAGAAATCAAAAAAGGATTTCGTAATTTTTAAAAACGATATACTCGTATAACACGCGAATGAAGGCAATGGAAGAAAATAGTGTTTCAATTTACGAGTAAGGTAGGTGGCTATGTATTTTCGTGTTATTTTTTTACGTTGATATTGTGGACGCATCATTTCGCGGTCCGTCTCAGATCCGTCTCAAGGGGCGCTCGTAATAATATGCCTCGTCTCCGGTATCATCGGTCCCTTTGTCATGGCGGAGACACGTCCTTACACTGTGTTTGTACTTCAACATACTTCTTATGGATAATGCACTTTGTCAACAAATGCAAAGGACCTCGAGCAAACAACCCGAACAAAACATTCAGAAAAGCAAAGACACTTCACAAAAAAAAACTTTAATAAAATACCAAACTAAAATATAATACCACACTTGAATACTGCTTTTTTACTCTGAGCCGTAATATTGTTTACTTGAAAATTGTATATTTTTTAATTTTGTTTGAGGTCCAAAACCGACGATTTTGAACATGCATCGGAACATCGTATGTATCTGTGTACACATTTTCAATATCAAGACCCTAAACAAATGTGTGCACATTACTTTACATAAATTGTCACTTTAGTTTTTTCAACGAATATGTTGTGTTTAATCAAAATAAAGAGACACTTATCTTCACATTTCAATACTCAAATTTATTTTATTTTATTTATCTCACTGATAATTATATCGTGCATTATAACTAAAGTTTTATATTGCCAGTGTATATGCACTACAAATATGTAGTGTTATGAAACGGAGAAAAATCAGCATGGCTGATTTATTAAAATCCTGTAAAAAACGTAATGGCAAGCCATTTCCTAATAAATTATTCGTACATTCAAAATATATCGAAACTCTTGTTCATGCAGCTGTCCTTATCTTGATAAATATAATGACTTTTTGTGAACACGTGTTCCAACATCCTCATTATGCATTTGTGTTTTACTGATAGTTTGGTAAGTAAGTAACAACACAGCATTTCTGTTTCTGTAAGTATAAACACAGTTAGTACGTTGAGGGTAATGCGATTATAACTGGATTATTAGAGTAAGGTTAAAAAATAAAAATAAACCATAAATTTACCAATAAAAAGAATAATCAATTCATTTGGTATGGCCTAATGTTACATAGAAACAGTCTACATTAACGTGGGCGGAGTTTACCAATATAATATACTGCCCCAATGTAATAAATAAACATTTTCTCGCAGGCGTGTTCCACAGATATCAGGAAAATAAAAAGGCCCAATAAAAGTTGTATATCTGTGCGTAAGGAAATGTATTCCTTAACATATTACAGTGGCGTGTTGACCGATCATTCGGGCCACGCCATGCCACGGGATATTGTATAAAATGTATAGTAACTATCAAGATAACTGCTCTCTACTAGAAACCAAACATTTCGAGGTATTCGTTTAGCATGTAAGTCTATGTTCGCGGCTTCTACCAACAGTAATTTCCCCCGAATAACTCGGGTAACAATATTACAAAACTTTCGAAAGAATTCGAGTGCCGAAAATCATAAAAATAAATTGTCGATTTTTGAAAAGTCCATTATAGCTTGCCTCGAGGAAACGCTGTGAAGAACAATGAGAAAATTCCTCGAATACTTGCATAGAAATCACGTGGCGAATAGGACTAATGTCGGGGTCTGCTGATAGAGCCGAAAATATTTAGAAATTCCGGTAATTTATAAGGGGGGCAAAGTTGTGCAATTTAATTGAAGATTTATGAAAAAATACGTAATAAAACCGACATTCTGCCTTTTACGACGATGCTTATCAGACGTTTGGTGAACTTAATGGCAACAGACGAATTCTTTCTTTACTCGTAATGAAGCCCTGGTTTGAAGTTTAACTAATTTCTTTTATGTGACTCTTTGTCTAGCTGTGTTCCGACATTTTATTTTATTGTGTTTCTCATTGTCATTAGCTTCGTCCAGACAATCCACGCATTGCACGTGAGCCGTTCTCAACTACCAAGTAAATTTATAAATATTTAACTTGCTAGTTGGGAGCGGCTCACGTGCATTGCGTGGAGTGTCTGCACGAAGCTAATGACTATGAGAAACACAATAAAATATTATGTCGGAACTTTGTCTAGCTGTGTTCCGACATTGTATTTTATTGTGTTTCTCATTATCATTGGCTTCGTCCAGACACTCGACGCAATGCACGTGAGCCGTTCCCAAATTGCAAGTAAATTCATAAATACTTGAACGTTGATGGAAGGGCCTATATTATAGAAACTAAAAACACATTGATTACAGTAATTAAAACATTTACAGAAATGTGCGTGCGCAAGTAAATTTTATTTGATGAATATGTATTATTTCATAATTTACTCATTTAAAATAATATAAAGTGTATTTGCGACACGTTCCAGAGTAGAAAATACTTTGATTATCGCCCTGGTGTAAGACCACTATTCAGAACCATATCGTTGCTTGAAATGGCTTTTGTTGTGATTGGTGACCAGATCTGAATATCCAGGTATTTCATCACCTTCCCCTGCCCAATCTCCTTCCTCTCCCTATTACCTTCAGCGTCACAATATACCCCATACTCACTGGCTGCAGACGGTTGGGAGCAGTTGGGATTCTTGCGAGATTTCTTATAAAAAAAAAACAAATATTATATTTCAAATAATAATAATGTAAGTGGTATGCACATTTAGTAATTACCAGGTGACGCGTTTAGTATATAGGTGTGTGTATGTGTGGGTGTGTGTCTATATCTGCATACATAAAATTTAAATTATTGACATGATGCTAATTTTAAATTTGGGCAGTGAGCGAGACCGAAAAAATGTCGACATTAGAGTTTAGACACATATTATTAAGTGTATGAAGAGAACGGTATTAGGGAATTAGATTCTGAATTTCTTTTGTAATTAAGCGTGTGGAATAGCACTGTATGTCGTGAACCTCTCAAAGGTATATTAAATTAATTAGGCACATAAGTTTAGTACAGTAGATGTTATATTTTAAAAATATGGTCACAATTGATTTGACACACTTTATTTTGCCCTTTCGACAGCTTAATTATTTATTTTCTAGTTGGAAACGGCTAACGAGCGTTGTATGGAGTATCCGAACGAAGCTATTTGTCTTATTATTATGTACCTAAACTCGTATAAAGTTATCTTCTTTCCGTTTTTTTTAACCTCATAATTGCCCCAAATTTACATTCGCTCATTCGTCTTCAAAACGGTTAAAATGCAGACAAATTAAAACCTGCTACTCGCAACTCGTATTCGTAAGTAATCGTGGCAAGGTGATGAATAAACCATTCCAATAGTAGTGAGCATTTTTAGGTGTATGTACAACTTGTAACATACATATGTAAATCTCATACAATAAACCGTATTTTTTCTAATCTTTAATCACACTAAATAATAATAACCATATCTCAAACGAAAAATGTGAAACAGACAAAAAAATATTCGTTGCATCTGGGAATTGTACCCAGGATCGATATTGATTTCTAACTAACTAACTAACCATCACGCCGTTTCTCCGCAGGGGTAGGCAGAGAGGATGGACCGCCAAACAATTCGGTCTTGGCACACACTCATTGCCTCATTCACATTCATACATCGTCTCATACATACTCTTCTATTATTCTGACTCTTGATATGGCCCGACTCAAGTATCTGATTCACTTGATCGTGCCATGTCTTCCTCGGGCGTCCTCGACTTCTGCTACCATTCGCATTTGCGTAATATATCCTCCTTACACTCCTTTTGTTATATTGAATTCAATGATTAAATATTGCAATAAGAGGTGAGATTTGAAGTTTACTTTTGGGGTATTATGCCATGTTGCGCTACCTCCTTCTTTAGCCAATTTTTCGGAGAGCATTACAGTGTTCATCATTAGGGCAGAAGTGCAGATTTTTGTAATGTTGGGGTTTATGTATGTACTTCAGGAAAAAATCCAAAGTAATTGTTGCTCTCAATTGTGCTTGGCAGTTGCCGATTTGTCCAGCTTGCCGAGTTTGATCTCAGAATGATTTTGCTTGCAACGCGTGCAATTTTTCAGCGTTAACTGGATGTTCAGATCTGTCCGCAAAACATGGTTAAATACATTAATACATTACATAAAAGTAATCTGTCATTACATAGACTTATTTATGCTGTCTGAAACGTTGGCTTAAGAAAGAGACAGCGCAAAATGGCACAATACTCACCAAGAATAAATCATTACCATTATTACAATTTGAGGTTATATTCATTAAGTTATCCTACTTTTAAGTATTAAATACTCATTCTAAACTTTGCAAAAAGTCAGTAGATGTCGCACATAAAAAAATTAAAAATGTATTTATCCAAGACACTACCTATATTGCAATTTAATTCGGCTAAAATCTTGCGATCACATTAAATTCTGCTATCTAGCAGCCAAAAAGTATGCGTTAAGAAAATGAAGGTAAAATTAGCATCTCTCTTAGCATTTAAACTTGGCAGTGTGATTTAATATGGTTGAATTAGCTCAGTGGTCAAAGCACTTCCCTGGTAAAGAAAAGGTCATGGGTTCATTTCCCAGATGCGATCGAATCATTTTCTGTCTTTTCTGTTTCACATTCTTGAGTGTAGTCAATACTGTCTTCAATAATTAAATATATCAAAATGATGATGTTATTCCAAAAAAAAAATACCGAGTGTTTTTTATCTCTCGCATCCCGTGTATAATACCTACAGATAATTGTGACAAATCCAACACGGAATCACAATTGCACACTCCCGTCTGCTATATTACATGAATAACAGTAACAAAAACATGATAAATAGGATGAAATTATGCGAAATGTCGAAAAATCGCGAATTGTAATCTACTATATATGAATAAAAGGTATTCTCATTTAGATGTTTTTGCATAAAAAAAATAATTAATACGTAAAAGCCCTGCTAAGCGTTAAATTTAAAATAAATAATACTTTTATTAATATAAAACGTTTACATAAGAATATGTGTTTGAAAATCGATCGTAAAATTCTAACTAATGTAGAATTTGACAGGCACTAGTTATACAAAGGATAAATCACATCCGCGAAAAGCCCAGTAAATCGTGTTTCGTGATGTAGCGGCCGCGGCCGGCGTATGTACTTAATGAAGAAGCCTGGCCTGGTAGTCTAGTGGCAGTTCAAGAGGGTCCTATTATTAGGGCTGGTGTTCCGACTGACAGCCTAATTGCTCTTTTAACTCGCCACTGCCGATGTTCGAACATGTGTTTCGGTCGTGAGATATGCAAAACGTTGCAATTTAAACTTGAAGCCAATAAAAGTTTTTTTTACGAAATATTTAACTCAATAAAACATTTGAAATATACTGTAAAATTACTCATTTTAATGCGTCTTTAATAAATTTGCTAGTGAAAATTACATTTATATGAACTGTGGTCGCACATTGTTTTTTTAATCGTTCGAATTGACTTAACATTGGTCTTGTAAAGCAAATGTAAACTTTCCTGGCTCTCTTAGCAGACTCGAAATTATACACGCTGAGGGTCACACAAAGTTTACATAGGTTGTCTTAATAGAGTGACGAGGTATCGTTAAGATGTTGCAATTGTCATTCAGGTAGGTAATCCAAACTATCAGACAGGGTCAGGTAATTGGGTAATTGAATGTAGGGTGAAGGAATGCAGGAACATTATAATATGTTAATGGAGATGCATAGTTTCATCAACATGAGCAATATATATATTTCAATATGTTGAAATCCGAATTTATTCTGTTCAAAGGCAAGATTACTCTCTAGGCATGGCGAGTTAGTTCTGCAGGCTGGGATATAAAACAATCTATGCTGTCGGTGACGAAGATAATCATTGGAAACATAGAAATGAAAGCTCTCCATGATAGCTGAGTTTTCAAACCATACACGAATGAGGAATGTAGGAGGGAACATGAGGGAATATTTTACCTGGTGTAGACTCCAAATTATCGACCAACTTTCAAGTATACTCCTTTTTAAAAAAATGAGTCAACTATAAGAACCCGGGTATCTCTAAAATTCTTCGCAATTTGCTCTTATTGTGTTTTTTACACACGTTTTAAATGAATTACACGAAAGACTGCTCCAATCAACACGCTTTCAGATACTTTCTTCCTGTAATTAGATTGGTACCTGTTATACAAGAAGCAAACAAGAAACACCTATAATTTTACTGACTAATAATCAAAATAATAATCATTTTTGTGTACTGTTTGTTAATGCCAAACAAAACACTTGTATTCTCAAAGTAACAAACTAATAACTATAGTTTATTCGGGAATATTATTACTAAAAATGTAGCAGTTAATAAAATGAATGCTGAATCTCCTGACCGTTTTTACTTTAGACTCAATCACTGCGTTTTACTACTTACAGCCAAGTGAGGCGTATTACATGACAGGGCTCTAATTGCAAAAAAGGTTCTTAAAAATATTGTTGGACAACTGCAAAGGCTTGATGAAGTTAAACATTTAAAAGTTGAATAAATAATACTATATGAAGTATTTGTTATTTATCGATCAACGTCTAACGACATCGGTAAAACTATTTTTGTCGAATTCATCAAACATAACAATCAAAAACGGTAGACAATTTGGTTCCTCGGTTGGCTGTGCAAGCGGTTCAAAGTATGGAGTTTCAACTGCGGCGTCGCGGGTTCAATGTCTGCTAGCTTAGTCCTTCATCATTCCACGCGGAGAAAAAACTGTTTAAAATGTGACTGCATGAAAATTTCCAAAAAAAAAAAAAAAAGACATTCAGAATATATCTCAACACGTGTTTTTATGAAATTTTTCAAATCATTCGTTAAAAGGCCTCCAGTCCCGTTTTTTACATGAAGACGAATAATTTGACCAGTTTTTTTAATAAATGAACAATATTTCATGTCAGTATAATATATGCATGAGAGTGTGTCTTTCGTTTTAAGGAAAGAAAAATAGGGGGCTGCATTTGTTGTATTTCACGCAAAAAACCTTGTTTTATATCGGCTGTTAGAACCCTGTCATAGTAAGGTGGCACAATCTCTTGTGTAGTTTGTTCACAGTGCATGCTGGCGTTCGGATATTGCACAGGGGTGTAAAAATGCATTCGTAGAAAACTTTAAACTTTATTGAAAACGATAAATTCTTGCTATTAGATATCAACACATGTATTCCATTGGAAGGGTTGGTGTTATGGAATCTATTGACGTTTTATAATACAGAAACTTATTACTTTATATAAGATATATTATTATATGTACCCGCTGTTACATATTGAAAAGTAGGCGCTATGACTGTTTAGTTTCATCGTAAGATCATTTTATTTTTATTATCAATATTAGTTTTCACTTCAACCTTTTTAGCTTAATTCACCAAAGAATGCACCTTTGTAGTAAAATTTACTTAGTGTTAACGCAACCAAAGATACACAACTATTATATGAAAATAAAATACATGTTAATTAATAATAAATGAAATCCTCGCTAGGTAATGTAACAGAAATATAGCAAATTTGAAGGATTCAAGTATTTTTCACGTAACGAATTGGCAACTTGATCCATCACCACAAGATCCAGTCTTTACAATTCTGGGCAAAATCGAGGGTAAATTTTTAAGGTAACTGAATACATTAAAGGCAAAGCTTAATGCCAAATCACTTATTTAATTCATCTTTATAACGAATTGGTGTAGATTATGAATACAAAAAAATATGTTTTAGATAAATTGAAGGTTTTGCTATCGTTTCGCTTGAGTAGAATACAAATAAAAAAATAAATTACTCAATAAAAAACATAAATTTAAACTACTAAAACAATATTTTTTTCAATAGAAATGTATGAACGCGTAAAGGAAACAACTTTTAAAAAATACAGTATTATAGCTAACATTATCTGTGACAGTTTCACTTGATTAACTTTTTTGCTTTCTTATAAAATGTTTTACAAAATAAATAAAAACCATATATTATTGTAGAAAGCAATCACTTTGTGGTTTGACATATTTAATAAAATAAAATACTTTTTTGTTTTAAAACCACGATATTTATTAATTTAAGAACCGACCGGTTTCGCTTTACTTAAGCATCATCAGGGTACAAATTAGTACTAAACAAGAAGTACATAATGTGTGTATATATATAACAAAATATAGAGGGAGACAACATGATACAAATAACAACACAAAGACGGTCATAAAATACATTAACATAAGTGCACAAGTAATGGAAAAACCGCTAGATAATTATGTAGACTAATGGGTTATATCAATAAATCGGGAGAAACAAAGCATCAACTGGCATGGTGGTAAGGAGGTAAGGAGAACTGGGATTTTTTTATGGGTTTATTGGAAACAGACCTAATATTGGACTACTTGATATGTCTAATTGATTATTAAGTATCTGACTTTTGGTTTTTACAGCTTTTTTAATTTCTAGTGCCTCTAAGTTGTTTAGTCTGTTACCATGCCCGTTTTTATGTAAGATGTTAGCACCGGTGCTATGACAGAATGTATGATCTTTATCGATCAAATGATTTGCGAATTCGGAAAACCCGTTATTATTGAGGCAACGAAGATGCTCCTTTATCCTAATATTAACATTACGTGATGTCTTACCGATATAGAAAGCCGAACAATTATTGCAATTTAATTTATAAATCCCCGAATGACTTAATTTATCGTCCTTATCTTTAGAATTAATTAGACATTTACCTATATTGTTATTAGTATAAAAGGCCGGTTTGACTTCAGAAGGAAGGTTTTTTACACTTAAGGTAGAAAAGTGATTAATAAATAAAATTCGCCGCCATTGATAATTAATATTATTATCATTGATTTGAGGACAAGGACTAGCAAAGAGGAAGCGATTAATGGCTATTTGTTTTAGCTTTTTATTTAAGATTAAATCTATAAAATTCGATTCATATCCATTATTTACTGCTATGTTTTTAATTAGTTTTAGTTCACTATCAAAATTACTATCGGACATTGGAATTGTGACTAAACGATGGACCATTGAATGGAATGCGGAGTGCTTATGTGAAATAGGGTGATTGGAGGTGCTGTGTATGACAACGTCAGTATAGGAGGGTTTACGAAAAATGTTAAAATTAATTCTGTTATTAACGATCGATAAGGTAAGGTCTAAAAAATTTAAGGTTGAATTTATGCCTATTTCTAATGTGAATTTAATCTTATTATGAAAAGAGTTTATAAGTTTGAGGAAGGAATTCAGTTGACGCTTAGTCCCTGTCCATATACACAAAACATCATCAACGTATCTTTTCCAGTACAAGACATTTTTAATAAGATGTGAGGTACTAGATAAAATTTTATTTTCTAAGTTATCCATGAATATATCAGCAATCAGAGGACTGGTAGGGCTCCCCATAGCTAGGCCGTCACGTTGCTGATATATAACATTATTAAATTGAAAATAATTTTGATTCAGGCATATATTAAACAAGGAAGTTAAATCTTTTATAAAATCTATAGAGAGATCGGAACTATTTAATAAATCAGAAATTAAACATTTACTCTCTTCTATGGGAACATTGGGGAACAAATTTACAACATCAAAAGAAATTAGTGTAGAATTACTAGGGAGAATCATATCTTTCAATTCTTCTACTAATGAAAAAGAGTTTTTAAGGGTATGTTTAGGTGAAAAAACATTGGTATTTTGAAACACATTAGTAATAACGGATGATATTTTAAAATTTGGGGCGTTACAACATGAAACTACTGGCCTGACGGGGCAATTATTCTTGTGTATTTTAAGGAACCCGTATAATTTAGGAGTTTTGGGATTTTTAGTTAAAAATTTAACTTTGTGATATGATTCATCTTTGAATATTTTAGTTTTACATGCTTGAAGTGTTTGTTTCACATTTTCTTGGAACTTATTGGTTGGGTCTTTCGCAAGTATTGCGAAATTGTCACTGTCAATGAAGTCCGCCACTTTAGAATTATATTCATTTCGAGGGAGTATGATCACTGTATTCCCCTTGTCCGCTTTCGTGAGGATCAAATCTTCATCTGTTAGTTTGGCACGAATATTCTTCACTATAGTCAACTCAGGATTTGGGTTAGGTTTAAATTTAGGTATTATTTTTTGTAAAGTTTCAGCACTTTTGTAACAGAATTTTTTCGGTTTACCACACAGAGCTGTGTCTATATCCACTGCTACCTCTTCTATTGCCGCATTAAAATTATTATTCGAGTATTTAAGGTTATATTTTAATCCCTTTGCCAATAGGGATATCTCCTCAGGAAGAAAATGTACAGAAGACAGGTTCTGTACACGGTCAAAAAATGTATGGACCGACTCCGGGTTACTAATATTAATATCTGGATTATTTATACGGCACAAGTTCTTGAGTTTTTTATTTACTGTATTAAGTTTATTAAAAGATTTAACTGACACTAGGTATCTCACTTTGTCGTCAAATAAGTCCCATTCGACTGGGTGCAACTCATACACTAGTTCAGTATGTAATAGTTTTATATTAAGTTTGATATTATTACGTCGTTTGTATTCACATTTTAGATCCTCTTTCAACCACGCCAATTTAGCTTTATACATGGAAGATTGAGGAATTAATGATTGATTTTTGGCGCTTTTGAACTGCGCATTTAAATAGTTAGGAAACACTTTCATTTTTATGCACTGTTTGAAAAAGTATATATTAATACACATCACTTTATACTTGATTGAAAAGTTTTTATACATTTTTGCTTTTTCGGCCGTACTCGCCAATTTAATATTATTGTAGAAAGCAATCACTTTGTGGTTTGACATATTTAATAAAATAAAATACTTTTTTGTTTTAAAAACCACGATATTTATTAAATTAAGAACCGACCGGTTTCGCTTTACTTAAGCATCATCAGGGTACAAATTAGTACTAAACAAGAAGTACATAATGTGTGTATATATATAACAAAATATAGAGGGAGACAACATGATACAAATATAAGCAACACAAAGACGGTCATAAAATACATTAACATAAGTGCACAAGTAATGGAAAAACCGCTAGATAATTATGTAGACTAATGGGTTATATCAATAAATCGGGAGAAACAAAGCATCAACTGGCATGGTGGTAAGGAGGTAAGGAGAACTGGGATTTTTTTATGGGTTTATTGGAAACAGACCTAATATTGGACTACTTGATATGTCTAATTGATTATTAAGTATCTGACTTTTGGTTTTTACAGCTTTTTTAATTTCTAGTGCCTCTAAGTTGTTTAGTCTGTTACCATGCCCGTTTTTATGTAAGATGTTAGCACCGGTGCTATGACAGAATGTATGATCTTTATCGATCAAATGATTTGCTGAAAAGCTAAAACAAATAGCCATTAATCGCTTCCTCTTTGCTAGTCCTTGTCCTCAAATCAATGATAATAATATTAATTATCAATGGCGGCGAATTTTATTTATTAATCACTTTTCTACCTTAAGTGTAAAAAACCTTCCTTCTGAAGTTAAACCGGCCTTTTATACTAATAACAATATAGGTAAATTTCTAATTAATTCTAAAGATAAGGACGATAAATTAAGTCATTCGGGGATTTATAAATTAAATTGCAATAATTGTTCGGCTTTCTATATCGGTAAGACATCACGTAATGTTAATATTAGGATAAAGGAGCATCTTCGTTGCCTCAATAATAACGGGTTTTCCGAATTCGCAAATCATTTGATCGATAAAGATCATACATTCTGTCATAGCACCGGTGCTAACATCTTACATAAAAACGGGCATGGTAACAGACTAAACAACTTAGAGGCACTAGAAATTTAAAAAGCTGTAAAAACCAAAAGTCAGATACTTAATAATCAATTAGACATATCAAGTAGTCCAATATTAGGTCTGTTTCCAATAAACCCATAAAAAAATCCCAGTTCTCCTTACCTCCTTACCACCATGCCAGTTGATGCTTTGTTTCTCCCGATTTATTGATATAACCCATTAGTCTACATAATTATCTAGCGGTTTTTCCATTACTTGTGCACTTATGTTAATGTATTTTATGACCGTCTTTGTGTTGTTATTTGTATCATGTTGTCTCCCTCTATATTTTGTTATATATATACACACATTATGTACTTCTTGTTTAGTACTAATTTGTACCCTGATGATGCTTAAGTAAAGCGAAACCGGTCGGTTCTTAAATTAATAAATATCGTGGTTTTAAAACAAAAAAGTATTTTATTTTATTAAATAAAAACCAGTTTTGTGCTTGAAATCAAACGTTTCTAGACTCCGTTTGTCAAACGATTTTAATGGCTATTACCTTCAACATAAAGTATACCAAGAATATACACATTTTTGGCTTCAAGCTTCCTCTTAATACGAATATTTTTTTGGAACAAAATTATAAAAGATAAATTTTTCGTCCTGGGTAATGAAACAAACTATATTTGATCGGCTCTTTCGTACAAAATACGGATAATTTGACTTATTTTACTCTCGACAAATGACATAATAATCTGAAAATAGGTGTTTTTGCCTAGTTTTTTTTCTTCTTTTTTTAATTAAACCCAAATTCAGAACCAACACTGAGAAATATTCCGGATAAAAAATTGCTAATTTATTAAAAATCTCATCTAATTATTCGCTTTGCTGTTAAAAACGGGATTGTGGACCGTTAACGAATAAATTGATAGGTATCATGATAAACTTTAAATAAATTTTTGACCGGTCGGTGGCTGAGTTGACATCGCGTTTGGGTACCACCCAGGCGTAATGTGTTCAATTCCTCCATCACAACACAAGCAACATTTTCCGCTTACTGTGGTGGGAGTACGATATTTTCAAATATTGTCAGGTTATTCGTAACCCGATTAGATTTTTTTTTGTTTAATAAAGAAAACAAATTAAAGTAAAGTTATACCAACGTTTTGTCACGATGTTCGAACACGTGTTCTTATAACTTATAACATTTTGCATTTCGTCTTTATATATTATTGGGACAAACGCAGGTTAATTTACCAACACTTTTTTAGGAAGCGGCTTACAGTCCCGTTTTTAACAGAGTTATTAATAATTTGAAGAGATTTTAATATTAATATTATTTTAGCTAGCTTAGCATCCTTGGCTTGGTATCTGATACCTGCTCACTAATAAGTGTAAGTGTGTTGGTATAGCGCCGTATCGATCCCGAATAGTGAATTAACACATCAAGACCGCCGTATACAATTAGACTGTTAACTAGTAGACATCCCACCACGGCCTAAGACTCGTTACTCGCGTGTTAACACGGGCGCTAACCCGTCAAGTCCGGGCCCGCGCCTACCGACCGGTGCGGCAGTGTGGCGCAGTGGGGCCGAATGTTCTGCATATCAGTAGCTTTGTGCTGAGCTTAAATATAATAACAATACACGGTGAAAACTTAATGATATCTGATATGTAATACTGTTAATTTATTTAAAATCTGATCAAATTATTCGTTTTAAAAATGGGACTGCAGGCCAATAACGCACGAACCGAAATAGTTCCTAACAAAGTATCAAAGTCAAAAGCGAATGTTTTTGACTTTGAGTAAGAATGACGACGGCGGAACACGTGTTCATACTAATACTGATATTGTTGCATTTCTGGGTATTATAGTATACTGGGATGTTGGCATTTATCACTTTTTTAAAGTGACAACTTTTTTAACAGTATCATTTTGCTCCGTGTGGGTAGAAATATTATCATTTCACTTATGTAACATTTCTTTCGGATCTTCTCAAGGTGCTAAATAACTGATCTAACCTAACCTAACCTAGCTTAAGAAACTCATTCTAACCAAACCTAATCTTCACCTAACCAAATCCCTCAAGCTGACCGGGTGGCGCAGTGAAGATTTGAAGTTTTTTCATTATTTATAATTTCAGGTAATTAATCATAGTATTAGTATTTGATTTTTTTAATGCAGTTATGCTATTATCCATGTAACCTGTAATACTTATATACATAAATTGTCAATCTAAAACATCTTCCTAATGCCTTTTTGCAACTCTTGACGCTTAACTACTCAATTATAGCATCTTGATCACTTTATAGTGCCTTAGTCTTTCTTGGACTTTGTCTTTCCTGGACAACTAATTCCTCCATCCACTTTTACCACACTTCTTTCTCCATTCTAATAACCACGTTTTAGATTTTTCAAATGAAGTATTTGTAATAATTGATAGATGAAAGAACAGCATAATAAATATCTCGGTAATAAATAACCGTCAGTTTGACTTCAACATTGAAGGTCACAGATAAGGAAAAAAAACCCAATTTTCTCAACACTACAGATCTGTGACACATGTCTTTTCTGACCTTGCAGCGAGTTCTTTACTCAAAATAAGTATTACCAACTTTTGTCCAAGTTGTGAACTGCTTTGTTTAAAGTTTACGTGACCATGAATCGTTGCACTGCGTACGCTTTCTTATTTTACCTCTTGCGCAACTGATAATACCTATTTTACAAGCAATAATTATTCGCCTGAAACACTCATCCACATTGAAAAATCTCCTGATAAAAGATACATGACGCCAACGGTTTGACGACAAAGATTCATAGCTCAGTGGTCAGAGCTGTCGACCGGAAATCGAAGGGACACGGGTTCGAGTCCCGTTGGCGTCATGTATCTTTTATCAGGAGATTTTTCAATGTGGATGAGTGTTTCAGGCGAATAATTATTGCTTGTAAAATAATTGTTACCCTTTGTGCTATGCATAAAAAATCTTGTCTTAAAAACATTAGTTTACCAAAAAAATAATAATATATTATAATAAAACAAATAAAAAACTTTATTCCACTTAATTTTATTTTGACCGTAACCGGTTTCAGCTCGTCAAAGCCATCTTCAGACTGGTACACAAAATTCTTGGTCTACGGTTTATATACACAACATATGGGGGAGAGGGGAGAGGGGTAGTTTATAGGGTTTTAATCAATTTTATTTGTTACTAAGTCGTTCAATAAGTAACTTTGTAATTAATAAGCTATTAGTATCAGTTGCTAAGTCCCTACTTTCTTAATTCCTATAATAATTTCTCAAATGTAAACATGTATCTTTTCAAAAAGCAAATATAATCCCATCATAAATAATGATTTGACAATAAAATTAGGTCATTAATAATGCATATTACCTGTGAGGTTTTTTCCCTAATAAATATTGAAATGAGCTACAAACCCAAGGTAATTAGCTTACTGGAATTACCAAATATTTAGAAATTCCACAATCTTAAACGACTTAGTAACAAATAAAATTGATTAAAACCCTATAAACTACCCCTCTCTCCTCTCCCCCATATGTTGTGTATATAAACCGTAGACCAAGAATTTTGTGTACCAGTCTGAAGATGGCTTTGACGAGCTGAAACCGGTTACGGTCAAAATAAAATTAAGTGGAATAAAGTTTTTTATTTGTTTTATTATAATATATTATAATGGAATTCCACCACGAATTATCGGTCTCAAAAATAGAAATATTAAAAAAATAATAATTGATAATACCTTCTCCATTACTTTTGTATTAGAAAGTACGGCTGCCCTTGCCGAGCTTTTGACCCTACACTTACAGACAATTTAGACTCGTAAACAAGATTGATTATTGGTTTTTAGAAACTTTATTGTTCCGTTTTATATTAACGAGTATTGAAGGTATAAAGCGAGAACGTTGATTTGGCAGGATGTTTCGCTCATTTGGCATTCAATTCTACGCGAATTTTTAAGTTTTATTACGTTATTTACGATGCTTAAATAAAATAAATGAGCAAACATTGTAAAAGTGATGTCAGAGTGGTAGAACTCTCAAAATCGACCTTGTGAAAGACGATTATTCAATCAAAAAGTTCCTTGAAATTGCTTCAGTTACTTTCCACTCCTGCGCTTTCTCACCTTAATCCTTTCCCAATCCCTTAAACCTCACAAAATACCCCAATTGATGGTGACATAGTTCAATATACTTGAATTTTCTACAAATTGTTAATACCATGGCTTAAAGCACGTTGTACATGGAGAAAACTTACTGATATAAAATATTGTTAACTTATTAAAAATCTGGTCAAATTATTCGTTTTCCTGTTAGAGACCATGACAAACTACACAAGAGATTGGATACCTTACTATGACAGGGTTCTAACTGCCTATATAAAACAAGGTTTTTTGCGTGAAATACAACAAATGCAGCCCCCCATTTTTCTTTCTTTAAAACTAAAAACACACTCTCAGGCATATATAATACTGACATGAAATATTATTAATTTATTAAAAATTAGTCAAATTATTCGATTTCCTGTTAAAAACGGGACTGGAGACCTATAACGAATGAATTGAAAATTTTCATAACAAACTATCAGTATAGCCCGAATATGTTATGAGGATGTCGGAATACGTCTTCTTAAAAATTATAACGTTTTCATATCTCGTCTATTATATTTATTCAGACAAACCCACTTGCATGAAGACGTGTTCAGATATATTCTGAACTTCTAAAATTTTATTAAAAAATGGTCATGCAAAAAAACGGTACTATTTCTCTGTGTATCTCCAACTTTTCGGTAAAAAAATACTAAAATTACAAGAAATGGACACTAGTAAGTAAAACTCAAAATTGTATATAGAAATATAACGTATTTTGCTCACACCGTTTCAAAGATATTTACATATTATTATTCCAAAAGTATATTTTAAAGGGCCCTTTTTGTAAAAAATATCATATTTACCCATCTATGTGGAGCCCGATTTTGTTCACAGATAACATAATATCGACAAAGCTACGTATCCATAGATATAGCAGTTGAAAAATGAAACGTTAGGGACCCGAATCACCTATAAATAAACCCCTTTCTAATAATATGAAATCCACTCTCTGCGTGGAAAAGACACGGGTCGCATATATTCATATCTCTGGGATGTGCGGAATAAAGTACCCGACATCGGGACAGCTCTCTCTCTCTCTCTCTCCTTGCTTGGAGGTAATAAAACAAGCGGGACGTTATAGGATAATGTATGAGATTTATTAGAATGCAATTTCAACAGAGGCTAGAGCAGTAGATCACGTGAACAGAAGAAGGTATATAGATAATATGTACATTAGATTCCGATAAGCTAGTGTTTACGTTGAAACAGAGTGTAGTGGTAGCTAAATCTCAGTCGATAAACAAGCGATGAAGATAAAAACGTCGGTAAAGTGTTCACTATTCAAAAATTATTTGCATTCAGTTCATTTGAGTCCACTAAGAGTGGTCCAACTCTCACTTTCCGTAAAATCTAGTTATCATTATCTGCACTTTTTTATGGCAATCTTTAAGGAAAAGAGATGGCGCCATAAGCACTTGTTTAGTTTATATTAGCATCAAAAACACACTAAAACAAACAAGGTTGACCGCATTAATAGATCATGATACAATAAAAGGTAAATATTTTAAAAGAGCTGTAAAATACCTAAAATTATCAATTCCATTTATCTCCATTGTCCAAATATTGGGTTAGACCACTAGTGACGCGCTAGTGACCTCAATTGTGGCGCATATGGCATATCTCTCTCTTGAGTTGAATGCTAAAATAACACGTAAATGGTGTATCTACTAATAATAATTATTTGCTGATTTAACATTTGAAAGTAACCTATTTATTTGCTGATTGTGTTCATTTTATCTCATTAATATCAACAGTTTAAAATACGGTTGATGTACACCTGAGCAATCTACTGAACTGGGAACCAGTAAAAGTGTCACCTATTATACACATACATTGCATGTAAAAAAAAAATACTTAGATTAACAAGTTATCAAATATTACATTTATATAATTATATAAACCTATGTATATAAATTTCGACTACCATAATACGGGCGTGTGTCTAGTGTGGTAGTCGAAAAGCATGTAAAAACTGTACACATTAATATTTCATGAATAAAGAAAAAAAAAAAAAAAAAAAAAAAAAATTACAATGACAAGTTTAAGGTAGACGACAAATTACGCTATACGTACGCTAGGCCTATTTCAGCGTATCGCTCGCCATACCTACCAATACTATCAATGGGAATGTATTGCGTGCGATATGCTGAAATACAAGTTGTATTTTTATTGTTTATTTCGTCAAAAAAAATGTAAACTAGATGCGCTTTTAAGTATTATTTGACCCGCCATGCTAGGGAAGTCCCTGTGTTATGGTGGGTGAAGCCTACATATTAAAATATTAATGTAATAGAACTTTTAATTTAAAGTTGATTTTAGTTAAAAATGCTGTATTTAATGAATGTACTGATTTCTTCATTGTTTCTTTATAAATCTAGAGTATTTTATTTTCAATCGAAACATGCGACATACAAATCTAGATTTATGGATTAGAACCGTTTCCAGTGAATGATTTCGCTTAACACCGTGCAACATAATACTGTAAAACTATTAAGGGAATTCACACACCGAGAAAAATATGTACAGCTTTACTATCAAGATACTGTTAAAATGTATCTGCATGACCATTTCCTAATAAAATATTTGTCATTTAGAATATATCTGAACATGTGTTCACGCTGATGGCCTTGTCCAAATAAATATAACGGACTAGATTCGAAAATATTATTATTTGGACTTCGTTGTTTTCTAGTCCCGTTTTTACAAGGAAAACGTATAATATGACCAAATTTTTATGAAATTATCAATATTTCATCCCAGAAAGTTTTCACATTGTAAGCTTTATTATTTGTACGGTAGGTAACTACTTGAGTTTTTGTTGTAAAATAAGTCATGAAACTTTATAATTTTTTTATTTCGTTTTATTTTCCACTGGCGACAATTATTTGACTGCCAAGTGGAGTATCTTACAGCTGTAATTTTTTTTATTTATTTTTTATACGCAAATAAAAAAAATATCCCAAGAGTCCACTCTCCAAAAGTGAATGAGAATTGTATGCGATAGAAAATTTTTAGGGGTGGAATGTATAATATGATTGAGTACCTGGTCACTTGCTTTTTTCGTTTGTTTTATAAAAACATAATTTTGAAGATAGATAGAAAGATTTGTCACATCAAATGTTTTATTTGCACTTAAACAGTTTATAACCCGCGACAACTGGCAAAAGGGTTCCATCTACATGGAGCCAGTGAGACTATGACATCCCTGATTGGATATGTTGTTTGTCTGAAGAATGTGTGGGGGGAAGAAGTTGAGGAGTCACAAGGTTGGGGGTGCCCAGCAATTCAGCTGTGATCACTAAACACGGTTACAGCCAGACAGTAGAGTACTTCGTTTTTATTCTGAATGGAGGTCTTTCACCAGCATCTACCATATCACGTATCATTTCAAGAGCGCTGTACAAATATATAATATATTTCTACAATTTCACCAATTATTGGCAAGACAAACCATTATTAACTTATGGCTAACAGATTGCATCCACTGGTTCGTCGGTCACTAATACACAACTATATGTATAATGCTTTTGAGCAGTAAACTTGATGAATGTATTTATATTATTATTTATTTATATTCTGTACAAGTAGATAATATACAGGGCTATACACTTATCTGAGAGGTCACTTGAGATTAACACTGTTTATTGTTTTTTAGAGAAACTTAGATACGGTTCGCACGCAAATTCCATAATTGGAACACATGTAATTAGAAATGACATTATTAATTCCGGTATTTATTCCAATTAATGTTGAGCGGTATTACAGTACAATGATTTGATTAGAATTTATCTTCCTAAATGTGATTCGTCTCTTGGCATGTGATAGATTGATAGGTATATAGGCTTCGAATAATGTAAATCTAATCTAAATACAGGGTTTTCTAATAAGAGGTGTTATTTTGAATAGCCCGCTATTTCGGTAGATGTTACTTTTGAAGCTGTCATTTTATGACATTTGACAAGTAGAAACTACGCCATTAATAAAAATGGAACGATACACTCTTCAACAACGCATTGAAATTATTAAAATTCACTTGAGTAAATCAAATGCAAATCATCTTGAGTGATGAGGCCCATTTCCACCTCGGTGGCTTCGTAAACAAGCAAAATTTTCGCATCTGGGGCTCAGAAAACCCAAGAGTTATAGTTGAAAAGCCTCTCTATCCTCAACGTGTAGCTGTTTGGTACGGTTTTTGGTCCGGTGGAGTCATTGGACCTTACTTTTTCGAAAATGAGGCTGGAGCAACAGTTACGGTGAATGGATTAATGATTAATGATTTTTTATGGCCGGAATTGGATGGTATTGATCTGGACAATGTTATACTTTCAACAAGACGGCGCTACGTGCCACACAAGCAACGAAACCATTGATCTTTTACGATTGAATATCAAAATAACATCTCTTATTGGAAAACCCGTTATATCCTACATATTTAAAAATATGGATATTTTTATCTACAATTAGACGAAAGAAGTAACTTATATAAATATCTTTTTTATAATTCATAAAAATCATCTACCGAAATTTGGGTAGCCATCTAAATAATTTAATCTTAATTTATCAAATCATCTAAATAATTAACCTCTGATCATCCACCCGTTAATTTTAGTATCAAACCGACGATCAACCTACTGTTTTCTATGGCGTAAGGGAGACCCAAGCGAAAAGAATTGTAGATTGTAAGGGATTTTAATACTAGGCATTATTATTATAATATGAACGACGCGATACCTTTGGTAACGTTTATCATAAGGCTACCGGCGGGACAAAAATCTAAGTCGATCTAACTGTTTTAACCTTGTTATGTGTGTGTTTTATTTTATGTTGCGTGTCCAACATAAATTTTTTTTATCGTTTTTACATTTATTATTCTGGCCTATTTGATAATTTTCTTATACAATGTAATATAAAATCAGATTTTTTTCTTTTTCAATTGGTATATATGAGCAAAGGGTTGCGGTTCCTTTCAAGATAGAATCTTTAAATAAGTGGTGTTGGTTTGGGAAGACAGGTACCAATGGGTAACTTCTTTTTGTAAACATGTCTATGAAAATAAATTAATTAATGCAAATCTTGGAAGTGGAAATTAGCTAACTTCCCGACATTCGATCGAGCTGAAACTCAGCAGATAGACTCGGTGTTGATGACAATGCATTATATCAAAGTAAAACAAAACAGTTGCAGAAATACACGTTTCTCTGAAATTGTAGTACATTACAGCAGTTCATGTACGAAACAAATATCGGTTCTACCCAATCAATCGTGCAGTTGACTGAGGAGAAAGATTCAATCCTCCGTCAAACCAAAAAATATTTAAGTAAAAAATATAAATATGTAATAAGTATGTTAAACAAACATCAGTTAATATTAAGTTTTAATCTACATATATTTTATAATCTTTCTCTTCTTCTCTTATTTTCTTTCTATTTTATTTTTACAAAATTTATATACAAATGCATCGAAATTCGACTGTCCTAAAACTGGAATTCCTCCTGGTTGGATAGTAAAAATATTTTACAAATGTATAATATGTTTGTATCCTGTAATAAAAAAATTAAAATATTTAATAAAATCGGTTGTATTAAAGGAAAAAAAAATTTTGTTACGGGTTGATTCTTTTTGATATTGATGCCACTGAAATCATGTCTTAATTGTTGCAGCATAAGATAAGTGCGTTTTTTGTTAACTAGGATAGTTCGAAACATTTAATTGTCTCAGTAAATCAAGATTTAATGTTGAGTTTCACTCGTTTGGTTTATTAACCATTTATGTACGAATTGGTGTCAAGAGAAGGTACTTATCTATATTATATCATTGAAAATAGTAGAAAAACTATATTAAATTGTATTGGCACTTTGCAAAACATAACCATGCTTACAAAGTTACCACGGAAAATATTCAACATATTTATTTTTTGTTATCTTTAAAACAGAAATTCTGGCTATACGGAACAGTTAAGCCTTTCAAAAATCGACCTTTAGAATCATGAAAACTGTATTTTTTGTCCGGAGTTCACAAAATTTCTTCGCAAAGCATGATGATGCTTTAAAAGGTTCATTAATCTGTCAAAATACCACATAGGAAGCCATTTTTTTTAAATACCGCATTAATTGTATCAATTATTTGTTAAGAAAAGTGCTTATGCCGTTGCAAAGCAGGGTAGTAACTACTAGTTAACCTAGGACGGGATGTTTCACAGAATTTGAACAATTTATCAATTTTTTAAGTTCTGTTATTATTTCAGTTATTTGAAGCAACTGGTCTGTTACGATAGTATAACAGAAAAATAGCACCTTCACAGAACTTTAAAATCAACTTCGAAATTTTATGAATTGTTCGAATTCTGTGAAACAACTCTCCCTTAATTTTACTTATCTTAAAAAATTCTACGGTGGACAAAAAACTGTTCCTGAAAATTCCAATATTTCATCGTGATTACATTGTATCGAAGCGTTTTTCTTTCTCTTGCTTACTCCAGACATACCCTTCTAGGAAAGCAGAAGTCAGAGAAGATATCTCTTCTAGACTTACAACATTCGTATGTACATAAGTACATGACATAAGCCGTCTAGATTCACGCACCGAAAAATGTCATGATTTACAACGCACCGAACTGAATAATATTACACATCACTTCTCCGTATATATCAAATCCCCCATCTGTGGGACCGCCCGACTATTCCCTCCAGGACAGTTTAAACTCCCTCACATATTATATTTACTGCACAAAGTTCTGCATAAGAGTGCGGAACTTGAATATTTTATAAATTCTTAAATTTATAGTGGGACAATATAAGAACGCATAAAAATATATTATTGGAAACACTATAATTTTATTCAATCTTTCGAAACCACCGTTCGGGATGGAAATATTACTTTAAATGACTTTAGCCGTGTTTTTATTTAGTTAATCTGAAAAGACGGATTCTTCCCAACCTTCCCCACACACCTCCATACTCCATCTACTACCCCTTTCCAAGTACCCACTCAATTCAGCCTCACGACATCCAATATTGGAGCTGATATTGTTCTGCCGTGGTTATTATGCCGTGCTGCGCTTCGTCCTTCTTTAGCCAATATTTTGGACTGCGTCACAGTGTCCATCACAGGGTAGATGTGTAAATTGTGGCGAATTGGGTGTTTATGTATCTAGAAGACGAGGTTTTCGGCATTTAGTTTTGGTGTACCCGTCAAGTACCAGATACCGAGAACTATTTAGCTTAGCCCCGGCACATGCGTCGTCTCTATTTGTAAATTAATGTATATTTTGTAGATTTCAATTGCATCCGTTATTTAAAAGGTAGATACCAACATAAGTTATAAATACTTATAACAATCAGAAATGTTTACTATCTAACAGTACAGTTTTGTTTTAAAAAAAAAACCTAAAAAAATATATTGTTCTAGGTCTGTTGTAATGTTAAGATTTCCCTGATGCTAGCCAACCTTCAACATGATAGGGCAGCTGCAGAAAAAGTGAAAATAAAGGAAGTACCTACCTAATATTTTTCTGTTTTACTTTAAAAACTTTTATTAAAATTTAATATGAGAATTGATAGGAATTTAAAAAAAAAATAGATGTTTGTTTTTATAAAAACTGTAACAGAATAATTGTATGTGAGCGCAACGTTAACAAAACAGCAATGGACAAAGTAAAAGTTTGCCAAAAAGGAATCTAGTTATTTCGGAACTGAACTGACCTCTGAACATAAAAAAATATGTATAAATATTATTTCTAATCGTACAGTATTTCATCGTATTTAACTGAGGAATTTTTTTTTTCAATTTTCAAAGTACCTACAGTAGACAAATTGTATCGAAAATATTCAATACTTCAAATTTACAAAGAATTACATTCAAATACTCATAACTTGCAATTCAATACATCAGCAAGATACCAGAAAACTATTAAAATCCCAAAATTTAACCCTTAGCTCATTCAAAATACCTATCTTTATCTAGGCATAATTTATTTTAATAACCTTCCATTAAATTTAAAAAATATCTAAAATATTCAGGAATTTCACCTTAAATTAAAAAAATACCTTAAATTATTATAAGTCCAAAATAGTTCACTACTTACATCTAGAAGTAATATTGTTTAAATCTTGTGTTGTTTCCTAATAATTTATTTACCTTAATACTAACATATATATAATTGAACTAGAATTCCCTCACCAAACACAAGAGCATTGTCTCTTTATGGTGAGGAAAGGCTACTTTAATTTCTATTGTTTTATATCTTGTTTATTTCCTGTATACTTATCTATGTAAAAAATATTGTTTTCAAATATTAAATAAAAAATAAATAAAAAAATAAAAAATGTGTTATTTCACAAAATCTGAGCAAATCATCAAAATTCAATTTCAACTTAATAATCAAGTTCCGTGATAGTTCTGTTATAATTTCAGTTTTATGGAACAACTGGCCAAAAATGACATATTAACATTATTCGATAAGAATCTTTACAGAACTTGAAAATGAACATTGATATTGGATGAATTATTCAAATTCTCTGAAACAACCCGTTTTAAAAAGGATGGTCACAAATTATGCAAAACAACAATAAGCGATATAATAATATTATATTATAATATTATTTATCCATTATATTCAATTATTCTATTATGCGATTCCAAATATCCATTTTACAATTTAAATTTGACCGAGCTGTCATGTCATTTACATCGCCGCACTCGAATTAATTTTTCTGTTGAAAAGTAGAGTGGAATTACTTTCTAATTAATAAAATAGTAAAAATTCTAAAAGAAAGATGTTAAATTATTTTGACAATAATTTAAATGAATAAGGTAAGATATATTAGAAGGATTGCAGGTAGGTTTATTGTTTTGGAGTAATTATTATGCATTGTTATTTGTGCTGAGTTGTCCAAAGCGTTGTAGTCCTATTCAACTAACTTCGAAAAAATTAGGAATTTTTAAATATTCTTTTAGAATAATTAGATCAATGTTTTCAAGCTTAAAAAATCAACCCTAGCATTTATTTCGTTTATAAACCTTTCTCATTTTGACCGATTTCAGAGAAAATCGTACATCTCAGCGTGTGTGTACGTGATCAAACGTCACCAAAAATTGGCATTGTCTTCCTAGTTTCAATTCGGGAAGTGTGTTATTTTCCGCTTCAAAGATTTTAATTTATTCATTACGACAACAAAAGTGAAATTCATATAGGTGTATTTAAAAATATTATTATTTGGCGAATATCGCTGATTTTTTTATACTAATTAAAGTTGCTAGTATAAATAATAACGATTTTTTTTAAACTGACATTTTTTTGAAATAGCTTCATTAGTCATTACCACCAATTAAACAAAAAAGTGGATGCACGAAGAAAACTCACCGATATGAAAAATTGTTATTTTATTAAAAATCTGATCAAATTTTTGTTTTCCTGTTGAAAAATGGACTGCAATTCTACGAGTGAATTGAATGAATTCACAATAAAGTTATCAGTCAAAAGCATTGTTTTATGATTATTATGAAAACGTGTTTATACAAATACTGATATGGATATTGACGTACTGATCATGTCGCATTCCGTCATGATACTTATTAGGAAAAGAACACTTACTATATTTACTCGGAATGAATAATATTTTATCAGGAAGTTGACAAGCTGTCACTTTTTAACAGGATCATTTTTCTCTGTATGGGATACCTTATTTGGTCGCTACAAAAATTCTCACATTGTTAAAAATTTATGTGTTTTTCAAGGTTAATACTTTCCAACGCGATAGTAAATAAGAAAGTAAATTTTAAAATTAAAAATGAAACAAATTTTGTTTACTAAAAGCAACATTGATTGTCAGAATTGACGCAGTTTTCTCTGTAAGCATGTTTCTCCGTAAGTAGTACAAGCCGGCAGTGGTATTAGCGCTGCCTTATTTGCATTTACTTTATTCAAATTGGTGGTGTTCCCACTGTAATAGCATTTATTAGTTACATGCAGAGGTCTGCCGCACGCTAGGCCAGGTCTGAGTTCTCGCCCTATAGCAGTCGCTACTCACCTTAGGGATGGCACCTATAACTCCAAAACATCTTCATATTCAACACATATCTAAAAGAATATTAATTAAAGAAGAAACATCTCTCTAACGAAGATTGAATAAGATTCGGAAAAAAAATCAAAGCTTAAATCTTTTGAACAAGTGCGGATAAAGGGAGAAAGAAGAGTAGGAGAATACATGACGCGGTAGTGAACGAGAGACATTTTTAAACCGCTCAATAGTCCCAACTGCTCCCAACCGTCTGGAGCCAGTGATACTATGGCATGTTATATGCCGAGAGATTCTAAATATTTCATATGTTCTAAAACTTTTGATCACTTAACGCTTTGCAAGAAGATAAGTGATATTTTTTTTAAATTACTGAAATTGATGTGTCAAATGAGCAATTTATTTATTAAATATCAAAATAACATTTTATAAATTTCAATAAATTTTATTATTTAAAAAAATATATATATTTTTAATTTTTTAAAAATTCCCCAATTCCTCGTATATGTGCACAATATAATACAAAATTTTACAGCATTGACATTTTTGGTAATAACCTAAAGAAATATCGATATAAAATAATGCGTACGATCGATTATTAATATGAGAGTATGGAATGTATCGGGAGCATCTCCTATCCTCTTCCTATTTTCCTGTTCCTCTCCCCTTCCTTCAACACCAAATTAATTTTAAAATATTAAAACTTTATTTCCAATGAACTTTAGCATAAGAAACTTCTGTGGCTTGTATATTTATATCTATCATTGTATATTATGTAAAAGCTGTTTGTTTCTTACAAAATAAATAAATAAATTTCAAAACTTTTATGATTTTTATAGTGCTTTTTTGTGGACAATCACCTCAAGGGCGCTTTATATAGTATATAGTAACTAATGAAAAAACTTTATACTATTTTTACTTTACAAAAATAAATGTTAATTGTGCATATACCTAAACACGTCAAGATAATAAAAAAGAGAGTGAATAGTACTTCTACACTATCGTCTAAAAACGTCTTTCTTTCGTCACTGGGCATGAGCTGAGCTTACTTTTTAGAGCACCTCACAATCTACACAAATAATTCATATAACCCTATCCGCTGCGGGATTATGACTTGATTCTTACTGTGTGATATTATGATTATTTGGTAACGCAGAGTGAATTTCGAAGCTCTTATCTGACCCCCTCCCCCTCCTCCAATAACAAGCATCGAGCAATGGTCTATTTTTAGAATATACACACCACTTGGCGCCACAACCCTTAAGCCACGAGAAATATTTAAATATTTGGCGACTCAAAATCGTTTATTTGCTAACATCGGAAACTTTTTTAAAAACGTTTTTACGTAAAAAATCGATCTCTGTGTTCAGATCGTTTCAAATGCATTTATGTATCTTGCGAAACCCAGTTACCTACCTGGTAAAAGTATATAATTATAAACAGTGGCGGCTCGTGACTTTTAGATGTAATAGAGTGCTAATATTACAAAAAATTAAATTATTGATGTTGTTATAGCTGAAATGATTTATTTTTTCCGAAAATTTAATTTTTTGTATGAAGTTTTTCTTGGCTGTGCGCCACACGGATTTCTGGAATATTCTCTGATTATAAAATAACAAACAAAGAACCTCAAGAAAAAAATCTTAACTTATAAGTTTATTCAAAAAAACCTAACCATACATGTAAAAGAAACATCGTTGTAAGCGATACAAAAACTATGTGAATGAAACATCGGTTTGAAGGAAACATCGTGGATTCGAAACGAAACATTCCGCAGCCCTGCCGCACCTGTCTAAAATTCCCAAATTCAGACCGAGGATTTCTGGTATCCATCGCATCCACCATTTATAATTATTGGGGATCCGCGTTAAACAGCCTGAAAGGAAAACACAAATCATAGTCTGCTTTATCAAATCCAAATGATGGGGCCGAAGACAGAAGGAGAACGAGAGATGGATGATGGATGGGCGCGGTGACAGCACGTGTGTTTGCGTTAATCGTTGGGAAAGAAGTGTTTCTCGCGGGGCTTAATGGACACAGGTCATAATCCGACCGCCACCGCAACGTACAAACACCTGTTAATAATTAACAAGTTCAATTTGTAATGTTTTTCATACGTCTAGACCGTTGGAAGGCTGTGAAAACATTGACTGCGCCAATCTGTGTGTAAAATATGATAACTGAATAATAAAAACCGGACAAACACTGATGGAACTAAAGGGTCGAACATGTACATACGTTCATTAAATTATTCTACTACAAACAGTTCTGCAAAGGATGGTGAGTGAAGTGGTAAACAGCAATTTAATCTACTCGATGGAAATTGAATATATATTTTCAAGATATTTTTTTAATTGAGTTGTTTTTGCTGTTGCATTTTACGTAAGCCTTACAAAACTGAGTAATCAATAGTTTGATTGTAAGAAATCTCTAATTTTTACATATTTAGTTGTTTACTAAATCTTTCATTTTTTCATATTTATTTTATTACTAAATTTCTAATTTTTATTTGTTTACTTTTTATTGGTTTTATATTTATTAGTTTACTAAATTTCTCATTTTACATATTTTTTTATATTATTTATTCTATCAAGTGCAACATAATAGCATAACTATATAAAAAAAATAAAAAAATCAAATGCTAATACTAAGATTAACATCAAATCCAAATAACACCAAATATTATAAATAAAGCAGAATATAAAGTAAGTATGCATATTGTACATTCGCATATGCATATAATTATTCATGTTTGTTGCAAACCAGTAAGACTGAAAACAGGAAAATAATTTACTCATCACGTAACAATAATTTACTCATAGTAGTTTGTTCACTAAATCTCTCATTTTTACATATTTATTTGTTTACTAAATCTCTCATTTTTACATATTTATTTGTTTACTAAATCTCTCATTTTTACATATTTATTTGTTTACTAAATCTCTCATTTTTACATATTTATTTGTTTACTAAATCTCTCATTTTAACATATTTATTTGTCTACAAAATCTCTTATTTTTACATATTTATTTGTTTACTATTGGTATTATCGGCAAGTTTTATTTCTAAATAGTTGACATGTACCGAGCGTTGCTGGGGGTTATCCTTAGGAGATAAACATATACCAAAACGGTCTTTTCTGTGAAACTTTTTAAGATGTACAATTCTGTATACATTATATGGATGTATCTCATAAGGTTTAGCCAGCGTTAGCAATGTAAGCCCCCGAAAATATTTTTTTACCAGTTGATTACAAAACATCGACTTTTATCTACTTTCTATAAAAATAATAGACATTTATTATATTTAAACCTTACTGAACAAATTCTCTAAATGATAGTGAAATCCATAGACTAAATTAGACTAGACACGGCATATTCATTTAAAAATAACCCCAACACAATTTTGGTTTGGTTCACATGCACATTTATGAAAAGGCCCACGCATTATGACGCAATGCGAAATGGGCACTGTGCATTGCGTTTTACCTTTTGTTGATCTATTTTGCTTCTCAGTTATGCTGGGCAAGTTCAATTTTTCAATCACAAAAATAACCATGTTCCAAATATTTAAATTTGAATTATGTCCATATTACAACACCTCTGACAACAAATTATCCGTGGTTTCGCTTACGAGTTTAAACGCTTGTACAAGGAGTTTAAACATAGTTCTGTTGTTAAGTTCATCTCCATATTTGTGACGTACGCTACGTGGCGTTATTTTTAAAATGAATTTAACTAGATAGGGCTAATCTAGTAAAATACATCAATGGTGAAATCCTTTTCAAAATTCGAAGAACTAAGCGCACAAACAGACAGACGAGGATAGCGACTTTGTTTTATACTATTTAATAAAAATACTATATTAAAAAAAAAATATATTAAAAAAATTTACGCGATGCGTATTGTAGTACACGGAGAAAAATGAGTAATACTGATTTATTGAAAATCTCTACAAATTATTAGTCATCCTATAATAAGCCATTTTCTCATTGGTCAATTTCATTGGTCAACCTGCGTTCGTTTTAATAATATAGCAGGACGAAATGCCAAAATCTGACGACTTTTACAAATATATGTTTGGACATCGTGACAACACATTGGTATTAAATTTAAACTTTTTTTAGGATACCTATCAATTCATTCGTCAATGGCTTACAATCCCGTTTTTAACAGGAAAAAAATAATTTGTAAGATTTTTAATAAATTAAATTAAATATTATTAATATGATGTATTTACATGGTTAAGTACATAGTAAGATTTTTATACATAGACTGACTTTTATTTTTATTATAAAAATATATGTCTCTTCTTTATACATTTTAAGCCTCTTTATTCCATCTCCGTATACCTAAATTTTGTGATTTATTCATATGAATATACATGTCTATGGTTATACTTACCTGGAGTTTCATAATTCGGTGCGCCTCTTTTCACTACACTTTTTGCAATTTTTTTTAGCTGGGTTGTTTTTACCAATATATTTTTAAAATTACACAAATTAAATATCGTATTAGAATCTTGAATGAACGTCTTCCCGAGATAAGATAAAAGGATTATTTATTTATTGCCATGTAACATGTGTCACTATCATTATTATGAATAGTACGATAACATAAATAAATTAACAAGTAAAAATGTTAAGAAAGTAAAAACTAAAAAAAATGTATAGAAAGTACAAAAAGCGTTAAATATAAAAAGGTATAATTTGATAATATACGTTTTACTAAAAATATTGACATAAAATAATAATACTAACTTATTACACAGTTAAGGGACTTAATTGTCTTATTTTAACCAGTTATTTCTCACACTATTTGGAGTAAAAAATGTTAATTAATGTTTGATCTCTGGTGACTTTTGTTTCAAAAAAATTTTAGTACAAATAATGTCAGAGATCACTGGTTAAAGTAAGACAAGTACGTTCCTTAACACCTAGTATATTATAGTATTAGAGAGTTTTATAGATCAAGAAGATGTTTTCAGGTTGTAGATTTATTTTTGTCACATTAGCCATCAAATCTTAGGTGAAACGTGTTTTATTATCTAAAATTCAAACTTCGAGTTTAGTAGCAATTTAAAATACATTAGTATGTATGTATGCGCCTTGGTAGGTTAGTGCATCAGTTCTATTAAAAGTTGAAACCCTTCTCAAACAACGGAAACCAAACGGCAAGGAATAATACAAATGATAAGCCAGACAAGGCGGAGCCGTCAATCACAAAGTTACGCGATACATATCTGAATTAGATTCAACTCGTAGAAAACACAGAAGTTTCTTTAATAATACAGATTAATCATGACATGTTGTTACAAACATGTGTATGTTTTTCATTCTAGGAGCGTTGTATGCCATTGCCGTCTAAATAACAATATGAAATGTATTTCGCTTGTAAGCTCCGTAATTACTTGCTTTGCTGTTACATAATGTATTACACGAACCCGCGGGGTTGACGGTCGCTTGCCGTGCATGTCAAAATAAGTGCTTCATTACAACAATTACACATACAAAAGTATATTTTTCTAATACACTGATATATATGTTGGTTGTAAGACGCTTGTAAGACAAGCAAGCGTTCGTTTTTAAAATCAGTAAGTATATACTTGAAATAATTGGAACTTGAAGAATGACAAAGCACGGCACTGATGCTATCTTTCCATCCTCAACACTCGTGTTTATTTCTGACATAATTCGCACGAAAGACTTATCTGTAGTTAGGGAGTTGTGTACATATGCAATGCCCTCGCATACCCAATTTCTACCGATTTATAACAAGTTTGTCACTAACCCTTTTAGTTTTTAAGTTTCTAAAAATATATATGATTTTTTCATGATAATATCACATAGAAATTTCCTCGATAGAAAAAAATCGCAAAGTAGGTACACTACGAAAATTAATAAAAATCCGTTTTGTTGTGTTATTTAATATGTTATAGGCATAAAAGATTCAAAGTGCATCTTTAAATGCAACTAAACTATTTGTGGAGAGATTTTTCCTCTATTTCAAACGAGTGGTGTTTAATTAAATATTTTCACAATTTTCGCTTAATTATTATCGTTTTTTTAACATCAGCGCGCTCCCTCTAACATTCGTATTTAAATATCTACCTTTCAAATCATCGTTGAACGCTTACTACGGGGCTTTAAGAGCGCGCATTTATTTATAAAACAGAGAGGTGTTGAATGTACATGTAATGCTTGGTAATATAAAAAGTTATCGTTTTTAAATTGAGTAAGTACTTACTTCAAATTAATTGGGTCGTGATGGAACGACAAATATGTCCGCGCATTACTGATGATATCTTTTCCTTTTTGCTTTGGACATATTCGCGCGAATGACCTGTCTTTAGTTAGGGAGATGCATTTCTTCAATGAACAAACCAATCAGACGGGTTCGTAGCATAATGATCTACCATTTGACTTTGATGCATGAGGTTGAGTTTCGATTCCCGTCGCAGTGCTGAAATATACTGATATAGATATTTTAATTTCCTGAGTGGTTTGACGAGATAAAAATTAAAGGAAATTACTAGATAGTACCCACATCTCGTCTAATATGCAAAGAATATAAAAAAAAATTAAATGAAAAAAAGTTTTTTTAAACATCGCGTTTGGTTCCCACCCAGGCGTGGTGTGTTCAATTCCTAGGCTGGCTAAGTCCTTCATCAACAACACAAGCAACATTATCCGCTTACTGTGGTGGTAGTAGGAGATTTTCTAATATTGTCAGGTTATTCGTGATCAGGAATGTTTGTCTTTCATTAAAAATATTAAAAATATATAAATGAGTATATCAACCTTTTTGGCGGCCGTGATTGGGGGGTAAATTTTATTTGATTGATTTTTGTTAATTGACAATTTAAATTTAAAATAATTATTTTTATTAACATAAAAAAGTGCATTTTTTAAAATGACTCTACCAATTATGAAATATGTTTTATCATTACCAATTTTCAATCAGGTCTGAAAGGGTTAAATCCACAAATTTTAACAATAATAGCTTACTTGATAAAACATATCAGTTATACCAATTTTGTAAATTTGGGTATGGTATTTTGGGTTGTCGATTGGTACAATGTGTAAGATTGGTATAAGATACAGTTAATCAGATACAGTTTTTAGTAAAATGTAGACAAAGAGACGAATTAATTACCAAATCCCGAAATTACAAATGATTAAAGTTATGCTTACATAAACAATAACCCAGTTATAAAATTGCAGTGGCTTCTAAACACTTGCGTTTTGTGCAACCTATCTTTGACATCCAAATCACATCAAATGCCACATTTCCGTCAAAAGTGAACTATGTAGGTACCTACTTTCAGTTCCCACCGACTTTAGATTCCACCTGTCTCCTGCCATAACTTAATTTCCTTTCCCGGCTATATTAATTCTCCACTTGACGTCAAGAACATGAACTTTCTGCTAGACTTGATGTTCTTTAAATCTAGGTTTATTGAACGGAACCAATATTTCCGAAATTTAAAAATTAATTTTAAAAAATGTATATATTTCTGTATAATTTTAAAATTTCGGATATATTGGTTCCGTTTAGTATATATGTGTAAACTAGGGCAGACATGTGTAAATTAACGGGATGTTATAATTGTTGAATTTGATAAACTGAAGGTACTTATACTTAGGAAGCTACTGTTACTATATACTTATATTTTCTTCAGAATCATTAAAAAAACAAACATTGTTAACTTTCTTTAAGTAAAATTTCTTCATTTTTTTGACAAGTTAGAAAGGAGACGATCAGAAATTAAAATTTTTAGTGAAATTCGTAAAAAATTTAAACAAAAGAAATACAATGTTTTAATTATTAACTGATGGATTAATGCAAATAAAATAATGTTCTCCGTACCTACCATATTATACTCCAGACAAATGATTACGATTTTGATAATGACACTTATAACCAGAATTTGAATGCATTGAACATAAAAAAATTCACGCAGAAATAACTAACGAAAAATCAAAGATAACCGAAATTAGTAAAAAAAAGCACAACTCTTTCATTTCTTTATTACTTGGTCAAAAGTTTTCATTTCATTCTTCATAAAAAATCTGCATCTGTTTACCGAAATTCTTTAATTTGTTATAAATTCAACCCAATTATAATGATCGCCCTTCAAACAGTAACTTACGTACGCAATTAAATGTGAAATGAACAATGATCACGCTTGCTTAAATTATATCAGTGGTCAGGGAACGCCCGGTGTTCCAAATAACAAAATCGTTCTCAATATTTGTAAAAGATGATGATAAGCAAATATATAGAAGGGAAGTTATTTTACAGTTTGGAATTCGTGGAAATTAGTAAAAAGGCTTTCTTTGTATGACAACAAAGCAAAACACAACAAAATTAAATTATGACCACTGTAAAAGAAATTTAAATTGTCTTATTCACATCCACTTGAACAAATTACATTTAAATTGTAAAAATCTAATCCAATCTTTATTTGAATGTGGCTCACAGCTTTAATTCGTAAAGGTATAGTAAGTAGGAACAAATTCCACATAAGAAACTATTTTCATGAAATATCGTTTTTAATTTGTTTTTCCTTTTTTATGTATGTACTATAATTCGCCGCTTTCACTAATTAGACACTTACCCGGTTTTATGCTTAACTGATTAGTAAGAGAGCACTATATCAGTTTATTTCACTGATCTACGGGAAAATCTTGAGTCGATGTAAGAATTTGAATGAAGCAAGGAGTGTTTTCAAAGACAGTGTTATGTGGCGCTCAATCATCTCTGTTTTACCTTGCGCGAAAACGGCGTGAATATATATGTTAGTTATATTCTACATGGTAACACATATGACAGTCAAAATCCATGTATTTCTTAAGCTGATTAAGCTGATAAACTGATTATTCCTTTTAGCACGTCACAAAAGTGCATGGCCTTTCCTAATGGATTGAAGTGAGCTCGCAAATTCAGTCACAGATCTGCAAACTTATCGATGCAGATATGGGCGTCGTCACTATAGATATTGTGGATACAAAAAAATAAGAATTTCAAGTATAAATTGTTAGTTAGTCTTAAGAGAAAAATAGTTACTTATTTCTTTTTATCTTTGGGAATAATTACTGTAAAAGCTGAAATATCCCTGATATGTGTGTTGCACACCCATAGATGGCACTAGATTAGTCTATTAGGTTACCCATAGACCGCGTTTAGCTGTCGAGTATTGCAGAAACCGAGTGTAGTATAAATAAAGTAGCGACCTCAAGGTCAGGGTCCAGATTATACCAACCGCCTGCTAATGAAGATATCTGAGCCCATTGTCAATCTATCACATTAAGGACAGGTTGTTTCGGAGAATTTGAACAATGCATAAAATTTCAATTTTATGAATTATGTCCTGTTAAAAATTTTTTCGAGTTCTGTTTTTATTTCAGTTCTGTCAAGTATAGTTACTAGTGCCTATAATGATAAAGTAACAGAACATAAGGCGATGCAATACGTAGTAATGCAAAATCATGTGTTTTTGGTTTGAAAATTTTGTCGCAAAGAAATGTTTCAGATGCTTTAATTAAATACTGCGAGTAAAATACATCCTGGCCTATGAAATAATTGAGTATTTTTTAGATTTTTTTTTATAAGCCTAGAAAAAAATAATGTATAAGGCCTATGAAAACTGCTTTAAAGTTCAAAATCTCCTACTCACTAACCTATTTTCGGTTATGGTTTTATTGTATGATGTGGCGATTTAAGTTATTTATAAAATGATCAAAAAACATTTAAATATTTGTGCCTGAACATCCACAAAATAAAATAAAAGGCACTTTTTGGGCATGTTTTTTTCTTGCATAAATCAAAACAGATGAAGTGCGTTAAGAGGGAATTTAAGCCTTATCGCCATCTACGTAAGGTGTGTTATTGATAGCGGCTGGATTCAAAATATTAAACGACGGAGTGCATCGCCTTAATAGAACTTTCACAGAAGACGAGAATGAACGATGACATTTGGTGAATTGTTCAAATTCTCCAAACAACCTAAAAGTCAAAGTGTTTTTTAAAGTCGGATTTTTATTTAATAAGATAATTTGTGAGAAATCCAGGAGACTCAACAAGAAAACAAAAGTGAAAAAAAAAACAAAATAAACATTGAAGTTATTATTTTCGTGGTCGACAATACAATGATTTCCCTTTTTTTACTCAACTCTATTTTGCTGAAGTTACTAAACGGCATCCAGTTGTAAACTAAGTATCCGGTCACGGAAGGCGTAGTGTCAACTTAATGCCGCGAATATACAAAGTTGCTGGAATGTAAAATAAATGCGAATAAAACAATGTGTCAGCCAATTATTGCCACGATGAATAGCCGCAATAATTCTTATTGGAAACGCATTCACCGGGTGGTAATTGATAAATTTCAATTAATTATTCCACGACTTACTATTGTTTTGTAAGGACTTCGAAAGAATTATTATTCTCGAGAAGTCAGTTGCAATAATTCATTGTTATTGATGGCATCGAATAGACGGCAGATATTTATTGTAATTTGTGTTTATTTATTGTTTTATTGATATTCGTTGTTAAAGAAATCTGAAGACTGGTTGTAGCTACTTATTCATCCTGCAATTGATGAGAAAGGTCATTATTATAACTTGCTTACCTTGACGAAAATGTGTGTTTTTTTTAATTCGAAACATGTAGAAATATTCCTTATGACCACTGAAGAGATGAACTGACAGAGACGTTGTGGGCGTGTCTGTGTGCCCAAATTAAACTCAATTTTACCCTACTACTGGCCATAGAGATCATATAACTTGGATACTAATCCGGAAGTTACGGGTTCCAATCTCGGCATGTGCAAGAAAATTGAACAATCGAAACGTTGCTTTAAATCGCTTTAGCTGTATTTTGTGACCAGATCTGAATTGCCCGGTTTTTCCCCAGCTCAATTGAGAGCAGTTGGGACTCTTGCGCGGTACTCGTAGAAAATAAGTATGTTTTCCCGAATTCTTTGTAATATGGAAATTCTTTGTTGAACCATTACGCATTTTAATTAGTGTAAATTGGTAACATCGGTGGTAGACGTTCTTTGACATTCGCTTTGAATTTAAGCTTCATTGTCAAAATTTTTGTTTGGTTAAGTGTTTTTTTTAGAGAATCCAGAAAGTACCTACCTATAAGGCAATATTTTGAAGAGAAAATTATTTGAATTGGCATTTTCAAAATTGGAACTGATATCCAAAATTCAGATCATCCCCATTATGCACAGGGTTTCCCAATAAGAGGTGTTATTTTGATATTCAATCGTAAAAGATCAATGGTTTCGTTGCTTGTGTGGCATGTAGCGCCGTCTTGTTAAAAGTAAACGTTCTCCAGATCAATACCATCTAATTCCGGCCATAAAAAATCATTAATCATCTCTCGATAGCGCAATCCATTCACCGTAACTGTAGCTCCAGCCTCATTTTCGAAGAAGTAAGGTCCAACGACTCTGCTGGACCATAAACCGCACCAAACAGTCACACGTCGAGGATAGAAAGAGGCTTTACAACAATAACTCTTGGGTTTTCCGAGCCCCAGATGCGACAATTTTGCTTGTTGACGAAGCCACCGAGATGGAAATGGGCCTCATCACTCAAGATGATTTGCATTTATTCACACAGTGAATTTTAATCATTTCAGTGCGTTGTTGAAAGGTGTATCGTTCCATTTTTATTAATGGAATATTTTTTACTTGTCAAATTTCGAAAAATGACAGCTTCAAAAGTAACATCTACCGAAATAGCGGGCTATTTCGGTAGATGTATTTGATGCGGGCTATTTCGGTAGATCACCTCTTATTGGAAAACCCTGTATTTATTTAGACGAGACACGAAGCGAAAAAAGTTGTTTTACTTTTTTACCTTTTAGTCCAATTTGACCTATAACACTATTTTGCACCGCAAAAATTGCATAAATTGCTCCGAAGAATATGTATTCAACAATCATATTGAAAGCACCACTTTTGACATCTCCATTGGTACTACAGTAGAGCAATGCCATTTATGCCTCCGAAGAGAGCGGAGTGCGTGTAGATTTCGAAACGTCGGATAAGATTATAAATAATACATACGGAAAGCTACCGGCGGGCATAGCACACTCCCCCAGTTGGGGTAACTTGGGGTGACTTGAGCGACCCCGGACGGGACTTAGACAAAGCTTCTGCATTATCACACCGCGGCGATGCGCCGTTCCGAACCACCCCTCCTATTTCGATTATGGATTAATAAAAGCGAGTCACGTGTCGCGGATTGTATTTTTATTTAATTTAATGTGTTGTGAATGTATATTAGCCGGGGCGGCGTAGCTAACTGACGGGGCTCTTTCAGTAGCAGTCGGGGAAGCTGGAGTCTATCCAAGTGGTGTAAACAAAACGCGTGTTTTTATGTTTTAGATTGTTAGTTATATAGAGAATAATTAATATTACTGATTTATTAAAATCCTGTTAAAGCGTGATAGCAATCCATTTCCTAACAAACTATACAACTTTTATAGTATATCTGAACACGTGTTCTTGCAGTTGCGTATATCATCTTATTGCATCATGTTACGAAATGCGAAATTAGAATTTTTATGAACACGTGTTCCCACGTCACAATAAAAATTCGCTTTTTTACTGATAGTTTATTTCGACCGGTCAGTGGCTGAGTTGGCATCGCGTTTGAGTCCTACCCAGTCGTAGTGTGTTCAATTCCTCCGCTAAGTAAGTCCATCCACCGTGGTAGTAGGAGATTTAAAATATTGCCAGGTTATTCGTAACCTGTGAATGTTTGTCTTAATTAGAGACCTGCAGTCCCGTTTTTAACTGGAATACAAATAATTTGAAGAGATTCTTAATAAATAGCAACATTATATATCACTATGTTTCTCCGTGTACGTACATACATAAAGTCTATTGAAAAAATGTTGTGTTTTATTTTTGAAATAAATATTGACGAATATTGATTTAAATTATGAACATTCCTTTATTTTTTTCCACAGTCCGTCTAACTAATTGGATTCTTTAATGTTGGTGTGGTAAAGCTGCTATAGAACCTAGTTTAAGGCCATTTTAACCAAACAAACGCCATGTTAATGAGTCGAGTTTTTCTCTGTTATATTTACAACTCATTTATAAGTAAGGGGCATTAGTTCAACTGTGTCGTGGGAGATATTTTTCAAGGATGAATTGATTAAGTACAGCGAAAGACTTAAATTAATAATATAAAAACAATTTAAAATATAAATAGTAAAAATTATTTGAACACAAAAATTTAATTCAATGTATTACCCACGGTATTAAGATACACACTTGTCCTACCTTAACCATTTATTCCTGGCATGATTTAGAGTGAAAAATTGAATTAAAAAATTGAAATTTTTGTTGGTTAAAGGCCCCTTAGTAAGCCTTCAAAGATGGTTTGAAAGGGAGATATTTAAATACGAATATTAAAGGGAGCCCGCTAATATTAAAATACGATAATAATTAAGCGAAAATTATGAAAATGCTTTAGTTGCATTTAAAGATAGGCTGTGAATTTTTTCATGCTTATAACATAATAAATAACAGAACAAAACGAGTAATAATTTTTGTTGCTCTCTTTGCGATTTTTTTTTCTATCGAGGAAATTTCATATAATTAACTTTTTGGCATAACAAATGTATGGATAGATATTATCTTCAAAATTAACTTTTTTTAGGAATTTAAATACTTAAAGAGTTAACGTTAAACTTTTTATAAATCTATTGAAATTAGATATGCGGAGGCTCAACTAAACACATACAAAATCAGTAGGTGTGGGATAGTTTGGGTCGGGTGAGGGGTTGGGAAGTTACTTGGTTGAGTGACCAGTGACGACATGTGAAAGAAAAAAATGTTGTTTATTATTATTATTGCAAAAACAATTAACAAAAATACTTTTGGCCGTGAAAATCTTAAATGACATTAATAATGTTGAATATTTTAAACTTGGCACTCTGTCTCACGAAAAATCACGAGCCTCCATTAAGAGCCTTAACACCCTGTTTATATTTATTTTGGCAAAAATATTGATAAGAGAAGACATTCGGAAATAAAGTTATGGTGATCACTAATCACCGTTAGAGGTTTTGATGTATCACGGGATTTCTGCTTTATGATCATCTAAAAATTAGAATGATTGGTGTTTGAAGTCGAATATATTTTATGTCACTATTTCCCTGAATAAATTCAAATATAATAATTATTGTATCTCCTACTTTCCAGTAAACTGTGCAATTCAAAATGGGTATAGTATTACCAGTAGAGTAAAATAAATGCATTACTTTAAATTAGCGTAATATACAGTGTGTCCTTGGGTAATGTGCACTAACTTTGTGGAGAGATTCCACATGATAGAGTAAGAAAAAAAATAGAACTTTTTCTAAATTCCAATAGTATAAGGTAGTTTTCGGATAAATGTTGAATTGTTTTGTATGCAAAAAATGTAATCAAAATAACGGAATTTCTAAAAAAGTTGTTTTTATATTTACTTTTTATTTTTACCATCACGAAGAATTAGCCAGAAGTTACGGCACTTTACTCATGGACACCCAGCATATTTCAAGCTATTCATCTAAACATACTAATTTTGTATGTGAGTCTGTCTGTAAGCGATTTTAACTCTGTTTTCAATGAGCTCGGATTTGTGATAGTCATTTTCAAATTGTAACTGATTGTGTCAAGAATTCAGAAAAGCGATGAAGTAATTATTTTTATTTTATTTCATAATTGGAACTGACTTGTCATGAATGCAATTATTGTCATCACAACTGGTCAAGAAAAAATATTCACCAACAATGTCGCTCTTGCTCTAAATTCTTATTTGTTCTTTACATAAACATTCAGCCAAACAAGTATATAATAATCCGTAATTTTTACGGGTCTGCGCTAGTAATAAAATAATGTTAAACATGTTATATATTAAATATTAAATAAATTTATGAAAACAAAGATAGATATTTCACGATATTATTATTACTTTATTAACACCCTTTTAGGGGCTTTAACATATAATACAAATTATTCAGTATGTATTTACTGTACATAACTAAACTGCTTCAATAACAATCTTTTGTATTTGTTAAGAGACAAAATAAAGGTGTCTTCTGACACGATATTATTATTTCCCTCTATTAGTATTCTGAGCAATGAGGAATACATATGGTAGTTAGTACCAGAATTTTACAACTGCCTTGATGAAATGTACACAGGGCTTACCATTATCGAGACACGTGTTGACGTCATAAACTTTAGAGCGAGCACTTTATTCGATTCGTTTCGGACATAGGTATCATCCAGCTTTCCGGCTTATGATATACTGTTGTATGTACTATGGACTAAAACCATGTAGTTATAATACGACCCTGCTTTCGAAATATTATTTTATTTGTTATACATCGGTTTTATCAAAATATGTTGCTTTTAGGTCCAAAGAATATGCTATTTATTGTTTTTGTGTTTAATTCGTAGAACTCCATTTAATTTTTTTATAAATTTAATTTAGATTAAATTTGATAATATTATTATTAAGTTCTGCAAGTGTTTTAGTTTTTTATTATTGTGACAGCTGTTTGGCCTTGTAAGCCGAAACAGCTGTCACAATAATAAAAAACTAAAACACTTGCAGAACTTAATAATAATATTATCAAATTTAATCTAAATTAAATTTATAAAAAAAAAAAAAATAAATAAAAAAAAAAAATAAAAAAAAAAAAAAAAATAAATAAATAAAAAATAAAAAAAAAAAATATGCTAGTTTTTATTCGTGCGTGAAATGTAAAACAGATATTATGTAATATATGACTAGCACAGAAACGTGAGAAATTACGCGATAGTTTGAATTCTCGGCAAATCAGTTCCAATTTAGAAAACAGCAATTAAAATAATTTTCTAATGAAAATATAATATTACAGTTAGTTTCGCTCATCCGAATTTTAGAAATAAACAGTTATCATTTTGAAAACGAAACTGATGTGAAAAGCAAAAAGCGAGTTGCAGAGTTCATTGAACCAGAGTTACGCAGGACAGACTCACAACCGAAATTAATGTTTTTGATGATATAATTTGACATAAACATCAGAATTGCCCTGGTGAGAGAAATGGTTTTAGCAGTGCATCGCATCCTCCTACTCATCTCTTCGTCCTCCTCCGTCCTTTCAGCCTAACAACATACCTCATTTGGGATTGCCGTGCTCCTATTGGGATTGCCGCGGTCCTACTGCGGGATGGCGACTCTTGTACGATGTTCACATCACTCAACGCAAATTTACAACTATCCTACCTATTCTCTTTGGGGTTGAAAAGCTCCCAAGGTCTTGTTCTATCAAATTACCTTTATTGTGGCCTCAATAAGTGATTTTTATCCGCTACATAAATTTATTTATTTATTTATTCACAACTTAAAGGCTTTTGCATGTATACATTGCTATGGGTAAGTTGTTTAGGAATACAATAATAAGTATATAGTTCATAACATAATAAATTGAGTACGAACGATATAACCAGGTACAATACACGTTATCTTAGAGTGTTCTGGTATATAAAGGAGTTCACTAATTATATATACCTAATAACAAGAGCACAAAATAAGTACTTAAGATTTTTTTAAGTAATTAAGAGCATTCAAGTATTACGAATTGAGGCCATTGAGGTCCGTTTAAAGTACTTTTTAAAATTTTATTCTAATATAAATTGTGATTTAAACACTTTTACAGGGTGGTTCAAAATGATTTTTTTTTGTAATTTACTCTTTTTTAGTGTCATTTTATAAAATGTCATGATTTATCGGTAAGATGATAATAACAGTCATTGCTTTAATTTCAACATCACTTGTTCCCTCTGCTTCAATTGACTCCGTAATTTAATTTAGCTATACCGCCGACAGAGAGCGCTCTTTAAAACGACCGTCAAAGCGACCTCAAAGGAGCGTCAAAGTAGCAATAAAAAACATCTCTGTTTGTTAGCTAATACAATCCATATTATTTATGTGCGAAGGGGGAGGCAGTGTTGCTGCAGCTATTTGCATGCGGCCACGCGACTCGCTAAGCCAAGTGTCAATGACGTTAGCTATCTTTTGACAGCGCACGCGTACTTGTTTACAAATACGGTAGCGACTGTCCCTTAGGCGCGTAATATATGAAATTTTGCAACAACACTAGCCTGGCGACTTCTAATAGAGCGATGTTAATATTTGCATTCGTTTTATTCATTCGCTTTTCACACACTCGTGTTTATCTATCTACCTAGGTAGGCCATGCTGATGTCGAAATATTTTACATGGTTCAATTTCTGCTCAGTTTTCGTTTAATTTCTTGGGAACCATGTCACAATAATAATTTCTTCAATCATATGTGTTCCTATAATGTAGACGAATGAAGTAAAATGAGAAAATTCAAAAGCTGCAAAAAACGAATAAATTGGTAATCAAACAGATTTTCATGTCAACTCTAAATGATATGTCATTGAATTAAAATTAGTTAATAATGTCTAGCAGATTCTTCAATAGTGACCAACTGCTAATCTTATACAAACTCAAGTACGCCCAACAATTGTATGTGGGAGCCACCTCTGGGCTGGAGCCCCACAATACTTGATAAACCTATGTGTAACGAGCTACCGGCATCTGTTTTCCTCCTTCATATAGTCCGGGCCTCTTCAAGACTCACTTTGTACCATGCACCCACATTATACAAAAATTTTATATTTATATAAAAACTATCTATACCCCGCTATGCGTTGCTATGGCTCGGTCTGTATTGCAGATAGAGAACAAATAGCGCATGTTGCTTTTACGTCCAACAGATGGCGCTGTTTTTCAAAAAAAGCCTGTTTGGTGTTTTAAAAAAATTATGTTTTTCCTGTCACAGGTAACATCTATATAATATAGGTATATAAAAACAGACGCGTATTCGAACGCAACGTTGTGTCAAAATTTTAAAGCAATCTAAGATTTTGAACATACGAACACTTTATAATATATTTATTTATATAGATAGATAATATTTCTGAACCCTTCTGACCAGCGAGACTACGGACAGTTGAACCTCTTGTGAAGTATCACATACAAAACAAAAGCAAAGTAAATAATATTCTGCATTATAGTTAGATTCTCACAAAGTGGGTTTGTTCAATCGGTCTCGATTCACATTACATCTGTATAAAGTCCCGCGCCCCCGCCCGACTGACCGCACGCACATTTATCATACTTCCCAACAATGATTATTATTGTCGCTCTTGTCAATAGAGGAACGGCCGCGGAGTTAATCTCCCCGTGTTTACACACGCGTTCAGTTTTGGCTGTATGCGATTATGAAATTAAAATGGCAGCTTTCTCACACGGGCGGTAGCGCACACACTGCTCACACTTTTGCGATGCCACATCACTGCAGCCGGCGACCATCTTGGGGTCGACGGGGGGGGAGGGAGGTGGCGCGTGGCGGGGCTTACTCTCCTAGATTGCTCGTGGACTCTTGCACTTTGCAAGGAAAACACCACTAGTGATGATACTGATGATGGTAGTGGGAGTCTGGGAAATAATAAAAATCGAGCCTTGTAAGCAACAAAAAATATTGACTATTGAATATTGTATACTGTACCTATATAAAGTAGACATTGTTTTTTTTTCAATATATTTTTTATAGTTGGGTAAAGATATATATATTATTAATAGTTGGTAGGTGTAATGGTTAGCATGGTTGCCTTCCAAGTAGTTGATCGAGGTTCGGTTCTCGACCAAAGTTAAATTTTTAATTTTCTAGTCGGTTAAAAAAGGGATTGCAGGCCGTTTCCTGATAAAATTTAAGTACATATCCATATACCTGCATTTGTCTTTATAATAATATAAAGACAAATGCAGGTGCATGGACGTAATGCTAAATTATATTTTTAGTAAGAAGCCAGGTAGAGTATAATTCGCCTATTTGGTCCCCATTGTATAAAACTCATTCTGACCATATTGAAAGGGTACAGCACAAATTTCTAAGATTTATTAACTTTAAACTGAATATTCCAATTCAAAATATTAACTATTTTCTTTTGATGAAACAACTTAACTTAATAACGCTATCAGATAGGCGGATCATCTCTGACCTTGTACTTTTAAATAAAAATTATTAATAATTCCATTGACAACCCTGAAATTCTCGCCAAAATACAATTTTACGTACCGACTAGAAATACGAGGCAAAGTACTACATTTTTCTGTGACAATTTTAAAACCACCTATGAAGCTCATACACCTATAAATAGACTACATCATTTTGGCAATAAATTTGGGAATATTGTAGACATGCTTAAAGATTCCATATTAGTTATAAAACGAAATCTTTTTAATCATTTTACTGAGATGTATGAATTCACGACTCTGTAGTGAATACACTTTTGTTTTTATATGTATATGTTCCTTAATACATATTTAGCTCCGTAATCCACACTATTAATTTGAATTTACCTGAATTTAATCAAAAATGATAATTTTTTGTAAACTATGTAACACAACTGTATTACTTGTTTTAAAACTACTTTTGTAAAAGCCCATTAGGGCGTAAATAAATAAATAAATAAATAAATATGGCTGAGTTGACATCGCGTTTGGTTCCCACCCAGGCGTAGTGTGTTCAATTCCTTGGCTGGCTAAGTCCTCTGCGTTGGTATTTGGAGATTTTCAAATATTGTCAGGTTACTCGTAACCCGGGAATGTTTGCTTTCTTAAAAAAAAATATTATGCATTTTATGAACACATATTTCGACAACGTGGTAATACATCCCCGTTTTCAACCGGATTACAAATAATTTGAATGGATTCTTAGTTAATTGGCAACACTCGTTTTTCTCCGTGTAGACGTGAAATATGTTTATAAATTTCTAAAAATACAAATAAATTTTAAATGTTTAAAAACCACAAGCTGTCACCCTTTACCTAAACTAAATTAAATATACCATTCTTGAGAGAAAGTCCAGTTATATCCAATTTTCCAATTGTGTCTAAATCCTGATCTAAATTTCGCTAATAAACAATTAGTTAATGTCAATTAAGTGTTAATCTCAAGTGACCTATCAGGTAAGTATTGTGCTGTATATTATCTACATAAATAGTTAGTAATAACATAGATCACTGTAGATATGTATTATAAATTTGTACAGGGCCAGTAAGCAAGTCATATAATTTAATCATTTTAAAAATTTAGTTAAACGACCTGCAGAGTATTCTATCATGCCTAAATAATACAGGGTGTATCGGCAAGTACCCGACAAACTTTAACCAGCTATTCCTCAGCACATTTGGAGTAAAAAATGTTACGGGCGCTTTGCTGTCCGGTAACATTTTTTTTCCATTAAAAACAAAAAATAAATAAAAAATACACACTCCGTCACTGTCATTTGCCTTGTTTCTCGTGTTCAACAGCTGTTATTAGCAAGTGCGTCAAAAAGTGTCCTCGCTCTTTCGTACACACTAAATAATAATAGTTAAAAATGAGACGAATGGTGCTGTGCCATTTCGTTGTGATTGTAAAAGCGCGCCAACGTAGGTACGTACGTACATTATTCAACGAAACTCGAACAAAATATTGCCAGACGGGTTTTCAAACTTTGACAAAGGATAAAATATTGGTGACATGTGGTGAAAATATGAATAATAATTTTTTTATTAAAAAAAAAATGTTACCGGACAGCAAAGTGCACATAACATTTTTTACTCCAATTGTGCTAAGGAATAGCTGGTTAAAGTTTGTCGGGTACGTGCCGATACACCCAGTATAATGTTTAATATGAGTTAGTTTCACTTATGGCCAAATGTTCATCCCTATAGTACGTGACTTTAAAGCAGTGACGTCACCCGATACAAGGGGCATCTAATAGTATTATGCACATTGCAATTCATGTCCGTTGCCCTTTCCTTAGATTGCCATGGCTGGTCGCCGTGAAATTGGGGATGTTCCGTCTCTCCGTCTCCAAATTGGTAAAATCTCCGCGATATCATCCCGGAATTGCAATCATGAATTCACATTTCGTTTGCTCAAACGGACCGCAAGCAAAATTAATGTTTCCATTCCGGCTTTTACTATTATTTGTAGCAAAATGCTGCATTGGTTCAAATGTAGCCTTACTAATGCGATAAAAAACATGAAAATCATAAATTTACTAGAATAACTTGTGGAGGTTAGAATAATACTAATAAATATAAACGAAACGTGAAAAACGAAACGAAATGAACGAAGTATGTATGGAGAATGAGTTAATGATTAATGCAAGTAAGTCTAAAGTAATGGTGTTTGAAAGAGAAAGTACGAAAACGTGTGCAATATAGTTGCGAATGAGGAATACTCAGAGCAGGTGGATGAGTTTGTGTATTTAGTAAGTATGTTTACGAGAGATGGGAAGGCTGACAGAGATATTGAAAGTAGGGTAAATGCAGGTAACTCCATTAAAGAAGCGAATTTAGCAGACCACAATAGAGAGCTAATACCTACCCTGATGTATGGAAGAGAGGCATGGAACTGACAGAGAAAGGATTCAAGTAGATTGAATGCTGTTGAAGTGTGATCCTTGAGGCGTATGTGTGGTAAAACCATCTATGATTGTGTGAGAAATGTGGAGATCCGCAAAGAGTGCAAGGCTGATGTAAGCGTAATGAGCAAGCTTAAGAAAGGGACGCTTAGATGGTTTGGGCATGTAGAGCGAATGAGCAAAGAAAGGAGTGTAAGGAGGATATATGATGCAAATGGGAATGGTAGCAGAAGTCGGGGACGCCCGAGGAAGACATGGCACGATAAAGTGAATCAGATACTCGAGTCGGGCCATGTCAAGAGTAAAAATAATAGAAGAGTATGTGTGAGACGATGTATTAATGTGAATGAGGCAAGGAGTGTGTGCCAAGACCGAGTTTTTTGGCGGTTCGTCTTCTCTGCCTACCCCTGCAGAGAAACGGCATGATGGTTAGTTAGTTAGAAACGTGAAACGGAGGATAATATTGTCAATTCTTAGATTGTGATTCGAGGTCAACAAAAATAAAATGGCTGAGTGGTTAAAAGCATTGTCCAGGTAACACAGATATCCTGGGTTTGATTCTTAATTACGATTGTCACCATTTTACTTAAATGTTTCATTTGGATTTAATAGTATTATTTTCTTCTTCAATAATAAAAATCATATTTTTAATCATCTGTAGTGTCTAGATTCAAACTGAAAATTTAACAAATGTTAAATCACCAGTAGAATACAAACTCACTGGCCTAAATTCTGACAGAACTATTATGATCATATTACAAAAAAAAAATATTGGGCAAAACACTTTTTCTAATTGGTTTAATCGTGTAATAATAAGCGGTAATAACATTTATGTACTATATTTTATGGGTGATAATAATATATTCAGTTTAGTTCGGTGCCAATAAATCGGCATTTATTTCAATATATATTTTTTATTTTTCATACAAAAAAATATCAATATTAGTAGGTACCATGATTCATTTTCTGTATCTTTTAATCGTATGGTTTACGTTTACATTATCCATCTTACTAGGTTTAACCTGTTCTGACTGGGTGACAGGAATGTACAATTAAAACATTTCATTGCAATATTATTGACAAATCAATATCATACAAATCAATATATATGGTTAAAATCGTTGGGATCCTGGAAAAACTGAAATAAAAAGACATCGCACTTTCATGTTAAAATTAATAGCATCACGGGAATCATTGCGCCATTCTGAGGTAATTGTAAAAAATAGTTAAACATATATAAAACGTATTTGTGTGTATTTATATATCTGAGTATCTGGAGCTGGCTTTCGGCGAGGATTTTATTTCTACAAAAATCTACGTTTTTATTCCGAGATTGGTGAAAATTTTTCCACTTGACCATCAGAACAAGAGGAGGGTCACTATCATGAGATTTCGAAAAACCAACCGCATTCCCTCTTCCCACCCCTCGAAGCAAAATTTTATACTTCTTAGTGAAATTTTACACATTTGTATTGACGTTAAACAATCGGTAACCGGATAAATCATCACAATGAGAATTCATCACATCTTTAAAAAGTTATAAAAAGTCGTGGAAAGTGATGAAACAAAAACTTTATTAACTGGGTTACGTAGGTCAGGTTAGGTTAGGTTAGGTTAAAAAAAATTGTTCATCGTTTCTAATGACGATGATGGTCCCTTTATACATCTGATTTTGAAAAACTATACGTAAATCCGCCGGCATAGCCGGGATCTTCATCTAGATATTAATAGAATAACTATAAAAATTACTTACGGAAGAATATCTTTCCGTCAGAGAAATATTTATTCCAAAATATAGGTAACAGATGAAATTGAGATGGTAGGGTGGTGTGTACGGTTGCCGGACACGCGTTCGGCTGCCTTTCATCATGCTCCATAGACAAGTAATACGACGAGACATAGATACACGTGTTCCAGGCTCTCAGCAGTTCTCGGCTGTAAAACAAATTGTAGCCTAATAAAAATTCCTATATATTTAACTGGCAAAGCCGCAAATTGATTTATTGCTATCAGTGTATATTTATTATGACTTTCTTTTCATTTGATATTGAGAAAGTTTTAGTTAGGAAATACATTTTTACATAAAAAAAATTGTCCCGAAAAAAAAAGTTTTTTTACTGTAAGACATTAAAGAAACTAGTTCGACGGCCTCCGTGATCGAGAGGTAAGGTTCTCGACTAGCAAACCGAAGGTCACAGGTTCAATCCTGGCGGGCGCAAGTAATTTTTTTTTTATTCATTTGTATTGTTTCACAATTTGTTCATTTAAAATAATATTTAGTATACTTTCGACACTTTTTGTTTTTTAATGAGTTTTATTATTCACAATGTACATTTGTTACTTATAAATTTTATTAATTAGCGACCGGTTTCGACACGTTCGTGTCATTAACTAGCTATTTTAAAACTAAATTTTTAAGTGCAGAAATATGGGGTTTTATTTAGTTTGATTCTTTGGTGGGAGGGGATTTGAGGGAGGGGGAGGGGGTTGAGAATGAAACGGAGGGAGGAGTCAACATAACGGGGAACATAGTCAATAGAGGTGATTTGCAAGGTGCGATTATTTTATTAACTATATTAATGTTTGAATTATTTTTTTGTTGATTTCTAATGTTTCTAATGCGCACAAATTAAAATATTTATTAATGTTAGAATGTTTAAACTTAGTTTTATCCCGGTTGAAGCTATGGCCTGTCTCTATCAAATGATTAGCGAACTTGGAGAAATTATTATTTTTTAAACATAGTTCGTGTTCCCTAATTCTGGTTTTGAAATTTCTAGTAGTCATACCTACATACTGTGAGTTATATCCCCCCCCTCAAATCCCCTCCCACCAAATAATCAAACTAAATAAAACCCCATATTTCTGCACTTAAAAATTTAGTTTTAAAATAGCTAGTTAATGACACGAATGTGTCGAAACCGGTCGCTAATTAATAAAATTTATAAGTAACAAATGTACATTGTGAATAATAAAACTCATTAAAAAACAAAAAATGTCTAGAAATTTTTACATAGTGAATGCCAAAGAAATACAAAAAATTACTTTCGACACTTTCGAGAAACGTTGTAGAAACGTTGTTGAAACGTTGTAGAAATTACTTTAGCCGTGTTAGGTGACCAGATCTGAATAGCCAGGTACTCCCTCACCTTCATCTCCCCCATCTCCTTCACATCCTTACTATCTTCAAAATCACAACATATCCCAATTGGATATGCCATAGTCTCACTGACTCCAGACGGTTGGAAGAAGTTGTGGGACTCTTGTGCGGTATTCATATTAAAAAAAACTCAAAATCCATCTTACTTCGTTTATCTGGGACACCGTTCCGTTTAATTGGGACAAATTTAGAACTGAACTCTATCCAAAACATGTCTCAGTAAACGAATTTTAGTTCCGTAGATTACACCCACTAAGTATTATTATTGTATTACAATGGAAAGTCGGGTGGATAGACCACTCGCGCTCCGTTCGCTTTGCGGCCACCGCCTACAAAAATGTAATTGACCGATGTAATCAAAAGCTGAATCCCTAGTAGGCAATAATTCGAGAATAATTTGGTAATAAACCTCCCACGGTGTATTTTGCACCGCGCGTTTGTGCTTTATTATCAAAGTGGTATTAATGTTTAAGGTGCCATATAAAAAGGATTGCCATAAAAGACCACCTGATCGCATCAAAGCTTTAAGAAACGAGAACACGGAACATGGTTGTTTTTAAAAAGAAGGTATGTTTTATAATTATTTATCAATGATGGTCTGCCAATGTGTTCTCGACATGCTAAAATCGAACGCCGAAAATTCATTACAAATCTTGATATATATCGAACCAAACTTATTTACATTGATCGTGTCATGTTATTCCTAAAGTAGTGTTTGGTAGGATCATGGAACTATGGTAGGACATCATTTCAGAATCAGTTTATGTGAGGTACTCAAATGAGGTGTTGAACGCCTCAACACCTCAAATGAGGTGAATTATAAAGTGTGTGATATGATACGCTCTAATATCCAATGCTCTTCTCTTCTCATTTTCTCCTCATGTTGAGGTGTCCCACCTCAAATGAGGTGAGCTATTAAGTGTGAGGTATGATACGCTCTAATATCCAATGCTCTTCTCTTCTCATTTTCTCCTCATGTTGAGCTGTCCCTCCTCAAAAGAGGTGACATATTAAGTGTGAGGTATGATACGCTCTAATATCCAACGCTCTTCTCTTCTCATTTTATCCTCACGTTGAGGAGTCTCACCTCAAATGAGGTGTGAGGAAGTGTGAGGTATGATACTCTCTAATATCCAATGCTCTTCTCTTCTCATTTTCTGCATCCACTACTTATTGACGAGCAAATACTAATTATGCCCGGCTTCAAGTAATTTCTGATCATAATATTTGTCGCTTTAATTTGTGTTAATACCGTACAAGAGCATTTTTGAGGGCTCCAAGTGGAAAAATATGTGGAGGAGTAACTTTTCAGATCTGGTCGTTAAACACTGTTAAGACGAGACATTAAGAAGCCATGCACGAATATTGGAAAGACCTGCTGTTGAATTTACCCTAGAAAATCTTTAAAATAAAGAGGAAATCTTAACGACATAAGTGATGAAGTCGTGTACAAACAATATCCTTCGCGCGGCCCGGCGTATTAGACGAACCTATGGTCGAATTTGCCCCAGCAGGCCTAGAAAATTAATCTTTCCGTGGGGTTTATTTTAATCATTTCTGATTAATGTATGATGTTAATAATTAATCGTTTAGAAAAATAAAATCTGGTGCTTACCTCTAACTTCTACTTAGTTGAAAAATGTTTTATAAAACTGTTTTACATTAAATATTTTAATGGTAAAATACCTACTGTTTTTATTGATCTTTAATATATATGACTTGCATCCTAAGGGATCGTTCTATATATATTATCGTTACGAATTCGTCGGAATTGATTAAAATGTAAGCCACGAGCACAACCCCGTTATTAAAGTGCTGTGTCACCTTAAGGCGATGCACTACGTCGTGTAATATTTTAAATTGAGCCGCTATCAATAACAACCCTTACGTAGGATGGCGATAGGTTTAAATTCCCGCTTAACACCATCCGCCTGTTTTGATTTATGCAAGAAAAAAACATGGCCAAAAAGTGCCTTTTATTTTATTTTGTGGATGTTCGGGCATAAATATTTAATTTTTTTCGATCATTTTATAAATAACTTAATTTTCAACATTATACAATAAAATTATAACCGATAATGGGTTCGTAAGTAGGAGATTTTGAACTTTAAAGCAGTTTTCATAGGCCTTACACATTATTTTTTTCTGGGCTTATAAAAAGACTTATCTAAAAAATACTCGATTATTTCAAAGGCCAAGAGGTATTATACTCGCAGTATTTAGCGACCAAATTTTCAAACCAAAAACACATGATTTTGCATTACTACGTATGGCATCGCCTTAAAATCGTTTTAAGCAACGTGACGTTTCGATTATCTACCACATTGAGGGGGTATTTCACCATCCTCTTGATAGCTTATCCATAGAATAAAGTATATTAATAAATCAACAAATAAAATACTCACCATAGGTAAATAATAGCCACTACTCATGGGTTCGAGTACCAAATGGTGATCTTGGACTTATGAGGAAGAAAATTCCTTATCAAGAAGAAGATGCAAAAGCTATCAAGAGGATGGTGATATACCCCCTGTACTATTTATACAAATATTCCTCAGTACTATCAGCTGCATTACCATATCAATCTCATTATAATTAAAATATTGAAGACAATATTAGTGATGTCAAAACGAAAATCTGAAACAGATAAATCAGAAAAAGGATACGGTCACATCTAGGACTCGAACCCAGGACCCTTGTCTTTCCGGGACACTGCTCTACCAACTGAGCTAATGGGACCCTATCCCTCTCGGTCACTTTTAACTGTAACATAATTCGAATAAGAACTACCAACATTGTCTTCATTTTTTCACCGCACATTTTTATTGGCAACTATCTTTATGTATGATCGCAAGATTCAACCTATTTATAATTGTTCATTATAATTCCTCATTATAATTGTTTTTGCTGCTTTTGGTGGGACAATATTCCCACAACATCTACCGATCCATGACATTTTCACTTTAGGCGACGAATACTTTTTGAAAATTACTTGGTAGCCGTACAAATATTACATAATTTCAATAAAGTAATAGATTCTAAGTAAGTACATATGTGTGATTTGCAGTATACCTCCGCTTTTATCTCCGTGACTCATCGGCACTGATCTGCCAAAAAACGGCTACGAGAAAAGGTGCCGTCCCGCCGCGTGCGCGTAGGTAATGTAAATGGCCCCTAAGTATAAAATATTCATCGGCGCGGAGGACAGAAGCAAAAAGGCCGGCGGGCAGACGGACGTCGGACATGTCAAGTGTCCGGCGGGAAGCGTTATCCGTTAGCGCCAGCGTCATTGGATGGGCCGGAAAAGACAAGGGAACTAAAAACCAAAAAACTAAATATTTTTCTTATACCTATATACGTAATATACTTACAGTTTAACAATAATTCCAATTTAATTTCTTCACATATTTTTGGCGCACCACCGTCATAACTAAGTAACTAACGGGTTTCCCGCACGTGTGGGCAGAGAGAAAGCCCGCCAAAAAACTCGGTCTTGACACACACTCCTTGCCTCATTCACATTCATACACAATCTTCTATTATTAGAATTTGATAAATCATTTGAGTTCTTCACACTCTAAATAATATTTGCCTCAACGCTAACATTTACATTTTTTCGGATTCACTGCCCAAATTCAAACGTGGCATCATGTCAATAATTTAAACTGTTCAATGCGCATTGCGCATACATACAGACACACACACACAAACGTCACCTGGTAATTAAAGAATAAAAATACCACTTAGCAGAAATTACAAGGAAACATATCATAGGTACATAACATGAAGTATATTATTCCTGTACATTGTTTAATCTCTATAAATCATGTACTGTTTGTTTCTATAATATAAAATAAAGTAAAAAAATAAATTTAAAAAATATGAAAAACATCACTTGTATCTTCAATAGATACACTTACATGAACTACATACTTCCAATATGCTGTTTTCTCCTTACTATGTGTAGGTTAGGTTAGGTTAGGTTAGGTACTATGTGTAGGTTATATTACAATTACGCACAGTGCGAATTAATTATTTTCCAACTATTTTAAAGGTAACTGAAGGGTTAGGCAGAAAATATGGAACCCTACACAAACAAGATTGATATAATCCACTTGAGCGATTTTGGCATTTTATGCCAAGTTTGTAAAAACGTTTTGGGCGATGGCTTGTCATAATGTGCCATATTTGTAGAACCTAAAACTATTGGACAACGGCAAAATCAAGAGCATTCATTAGCTTTAAACCGCATAAAGCAGTTCATATGTTTCAATATTAATATTTTGATGAATGATATTATAATATGAGTGAATGTTTTTTTTGATATCAGGGGGAATAATGAAATAACAAACAAATTTATTTTTGAAATTTTTTATGTTCTTATTTTTAAAAACATATGTTGTATTATCTATAACGAACCTAATGCATCCCTGCCTTTTGGGATCTGACAGATTGCATCCATTGAATTTTGGACTGGATCCTTCGGAATGGGGTTTTTAGAAACAATTTCCAGTCAAAACTTAAAGAATTGCCTCAACGTGACCGACAAATCGAATTCCACGGACTTGGGCCAAACTGCTTGTGACGTTTTGCGCATCGCTTTTAGCAAGTTCACCTTGAAACATTATGCGCGTAGGCATTTAAACACGAAAGCTAAGAAAATATCCTTGAAACAGTTTTGTTCGTGTAAACTGTAAACCGTTATGAGAGATAATAATAATTGTGGAGGGGAATATCAGGAGTAAGAAAGAAAGAGTTAGTGTTGGCGTTGGGATGCGTAATATGTATTATAGTTTTTTTTAATGGGTACATCACACAAGGATTCCAACTTGCCAGAGCCCGTGGAATTATGGCATCCATAATTGAAGATTATTTTTTAAACACTCAACGTTTGTCGGAGGTCAAACTTAATTCGAGACCATTTGTTTTATTTTTAATTACTCTTAATAAAACTCAGATAATACTGTTAAAAAGAAGCTTAACAAATGTTGATGTACAGTTTAACGGTATAAAACGTTAAATTTACAGAATACGCGAAACTTGGTAAAGCAAATGTTGAGTTTTGAAAAAACATTTCACATCAATATGTTGTGATGCTGAGAACAGTGAGGAAGGGATGAGAATGGAGAAGGAAATACGAATATTTGAAAGTGGGTACCTGGCTATTCATATCTGATCACCAAACATGGCTGACATCCACTTCCATTATGAATAGCGATATTTCACCAAGACGACACTGAGAAACTATCTAACTCTGAAACCTGAAGCAAAATTGTATATTTTGTATGTACTGATATAGAAAGACGAGAAGATAGTTAATGTATGAATGCATTAAAACCTCCAATCTCCATGTTAATTAAAAGCACAAACAGTTATAGGTTTTAATCAGGGCGAAAGAAAAAGCTCTTAGACATTGGAACGCAAATCAAACTGTTAACTCGGAGCATATAGGCCTGCTATCCATAAGGGTAATGTTATCTTGAATTAAATAGTTGTTAAATATTTTATTATTTTTTTGATAAATTAATGTTTTAAAGACAAGATTTTATTTATGCATAGCACAAAGGATAACAATTATTTTTATAAGCAATAATTGTTCGCCTGAAACACTCATGGCACGCCACATTCGCCTCAATCACTCGCCTGAAACACTCAAACGGGACCATGTCCCGTTGGCGTCATGTATTTTTTATCAGGAGATTTTTTCAATGTGGATGAGTGTTTCAGGCGAACAATTATTGCTTATAAAAATAATAGTTGTTAAATACTTATGAAGAGTATTTTTTAACAATATTCAACCACCTGCTCATCAATGTACAAATGTGAAGGGTGGAGGCAAAAAAGGGCTCATCGACAAAATAATAATTTTGCAGGAGAGCAAATAAAATTATGAAATATTTATTGGTTGGAAAATTGTTTAATAATAATTAAAAAATATTTTAGAAGCATTGTTAAGTATTTTATTTTCAAGTTTGAATGTATTTTTTTAGTAAAATCGATACTACCTAACTCCTTTCTTAAACTTGCAAAAATGAGCCGATTGCTGTAATCGACCATTTTTGTTTTTTTTAATCACATCTATTTGAATTTCACTTTTGTTTTGGGTAATGAATGAATGCAAATTTTAAAAGCTGATATTACCCATTTTTCCGACATCCCAAATAACTCGGCAGGTAAACTCGTTGTCGATGACAATGAATTCTGTCAACTTTTTTGTTATCAATCACGTAAGCAGATATATTCGCATTTTTCTGAAATCGGACGACATTGCAGCGGATAGTGTCGGTCCTACCCGATTAGTATTTGGCGAGTTGGTAGAATTGTTGACTCCAGTTTCTGGATATGAAGTTTAAATTTAAAACAAATATTTAAAAATATATTTATTTAACTTTGATAGACATTTTGTAAAAGACTACCCCGTACTAACAAAACTTCGTATTTTAAGTGTTAATTTTTGCATGATTAATGGTATTATCTAGAGATGTGAAATGCTTCTCAAACAGTGTGAAGCCGGGATCTTTAAAATTGTGCAATTTTTTTAGATACGGGAAGTAACTTTTCGTAAATAAATATATAATAACGGTGTCGAAGGGAAACTTAATTTTACGGAATAAAGGGTGTAAGGATGTTTTATCCATTTCGTAAAAAAAAAAAACAATTTCAGCGTTTTTTGTTATTAGTGGTTTACACAATAACATAACATAAAAAAACGAAACCTTGTACGGTGTACTCCAAGATTGTGTGGTGAAGAAATGTGTAAGTAATAGTTCGAATATCTTATTGCCAATACTTATTGACATAGAAACTGCATGAACAAAATAGCGATGAATTATTAATCAATTCGGTTTTGTAAAGTATTTGATGGAATGGGCCCGTTTTTGCCGTGCACCCTTATTATACATGTACGTCGATAATCTGCACCACCTCTGTCCGCCATTATGTTTCAAGTATCGCCCCGCAAACGCGGCCCCCGGCGTTAGTTACAAAATCATGGGGTTACTAAAACAAGCAGTCGTTCGCTATTACCCCGGTTTCGGAACTCGCCACCTTCCCCCGCCACGGTGCACTACCACAGTGCGCACCACCCACCTACGCGCTCCTGGTACTAGGAACGATAATTTGGGAGAACCGCTGACCAATCGCGAGCGGGCTGCTTGCATAACTTTAACGGGCGATGCACGGACTCACCCCAATCTCCCTAAATTCAACAAATTTAAGTGCGTTCGTTGAGTTAGGTTATTTTGAATAAATGCGACCCTCTCGAGAAGTGCGTCATTTCACATGCAATGGTTAAAATTTAAGAAAGCAACAAGTAAAAAAAAAGGTTGTTTAATATAATAAATCGTTTTTATTATTAAAAATTAATTTTTAAAAAAACTAGTTTTATTTAGCATATATATGCGTGTGTATGCGTGAGTGCTACATCTACTTGAATTTCGATTTAGTTTTATTAAATGATTGAAAAAATAAATGAATTAAATGAAATCTCGGAAGTAGAAATTAACCCACTTCTTTACATCCGATCGAGCTGATATTCGGCAGATAGACCCTTTGTCAATGACTATGCATTCTGTCGTTTTGGTAGCAATCACGCATACACACATTCGTATACGTATTTCTTTGAAATTCGATGACATTGCAGCAGTTAATATACGTAATAATTCGGTCTTATCCAATCGGGATTTGGCTCAGTTGATAGAGTAATCGACTCCAGTCCCAGGTTAAGAAGGATCAATCCTTAGTCAAACCAAAAGTTTTAAAATACATTTGAAAATAGACGTATTGTGGTAAAAAAAACTTCGTTTTTACCGGGCTGTTTTTTTCTGTATTATTTTGTTGATTAGAGAAATAAAGTAATTGCATATAAAAACGTATTTATATTGGGTTTACACTTACTAAGAAATTTGAATACTAGTCTTCCATAAAAGCGTTAACTTGGGTTTGGAAGAGGAGTGCACACTACATTATTGCAGTTATTTATAAGTAATTAATAATATAATAGGTATTACGTGTCGTAATATCATGTGCACTAATAATTATGTTTCATTGGAATTTGTAACATACTACAGGATTTTCCAATAAGAGGTGTTATTTTGATATTCAATCTTGTCAAGTCTTGTTGAAAGTAAACGTTGTCCAGATCAATACCATCCAATTCCGGCCATAAAAAATCATTAATCATCTCTCGATAGCGCAATCCATTCACCGTAACTGTTGCTCCAGCTCCAGCTCATTTTCGAAAAAGTAAGACTTCCAATGACTCCGCCGGACCATAAACCGCACCAAACAGTCACACGTTGAGGTTAAGAGGCTTTTCAACAATAATAACTCTTTGATTTTCCGAGCCCCAGATGCGACAATTTTGCTTGTTGACGAAGCCACCGAGTTGGAAATGGGCCTCATCACTCAGGATGATTTGCATTTGATTCACTCAAGTGAATTTTAATAATTTCAATGCGTTGTTGAAGCGTGTATCTTTCCATTTTTATTAATGGCGTAGTTTCTACTTGTCAAATGTCAAAAAATGACAGCTTCAAAAGTAACATCTACCGAAATAGCGGGCTATTCAAAATAACACCTCTTATTGGAAAACCCTGTATATTCTGCTTAAGTGATTAGATATTAGATTTGTGTATGAGCTTCAAAGAGTTATTCCAATAAATTGAACATAAATGTTACGAATTTATGAATGATCCGTGCATATTAAATATACTCCAAAATATTGATTCCATGTCGTAGTGTAACCAAGAGATTAGACCGCGTAGCAATCAGAGCTCTTTCGTAGCTGCTGCACTACATGTTGTCTTCCGGCACTTTCGTACTTCTGCTAAACATCGGGCAATTTCCACTGCGTGTGTCCACACTATCCACAAGGTCCATGTTGCTGAAGCAATATACTCAGTTCAGTGCAGTAATGCTTCACTTACCCGACTCATCCTCCGCGTTCTACAAGCGACAAGGTTCTCGTGATGAAATAACTTTGGGATTCCTAGTGATTCATCACCGGGTAAAGAGCTTAAAATATATTTCAAAATGTTTGTGGGTACTGTAGTTTGATAAGAAATTTAAAATTTTGATTCCACTTAAAATATGTAGAATTCATAGACATCCATAATCAGAGGCGGCTCTAGGGATTCAGTCGTGGTAGGTCATTTGAAAAAAATGTGTGACTAATCTTTATTTGATATTGTGAAAAATGCCCATATATTATTAACTATATCAATTTGTTATAGAGTTTTAGAGTCGCGGACTCTAAATAAATATTATGTTAATATAATAAATTGGAAATAAATACACAATCCATGTACTTACGGCAAATTATTTTTAAGATATTAAGTTTTAATGTAGTTGTCCTCAACATTAAAATAAATAAAATCAGTGTTTGATTCTATTTGACAATGATTTTTTACGTTTTTTGTTTTGTTTCATTCTAAATCGATAACAACATAAATAATTATTCTAATCCTTTCCCGAACTATGCAATTGAAAAACAACCATTGTTCCACACACTACAAGCGTGTAAAATGAAAAAACGACATTTGTTTATGTCACCATCTCTGTAAAACATATAATATTCACCGTGTTGTCTCCCCCACGGTCATGACCTAAGCGTCCCTAAACTTTCTTCGGAAGCTAATTTTTACTTCGACGAAAAATATAGTGCCATCTCGTTTATTCTATGGCGCGCGTAGGGACAGAAGATGCCAAATTGGACATTCTTTAAATTGACCCAGCGAATCGTGTGGACTTGTGAATGAAAGCTTCTATTAGAGACAACAGATGTCACTGCTAGTCACTCGCCGCCGCCGCTGTTTCGCGTTACATTTTAAATGTTTTGATGCACATAATTGATTATTATATTTATTATTGTTGTCTTATAATTTTGGGGGGTCAAACACCAATTGACCTAAGGGAAGAACCGCCACTGTCCATAATAGACTTGCCTAATGTTATATCTGGGTATCATTTCGACGAGCTGGAGACAAACCACATGACCAAATTTTTAGAATTAATTATTGAATAAACAAAGACATCATTCGTACATTGATCGCTGAATAGCGCATATCTTACCATATCCTGCGCAGAAGTTCGCTAAAGTAAGGCAAAGCTTTGCAGCGCAGCACATTGTGGGAATTTTCTACACAGGATCAGAATACTTGTTTTTCAAACAAACCTAGCATATCGTGCTAAAAAATGAGTGAGGTGGGTAAATTGTAACACATTTTTAATGGTGTCTAACTAAATTGTGTAACAAAATATTAGTAATCTATACATTACCAATGAACCGTCGTTCCGTGCAAGAGCATCTTTCCGTCTTGCAACGCTTCATGTACATGAGCCAATTTTAACTAACTAACCATCACGCCGTTTCCCCGCAGGGGTAGGCAGAGAGGACGGACCGCCAAACAACTCGGTCTTGGCACACACTTCTTGCCTCATTCACATTCATACATCGTCTCATACATACTCTTCTATTATTCTGGCGTCCCCGACTTCTGCTACCATTCACATTTGCATCATATATCCTCCTTACACTCCTATCTTCGCTCATTCGCTCTACATGCCCAAATCATCTAAGCGTCCCTTCTTAATCTTACTCATTACGCTTACATCAGCCTTGTACTCTTTGCGGATCTCCACATTCCTCACACGATCAAACATGGTTTTATTTTTTTTTTTGAGTCGATTTTACATTAAAAATAAACCAAACCATCTAAAAGTCGACAGTATACTAGATACAACCAAATCAGAATATAATATACAGTTGAATCAAAGTGAATCCTCTGCAGCGGTGAAATCCAAGTATGGTCCACTTCCTCCCTTTAATTGACACCCCACGACAAGTTCAACCTTCCACACACCCCCCGAAAGTCAATTTCTCTCATGAATATTGCAGTCCCTGGTGGCACGGGATGTCAGCGGCTAAGTGTCGGGATTTTTATCCCGGGGGACGCCAAACAAAGCATACCCCAAGAAGGAGAGAAAACTGGAGTTCATTAAAATGTAAGCATGATGAAGTGTGTCGCATTTTGCGATTGCATAAGTAGGTAGCTTCTTCATTTTAAATATGTCTTTTTGATTTTCAATTTTGTTTTCGTAAATGAAGGAATGGAAATCTTGTAGGTGGAAATTAACACACTTCCCAAACTCCGAATTGAAACGCGGCAGACAGGCTCTTTGTCAATGACAATGCATTTTATCAACTTAAGGTGGCAATCACGCATACACACGCGGACATTCAGTTCAGTTTTAGTTTCAGTGCCGGCAACCCGGGCGTTTATTTAATTTCATGTATGTACACATACATTAAAGTATGTCTCTGACAAAGTCGGCAAACGTGTTCATAAAACCCTTGACTCTGTGCAAAAACGGGCGGTCCGTTTGATATATTCCCCAATCTTAACAAACGGACTTCAATCTTTAGAGCACAGGCGTCAGGTAGGTATGCTGTCCTTGTTCTATCGGTATTACAATGGAAGATGCTCTGAGGAACTAGCGTCATTGATCCCTTCGGCACCGGTGCGTAGTCGGGATACACGCCAAACGCGCGCCCAACATTTGTACACGGTTGACATTTGTCACATGAGAACGGGTCGCTTCTGCGATTCGTTCTTAAGTTCAACAGCTCGGCTGTGGAATGAACTGCCGGCCTCTGTGTTTCCTCCCTCCTACAACATGGGACTCTTCAAGACCCATGTTCACTCCTTCCTCTCCACAAAAAGACCCACCACACAGCATCCCCAAAGATGACATAGGCCCTGAGGGAAATTATTTTCTTCAGGGCCTCCTGTGTGGAGTTAATATAAAAAAAAATATAAAAATAAATAAAAATAAAAATTCAAATATTTTGTCATTTTATATATTATCACAAGGAGCTTAATGAGCATGGATGATTTATGGAAATCCAGATAAAAACGTGATTGCAATCCATTTCCTAATAAAATATTAGACTATTCAGAATATATCGGGTTGTTAATTCAGCTGAGTTATTCCTGATAAATATAATGACGAAATGCGACAATATTAGAATTTTTATGCACACGTGTTCCGACATCCTAAAAACATATTATTTGTTAGGAAATCTGTCAATTCATTCGTTAAAGGCATGCAGTTCCTTTTTAACAAGTACGAATAATTTCACCAGATTTTTAATAAATCAGTATTATTTCCGGTGTATGAACACGTATTCCGATATAATAGGAATTTTCTAAAAGTTTATCTCGAAACCTTCAATCCGTTTTCAACAGGATTATCAATAATATAGATTCTTAATAAACTAATCATACTCATTTTTCTCGGTGTAGCGTACATTACGATTGCTGCAATCCGCCTAAAAATACCGCCCCCGTCCATAGTGCATTACATCAAATATTCTCCACGAAAACATCTTTTTCCGGCGAGCGCAATTTGAGTGCACTAAGTGTAACAGATTTCTATTATTAGGTATTACTGCGTCCCCCACTTGATCGGTGACGTTTAGCCAAAGTGCCATTATTCCCGGTTGGAATTCGAATTCACATTTACCATTTACCATTATTTGCCATTTGCCTGCAACACATTTACGCAGCGCGAAATAACAGCCATTGCAAATACGAAATTTTGCGTCAGTCAAACGCGGTGATTGACACTGCCAATGGAAAACATCTGCGATGAAATATCGTTGACGACCTAATGTCAATACGGTGCAAATTTGGTAGCTGATCAATACCTATTACACATATTGTGATCGTATTTGTAAATACCCAAACACACGATTTTTGTAATTTTGAATTTCAAACAGAACAAGATACAGAAAAATTAAAATAACGGTCACAACTAGGAATCGAATCTTTTGTTTTACCGGGACAGGCGTCTAAAACCACTCGACAATTGGAACCCATTTATTAACGTATTTCAAATTCAGAATAAACAATATCATCTTTCAACTATAAATGATCTTTTTCTTCTTCAGTGATATATTACATTGATAGGTATAACTTCCTCATGAACTAAGATCCATAACAAGTCCAACAGAATTCAAGTCTAAACTAAAAACTTACACTTTTAAGCTGTCATATCCTTAAATTAAATATTCCATTCCTGAGAGAAAGTACAATTATATTCAATTTTCAAATTATTTCCTAAATCCTGTATTTAAATTTCGCTCATAAACAATTAGTTAATGTTAATTAACTGTTAATCTCAAGTAACGTACCAGGTAAGTATTGTACTGTATATTATCTCCATATATAGTCAGTAATGACATAGATCGTTGTAGAAATGTATTATATATTTGTACAGCGCCTTTGAGGTGATTTTCCACAAAAACAGCGCTATACAAATCATCCAAATATTATTATTATTATTAACCTTCAAAACAAGTTTTCATAAAAAAGTTTTTCGTTAAGGCCTGCAATCCCATTTTAACCGGATAACAAATAATTTGAAGAGATTTTTAATAAATTAGGAATACTAATTTTTCTCAACGTCTAATTTCTAGTATAAAGTCTCATTTACCTACAAACATAGGTAGTTATTAAGTAAATTTTATCAAGGTTTATTCATTTGTAGTATATTTTTATTCTTATTTTATTTCCATCGTTTGTTTTTTCTGCTTAATTTTATTAATTAGTTACTTTTTTTTTTTTTTTTTTATATTTACTCCACACAGGAGGCCCTGAAGAAAATAATTTCCCTCAGGGCCTATGTCATCTTTGGGGATGCTGTGTGGAGGGTCTTTTTGTGGAGAGGAAGGAGTGAACATGGGTCTTGAAGAGTCCCATGTTGTAGGAGGGAGGAAACACAGAGGCCGGCAGTTCGTTCCACAGCCGAGCTGTTGAACTTAAGAACGAATTATAGAAGCGACCCGTTCTCATGTGACAAGTGTCAACTGTGTACAAATGTTGGGCGCGCGTTTGGCGTGTATCCCGACTACGCACCGGTGCCGAAGGGATCAATGACGCTAGTTCCTCAGAGCATCTTCCATTGTAATACCGATAGAACAAGGACAGCATACCTACCTGACGCCTGTGCTCTAAAGATTGCAGTCCGTTTGTTAAGATTGGGGAATCTATCAAACGGACCGCCCGTTTCTGCACAGAGTCAAGGGTTTTTTTCAGGTATTTTGGGGCTCCAGACCAGAGATGGCTGCCAAATTCGACAGTAGGGCGCACTTGCGATTTGTACAGGGTGAGCAGTTGTGTACTATTAAAGTATCTGCGGGCCCTGTACAGTACGCCCAGCTTCTGAGAGGCCAACTTTACTCTAGCTTCGATGGAGCCCCCGTACCTGAGCTGGTCACTTATAGTTACACCAAGCATATCAATGGAAGGCCTGTTCGGAAGATTGCTTCCGTTGAAGGAGACTAGATTATCATTTGGATCCCTTTTAGACGTAATCAGACAGGATTGGGTCTTTGAAACATTAAATTCGACGAGATTATTTTTACCCCAGGAGGAAATACTCTCGAGATAACCGTCCATTCTCTGCTTCAAAGCCCTCCGAGCCGTTGGAGTTTGTGTGCCCTTTGGGGGCTTGTCAAACAAAAAGCTATCATGAACTGTACTGTCATCCGCGTAACAATGAATCGGTGCACATGTCAAAAGGTCATTGATGTGCAACAAAAACAAAGTCGGAGACAGAACCGATCCCTGTGGGACGCCAGCATTTATGGAGTGCGAGGAAGAGGTGAAACCGTCAGCAACCGCCTGAATCGACCTATCCCTTAAAAAGTCAGCAATCCACGTACACAGGGATGCGGGAAGTCCGTAAGAATGCAATTTGTTGACAAGTCCTCGGTGCCAGACCCGGTCAAAGGCCTTGGATATGTCTAGTGCGACCGTTTGGGTCTCACCGTGACGTTCCAGGCACCGCCCCCAAACATGCGTCACATACGCGAGAAGATCACCGCACGAGCGGTTCCGCCGGAATCCGTATTGACGGTCGTTGATAATTTTGTTCTTCTCGAGGTATGTGAGCAGTTTGTCGTTGATCACACGTTCCATCACTTTGGACAGAACTGATGTGATCGCTATGGGGCGGTAGTTGGCCGGGTTGGAGCGGTCACCTTTCTTGGGAATAGGGTGAATTACCGCTTTTTTCCAACCAGAGGGCACAGTGCCACACTTCAGGGACATTTTGAAGAGCTTTGTCAAAACTGGAACTATTTCCGCAGCACACCTCTGCAATACCAGGGCAGGTATTCCATCAGGTCCACTAGTTTTGTTAACATCGAGCCCCCGTATGACGTGGAGTACATCCCGATGCCGGATCCTCAGCTTTTTCATATAGAAGCCGCAGTGAGGAACCGACGGCGGAACAGCACCCCCGTCGTCGAGGGTCGAGTTTTCCGCAAACATTTTCCCTAAAAGGTTTGCCTTTTCGGTGGCGGTGTTTGCTAGTGAGCCGTCAGGTCTGGTAAGAGGTGGCAAACTGGGTTTGCAAAAATTTCGACCTATTGAGCCCGCAAGCGACCAGAATGCTCTGCTGCCATGCGGGCAGCAGAGCATTCTCCTTAAAGAGATTACCTTGTATACATCCAATTTGACTGTCCTAAAACGGAATCTACCTGGTTTGACGGAAAAAGCTTTATCAATTCTATTATAATTGTGTGCAGTGAATATAAATCAAGCCCTTCGCTCTACGGGTCGGTAAGCAAATGACCTAAGCTGAATGCTGCAAGAACCTGCGCAGAAAATTAAGTTTGCTGTAATATTTTGTAACGTATTATTATTCTTGCTTAGACACAGGGGTTTATTTTTATTACATTAACTGCACACAGCCATCACTTGTATGGAGACTCTTTTTTTGAGAAAGAAGAGTAAGGCTTGGGAAGCAAAAAGGTATGAGTGGTGGGAAGAAATCTGGGGGAAAGAAACCTTATTCCACGAACCCGGGCACCCATGCTAAGTCACCAAACGTAGTAAGCCGCTTGGGGTAACTTATGGCAGGGGTGTTAATTATCCAATAAATGGTTCCCGGGGCGGCGGTACCTATACTCGCCTCCCGAATTGATAACAAATACGCTGGTCTTTTGATATCACACTGAGTTTCCCAGTTATATCACCCACCATGATATCGAAAATGTTTTTTTTTTTATTAATTGAAAGGAGCATTATGTTTTTTTTTCAGTTTATGTTTATTGTATTCGCGATTCGGTTGCCACGGAAATCGAAGACCTACCTGAGGAACGATTAATTTTATGTCCCCCATGCACAATAATAAAATGTTGTGCAAATGACCTCCATTAATAATATGTTTCATCCTTTTCCCGTATTGTTCCGCTGTGTACAACTAAAGCAAAAACATATTGCGTAAATTAATCAATAAAACTGCTATCGGTTTCACTTGCCACGGGGAATAATCATTATTCGCCCCACGGTATTTCATGACATTTCCGCAAAACGTATGCAATCGCCGCATTTAAAATGTACTGGTCAATTAAACAGCAGTCGCATCATCCCCCCGCGGGTGATAAACGACCCCTCCTCCCCCAATCCACCCCATATACCCCTCGCACAGTTATTATTTGCCGGACCTACCGAGTACCGTTATAGTGGTAGGTAGTTAGCAGTACATTATCAGCCAGTGAATTAACTGCCAGCCGTTCATTAGAGGCCAGATTTACTCAACGGATCTACCGTAGATACAACTACACCTAAATGGATTTGTAAATAGTTTGACCATGCCGGTTGACCAGTCGTTTGAGAATATGGTTAAATATGAAATTGTTTTTTGATGATAAACATGATTGTTAAGTGCTTGAAATTGTTCTTAGTGTCACCCTGATATAAGACCACAAGTTTCCACCTTTCTGAACGTCTTTCAATTTTTTGTAATTTTTTAGTAAACAGGAGAGAAAATACAGATTTATTTCCCAACTCTCCGTTTTGTTTCCTCTACTTAATTTTTTTCCACCGTGTATCATTAAACTTTTATTTATTGTTTTTATGTTTAATTCGTAAAACTCCATTTAATTTTTTATAAATTTAATTTAGATTAAATTTGATAATATTATTATTAAGTTCTGCAAGTGTTTTAGTTTTTTATTATTGTGACAGCTGTTTCGGCTTACAAGGCCATTTTCAAACTGTGGTTAGTCCACATTGAGACGACGTATTTATACTATTTCAAATGGACCCAAATTTAACACTAATTAATAAAGTACGGAAAATAATTTACTCACCACTTCTCAGTATTTTCACAAAACCCAAGCAGTATAATGCACCCAAATAATTCATAGCAATAAAGTCATTAGTAAATAATTAAGAACTCATTACCATTTACTGAGGGGAAAATATAGATTGGTTTAACCAACAATAGATCATGTCATCGGTTTAACCAGTAATAAATCAATGAATGCACCTTCAAAATTTACATTTGAAATAGTATAAATACGTCGTCTCAATGTGGACTAACCACAGTTTGAAAATGGCCTTGTAAGCCGAAACAGCTGTCACAATAATATAAAACTAAAACACTTGCAGAACTTAATAATAATATTATCAAATTTAATCTAAATTAAATTTATAAAAAATTAAACTTTTATTAGAAAAATTATTACTAACAATTTGTAGCTCATATTGTTTTAAGAAATACCAGACAGACTTTACGGTATTTTAACAATTTATCAAATTTCAAAGTTAATATTCAAGATCTGTGAAAGTTCTATTCAAGTTTTATTAATATCCAAGTACTGTGAAATAACCGGACCTTTCTTAAATAGTAACTGAACTTTAATGGAACATTTACAGAAGTTGAATTTTAACAATTCATTGAATTTCAAAGTTAATATTCAAGTACTTACTGTGAAACTACTGACCAAAATGTAATAATAACAGAGTTTGAATAGAACTTTAATAAACAACTAGCCTAAACTTTACTTAAAACTTCACCTGAACCACCCATTATTATTATTTCCAGAAATTTATTTTTGGTTAAAGAATATTCTTGCACAAGAAGAAAACTTACAGACATAAAATTAAAATTAAGAATCTCTTCAAATGAATCGTGATCCAGTTGAAAACGGGATTGTGGACCGTTAAAGAATGAATTGACAGGTTTCCTAATAAACTTTTAGTAATCACGAATGTGTTATCGTGACCTTGGAACACGTGTTCATAAAAATTCCAGTGTTTTAGTATTTCATCATTCTATATTATCAGGACAAACGCAGGTGCATGTACACGTGTTGCGATATATAATGAAGGTAATAAAAGTTTATTAGGAAACAGCCTGCAATACTGGGTTTTAATAAATCAGCAATGCTCATTTTTCTCCGTGTAGCGCTAACATATTTCTTTTTTTATCCCGTACAGCCATAATTTTAAATAATTATTCACACACCAAATTTGTAGGCACGCAATCGAAAACAAATAAAGAAATATTTACAATATAAACACGTAAATTTGTTATAAACCACTTTATTTTAATACATTGTTCTACCGGTTTCAAAAGTACACTTTCTTTAGATAAGAATATAAAAAAATTAAAACTAACCGTATTTTGTATCTTAAATAAGTTATAATATTCTTCCGATGAGGTTACTTCTGAAACCGGTAGAGCAATATGTTAAGGCGATGCCATACGTAGTAATGCAAAATCATGTGTTTTTGGTTTGATAATTTGGTCGCCTAGAAATGTTTCAGATACTTTAATTAAATACTGCGATTAGAATACATCTTGGCCTTTGAAACAATCGAGTATTTTTTAGATAAGTCTTTTTATAAATCCAGAAAAAAATAATGTATAAGGCCTATGAAAACTGCTTTAATGTTCAAAATCTCCTACTTACGAACTGATTTTCAGTTATAATTTTATTGTATAATGTGGCAAATTAAGTTATTTATAAAATGATCGAAAAAAAATTTAATATTTATGCCTGAACATCCACAAAATAAAATAAAAGGCACTTTTCAGCAATTTTTTTTTCTTGCATAAATCAAAAGAGGTGGATGGTGTTAAGCGGGAATGTAAACCTTATCGCCATTTACGTAAGGTTTGTTATTGATAGCGGCTCAATTTAAAATTTTACACGACGTAGTGCATCGCCTTAAAATGAGGTGGTTTAAAACAGATATATTTATGTGTTTATATTGTATTATAATTATGATATGCCATAAAGTAAATGTTTTTAAAAATATTTTATGGTACCTTTTATATTGTAAAGTAGTTACTTTGTGGTGAATCGTTTTATATTAAAACTAGCTGACGGTTACTTGGCGTTGCTCTACTTTTCTCTTTCAATAATTATAATATCCATGGATTATATTTATAAACCTTCTAGGAAGAAAATCGCTAAATGATATTGAAAACCCTATCAAACTCCGTTGCATAGTTTAGAAGAACTAAGCGCACAAACAGAGTGACGCGGATAGACTATTTAGAGAAGATACAGTTCTGTAAACATCCCTTTTGATTAACACTAAAATAATTATTAAAATTATGAATATAAATTACGTACCTATACATAATTCCATCTATTTGCTATCCCCAATACAACATTTACGTGTTCTCGGTAACAAATATATAAATGATACTTATGTATTTGACAACAATACAAACATTGAACGCCGTACGTGACTACTATTTGTACCTAGTAAATTATTGTTAACAATGATTTTAATCATTTTATATTAATTATCATCGTTGATTAATAGGATATTTAATGTCACTTATTTATATTTTAAGTTACCTATATTTTTTATTGTTTTTTTCAAATACATTTTCCATCACAACACAAGCAACATTTTTTCAGCTTACTGTGGTGGTAGTAGGAGATTTTCAAATATTGTCAGGTTATTCGTAACCCGGGAATGTTTGTCTTTCTTTTTAAAAAAAAACATGTAATGCATTATTGGGGCCTTTAAATAAAATGAAAAATAAATATTTTTTTTTTAAACTGTAAATGAAACAAATACATGTACATGAAATACAATTTGTGAAAATGAATTCGTTACTAAGTCATAACGTCATTTATTTATCTGTTAAACGAACCCCCTAAAACAATGACGTGTAGCAAACCATAAAAACCATAATTCGCAATTTGTAATGAAGCATTAAAGCAATTTCGCATTCAGTCAACTGTTACGGAGATATAAACAATATTAGCGGACAGTTGTAGTGACAAATTTATACTCATTAGTGTCCATTGTGAAATAATGTATGCGCTGTCCGTAGTAGCTACCGGGATTGGGACATGTGTTGCCCCGTGGCACACCTTTTGCCTTGTACTTGAGTTATTACTGTCCCTGCTCTGCTTGACTACTGGCTCCGGGTTCAATTAGCACGAAATAGAATGTGGAAGTTTCAAAATGTTTAAAAAATCCGTGCATTCTGCATAGTGTTTTTTTATCCATTGAAAACATTATTTAGAAATACCTACTCTATTTGAATTTCGAAATAATGTTTATTCATCGAAAACATTATTTAGAAATACTCTATTTGAATTTCTAAATAATGTTTATTCATCGAAAACATTATTTAGAAATACTCTATTTGAATTTCGATGTTGTGTTGAATGAATGAAATGGAATCTTGGAAGTGGAAATTAACCCATTTCCCGACATCCGATCGAGCTGAAACTCTTCAAATAGGCTCGTTGTTAATAACAGTGCATTTTGTCAACTTTTTATGGTAGTCGAATTTGTTTATCTGAAATTGGTTGACAAAATAAAAATTTACGAATAAATCTCGGTACGATCCAATTACCATTTGGCTTAAGTGATAGTTGAAATACTTGCGCCATAACAGTCACAATGAATAAACAGAAATTACTTATTACAAAAATGATTTTACAGTGTGGTCCTTGAAATTAACCAAACAAATCTAACCTTTCAGATTATTGCTGTATCAATTTCAACAGAAGGTGTCCGGAAATAAGAAAGAAACTGGTTAAATTACATCAAATATGTAATGAATTTGAATAAAATAGAGCATCAAAAAATATATTATGTATTATCATGAAAAAATTATTATTATTACTAACATGATTCATATGAAGTATTCAAAAAATGATCTAACACATCATCCTTTTAAAATGTACTAACCTACTTAATTTGAACTAGAAGTTTGAAGAATCGATACAATTATTTTTTGTCTACACCCTACCTAGTACATTTCATATAAGCAACCATAAATGCGATTTTTTTGCCTTTAAATATGATAAATGAAGGCAATGACGGTCCTAGAAACAAAAAAAAAACAAAAAATTAATAAAATAAAAAGCTTTGTTGAATTTTGCTTCGATTTTCAGTTGCATGGTGTGCACGTATAGATCTATAAAAAAACAATGATAAGTTAGGATTCATTTCAACATAATTTAATATCTGGTACCTAAGTCGTACAGCGAGATAGTATAACAAGTTTGGATAAGAGTCGTTGATTTAAAAAAAAAATTCATTGCATCAACTGGTCCCAATTAGATCGACGCACGATGTTCGCGATATGAAAATAAATTGTCAGCGACACTAAAAACTAATGAAATAGACGTACAACGATTATATAATGACGTAAATGAGTTTACTCATAGCAAGAAAAATGTACGGTTCGTACCAGCTAATTTATTGTAGGCATTTACTGATGCTCCAAGTTTTTAGGTTTAGCCAATTATCGATAGAAGTCAAAGGGAAACCTGTTGTAAATAGGTAGTAGAGTATTAACTTTTACTGCGGATTGTGTTGTTATCGATCGCAAAAAGTGTAGTTTTAATAAACTGTGTATAAAATAAATTTATTTTGCTCATTGTACTGTTTTGTCTCTGGGAAGTCCATCTTATATTTCTCTAGATCCAGTAGTAAAGCATAAAAGGCAATTTATATAATTCTACAAAGTACCATAAGACACATAAAATTTATAAGCCGCTCATTGTTTTACCATACAGACAACTTTTTTGCTAGAGCGTCGATTCTTCACCTCACACACTACATATTTCTATTATAATGACAAAGATTCTTTAAGTACTACTTACTCCATTAAACTAAATAACTGTTTGCCACCTATTTTGAAAAAAATTGCTGATAATTCACAAAAACACAATGTAAGAAAACAAATCAGAGAATGGATAAAAATTAACACACATTTTTTTCAAAACCTATTCACTCCAAATTAAACATAACACAATTTGGGTAAAATTCGGTTTTATGGGAGTCACTCGAATAACCGAAATTGAACTTGATTTTACATTTCGCGTACGAAATTTCAAAACCCTATAACTCAGTTAATAGTGCCGACCCCCACCTAATTCTTACAGATTCGGATTCCCCAGCCCTAAATTAGTCTAAATCAAGTTCAATTTCGGTTATTCGAGTGACTCCCATAAAACGAATTTTTTCCCACAATTTAAAAGCATGTTACCGGAAAATTTTTTAAAAGTGTTAAAATCTTGTTAAATTTTTTTTCACTATGAATGCCATTGATATTGACTCACCCAATTGTTTTATTTTAATTCGAAACCCGAAATTGACTAAACTGACTCGGGGGAATTTAATTCATTAAATTGGACTCAAATATGCTTGAATTTGAGATACCTATTTACAAAATTAATCCAAATTACAATCCAGGGGAGGAATATATGTGTTGGAAACATGATTGCAAAAAGCAGCTACAATCAGAAGAATATACCTGTGCATTATGGATAGACAGTAATCAAATTAAATTAAACCTAAATTTACCAACAAATTGATTATATTGCTTATTTTTTTTATGTATTTATGAGATATTTTCCATTTAATTGTGTTAAGTCTATTTTAAATGTATGTACACTTTTCATTGAACTCCCTTTTAAATTTGTTTTCTTATTTAAAAATAAGTTTTATTTTATATTTATCAATGTTGTTTCCTGAAATGAGTGTTTGAAACTCACTGGGAATAATATATTTTAAATACTATTGTTATTATTTCGTAATATATGATAATTAAGATATAAATAAATTTATTTTAGGTATTTAGTTTTACTAAATAGATTATCGTTTAATAATTATTTTGTAATGTTTTTAAATACTTTTTTTATTTCCCTTTTCTTCTTAATGTATCATTCAGTACACTTCATGTATAATCATTTTCTTCTCATTAAATTGTTACAACATTGTCTCAATGTAACATTATGAAGTACTCTTTTTATATTTATTTATTAGGTATGTTAAGACCACCAAACTAGGCACATGCCCGTCTTGTTGTGGTTGATTATATATAGGTACTGTACATTTAAATAATAAATCAAGTATGAAATATAGAAGAAAGTAAAATAAGTATACAAGGTATATAATAAAAAATAAAAAAATGATTATAAAATTTAAGAGAATATATTTTATGTATTACACACTTAAATAATTTATATATACGAGTATATATATAAATCAAATTTACGAAATTATTGTACTAATTAAAAAAAATTAGGTGTATTAAGTGTAAATTATATTTTATATGTGTGAGCTTTATATCAAAATATTGAAATAAGAAGAAATTTAAAAATAATAAAAAGAGTATAGAATATAATACATAGTAAGGTTAAAGAATTTTTAAAAAAGTATATATAAAAGTATATTAAAAGTATATATATAAAATAGTGTATTTTATATATATATATTTTTTAATTCTTTAATCTTACTATGTGTAGTTATTAAAATTACATACATATAGCACCAAAGTGAGTATGTATTACTAGATACGCAAATGTAAAAATGTGGTGTGCTGTTGATAAGTATGTGCGAGTTACAGTGACATATGTGGATACATTGTTCTTCATTATTTTTTTTTTCAGATTCTTGTTAAGGCGATGCACTACGTCATGTAATATTTAAAATTGAGCCGCTATCAATAACAACCCTTACGTAGAAAGCGATAAGGTTTAAATTCTCGCTCAACACCAACCGCCTGTTTTGATTTATGCAAGAAAAAAACATGGCCAAAAAGTGCCTTTTATTTTATTTTGTGGATTTTCAGGCTTAAATATTTAATTTTTTTCTGATCATTTTGTAAATAACTTAATTTTCCACACTATACAATAAAATCATAATCGAAAATGGGTTCGAAAGTAGGAGATTTTGAACTTTAAAGCAGTTTTCATAGGCCTTATACATTATTTTTTTCAGGGCTTATAAAAAGATTTATCTAAAAAATACTCGATTATTTCAAAGGTCAAGATGTATTCTACTCTCAGTATTTAATTAAATTAATCTGAAACATTTCTAGATGACCAAATTTTCAAACGAAAAACACATGATTTTGCATTACTACGTATGGCATCGCCTTAAACTAACTGTTCTCTAACGGCTACTAACCTAATATGTACACAATACAGCCACCATGGGTGAAACCACATTATCCCCTTAGAGAATATCAAGGATGATGCTGTGTTTTTACTCATAACGGCATAATAAAACATGCTAACATCTCAGCACAGGTTTTCCTAGGGAGATGTTCACTAAATACTACTTCTAAACTAACCCATATAGTTACTGACTATTAACATTATTTTTGTATAACTGGTACTTATTATGTAAACTGTATTTGAGGTTATTTTGGAGATTTTTAACAATTCTTCAAATTGGAAAGTTAATTTTCAAGTTCTGTGAAAGTTATTTTCAGGTTCTGTTATTATTTCAGTTCTATCAAGTCAGTAACGGGCCTATAATGATGTAATAACAGAACTTGAATATGACATCCACGAAAACTAAAAATGAACGTTGAAATTTGATGAATTGTTCAAATTCTATGAAACAACCCATTTTAAGAGAATAAATATAAAATAAAATATGTATTTATTGATATCGTTATGTAATACGTACCTGTAAATCTATTCTTATTACGTAAAAATTCAAGTTAAATAATTATAATTTTCCACATACAAGTAGTACACGGAGAATCATGTTAAAAACGGGATTGCAGGCCGTTTTCTAATATACTTGTCGTGCATTCATAATTTATCGGAGCACGTGTTCATGCACCTGAGTTTGTTCAAAATCGTCATATTAGTATTTCTTTAAACGGACCCCTAAATATAGATACCTACAACTACTTAACAAATGTAGATCCCAAGAGAAACACCGCAAGTCGAAATATTTTATACAAGATGAAACTACAAAACATTGAAATTATAATAATTCATAAATATTGAAGAACATGCTGGTCCAGTTTCTTCACTACCTACGATTCTTGCTGCAGAGTCTCAATCTTGTATCTTCGTGTCATCTGCTCCTGTTCTTCATTTTACTTAACTTTATTTTTGTAATATTTATATTTTTTTGTAAAATACCTACATCGACTCTAAAGCGCCCCTGAGGCAATATCTCACAAAAGCGGCGCTATACAAATTGTCCGATAAATTAATTGATTAATAACATATTAACCACACAATAAACACGCGCGCGCGCGGGATATTTATTCTGATAGGAGCGGGGCCCCAGAGTTGCGGGCCCCGTAGCATTTGCTACTTCTATATGGCTAAACCGGCACTGCCTACTACGCAAATATATAATATAATGAAATTGACAATCTATTCAAAAAAATAAACTCGGCATTTAAAAATGTTTCATTTTCATCCGAAGTAAGGGAAAAGCACGCATCCATTGGTTTATCTATTTATTGAATCTGTGGTATACGTCCTCATAGTAAAATGATTATTATCTTCTAGCGCTGGCGTTAGATAGGGTGACTCAAACAGAAGCCATAATAACAACGAGGTTAAGATGAATCATTCTCCCAACATAACACATGTACCATCGGAAGGAAACACCACAACACAATACAGTGCGGCGGTCAGCGAATATGCCCCTTGACCGTTTGTTACACTAAGTGCGGTGGCCGACCGCTTCCGCCCCCCACCCACCGCCCCCAAATAATTTCATTAGATCCTCCCACACACTTAGCGGATTTATATTGCGTCCACAATAACTTTGACCGCTGGTCAACCGCTTAGTCCTCGCTCAATGCTCTTGCCGACTGTAAACCCGAGCAAGAATCTTTGCTCGGGTTTTCAATAGAATTGTGTTTTTTTTTAATGATTAAAACAAGTTTATAACTTTCTCGGCGTTTTTTTTTTTATTTCTGTCCGAACCGGTTTCTCCTTATTAACGATAGGTGTGTATATATTTATACATAAAACATCTTTGTCATGAATACATTTTTGCACATTTACATAGCAGTAGACTTCGCTTAACATTGAATGTTTTTGTTATTTACTCCCCGAACACATATACAATTTTTTATTTTTTTTTATTTCGATAGTTTTAACGTTAAGTGCAATTAAATATATATATAAAAATTTCCAGCAGAAATGACGTATGATAATTATGATTGCATCAAAAAAAATGTTTCGTTTCGAAGAAAAATTTTTTTCAAAGACACCCCATTTTACGGTACCTATATGGAATTTCTATGTCAATAAAATTTCGATCATTGTGATATTGAGCTATTAAATGTTCATATGGTTGTCAATTAAAAAAAAAAGACAAAAATCTTGCTGATGTTTCATATATTTTAAATTGCACAACTATTAGTTCTGTGAACAGTAGACCTCGCTTAATGTTGATTATTCCGATTTGACAGTTCGTAACGCTCATGCGAACTCTGGTGGAGTAAAAAGGAACTATCCAACACGGCTACCATCTTGGCAATATTGACCGGACAAACAAACAAACAAATTTACATACATTTAAAATGCAAAGACTCGAGTTAAAACAGTTGTTAAAGTAGCTTCGCAGTATGTTGTATATTTATTTTTAATTTAATAAATGTTCTTTAAACACAATAATAATAATAGCATGCACCCGTATTGAATTTGGGAATGCCACAAGTATGTTAGTAAAAGGATAACATATTGGGTTCAACAAAACAAGGGAAATTACTCGCATACTTGTGGCCAAATACCAAATACGATGGATGCCTCATCCGACAGACACCGATGGTAAACTGGAATTAGGGAAGTCACCAACGGTCAAATGGTGCTTGGCCCACGGTACGAAGGGACAGTTAACTTATTTATCTCTCCCGAATTAATGCCCTAATAGAGAGTACCCTAGCAGCACCGAAACCAATGGGACATCTGTTTTTTGTCACGATAACATTATATCGATAAACGTTGGCTTTTACTATCGAATTGTGACAGCGCTTCGATAGAAGGGAATTAAATTCTCTTTGTTTCATGTGCTACCTACGTAACAATGTAAGCATCTATGGAATTAGTGTCTAGTATCTATTAAAGGGAGCGGTGAATTCAGTGCATTAAGATTAACACTAAATTAACAGTCGTATAATTTTGCTCAATGGCGATAAAGTCTTTTAATGAATTAGATAATGTAGCTACTGTTATAGCTTATTATACGTCACACAAAACAATAGTATGTGCAGAGAAACGCCTATAAATGAAACATTTTAGACTTACATCGGTGCCTTTTGGGTAAAATAACCGTTTGTTGCAATCTATTTAAATAAATAAAATAGTATTAATTTTAATGATAATCTAATGTTTAAGAGAAAAGTTTTTTTGTACATAGCACAAAGGCTGACGTTTTATTTTTAAGCAATAATTATTAGCCTGAAACACTTATATAAATTGAAAAATCTTGTATCTGTAGGCTGTGGGTTCAATTCTCGTCGGCGGCAAGTATTTTTTCTGGGAAGATTTTTTCAATTTATATAGGTGTTTCAGACTGATAATTATTGCTTAAAAATAAAAATAAAAACTATATTTGATGCTGAAAATTCCTGGTAGAATTCCATTGTATTGGGATTACCAATAATATTGGCAATAGTCACCTGCCTGATGATTGTAATTAAGTGAAAACCATCCAATTAATGAATTCCCTGAACAAATAGTAAATGAATCTCTCAAACCGAGGTAATAATAACAAATAAAAACTAATTGGAAATTCAATTATGAAACACCACACAGCAACGAAGATGGATAAATTCATATACCTAATTATTAAAAAAAAATCGACACTTTGCATCTGAATCCCCACTCCTTCCCCCAAATGTTATATATATGTATATTATAGTTTAGGGATTATTGTACCAGTCTGAAAATGGCTATAATAAGCTGAAACCGGTCACGGTCTAACAATTAAATAAGTGGAAAAATGTTTTAAATTTGTTTCAATATATCATTAAAATATAGTGTCTGGCGGAAGGGCAGGCGACGTGGATTTGATTATTATACAAATCTACAGTTTAAATCCGAAACTGACTCATTCTCTGATTCTCATTCCAGTGCAGAGATAATGCGTTAAATCTTCCCCGGGAGTCCACGACTTTTTCTAACATTCGCTACTATGTACCATATTGTTACTATTAAAAAACTACATCATTTAGAATTTCGGAGATAATAAGTCTCCACGGACGTCTCCGACTTCTTTTACCATTCAACCCCTTTAAATACTCCTGAAAATAATAATAACAAACTTTGAAATTTTCAGTGAAATCGGCCCATGAGTTTTTGAGCCTATAGGGGACAAACATATATATAAATTATTGTACGGGTTAAATCTTCCCCATAGGAAAAACTAAACCCTTCCACACACTTTTCCACAAATGATCATCGAGTCAATCCACATTATGCAAGTGCATTATATAAGCATAATAAATACAAAATAATACAAGAACAACACGTTAACTCACCAGAGATCAAATGGGAAAATAATTCACCGACTCCAGATATTTTCATATCAGAGGTTTCGGCTCGGTAGAACTTCTAACAGGGCCTATAAATCCTACTGATCCCTCAACATAAATATTAAAAAAAATCTTTCGTTATCCTACATGTATTCAAAATGACCGACTTTTGCATCTTTATATATGATTTTTTTGATAGATCTAATACGCCTAAATTTTTAATGAGAGAGCTAGGTATAATGCCAGTAGCCGAAATAACGAATGGTAATATTTTTATAGTCTGAGAATGCCAAATTCTTTTTATTTCATTTCCTAAATCTGTGTATTTTCTTATTTTTTCATTAACAGATTTTTTAATATTACAGGAATTTGGAATAGCGACATCAATGATATAAGTTATTTTTTTTTAATTTAGTCATGTAAAACTATATCGGGTCTATTATGACTAATCGTTCGGTCTGTTAGTATAGTTTTATCATAATATATTTTATAAAATTCGTTTTCTAAAAACTGAGTTTATCATTCAGACATCAAGTTCTATTACTATCCAAGTACTGTAAAACAACCGGCCCATGATGAAATCATAACAGAACTTGAATTTTAACTTTGACCGTCCTATGTGTATAGTACAAAACATATTAAACTGAGTATTAACGATATAAGCACGTACATTACAAGCTGGAGTTACAGGGAGTTGATCTAAATTTGTTGAATTGTTGAAATTCTGTGAAGCAAACCGATCTTGGAATATATGTCGCTAAAGTTTTACCTAATTTGATGACTTGACTGTTTACAGAGATAATAAGCTTTCTTATTATAATTCATTATCAAACATCATGTCACCCAACATAATAAAGAGTACCGAAACTCCCACAATAATATTTCTGGGGCTTATACAATAAATATTAGTGTAAATAAGCATTGACTATATGCGTGAATAAATTGCGCAACGCCAAAAGGATTTGTTTGCCTTTCCCATGGATTACACTGGGCTGCAAGACCCCGTATTATAATTATAACACCATTGCCTGCGAGTTCCGCACGGCGGCGGCGGTGGGTACCAAATACACATGTACTTTATACATGTTCCCAGTAGTAGTACTTACCTAGACACTGGGACATCGTTAAAAACAGCCACTGCTTACAGGAATGAACCGAACTGTTTACTAGTACTCTAATTTGTTTGCATCTTTGTTCGTGTGCCAGCAGCGCAGACCCAGCCCTGCCCCAATGTTTCATGTTTGCACAAAAATTTGGTTCAATGTTTGTGGTAATGTTGTCGCTGGAGACATGCACTAAAGGCTCCTTAAGAAACCAAAGAACGTAACAAAAAACATAAAAAGAACATTGTCGAATTGCGCAATTCGATTCGATAATGTTCTTTAAATTAAACGGAATGGATAAACGTATATTTGTTACGCAGAAATTCAAATGTGACAGTGTCATCAAGATAATTCATCGCCGATTTGTTCTTTGGCAATTTTAAATGCCGATTCCATTTGGCAATTTTAAATGCGAAGTCCATTTCAGTTTTTGAACAAAATGTGATCAGCAGAAGAGGCCAATTATCACGTTGTTTAGTTTGTCTGCTTATTACAATTTGTTAGAAAGCTGAAACGCAGCTACAATCAGCACTTAACGAAGATCTTTCAAGTGTCCAAAAACAAAATGGCTCTGAAAGGTCATTTGATGACAATGTTACATGTGAATTTCTGAAAAACAACTGGGTCTAATAATCTTTTGGCATTTGCGGGGTAAGAGGGAAATGCGAACGGGTGTAGGGTAGACCGAGGCTATTCGGATCGGGTGAGTTATTCGGATCAAGCTAAGCAATATGGATATATCTCGGCTATTGTAACCAAATGACAATGAAAGAATTTGGACATAGCGTCCCCATCTACCGTATGTCATAATAGTAAAATTACCGATATTACAGATTGCGTGGGTTGACTGCTAAAAATCGATATGTGTGAAGATTGTACAAGTTACGTCTCAAATAAATGCCTGATGTTATATTGTTCTCTGCGTTCTTAGTGTTTTTTTCTGAAAAGGTAAGCTATTCAGTCATGTTCATATGTTATATATTTATCGATCAAATGCACAGTACACAGAATTAAAGCGCAATAACTTGTATTTTGTATGTTTTTGTACTTTACTTTGAGTAAATATCATATTAATAAATGTGAGGTTAAACGGACCGACGGTGGGGGGGCTATTTGGATCATATTTTAATGCTTTTAAAATTCGATGCGTTAGTTGTTGTGTATTTTTATTTGAAACAGATAGTGCGCAACCATGTGAAAAAGACGACTAATCAATCACGGTCAATAATTGCAATGGATGAATCCGTTAGGAAAGTAAAATCCGGTGAAATGGGATTACGCAGTGCTGCTGTGAGCTACGGAATCCCATACACGACAATTTTAGTTGGCACATCCTCCTGAAAAGGATGTGCCAACTAAAAAGAACTCCCGCGTTGGTGACAATTTTTTATATTACATCTCCAGTAAACGTTTCTAAATTGCGTAAAGATACTGAAGAAAAAATAAAAGCCTTGAACGCAAAGGAAATCAAAAGATCTCTCGCGAAAAACCGCCCAAAATTACAGTTCAAAGGAAAAGGTACCCCGGGACTTAAAGTTAAAAAATCTTCAGTAACAGCTTCTTCATCGGCTGAAGCTTCAAGAAAGTGGTTTTGCATTTATTGCAATGAAGCTTTTGTACATCCTCCAATTCATACCTCCATTTTTCCTGTATAAGGGTAAACGTAAGAAGGATGAATTAATGATTGAAATGCCACCAAAAACCACCATAAATTACAGTTCAAAGGAAAAGGTACCCCGGGACTTAAAGTTAAAAAATCTTCAGTAACAGCTTCTTCATCGGCTGAAGCTTCAAGAAAGTGGTTTTGCATTTATTGCAATGAAGCTTTTGTACATCCTCCAATTCATACCTCCATTTTTCCTGTATAAGGGTAAACGTAAGAAGGATGAATTAATGATTGAAATGCCACCAAAAACCACCATAAATTACAGTTCAAAGGAAAAGGTACCCCGGGACTTAAAGTTAAAAAATCTTCCATAACAGCTTCTTCATCGGCTGGGGCTTTAAGAAAGTGGTTTTGCATTTATTGCAATGAAGAGGATGTACAAACATCCTCCAAAGGAAGATTGGATTCAATGTTCTTCTTGCGAAGAATGGTGCCACGAAAAATGTTACGACAAGAAAGTGTTTAATAAAGTTTTTATTTGTGCGGTGGGTAAGCCAATAAGAGTGTAATAAGTGTCATGATACTTTCATAAAAGTTATGGGTTCTAAAACCTGTTTTTGGTTTTTGTTTTTTTTTTCATACTTAACTATTTTTTCGGGTTTGATCCGAGTAGCCCCACCACGGATCCGAATCACCACATATACACGGTGTAGGGAAACTCGTAGTACAAGCGGGAAACTGGTGAATCTACATCACATTTGGAGTCGATTTTGTAGTATTTTTTTTTGATTTGAGCTTTCGTTATCGAGTAAATAGAGTTAGAAGTTGATTTTTTTTTTTTTTTAATCAAATTCTTATAAATTATTACTGAAGATCAAAGTACCCAACTAATTAAAACTATTTGAAAGTAAAACAAATGAAGAAACTCGGATTTGAAGCATTATTTTGAAATCACCCTTCATTTTATCCGGTGTAATCATAAAATATTTCTGCTCTGCAGGGTTAAAACATCTGTTGTTCAACCCTAAACACCAGAAAAAACTTTAACCCTAAAATAGCCGAAAAATATTTTTTTTTGTTTTTTTTGTGAAAATGCTCAAATCAAAAAACTTTATGTTTATTTGGGTTCCCCATGTGGTGTAGATTCTCCAGTTTCCCGCTTGTACTACGAGTTTCCGGACACCGTGTATATGTGGTGATTCGGATCAGTGCAGAGGTCTACAGTAATAGTCATATGTTTTTTAAAAGTTACTTTATGTTATGATCATTAAAATTAAAACATATAAAAATGTCAAATGCTTAATATTAAATTTTAAAAAAATTCGAAAATGCATTAGTTTTAATTTTTTTGAAGAAAACTAAAAAAATGATCCAAATAGCCTCGGTCTTTTATTTATTTATTTATTTGTTTGTTACAAAAATATTACAGCATAGATTTTGACTGTCCAACTAGGAAGGTCTCCCGTTCTAGGACAGTCAAATTGACAGTGAATATACTTAATGGTGAAATCACCGATACAATTTATTTTGAGAGATTACAAGAGTGAAAGCGAGGATACGTGTAGCCTTTATATTACTATATTTTAATACATAATAAAATAAACAGTAAAATAATACGGTCTACTCTACTATTTTTACCAAACTACTTTTTTTAAACTTTCAATGCTATTGATGAGCTTAAATTCATTCAGACGTGTTCTTTTTAAAATGACTTTCCTGTGGCTAGTTTAATTTATTTAATATTTAGGTATTGTTTTTATTTTATTATTAGGTTCATCCCTTCCCATAGGACAAGGACTAACAGGTCCCCGCGACTGGATGTATCCGGAGGTACTTAGCAGTGGCTAAACAAATAAGATAGTGGATAGCGGGAAGGGGGAGGTGGTACCGGGGAGGAGAGGGTAAGCCGGCGGACACTTTAATCAAATGCCATTTGATTGATGTGCAATTCATCGGGGTACAAATGTTTGCGTTTCTTTTCAAATGCGAATCAGATGGTATCTGCGAATGGTAGTTATGTTAACATTGGATATAGAAATATCATTTTAACAAGCAAGAACATCGTGAAAAACTTTCAAGTTCAAATTTTTTGATTCAGCAATGTTTTTCTGTATCTTGTTTAATGGCGAACAATGTTCAGAATTTATGCGACAATTTAATAAATATTGACACAAACATTATCACTCTACGAGAAGAAAAGATAAATAAGTCTTCAGTTTAAAAAAAAGTAAAAACCACATAACTCATTACTGCATAGAGCGTTCAAGATATTCTAAGAAATATCAATGTATTCAAATTTATGACAAAAGTGACAAATTTGAGGTGTGTGAATATTTAATTTTTGTAATGTGGTTTGTTTAACTAACTTTAATTTTAATTTTGTAAGCTCCATTGTCATTTTTTGGGGATGCTGTGTGAAGGGTTTTTTAACGAAAGGAAAGAGAGGAAGATCTGGGAAGGAAAATCGTATGAGGGGTGAGTAGGAATCTGGGGGTCAGCGTGTCCAGGAGTGACGGACGTTTGAATTCATCCCCCCCACCTCTGTGCAAGGCAATGTAACGACAATTCTCACCCCATGAACCCGGTCACCCCTGCTAAGTCACCAAACGTAACGAACCACGTGGGGTGACCTATGTTAGAGGTGTTGGTTATCTAATGAATTTTTCCCCGGGCAGTGGTACTCGAATCCAAATGGTGCAAAACTGATGATATTTATAGGTATTCTATTTATTATTTTTAAATGTAGGTATGCCTATTCGTTTATTGTACCATGCAGGTACCATAATAAATTATTTAATTAATTAATCAATAAGCCAAGCTAAATTCATAATTCCAGAAATATTGGTTAACGATTGGAAAAAAAACATTCCAAATGTTTTCCGCTAACTCGTATGAGCATGGACCTACATAATAAAATATATATCCTAGTGCTCGTAACACTAATCCTTTAATAAATCCATATCTCGGTAATAAAATTATTTTATCAATAAATGGATAGTGAATGTCCCAATAAATCATTGGGGTTCGTGCAGCGGAAGGGGAGCCAAGAAGTCTTCAATTCTCTCTCATCCTGTTGTAAATATCTTTCTGCTATGTATGCAATTTGTTTCGCAAAACTAAATAAATCTATTACGTAGAGTTAATTATTTCTTCCAATACAACTTTTATCAGTACCTAGTGATGAAAAAATCAAAATTATTAGAACTGGCTTGTTTATGACATGCCTTTAATTTTTAAATTTTTAATTGAATTTTAGACCACCATCATTTATTGAGCATAATCACCTTCAACCCACCAACTAGAACTACACGATCGATTTTTTTTTTAAATTGCAACAACAATATCAGGACTGAGTTATTTAGATACCCGTTTGTACCTAGATTGCATGCAGATGGCATATTTTCGCCGAAATTGTAGATGTGTTCAACTCTACGGAATATAGTTACAAGATGGCTATAATAACGTACCTCAGTAATATTAATAATTAATGTTAACTTAATACTATTTTTCCGGTTTGGTTTCATATAATTTTAACAGAAAATGGTGATTACCTCCTCATTAAATTATTATTTATATCCCATGTTTGTGCAAGCCCATATTGGCGTATAATTTTAATAAATAATTAAAATAAAATTATATATTATTTAATATTAAAATTTTAATTAAATTATATATTATAAATTATGGAAAAAAAATCCAACAATATGTTACTTAGAAGTGTGTACGTACACTCTGAATTTGTTAAATCAGTCTATTCTTCATCTTGTTTAAACGTCTACCCCTTGACAATTAACGTGTTTTAAATTTTACAGTTGTGTAAATTGAAAACACGTTTATTAGTAAGGTCCATAATGTTTTTACTCCAGCTTAAAAGTGTTGGCTGTGCAAATCACAGACCGTTTACAATTCAAACCCTTGACTCTAGACAATATATTAGTTTGCATTATATTACGAAATTTGTAAAAAAAGATTAAATTTCCCGCTGGCATTCAGTTTCATATAGAATCGTTGTTTTTGAGTTAAAATTGTAAATATAACAGACAACTTGGTATTCTCTCTTTCTAAAACTGTTTATCTCATATATCTAACCGTAATTGGAAATGAGAAAGAACGAGTTTTATAAGGATGTGTTATTTGGTGACACATATAGCACAATATGACTCAATGGCTATTGATGTATCGTGACGAATGCGGCACAGTGTGCCGTGCAAATATATAAAAACCCTTATAAATAGGATAATGGTAATTAAAATTCACCTCATGGGTCATATATGTAAAGCCCAAATAATCCAAAAAAATAAATTCCACACTTAATTATTCCTGAAGTCTAATTATAATTAGTGCGTAAATAACCTATCACTGATGATTTTTTATTTATTTATTGTTTTCCATGAACTGGACATCGGAGGCCTTTAAGAAAATAATTTCCCTCGGGGCTTAGGTCGTCTTTGGGGATGTTGTGTGGGTGGTATTTTCGAGGAGAGGAAGGATTGAACTTCTTGAAGAGGTTTAAAATCTTTCCAAAGTCAAAGTCAAGAACGAGTCGTATAATTGGCCCGTTCTCGATTCCGTTCCCTATGTGAAAGACAAAGATATGTTTTTAGCCTTGTTTAATGTCCAGATTTTACACTTTCTAATCTTCCACTCCCATCCTGTTCACCGTCAGTCCCTCAGCTTCACAGCAATGGGGATACCACTGTCCCAGTTTCCAATTGCTTCAAACCGTCGTGTGCAGTAAATTCCCGTATCCACCTTTAAACATGCCAAACTGGTGACTCTGATTTTTACACAAGTTTTAGGTGCAGTTGTCACATTAAAAAAATGTTTTAGAATATTGAGTAAACTGTAAGTAATCTACTTATTAAGTGACTCTTTAACATATTTTACCCACTCAAGTTTTCTTAGTGGTACGTTCTACATTCCTGCCTACGATTACGGAACTCATAACGTGTCATCAATCTTATGGATATGCGAGTGCATTCAATTTCGCATTTCTAAAGCACATTAATGCAAAAACGTCCGCAGACAAGCATAATCCAGTGTGACACTGATCACCACACCGACTCTAGTCTCCCATGAATAATCTATAAGGGGCTAAGTACCGGCGCAAATACTCTAGGCGCTAATCCCCGGCCTACATACTTACACTCATTGCCTTACCCCCGGAACATAGAACCATTATAAACTAAGGAACATGTTATTATTATATTTTAAAATAGAGGAATATTGTGAAAAAAGTGCGTGATAAATACGTTTTTTTATTTAATTTTTAATTTTTTATATAATCATTTTATTGTCTTCTACTATACCATTTTAGCCTTGATAAATATATTAAATTTATTTTTTGTTTTAAAAGTACTACTTTATTTATTTTTTTTTTTGGTACAACATTTTTTACATTTCAAAAATTTCCATTAATGTTGGCCTCACTGGGTGGCTTGCCCGTGCTGAGGTCTTCATTTTATTGTATAAAAATATAATCTACATAATACATTTAAATAGAAAATAATACATTTAAAATATAATCTTGTGTGTTTGTGAGTGATGTGTGTTTTATATGGTTTTTTATTTTTATTTTATGCTATGAAATTTTGGTAATATTGTCTTTTTTTTCTTTTGAATTTTGTGTGTAGATTTATTTTTTATTAAGTGTTAGACTGTTGAATGCTTTTATAGCATGGTATTGGTAGTGTCTTTGTCCAAAGCTTGAATTTTTCTGTCGGAGTTTTTATGTTTTCTTTGTACGCTTGTCTAACTGGTCTGTTAGTGATATTTTGTGTATGTTGAAAATTTTTTTGTCAAAAATGTATTTTAGTAGTGTTTTAACGTATAATTGGCGTATATCTAGTACGTCACAGCTGTTGAATATTTGGTCTGTATCAGTCAGTCTATGTATTAAATTATATATTATGTAATAATAATAATAATTGGATGACTTGTATAGCGCCGTTTTTGTGCAAAATCACCTTAAGTTTATAATACATTTCTACAGTGATCTATGTTATTACTAACTATTTATATATTAAAATAATATTTCATTTCAATTTGTTCTTATATTGTTAAGCTCCCCATCCGACCCGCAACGCAGTTTGTGGGTGAACGCATCACACAAAGACCTGGATAAACATCACCCTATCAACCCGGGCACCCCTGCTAAGTCACCAAATATAGGTTGCCACTTAATGTGACCTATGGCCGAGGTGTTGGTTATATATATATATATATATTTAAGATAAGCCCCTGACCTCACCTAACGCATTAATTTATTTTGGATTTTTTTGTAAATACTTTTAAGAATATTGGTCATTTGGTTTTTCCCATTTGATAAGTGTCTTTTACGAAAACTGTCTGTCATTCCAGAGAATAAATACCCATCTGATGGTATCTGGCCTTACAAAAATAATGATCTAAACACCAGAGTATGTAACCATAGCGAAAGAATTTGCAATAAATAAACTCACGCACTCGATTCACACACCCACAAGAGCCACCCAGTCCAACCCCACCCCATGGCATGGCCACGTACCATAGTAGTAAATCATAGTTATTGCGGATAAGCGTCCATTTTACAACAAAAGCTTTTTGTGTTAGTGATGGTTCCACTCGCGTCAATTCGCGCGACGAAGACTGACGCACAGAGCAGAGGGAGACCAATGTATGACTGTTTGTACGTGAACAATGATGAACTTACACAATAATTCTACCGTTGTTGTTGGTCAAGCAACGACTCATACAACAAGTTGGAGGGCAGGAAATTGCAAATAATAATTAAAATAGTAATAAGAATTCTGTGAAGCAGGCGTTTTAAGATATTTTCTAACGAAGCATGTAAATGCATTTTATAAATACCTTGACAATTATAACGGTTTATCAAGGTTTTAGTGTATTTTATATTGTAAAGGATATCGGTGTCTATCCATGTATTATATAACTGCTTGAATTTGAATATTCAAACTAACATTTTATTTAAATAGCCGTATCGTTCTAATAAGCTTGTAAACAAGAATGGTGAAAGAAATTCGAAAAATGACTTAGATCACCATGTTTTTTTGACTCCCTTAACATACGTACAATTTTCTAAAAAATATGTTTGGTTTCAAAGATGAAGATTGATGAAAGTCACCCGATTTTACTAATATGGCAGTATTAAATAAGCCTGAAGACAAAATCTGCTTATATTTTGATTAAATAAATTTCTTTCTTCGTCTTTTAGAGTAAAGTAAGGTAAGGTGGTAATTAATTAAATAGTGAATAAATGAATTAGTGAATTAATGAATTAATGAATTAATGAATTAATGAATTAATGAATTAGTGAATTAGTGAATTAGTGAATTAGTGAATTAGTGAATTAGTGAATTAGTGAATTAGTGAATTAGTGAATTTATGAATGAAATAGAATCTTGGAAGTGAAACTTAACCCACTTCCCGACACCCGATGGCAGATAGACTCGTTGTCGATGACAGTGAATTTTATCATGGTGTCACTCATGTACACCTCCGAGAATTTTTTTTTTTTTTTATATTAACTCCACACAGGAGGCCCTGAAGAAAATAATTTCCCTCAGGGCCTATGTCATCTTTGGGGATGCTGTGTGGAGGGTCTTTTTGTGGAGAGGAAGGAGTGAACATGGGTCTTGAAGAGTCCCATGTTGTAGGAGGGAGGAAACACAGAGGCCGGCAGTTCGTTCCACAGCCGAGCTGTTGAACTTAAGAACGAATCGTAGAAGCGACCCTTTCTCATGTGACAAATGTCAACCGTGTACAAATGTTGGGCGCGCGTTTGGCATGTATCCCGACTACGCACCGGTGCCGAAGGGATCAATGACGCTAGTTCCTCAGAGCATCTTCCATTGTAATACCGATAGAACAAAGACAGCATACCTACCTGACGCCTGTGCTCCAAAGATTGCAGTCCGTTTGTTAAGATTGGGGAATCTATCAAACGGACCGCCCGTTTTTGCACAGAGTCAAGGGTTTTTTTCAGGTATTTAGGGGCTCCGGACCAGAGATGGCTGCCAAATTCGACAGTAGGGCGTACTTGCGATTTGTACGGGGTCAGCAGTTGTGTACTATTAAAGTATCTGCGGGCCCTGTACAGTACGCCCAGCTTCTGAGATGCCAGCTTTACTCTGGCTCCGATGGAGCCCCCATACCTGAGCTGGTCACTTATAGTTACACCAAGCATATCAATGGAAAGCCTGTTCGGAAGATTGCTTCCGTTGAAGGAGACTAGATTATCATTTAGATCCCTTTTAGACGTAATCAGACAGGATTGGGTCTTTGAAACATTAAATTCGACGAGATTATTTTTACCCCAGGAGGAAATACTCTCGAGATAACCGTCCATTCTCTGCTTCAAAGCCCTCCGAGCCGTTGGAGTTTGTGTGCCCTTTGGGGGCTTGTCAAACAAAAAGCTATCATGAACTGTACTGTCATCCGCGTAGCAATGAATCGGTGCACATGTCCAAAGGTCATTGATGTGCAACAAAAACAAAGTCGGAGACAGAACCGATCCCTGTGGGACGCCAGCATTTATAGGGTGTGAGGATGAGGTGAAACCGTCAGCAACTGCCTGAATCGACCTATCCCTTAAAAAGTCAGCAATCCACGTACACAGGGATGCGGGAAGTCCGTAAGAAGGCAATTTGTTAGAATAATACGAAATGAAGGTTGATACTACACGGAGAAAACTTGCTGATGTGAAATATTATTAATTTATTAAAAATCTGTTCAAATAATCGTTTTCCTGTTAAAAACGTTACTGGAGGACTATAACAAATGATTTGACAAATTTCATGACAAACTGTCAGTAAAGCACGAACATATGTTATGAGGAAGTCGGATCGCGTGTTCTTAAATACAATAATAATGTCGCAACTCGTCCATTATATTTATTCGGACAAGGCCACCTGCGTGAACACGTGATCAGATATATTCCTAATAACTAATATTGTATCAGAAAATCCTCATGCAGTCAAATTCTTAACAAGATATTAATAAAAAAATCTTTACTCCTTTTTCTCGTATCGTACTAAGATTTGGCTTAGGTGATAGCTCATTTGGCTCATTTTGGCTCAGTCAAACCAAAAAAAGGATCTTTGAAATTGGCTAATTGCTGGCCAAAGAGATGGCTCAACCAGGTCGAAAATAGCTATTTTACGGGTTGATTGGATATGTAAAAACTCTAATAAACTCGCCATCACCGGTGCACCCACTTGAATTACCTTCAGAAGAATAACAGTAACACTAATTAAAAAATTCTGATTATATCTTCTGAACTGATCTAAGCTCCAAACAATTAAATTACCAACCTATGATATTTTACCTTTAAACCCCTGTTCATCTTCTTTATTAAGGATAGTCACAGAGGATGCGATACATTCTTACTTCATCACAAATCTTCAACATTTAAAGTCATATTTTCAGAAATTTTATTTATCGAAACATTTTGGAATAGTTGATGAAGTAGTTCATCGTCAAAGCTTTGCTTTAAGGCCACTTTAAGCCAGTTTTATTTTTATTAGATTCGATATAAACTGGTTTTCGAACAACAGTAAAACAGGAGCTTCCATAATATATTAAAATGGTTTTACCTCTAATACGTCAATTTTGTTTTTTTTTTTGCAATTAGTCTGACATGCCACCTGCCTCCATAATTTGAGGTTGGATCGAGGAATGTATAAACATTTTTGCCAAATTGGCTAATTACGCTGCAAGCTTTAATTATTTGCCTCGTGTTTATGGTACAAAATACTGCTTATTATAAACAAAGTGTTTACGACTCGAAACTTCCGTTTTTTTAATCAAAATTTGCAAAAAAACATATTGAATTATGATTGCTTGATTGTTCAGCTTCGTCGACGTAAACGAAGACATACATATTATACACGGTGTCCGGAAATTCGTAGTAAAAGTGGGGAATTCGTTAATTTACCGGTGAATTGGTGAATCTATCTGACATTTTCAGTTGATTTTATGGTACAACTTTTTTTGGATTTGGGCTTTCGTTTTCGAGTAAATCGAGCCCGAGGAGATTTTGCTTTAATCGTTCGCTATTGGGTTAGGTTAGGTTAGGTTAAATGCGTCGAAACTTTTTAACCCTAAAATAATAAATAAAAAAATCGTGATGTTGAAATTTTGTAAGGCCAGATACCATCACGGTGTGCGATGTGTGATGTAGATTTGCCAGTTTCTTGCTTATGTACTACGTGTTTCACCACTACAATTACACCATTTATGTCATTTATTGATTAATTGCGTTAATATTATTGATAGATATTTGATGTGGTAATTTTAAGATGTACTAAAAATGACCACATTAATATCTCAGAACTTGAAACAGTTTATCAAAGTGCTTCCCATCCATATTTTGGTCGAAGCTCCCATAATTTATTATCTTCTTCTTCTAATCTTCAGGCATCCAGTTTTGGACAGAAGCCTCCCTCAACTTCTACCAGATTCGCCGATTCTTGGCGGCTAATACACACCTGAAGCCTGCGGTTCATCGCTTGCACCTGCAAATTTATCACAGCTATTAAATTATGCTTTTTAAATCTAATATCTAATCATTTTTTGTGAGAGTAAAGTTTTATACACGGACAGTGAAAATCTTATCTTAAAATAATTTTAAATCGGTTCCATGACAACTTAGGACAGTGACAAATCAACACTCCATTGAATTGTGATTTAGTCGTTAAAAGTGATAACAGAAGGTAAAAATTAACATATAAGCCTAACCGAACGTAACTTATTTATCCTAGTTTTTTATCACTCATCATGATTTTATATCACTTTTTAAAAGTGTGTTGAGTTGTCATTGTTCTGATTTGTCCGGGTACCTTTTAAAGCACAATATAATATGGTTATATTAATACGACTTTAGAAATAAAAGTTAGTTTCTCATTATGTTACGATTAAAAGTGGGACTAGCATCCTACAAAAGCAAATTATTTTGTCTGGTAAAGAAAGAACTTTATTTGAAACTCGTTTTCATCAGATCCTCCGCTTTACGTTGCAAACTGTTCGTCTTCCGATTCAAAAAAACCAAACCCTTCCATAAAAAGATTTGCCTAAATACTTCCTACAAAGGGAGAAAGAGTCCTTTAACAGCATCGGTGCAAAACTTTGGGGTGGATAAAACAGAGACGTAGCTACCCCGGAGGGTGTTTTGCTTAATTTTTATATTGAAAAGTTGTTAATTGTGTCCCCTCTTCCAGGGCCCTGGGCGGCCAAACTGTCAGATATCGCGCCGGCATTTTAAATTGAAAGGGGTGATTTTAGCCATAATTTAATTTAAATAACTCCGAGGGTGCGCGGCAGATTTTTCTGTGGAATCGAGAGGACGTCAACCGAATTAGTGGGGTAATGGCCAATTTTATCTTTTGAATCACACATGCAGACATATGTTTTCTGCTACAACCGTTGCACGTCAATTTTAAATTGTTAAAATTAAATAATATTCGACCCCAAAACTAATTCAAATTTGTCTTCGTTTGTAATAAATATTGTAACAAACGTCAGTCGTGCGTCAAATCTAATTACGAAGTCTTATTGCCCATAAGATAATTTAGCACTCGCAACCTGCAATTAGAGAATAAAACGTTGTTTTATGGTTTAATGGCATCAACAACTATGTATAAATATGTATAAATAAAGGCCTACCTACAACACTTAATACGTGTGGAACCATTATGCGTTTTAATATTTTTACAATCACTACATAAGTGATACAAATACCTCGTGTGAATTTCGCATATATTCCTTATATTTATTCATTGAAATCCCGATGATAGCACGAAACCACGAGGTTGTGTTGAGGTTGAAGGGAATTGGGATTAATTGGGAGAAGATGAGACTTTCCTACCTGCCCTTTCAGATCAAGTAAGTAACCAAATATATCTGCAGCTAATTCAAGCAATTCCAATATCTCTCAGTTTCAGGTTAACACGAAAAATTAAATGAAATTTCCATAACGCCTATTAAGTCTTGTATAATTATTGACTGAACGTAGCGAATTCTTGTTTTAATTCGATCGTTTTGCATTTCGTCGGTTTGTAAAAATTTTTTGTGCGTTCCGTTTCCGTTCACTTTATTATTAAAGGAAGCACTGTTTACTTCGACTAGATGGCTTACCTTAACTATAGTTTAGTAAGGATTATGTTTGAAAAGTGTTTTTTTGTACTCTCTTAAATATTAATGCCTATCTGCCTGAAGAAAGTTTGAAAAAAAGAATTGGTTTTGAGATAGTGATGTTACTTTAGAAAATAAAATATTTTCTTAATAGAATATGTTACTTAAAATATAATTAAGGAGGTACTACGTTATATAATACTTGGATGTGGGGCAATTACAATTAACATGCATTTATGCTGCGTATAGAAAACGTAATGAAATGTTGAAATGTGTAACTCAAAATTTCATTGGGGGTTTTATCCTGGGACAATCACCCCAGACTAAACGCTTCACATATCTACCTGCTCGTGTGAGTATCTACCTACTCAAATGATTATATCTGCCTACTCGTATGAGTATCTACCTACTCGTTTGAGTATCTACCTACTCAAATGAGTATCCACTTACAATTTATTTATTACTTACATTTTATAGCGTTGAATCGTCCATATTCCCATTAACAGCCAATATTTACACACTTCTTTTTTTATCACACTTTATTAGTCTTCATAAAATGTGAATGCGCTCCATTAGGTACATCATTTATCAGGGGAAATTTAATAAACTGCACTCTAATGGATCATGCAAAGCATCTTGATCTCTTTGCCTTTGAAACGTGTTTCTGCATAACTTTGAAATAAAATAGAAAACTAGATTGCTGTTCTCTCAATCGATCTATCCAATTGATGAATTCTATTGTACGTTGGTCGCATTTGGGTTCACCTAATTTATGTGGAAGAATCATTATTATATACTTATTTTGATCAAAACATACTTATTTTGTGTTTGTCTACATAACTTCAACTGAGTTCATTTCCAACTAGTATCTAGTACAACCTTGCAGAATTCAGAATATACCTCTCGTCCGAGCAGTGGATAATTCAATAGATCCTAAACATTTAATTTCATTACCGGGAACCGGTGGTTAGTTTCCTTACCCATCTATTCTGGTTATCTAACTTGATCGATCAACAAAGGTTTTTATCGATAATGTCGGTAACTTATCATCGATTCTAAGCACAACTACAGATCGCCAATGAACTAATAATGGTTCACAACGACTAAGTGTTCTTATTTTATTCGAGGTGAACTATTGTTTGTACGTCAGCAATTTGCAGTCGTGCATTGGAACGATGTTATCGACACTATCGATAAATTCTTTATCGGTTGATTATGCTAAATGCCGAGAGATGGCACGAAAAAACATCATATTTACTCCACATTCGGGACCTGTCATCTTTGGCTTTGCTGTGTGAAGGGTATAATACAATCTATAGGTGTGGAATAACGGGTTACTTGGAAAAGTAATCTATTGCTGTCTCATGAACTTCCGGATATCTGATTTGTATTTCCTTAAATTTCATCTTTAACAAAATAAAGCATGCTTTGACACGTTAAATGTTATACCAAGAAAACTTACTGATATAAAATATTATTAATTTATTAAAAAAAAACTTGTAAAAATTATTCGGTTTCCCGTCAAAAACGGGACTAGAGGCCTATAACGAATGATTTGAAAATTTTCATTAACAAACAATCAGTAAAGCACGAATATGTTATGAGGAAGTCGGAATACCGGGTCAAAAATAATAATATTTGCACATCTCGTCCATTATATTAATTCAAACAAGGCCACCTGCATTGAACACCAATGACTTATAGTTTATTATGATGTGGTCATGCAGTCACATTTTTACCTTAATAAAAAAAAAAATGTTCTCATTTTTCTTCGTGTATGAAGTTGTTTTACTTATTGTTATTTATTACTGATGTTATTTCGTTCTTATTGCGTAGATTATATTAGCAATTAAAAACCGCATTGTTTCAATGCGCGATACAGGGAGAACCCGACTGGCTGACCTACTATGTAAACTACAACATACTGTATTAATGATAATAAAAAATAAATATTACAAGTACAATTTAAGATTACAAGTACATTTTAAGATTACAACTACAATTTAAGATTACAACTACAATTTAAGATTACAACTACAATTTAAGATTACAACTACAATTTAAGATTACAACTACAATTCAAGATTACAAGAACAATTTAAGATAACAAGTCCAATTTAAGATTACAAGTCTAATATAAGATTACAAGTAGAATTTAAGATAACGGGTACAATATGGGAACTAATAGCGTACGTATGCAAACACTGAAACTAGACATACAGACTGCACCAAAGTAATATAAGGAGCGTATATTTTTGATGGCCCTGTATTTCCGGTCTCGCTACCGGGTGTTTGTTAAGGCGTCTGGAATAATTAGAGGAAAAGTTTTGCGCAACGCGAAGATTGCTCCGAGTAAGAAGAGTGGAAGAACTTTTACAACTGCAAGCCGCAGTCTACAAGAACTTGTCTGAGTTCTCCCGCACAGCTTCTCCTTAATTTCTCGGCACCTTGTAATTCCAGTTTGCGCCGTCTTCATATCGATACTTATGATTTTTGTTTTTACTTCACAAACTCGCAGTGGTTTCTATCCAATTTATTAGGAATAACCTATTAAAGCTTATAATTACATTTACAATAACATAATATCAAATGTGGACGTTTGCAATAGCGAGCTTAACACATATAAAAAGTACATAAAAGAGTATTTATCCAATATTTCATAAACAACATTTCTGTTTGTATTTTTAATTCTGTTAAGAATTGAATTTGTTTTAATTTACATCCTATATTTTTATGGTTACCAATAAATGACAAACGTCGACTATAGGAATGTAAATTGAAATAATATGTTTTTCTGTATTATTTATTTATTTATTTATTTGAGGAACATAAACAGTCTTAGTAATACAATATACATAAGAGGATAACTAAAAACAGACCAATTTATTATTGTTCACAGATAGATATTCAGAAACATAAAAATAACCTGTAAACTAGAATATTTAATAAAAATAGAAAAAAAACAGAATAAAGCAGCAAATAAGAAAAATAATAATACGAATGTAAATTCAACAAACGATAAACCTATAACATGCCTACCATAAACAGCAATAAATAAAAGTGATTATAACTATACTTAAATAGACTTGGGTTGGAACGGGAAAGGGGAGGAGAGGGATAAGGAAAAGTTGCCACGCGAGTAATATTAAAATATTAGGTACAATCAATTTAACAGTCGTGAATATGAGTTAGAATGTGATACAATGAAATTCTGTTGTGATAGTAACTAGCAGTGAATATGTCAGCACGAGTGTCTATATTTGCAAATTTATTATTATAGTAGTTACATGTCCTTTGCATAAATTCATTTTGATTGGAATTGGTATTGCATCTATCAATATAGAAAAGGGTATTTTGTCTGCTGTATCGAATTGGCGCATGGAAATTTATTTTGTTCAGCAATTCAGCAACTTATTATTATTATGAGTGTGTTTTTGTTGTTGTAGTTTTATAAAATTCTGTATTGAACTTAATTAATGTTATATACTGTATTTTATTTATTATACTATGATATCTTGTCTTTTTTTATTTGAAACCGCACAAAAGTCTCCGCTACCGCTCCCAAACGTCTGGATTGAAAATAATTGCTGTATGTTTTGAGGCTGAAGATAGCGAGGATGGGAAGGTGGGAAAGTTATTCAGATCTAGTCACAAAACACTAGTTTTACACCGGGGCAATACTGAAAGTATCTTCAACTCTGGAACGTGCCACAAATATGAGTAATTTGTGATATAACACCAATTAAATATACTTGCGCATGCCGGGATTTGAACCCGTTACCTCCAGCTTGCTAGTCGTATGAGAATACACCATAATAAGTTCATTACATTAAATGTTTTTTCTTACTTTCCACTAGCATTTTTTGTTTATATAATTTGTTTATAAATTTATTTTTTTTTACATTATTTTCCCAAATTCTCAATGTTAAGCATTACGTAAAAATATTTCATATTACTTTCTTACCCATGCACGAACAACCGAAATTAATATGTTTAGTAATAATATTTACTGTTCAATGCGGGAAGAAAGTGAATCCCTGAACATCCTGTGAGTATCAGCCAGGCCCTGGCAAGTGGGTGGTGGGGTTGGGGGTGGGGGTGGGTACGGCGCAGTAAGTTTCCAGCATCGCATCGCTCCTTGCAAGTTTTATGTTTTCATTATAAAATCTTGTCGGTTTTTTGTTACCGCGCCACACACAATGCACTATTTCACACAAACATTATTTTACATAAATGTTGTTTGGCAAAACAACCTTCTTTATTAAACCCTAAATCCTCTGACATTTTACAATTTACGTCTTATATGAGAACTGTCAGAATGCAGATTGCGCGGAAAAATATTTTCTTATTACATTCGATTTCAGATAAATTCGCTGTTTTTAAACTATTTCAAAATAAAATACTGTTTTTGGGAGCAGATGAAAGAAAGATAAAGTTTTTAAACTCGCTTATCGACTGTTTGTATCGTGTAAACTCTAATTACTGCTTTACACGAAGCTAAGTAACATATATTTAATTTGACAACGGTATTACGAAAGATATTGTCACTTCACTTTTTTTCGTTTATTAACATGGAAAAAATTAGTATTGCATTCTTCAAATTATTCGTAATTCGGTTAAAAACGAGATTGCAGGCCTTAACGAATGAATTAATATGTTTTCTGATAATTTTTTAGTAAATGACGATATTTTATCACGATGTCGGAACACGTGTTCATAATAATCGTGATACTTTTGAATTTCGTCTTTATATATTATCAACGCAATTGCACATTCACCAACCAGTGTCCCGATATATTATAAATTTAATAAAATTTTATCAGGTAACGGTCTGCAATCTCGTTTTTAACCGGATTACGATAGTTTTAAGTGATTCACAATACTTCGGCCAGCCGCGTGACTCGTGTGCTAAATTTGCTTCTATTCTCACTAAAATTAGCAATGGATCTTTTACAAATAATTATGATTTTTCCATTTGTAATATATTTATTTGTATATATTTTAATTATTATTTATTTATTTATTACATTACAAAATGATAATAAATTTAAAATGTATTATTTCCAGTGAGTTTACAAAACTCATTCCGGGAAAGACAACATTAGATTAAAGACAAGACAACATAAATAAATTAAAATAAATAAACACAGAAGTGATTTTGGAGTTCCAAAAAAAATGTGTCAGTCATTAATAAAAATGCTGAGGAAATAGCTTTTAAGAGCTTTTGCCAATGTTTTTTTGTGCGTTGCCGGAAGTTTTAGATTACTAGGTAATGCGTTGTATTGTTTCTGTGCAATGTATTGAATAATAGAATTGTTTTTTTATCAAAAACATAAGGATTTGTTTATATTAATTTTCACTACCTTCAATAAAAATCAATTTGGAAGTTTCGCATCTGCCTGACGTCCGGTGACGATTATATATTTTTTTTAAATTTTACATCTAGTACCTACGTACTATTTGAATTAACTGCAATACATACAGCACATGAATTTCTCATTAATGTTACTTTTTCAATCCCTTGTAAATACTCATGTTTGCGCAATCCTTTACCTACAACATTAAAGTAACAGTCATAAGTTATAGCTACTGTTACAGTAACAACCTTTCCCGCTGACAGTCGACAATAACGGATTAGGTGCTAGACAGTGCTACATAAACCTTTTATCGCACTGCATAGAAACACAGCACGAAATACACCATGAAACACGTCTTGTTCTATTACAATATGCTAATTCCAATAACCTATTACTTCCTCGTCGTAATAATAATTATCGACACTACAAGAAGCAAAAGTTCCGACGGAGCCCGAAGAATAACTGTCTTTCATACGGTATGTGATGTAGAATTTCGACTGACTGATGGCTTACAGATAATAATAATTATTGTTTCTGTCCCAACAATGGGAATGTTCGCCGCTCTGGAATTAAGATACCATCATAATATTTATACACACTAAACAATAGAACATGCTCGCTATTTTTTTGGGAAAATTAATTTATGTTAATGCGCTAAGTGGATTGATGCTACTTACAAACATGCCATTTCTTTGCCGCACAAGTAACTACGTTACTACCTAACATAGGTAGGTTACCTACCAAAAGGGGCGGACTAGATATCTAGAAGGTCAATTTCAGGTACAGGGAGAAAAATTGTATTTTTTTATTAAAGAAATAAAGTAATTGCATATAAAACGTGTTTACATTGGGTTTGTACATATTAAAAGATTTGAAAACTACTCTTCCATAGAAGCGTTAGCTTGTGTTCGTAAGAGGAATGCACAGTACATTATTGTAGTTATTTATAAGTAATTAATTATATGGTATTACGTGTTGTTGCAAGTACGTTGCATTGAGAAAGTAAAAAATAATTATATCACATGTTTTGTAGATGTAATATTAATCTAAGTAGATAAAGTATTTAAGTAATATACTATAGAAAATTAATTAAGAGTAATTCTTGTGAAAACAATTTTTTGATAAGTTTGTCTTTTACTTTTCAAAGTGTTCAATGTTAATATTGCTAATTTATTGGAATCTACACGGTTTTCCAGTAAGAGGTGTTATTTTGAATAGCCCGCTATTTCGGTAGATGTTACTTTTGAAGCTGTCATTTTTTTGACATTTGACAAGTAGAAACTACGACATTAATAAAAATGGAACGATACAACGCATTGAAATTATTAAAATTCACTTGAGTGAATCAAATGTAAATCATCTTGAGTGATGAGACCCATTTCCACCTCGGTGGCTTCGTCAACAAGCAAAATTGTCGCATCTGGGGCTCGAAAAACCCAAGAGTTATTGTTGAAAAGCCTCTCTATCCTCAACGTGTGACTGTTTGGTGCGGTTTATGGTCCAGCGGAGTCATTGTACCTTACTTTTTCGAAAATAAGGCTTGAGCAACATTTACGGTAACTGGATTGCGCTATCGAGAGATGATTAATGATTTTTTTATGGCCGGAATTGGATGGTATTGATCTGGACAACGTTTACATTCAACAAGACGGTGCTACGTGCCACACAAGCAACAAAACCATTGATCTTTTACGATTGAATATCAAAATAACACCTCTTATTGGAAAACCCTGTATAATTGAAGAAGAAGATAAAAATAATAAACCTAAATGAAACATGAAACAGAACAATATACAGAAAAAAGATCGCAACTAGGAATCGAACACATGATATCTAGTCTTACCGAGACAACATCTTAACCACTCTGCAATTCTAGTTATTAAACGTCATATTTGTCAATCTCAAATTTCAAATTCAGAATTAACAATATCATCTTGAAACTAATTTTTCTAATATTTTTGGCAGCTACCTTTTTTAAATGATCATAACGTTCTAATGAATTGGTTTGTAACATTGATAGTTTCTTGGATAAATGCATCCGATTTTAATTTATGTGGGATGCTTATTGATATCTTTTTAAAGTCTAAAAGAAAATTCAAGAACAATATTCAACAATAATTTGAACATTTTCTTGAAAATTGAGAATCTGTCAAATTATTGGTAATCCGATTAGAAACGGGTTTGCAGACTTTTACGATAAAACTTGTAATAAATTACGAATATACTAGCACGGTGTCAAATGAAGAAAATGCTAAAAATACTAAATCAAAACGAAATGAATCCAAATAGATTGGGGCGTTGTTGTTGTAGGACGGAGATTCTGATAGATACGATTCTCAGTTGCGACAGTTACCGTTTAATTTTTTTGTCTTGTTCTGTTTATGTCCCGTTTAGATATATTAGTATTTTACTGTTCTTAAATGATTAATAAAATCAGACTTAATCAATATTTTTAGCAAAAATACTAACCCACACAAAGTCACAATTTCGTGTAACTTGTACATTGGTAACCCGTTCTGACCAGACTATGTTGATCTAGTGTCTACAAAATATATACAAATCCGAAAAGCTTCTATCTACTGTGTTCCTTGTTTTAATGCTGCATAGAAGAATAAAGACAACGCCAAAACGAAACATTCAGATTCTTAAATTTAGACTTAGGTCAAAATTACTGTACAGTTTTTCCATCTTGATAAAAGCGCTCCTGGCCAACTCCAAGCGACGTAACTAATTAATCGCCAGGTACTGAATACAGCGTTTCGAACAATAGTCCCTCCATACCTACCAAAGAATAGTCAATATAGGAAGGTGCTAATGCTTATTTAGTTTCCGTAGTAGGACTGGGTATCTAATCCGGCAACAACACCTAGGTACGTATTTCTTAGGCAGAAGTTTGACAGTTCCACAAACGGCGTTCCACAAGTTTAGTATTGTTCCTCTCTTATGTTTCACTTAGTGCTGTTAATTTACATATGAAAAGCGCGTCGTCTACTACACACGAAGCAGTATCACAAATTACACGACACAACACAACACGCGAAATTAACACTAAACTTCGAGCTACCTGTCTCGCTCTTGTTCCTTTCCTCTCAGCAGTGGCGGAGGCACAGTACTAATATAAATAATTTCCTTACATAATCTTTAACCTTGTTTAATATTATCTGGTCGCGATTATTATGTAACAACTGGTGTACTAAAATATTTACATCAATAAAAAATACTATAAAAATATGGGGAATCTTACAATGATATTAAATGAAGTACAAGGTACTGAAAAATAATTTGAAATAGGCAACTTTATAACGTTTTGTAAATTGTCACCTAGACAATTTGTTACTCGCTAACATTAATATGTTTTTGCTCAGATTAGTTTTTAGATCACTACAAGATCTACAACGATGTCGTACAAATTACTCATGTAACCCTTTCCGTTGCGGAGTTAAGACACTGATTCTTTTGTCACAAATAGTGAATTTCGAGGCAATTAAGCGCACTAACAAGAAATGGACATGCGTCTATTTTTATAAAATACACGCCACTCTGCGCTACAACCTTTGGGTCATGAGAAATATTTAAATGTGGCGACAACAAGCATTTAACGGCTAGAATCTTAGTACAGGAGTCTTTTACGTTTAAAAGAAAGAAAAAAAAAATCATCGACTCGAATCTTGTTGACAGAACATAGCGAAGTCCTGTTCAAACGGGACCACTTGGAATTATATCTGTCTGTAAATTTGTTTGTGTGTTCCGTTTCCATTTTCCAAAATCTGCTGCATCGACTTTATTGTGCAACCCAACTTTGACTTATTTTGATTGATTCAGAAAAGATTATTTTTTCAAATGCAAAATCGTCGTGTTTGGACTCTTTTATTAGCATTTCTTCAATATTATGGTACCTACCTGCTTGAAGAAAGTTTGACAATAATGTCATTGAGATAATTCCTAATTTGAAATTTAAAACAATGTTACATGTAATATTATAATTTACAATTAAATATGTAGGTATTTAAGTTCCTATTTACTTACAAATCTTACTTACATTTATTAAATAATAAATTCAAATTCTGTTGGATCAAAAATTGTAAAATTTATGTAAGACTTAATGAAAACACAAATCACCATTGCATAAATAATTATAATGATCTAGAAAAACTAAAAACATACAATATTTCCATCAACTAACTTTCCAGCAACTTTATATTAACTGCACTATATACTTAATACAATGGAATCTTTAGAATTATACTATCAAAACTTAAGAGGTCTCAGAACCAAGACACATATTTTTCTTCAAAATGTATTATTAAACAACTATGACATTATATGTCTCAGTGAAACATGGCTTAACAATTCAATCTTTAATGAGGAACTTTTCGATCCACGGTACCATATTTACAGACGAGATAGAGATTATCATAACCTCAATCAAAATGGTTATGGTTATGATATGATTTATATGCACAATATTGTTTGTATTCTTGTGGTTACCAATGTATCGATAATCTTTTATTTTATATAAATTTTAGTTTTTTTTTCCCCTTTATTTTTATTTTTGTTGTATTATTTTGTTCTATTATTTTATACAATCCTTTTATTTTATATAATTATAACTTCACATTTCTCATAAATTTAATTATTTCTTCTAATGCTGTCTTACGTAAAATCACAAGGAGGAAATCCGTAATTGGTTTTATTTTGGCTATTTTACTTATGTACAATCTGTAAAAATGTAAACTGTTGATTTCCCAAAAATGAATAAATAAATGAATAAATATAAAATAAGAAAAATACTTACTTACATACTGGTCATAGAACTACTAGTACTTGTATATTATTATGACGATCTTTACCGGCTCTTATTAGTTGATCGTGTTTTTGTCATGTCTTCCAGAAACGCCCCGAACCAGTATTCCTTACTTATTGTACTCAATTGCGTTTTTAGATAAACCAATCAGTGACTCAGAACTGCGTTATTTCGAAATATTGTTCGACGTTAGCGAATATAATTCAAGTCGCGTGCAAAAACATAATTATAATCGAACGATTCATAATATTTTCATATCGTAGAAACCGAATTTGCATCGCGGAATTATTAGTTAATATTAAAACTTTGATATTCGCCCCCGTTGAAGAAAAGCTACACCTCTGACATTCCATTATACATATTATTGCGCACACCAATCGTACAAGTTGGCGTTAAGCCTGCACCAAGGGTGACATCTGGCGGGGGAAATAATCAACTTCGGCGCCCACAAAAAGTTCCCCGCGTAGTCGGGTGGGGGGGGGGTGGTTCCTTGTACCCCAAACCAACCGAACTCCTCATCGGCAGAATCTTAAAAGCAAATCAGAAACGTGTTTAAGTTTAATAAGTCGGAATATTCTCGGCGATGTTTGAAATTATTGTTTATTTATGAGTTGAGCAGTTGGGTGCCTCCCTAGAAGCTAGAAGCTATCCTACTCTGCCACGCGTCGTCCGCGCCCGATTTCGGCTGTCTCCCTCTGGTCCCCCGTTTCTCTGTCTTTCCGATTTTCCAAGTTTGCCCGTTCCACCCGAAAATGGACTCGGTAGAATTAGCTTCCGAAGTAAAACGACTTGTGCTTCGGTTATTGACCGGGCTGTAATATTAATATTTTAACATGGGTACCGACTCGCCTACCTACAGTTAGTACCTATCGCGCCGCCTGCCGAACACTGCTTTCTATTTTATGAAGAGAGCCGAATTTATGAAGACTACGCATTATAAATTTCCACGAATTAATTGAAGAATTTGCAGAATAATGGAGTTCTTGATTTCAGTACTGGTACCTATTTGAGTCACTCGCAAACCCGGGGGAAGGAAATGAGTTTGAAATCTCACGAATAATAATCTTAACTGGTTAAAGATTGATCGATTTACTACAATACTTCCAACGATTTTTTCCACATCTCTCGTTAGAAGCATTCTAAGAATATTTCACATTAATATCATTCAAAGGGTCCAACACAATTTTTAGAGGTGTAATAATTTAGACTTGGAATTCGTTTAAAATCAATAGATTTTAATTTTTATTACATTCATTGATATCGTTGAAATTAAGTGACAGAAGAAAAAGTTGCGATCTAATATTTTTATAGCAAATTCTACATTATCAGTAGGACAGCCCAGATAAATTAATGTTTATTCACTATATTTTTTCATCCGGTGCTGTCTTTTGTATGAGAGTCGAGATGTTTTATATTCTTAAGATTAACAGCTTTTAACATTGAAGAACACTAGGTAAAATTTTAAATTCTCGTTATTTATGTTTTTGTATCGAATCACAGTTCAAAAATATATCCATGATCACACTTGATAAACATTTTACCGTTGTTAAAACCTGCATTAAAATATTTTCATCGGTTCAAATGTGAGTGTGACCAGAGTTGAGAGCAAATGCATTTTTTCTAAAATACCCACAAGAGATGAAGAGATTTTCAAATTCCCCACAAGTTCCTTTACCTCAGAAATAAAAAAAAAATCAATTGATATTTGCATTTATTTATTTCATTTTCAGATATTTTCTTTTGTTCAAACTTAAAAAATAGCACATTTTGTATTTATTTATTAACGCATTATTGGCCTTTTACCTAAGGTGATAAAATAATTTTAAAACAACTTTATAACAAAAAAAAATATAAGTTATTTATCACACTAACTTAAAAGTCTTTTAATTTATATAGTTTAATAACAAAATAATATTTAAATGATATTTTGAAAAATTCCAATTCTTAAGTAACTACCCGCAATTTGGGGAATTCTCCATGAATTGGCAATGTGTGGATATTGTAGACCATAGATATGTTACTCGTGTAGACTGATTGTGATGAATTAGCATATTCAGTCGTACCAACCAAATGGTGTATCTTAATGCGAGAGTAGTTAATACGTTTTTAAATGATAATTTATAAATTATAGGTTTAATAATATATTAATATTATATATTCAGAATCAGCGTCTGTAGATCTTTATGAATATATATTTTTATTGGTGTTCTTTATTATATTAATTTGTTTGTGTTTATTGAAATATCTCAGAGTTGAATAATTTATATTCTTGGTTGAAAATACTTTATTTTCGTTAAAGTAATATGTTTTGAGTTATTTGTAAACCTTAAAACATGCATCATGTTTAGTGCACCTCCTCATTATATTATACCGTCAACCCTAGGAATGTTTACCATTAGAACCACTGCTGCATTATGATGATTTAATGGCGTTGCAATAGTTTGTTTACGGCACCATAATAGAATGGTAAATTGCCACAATTCGGTGATGGACAATCGACATTCCTAAACCAATAACTAAATGCATTAATGTAGCGTAAAAGTGAGTGAAAGGTATCTTCCCCCTCGGGACTCTGAGTGGCAGATGGTTTAATAGGTAAGTGGAAGGGTACAGTATACCCTGTATGTGCAATATACCCAGTGCTGTGGTATGGGGGTTCGAATCCTAACAAGAACACAGTCAATTCAAGTAAAAACAGGCACATAATCAAACATGAAAAACAAATAGGAAAAAATATATAATAGCGAACTCAATAAGCGTCAAATTCTAAGCCCTTTTCATAAGATGCCTGTTAATATTTGAGAAGTTTACTTACTTAATGTGTCATAATAGTTAGGTATACTTGAACGACTAAAGTCGTCTTAACTTAGAAGTAATTTGAATTGTAAAATCGTATTTTGCATTTTGTAAAAATAGTCTTGCAATAGCCGTCGGGGATTACTTTAAAATTAAAAAGTTAGATTTTTCAAAAGCAAGACAAACATTCTATTATGTTTGGTTTAAAGTTAAAGACACGTCGGACAAACTTTTCTAATGAATAGAGCGCCAAAGCATGATATTTCTATCATGCTATGTCTGTCCGACGCGTCGCCAGCTCCTTTCGGATCATGAAAGACTTACCTCTCGGGCGGTGGGCACTGCTGTCATGCTATTATGTCACAGGGTGATGTGATGATTAAATAAAACAGTTTAATTGTTTAAATTGCACACTGATTATATATTTAACTGTCTGATCATATCAATATTTAAATTAAGACACTCACCCGAGATCGACCGTGTTATGAGCTACTCTGACTATCTAAACTTGGCTAGGTATTCTTGATGATGGGAAATCCATGACGGTGAGGAATGCATCGGTACGATCCGAGGCAAGTCGGATGCCTCTCATCCCTCCTCCGGAATATTCTGCTGTTGCGCGCTAGCCCTCTCGTGTGTTAGGCACCAATCGACATCCGCCCACAGATTTGCTCGGCGAGATTAATTAAGGCTCGGCCCAGAATATTAATAACTTGCCTGCACAAGGCCCAGGATGATGAATTTATATCCGCGACCACGGTCAACCCAGAGATGGCTCCGATTAATTGTCGATTACCATCTACCGACATGCTGATCAAAATGTCGCCGTTATGGTTTTAAAATGTGAATCACGCACTTTCTCGATAACTCCAATATCATGTTGGATATATAAAATAACAAACCCATCAGGGTAAAAATCTATCGATTCACGATTGACTGTGTTACATTCCGTAATCCGGTTTTTAAATTAATAATCTCTGCGACTGTCGTTACCGAACCGGGGTCCCGCCGGCTCTCTAACAAGAGTGAGGAAACGCCCCCCCCCCCCTTTCTCCTGACCGCTCATCTCTGTGTTGCCTGTCAAGAATCATAATTAATTTATTACCCTTTCGAAATTAGCCTACCTGAGCCTACTTGAGTTTATGAAATAATATTTCATAACAATTCTTTAATTCAATTATATTTATCCTTGGGTATTTTTTGCATTTATTGAACGCCTGTAGGGCTTTTACAAACATACCTAATATAAATCAAACAATAATAAGGTTCAAATAGGAGAGTTTTAAAACATTTCAAAAATAATCTTCAAATTAAACAAATGCATATCAGATGCACTCAGAACTAGTGATGATGGAGGACGGAAAGGTTTTGAAGGTCTCTACAGATATTGTCAGTTATATGCATAATTTGTATTATAGTTATCACAATATAAAATATGGTATAATTGAGTAGATTTAACTGGTAAACTTTTAGGGATATTTATAACAATTAACTTATGAATTAGTTTATGAATTTATCCATTAATTTATGTGTGTGAATATCATTAATCTTTCTCCAGGTAGAAAGTAGCGATAGTTTTAGATTAGACAAAGGTTTTTAAGTAGATATCATTTCAGTCTCAACTTAAATTGAACATAATAATATCAAAATACACCTCTTTTACAATTTATCTAGGCGGTGAAAGGCACTATGTAGTAAAATAGTAGTTGCATTCGACGGTCCCGAAGAACAATGTCGAATGTGTAAATTTGTAATTTTGCAGCAGAGCTGTTTAAAGTTTCGTTTCTGTATTTTTTTCTGTTTTTAAGATCAAAATATGTAGTGTAGTTTGATATTTTGCATTGTAACCCATGCATGTATTAAATTGATACTTTTGCATGAATGTATTTAATTGGAGAAATATGTTATCAACAACAATAAAAATGCAGAAACGAAACTTTAAACAGCTCCACTGCAAAACTACAAATCTGCACATCCGACACTGTTCTTCGGAACCATCGAATTATTCTAGCAACGATATCACGAAAGAGTAGTAAAGTAGTTTCATTGACTCAATGCCGTAAAAAGTCCTCGTGTTAAGTATTACCAAATCATAAATTTGCATGGCCTTAGTTGAAATTGTTTCGCAGTGTCGATCAAAGGTAAGTTTCCTGTCGAAAATGACTCCACGGTCTTTGTTGAATGGTACAATATCGTTATTATCATTTGAATACAATGCAGAAACACACTTGTGGAAACATTTTTTGCAAGCTTAGAAAAAAAATTATCTTAATTTTGTTGAAGGATAAGTGCATTATTTAAACATTTTATAATCTTGAGGTGCTTTAGGCCATCTACAAATAAAATAAACTGAACATTATGGAAACACAAACATATTTTTTTTTACGACTTTTTTACAAGTCTTACAAAATTATGTTTTATTTGGTTAATACGACAAAAATTTATACTTATTTACAATTGGATAGTACTGACATTTATTTCGTATATTAACTGCTGTATTTTTTAAATATAACGTCATTCAAATTCAGAAAAATGCGTATATGATTTAAATGTCGGAATTTGGGTTCTTCCACTTCATTCTTTTAATCAAGAAAACAAATTCAAAATTCAAATAGACTTAAAAAAATAAATTATGAGTGTGTCTACCATTATGAAATCAAAACTAATTGTTGTGTTAAATCAGAGTATCAATTTGAATGATTCATCTGCAATTGTTCCCCCCCCCCCCCCTCCCCCCACCATATAGGCCAAGCCTATTGCGTAATTCATTGTAGACAGATGTCGCCCGGAGTAGGTTGGTTGCGCCACGTCCCAGTGCACATTTTGATTGACGTGTTATTTTCGGGCTTTACGCCACTTTGAACAAGTCTCAGCCGGATTAGCTCCCAGCGGCTGACAAGTGGCCATCGGAATATTGCAAGCAAAAACACAATGGGATTGAGCTGAATCGGACTGCCTGGTGAGGTCCGCAACCAGCGAAACACATTGCTTTAATGATGTAATTGTAATACATCCTGAATTAACCATTTGTACGAAGTAGATACCACCAACCTACAACGATCAAATCGAATCTATTTTTTGTTTAAATTAAACCTTTTTCGTGCAAATGATAAACCTTCTAAAACGAATTTTATAAAATATATTATGATAAAACTATAATAATAGACCCGATATAGTTTTACATGACAAAATTAAAAAATAACTTATATCATTGATGTCGCTATTCCAAATTCCTGTAATATTCAAAAATCTGTTAATAAAAAAATAAGAAAATACACAGATTTAGGAAATGAGATAAAAAGAATTTGGCATTTTCAGACTTTAAAAATATTACCATCGTTATTTCGGCTACTGGCATTATACCTAGCTCTCTCATTAAAAATTTAGGCGTATTAGATCTATCAAAAAATTTATTCATAAAAATGCAAAAATCAGTCATTTTAAATACATGTAGGATAACGAAAGATTTTTTAAATATTTATGTTGAGGGATCAGTAGGATTTATAGGCCCTGATAGGAGTTCTACCGAGCCGAACCCTCTGATATGAAAATATCTGGAGTCGGTGAATTATTTTCCCATTTGATCTCTGGTGAGTTGACGTGTTGTTCTTGTATTGTTTTGTATTTATTTTGCTTATATAATGCACTTGCATAATGTTGATTGACTAGATGATCATTTGTGGAAAAGTGTGTTGAAGGATTTAGTTTTACCTATGGGGAAGATTTAACCCGGACATAAAATCGAAAAATAATAAAAAAATATAAACCTCTTTAAAAATTAATGTATATAATTTCGTAGAGTTTAATTATTTAGACGAGTGCAACATTCGCTGCGTAATTTGGGCACGCGTTATGTAATCCTGTGTGATTTCTATCATGTCAACCTACACCAATCAAACCTAGCTGTTATTTTTTCGAACAAAAGATAAACCTTATATTAATGTAAACCGCTTTAAAATATGAATAGGTTCGTATAATTTCTTCAGGTGTAGTTTAAAAAAAAAAATTTTTCGCCTTGGAATGTTGGCACGTGTTATTTTCTCCCGTGTCATTTCATGTTAACACCAACTTCTACAATGTCAACCTTCACCAATCATACCTGACTGTTGTTTTTTTTTTCAAATTATGCCTTTTTCGAACAAAAGATAAACCTTATATTAATGTAAGCCGCTATAAAAAATGATTAGGTTCGTGTAATTTCTTCGGGTGAAGTTTGAACGAGTAAAATTTGCGCCGTGAAATTTTGGCACGTGTTATTTCCTCCCGTGTCATTTCATCCCGACACCGACGTCTCCAAGTAAACCATCAACAGTTCAAACCTAATTGTTGTTTTTTTTTCTAGCTGATTCTATTTTCATAATAACTGACTTGTTTTATTTATCTTACATATATTATGTGTTCATATTTGATGATATATGATGCAAATGCGAATTGTAGCAGAAGTTGGGGACGCCCGAAGAAGACATGATAAGAATCAGATACTTGAGTCGGGCCATGTCAAGAGTCAGAATAATAGAAGAGTATGAATGAGACGATGTACGAATGTGAATGAGGCAAGAAGTATGAACCGAGTTGTTTGGCAGTCTGTCTCTCTGCCTACCCCTGGGGGGAAACGGCGTGATGGTTTGTTAGTTAGTTAGTAGTATATAATACAGCATAAGTTGTTTCCACAAATTCTAGCTTTATTCAGAGAAATTTTGTTTTAATAGTCTCCCTGAGACACGCTGGAGATCAATAAGTTCATGTAAAGCTCTGAAAAGAGCTAAAAATTAAACCTGACTGTAACCCGGAACAATTGTACATATGTGCAGTCGCAGATTAAAGGCAGTTTTAATATTTTGTTTAACAGTGTTAACAGTGCTCGACCCCTGAGTGGAATAATCCTCGTCACTTTTGGCGATATCACCTTGTCAATATGTGTCAGCGGAGGGTATTAGCTCCCGACTCTAGCCCTAGTTGTCGGGAAGACTGCCCGTGTGATGTGTGATGTACCACACCTTTGTTTGTTCAACACGACGAACTTTTACAAATTCGTGCTCAACAGGATTACCAAAATCCTTCAATACACGACTGCCGTTTGGTAGATCTCACTTCTCGCCTTTTCAGATCAGTGCGATTGACAACTCGGGTCTTACAGAGTAAAGCGGAAAGGTGTGACGTATCAGTAAAGATGATGTGCGTTAAATTGCAGATGACAAAGGATTACTGCTGCGGTGCGTCAAGAATTTCATTTGAGAATGCTGGTTTCATATCAAATATCATTTGTAGAAGACGGCACCTTCAAACTGATGTGGCTATTTCTTCTTGTTCTTCATCAGATCTCTAAAAATATCTCAATAATTTCATATTCTTGAAGGCTATAATGTTAATCAATTTATCAAAAGGGTTAATACAGCATTTTTCGTAACATGACCACGACATAGATACCTATTGAGCACTACACCGAAAGATACTTTAAGATTTTTTAAGATACTTTAAATCGGTCTTGCAAGATGCAAAGACTAAAACGGACCGATAATCCCTGTTTAATTATAATATTTGTATGACTTGTATAGTGCGTTTTTGTGCAAAATCACCTCAAGGGCGAGTAAGAAACGGCACTGTTCAAATGTCAAAATGACGTCTGGTGTTAATTTCATTAGATGGTCATTATATTTGCGATAAAAAAACAATTTTTATTTCTAACTTAATTACTATGCATTCATATTGGATTAATATATATAATATTGATTAATTTGTGTAAGTATGATTTAAAAGATAGCCAATTTATAAATTTAAGGAAAAAACTTTTGTGGAAGATTGTTATTGGGATTTTTTTTCTCTTTATTTTAACATTCACAATGTAAAAGTATTTTCACATATTTTTTTTTTTATTACAAAACTAAAAACTGTGTAAATGTAGAATCCAACACCCCCCGGCGAACCTTAATGTTGATTGCAAATGACTCATTTACATCCCGGTAACCATCGGCGAGAGCTCTCTACTTATAAATGGATTAATTAATGAATGTACTACAATGCATTAATACGTTTTGTATTCGGCAGTGTAGGCGCTCGGCTACCAACCCACGATCGTGTACCAACACGATAACGCTATTATACCATCCCCGGTAAAGTCTATTCTATTGGAGTGTCAAAATGGGGTGTGAATTCAACATAATCCCTGAGTAAACCCTTCGTACTTGAGGGAATACTCGTTGATCCCATTTTAATACAAAAAACGCTCAGCCATATGTGACGAAAAAGCCTGTCTATGACGGCTCAGATTTTTGGTCCTTCGAGCCGGATTCCCTTTGTTATTAGCTGATTGCGTGTGTTGTATATATTTCAGTGTACTTCATTTGCATTACAGACAAAGGACAAAGGATAAACCCACTCGTCTCGTGCACTTGTCTGGAGTGAAGGCAGACGACAATGTGGGGGATGTTTTAAACAAGATGATGAATATTCCCGTTTAGTGTTTACCTTGACTTTATCAAAATCATGTGGGGAGAATTTTCATATCCGATCAAATGGGTACAATATTATTAATGCACTTCTAAAACTTCCCGGCTTCACTCGAGTTTCAAAATATTCATTTTTTTCTGAAAAATTAAACATGTAGCTAACAAACAATATTGTATCTTGTTTCGATACAATAAACAAAATTACAATGCCAACTAAAAATAAATACTTTCGTTCACTGTATAAGTTCAGCCAGAACATGTCGTTTCAAATTAATAAAGTTGATTAAATTAATTATAATTAACATATCTAATTTGAATATGCAGGTAACTCCAAATCTTTCTCTCTTATAATCCTAATTGATGACAGTACCACAGTCCCACTTGCTCCGGGTGCACGGGGATAAATAAGTATTGATAATTTATAAAGAATATCTTCAAATTATTTCTTTTCCGGTTATAAACGCGATTTCAGGACGTTTTCTGATATTTTTTAATAAATTCCTGATATATCGGAACACATGTTCATGCACCTGCATTTGTCTTGATAATTTATAATGACGAAATGCATAAATATTAGAATCTCTAAGAACACGTGTTTCGACGTCGTGATAATATATTCGCATTTTACTAAACGCTTATCAGGAAACCTATTAATTCATTCATTAAGGGTATGCAATCCGGTTTTTAACTGGATTAATATTAATTTTAATAGATTCATAATAAATTATTCACATGAATTAATAAATTGAAATATCTTAGTAATATGTGTTATTTGTATGTAGCAGTAAACAGTGTTTTTGCAGTAGGTGTATACACATAGTTACCCATCTAAAGAGTAGGTACCTATCCAATCCCGAAATATTTTTTTAAATGCCGCTGTCATATTTTATTAAAACTCACTCCCACTTTTCTTTTTCTTGGTAGTACATCTCAGAGCCACAGTAATCAATCTCTTCCATATAACAGGTCGTAATGCGATTATCAAATCATAATTAAAAGGTGACTCGGAGTGAATTAATGACATCTCCCCAATCTACCCCGTTCACCCTTGGTAGAATACTTCCCTCTCTTAATTTCATATAACCCCGGAGTCAATACGCCTCCACTTACCCTTGCCGTTATTTTCCGAAATTAGGGTTGATGCGATTTTCGCGAACATTAAAACCATTCCCTACCCAACCCTTGGTCGTTTCCCTTACGCAGAGGGTAGTTTCTGTCAACCGCTTGTTTATGAATACGTACACTTATAATATGAAGGTACGGAGACCTTTGTTAATAGCTTATTAAGATCCGTTAATATTAACATTAATGGTTTTAAATATTTATATTTTTTTACTAACTGTTCTGAGTCTGTCGGAGTGTGACATTTCCCAAATTCGGAGTATTTTGATAGGCTGAAGAAAGTGGGGAGCAAAAAAAGAAGGTTCGGAAGTAGCTACCTGGCCATTCTCTATTCTATCCTCTACTATATTTTGCTCGTTGATAACTAATTATGTCTTATACAAATGTTTTCTTGTAGTTTAAAAGACGAAAATAAACAAAAAAATTCACAACTTGCTTTGAAATTATTTTTAAAAGTCTTACTTATAAATATGTTAGGTAGGAAATAACAGTTTGTAAATTTAGGAATAGTATTACGTAGTTAGAAATCGAAATATTTGATAAATCTACTCGATTCAGTGAAAAAAGAGTATTTCGCCTGGTTAACAATCAATTGTTAACAGACTGATGATGAATCTAATCTACATGTATTTTAATGGAGCCTGTTCTAAAGTGCCAGCAGCATTGGTCCCCGGTGCACCGGTGCCCTTGTTTGAAACTCGACAGACGTTGGCTTCACTAGGAATGGTAGTTTCTTCCACTCGTTTTTGTTTCAATCGGTATGTGGAACGAGCTACCGGCATATGTTTTCCTGACCTCTTCAAGACCCGCATTAATAAATCTCTTCTCCTACAGCCCTTACCTTAACCCGAGGCGAAATAGTTCCCCTGTCTTTAAACTGTTCAGAGAGGGGTGTTCTTGTGGTGTTAATTAAAAAATGTATATATTATGCATATGTTCGTAATATTATATTGTATGTTTACGATGAAATCTATATAATACATGAATTCGAAAGCAAATACCTTCGATGAGGTCCAGCGTCATTCAGGATATTCAACATATTACTTTCTTCATCAAAATATGCAGTATTTCGGAAAGTTTTGGTATGTCATGACAAAGTAACCTATCTATGCACGTTCGTGCATCACAAACGTCGCCACAGGGCAGGCAGATATGCAAATACCCACAACATATCAAGGTCTTGTGTCACACTCCACAATCAATTTAATTCAACGCAAGCATGGCTTTCACGCCTGTCTCTAACATATTAAAAAATTTATGTCCTTTAGAATGAAACATTCAAATTACATTGAATTCAATACGAAACAAACCACCGCAATCGAGAATTATATATTTTTTCGTTTTTAAAGAAGCGTGACGCAATCCTTTCATATTGAAAATTTATTATTTTTAATTTGAAGGATGCAAGCTGTGGCAAAGTTCCCCCCACTCTGCAGCCAGTGGAAGGGGGCGGGGTGGGGGAGTGATTGACACTTTAAACTCGCGCAAGTGTCGTTTTACAATAAGATCTCGCAGCATTAGCACAATACTTTACACTATTCACAATCAAATTGTATATATATATACTTTTCGAAAGCAATATCGCAGGGGTGGAAATATTAAAAAGGGGTAAGTTTTTTAGTTTTATTTAAAAGATTTTCGCTTTCAAACTGGGCGACCTTCATAATGGAATGGACTGTGCACTCGATTTTTTAATTGGGAGGTTGCGGAAATTTTTTGACATTTCATATCCAGCAGGATTTATTTTCCATTGTTATTTTGTATGTACCTACTTACCTTCTAACTAAAAATCGTTTTGGTTAGAAATTTATACATTTTAATTAAATTTAAAAGAGCTTTAAAAAAACCCTACCTTTCATAAATCTTAACTTCGTTTCAATATTTTATAATAGGTCTTATTCTCAAACTTCCGGTAATTGTTTAGTTTCAGTTGCCTCCTTATTGTACCTTTTTAAAATGTCTGCTCCGAAGATTCTCATTTCTGAGAACAAACTGCCTCCTGTTTTATATTATGTTTTAGTTTTAATATTCTTGTTTTGTCCTGTCCTACTGTTATTGTTATTCTAAGTTTTTTCATCACTTTGTATAAACAGTATATTTAGTGTTATATTATTAGATCTGTATTGGTTAAGGCACACTGTATTTTAAGAACCTGACCACCAATACTAAATTACTATTTTTAAGTTTGTTATAGTAAAACGCACTTGAATTGAAATGACACTAGACTGCCCTATATAATTGCTATTTTATTATAATTGTTAATTATTCCACTCTTTGAGCCCTTCTGTACAATACTATCTTCTTGGAATAGAAAAGTACAAAAGAGGTTTATGCGTTATCTATATAGATGATATAGTATACGTATTATCCATCCCTATATCAATCCTAGTTCTAACAGGAATGCTCGATTTCAACACCTTAGAAGCACTTATATTAAAAGAGGTTTACTTATGTGTGTGTGCCTAACAAGTATACTTGGAGATCTAATGAACTTTGTCATATTTCGAAAGCGAGGACATCTGCCTATCAGAACTTTTCTGATTCTGCATTGACCATCGACATTTTCAGACTTTTGACATATTTCACAAAATAGTAAAACTGCCCCCACAACCTGTTATACTTACATGTACCTCAAATTTGTGATATTCTCCTTAATATACTGGTGCATTACAGTTTTATGGAGAACACCAATAAATAAATATTGTTTTGGCTGAGAAATTTGATGAACTGGACCTGTATTGATTGCCCATTTCCGCAAAGTGCTGCGTAGGAACACAATATCATTCAATAAAACTGAGACTAAAACTGAAGTTATATTTGTCAGGAATATTTAATTAAATAATTGCCTTTTTTCCCTTAATTTATATTTATTATCAGTCAATATTCAACTCTACTTCATTTAGATTTTTCTAATTACTCTCTTAATTGTTCAATATTTATTATTTAACAGAATACTATATATGTACACCTACATATAGATGATCCAGAAGTATCAATTGTTCCTATTATATATACCTATTGCATTATGTTATACTCCTTATAATTAGTGTAACTCGCTCACCAAGCCAAGCACAAGAACCAGTTTCTTATTTGGTGAGATTGCGATTATACATATATTTTGTATCCATATGTAATTTACGTAACACCACTGCACTCACTTATATCTATATAAAATTGAAAAAAAATTTATCTATTTTCGCATAATTATTCATTGTGACATAATTTTATATTATGGTTTAAAAAGTTAAGTTACTTTCATTTGAATGTTCCGCTTTTGATTAATTTAACGGTTTTGCGGCAAAACATTACTGAATGACTTCTAAAATGACATCACCGTACTACCTATCATTTGATCAAACTTTACCAACTCTTGGCCATCCAGAAGCATGTTGAAATATTATTACAATAAATAACTAGCACTTAATAATATACTTTTATGTGTCTTCTGTAAATAATGTTAGAGGATTGGAAGGATGGTGGATTATGGATTTTTTTCTCGCTTACATTATTCCATTATTTGGCTGGTGATAAAAAGAATCATAGAAACGGAGTCTCTTCCAAATTTGGTCCACCAAGTAAGGTTCCGGTTCGTTCTATTGCGATCAGCATTTTTCTTGTATATTTTGTATTCTGCATTGATTTTTTGTTATTTTTTTAATTATTTTCCTTACTGTTTCAACAATTACTACAAGAAAAAACTATTTACATGTACAAACTAGGTTTTTAATAAGATAAATAATTGTAGAAATGTATCATATATGTATGTATCGTACAACGCACTTGCGGTGATTTCAAATATTATTATTTTTTTATTTATTCTTAAATATATTTGTATTACAAAGGTATAGTATATTGTCCTCCACGCTAGGAGTTCACCTGTGTTGTGGGGGACTTTTTCAATTGTAAAGTTATATAATACTAAAACAATACAGTGGAGTTAGTTACACAGAGAAATAATAAAAATTAAAATATAAAATCGATTTTTCCATAGTTATACCAAAAAAAAGTGAAATAAAAATAAAAAAATTATCATAACAATGCACCAACAGAAATATCACAAAAAAAATTAAAAACTGGACCCATAAATTACTCATCCTATGATATGATATACTTCTATACAACTTCCAGTGCTCCAGAAAAGTATGTAGTTACCTAATTAATAAAATATTGACAATTAAATCAAAAAAAACATTACATAAATTCTTTTATAATCATTTATCAGACAAAAGATCTTATAAATCTATCGACCTGACGATTAAACGGCTCCCTAAACCAATTTCGCACCTGTCCAAAACTAGACAAAAACCCAACACATTTTGTCCAAACATTATCACACTAATTAAAATTTTACCGTCGTTAAACTCTACACTAAAACAGATAATGTTTATTGAAAAAAGCAAATAATCACTACTGTATCCACCATTTTTTTACCCAAACATCTGATAATACCGGTCATTACTTAACGACTTCATTAGCTCCACTCGATCTCGTAATAACCGTCTTGTTGAAAATATTCAGACAAGTTAGCAATTTTAACGCCCGTAATGAAAAGATATTGACCAACGCATTTGTTGTTGGAAACTGCGACTCAATTGAAACAGTCTTTTTGACATAGTGACACGAAGATTTATCTGTGGCTCAGTGGATTGGGGATCGAACACAGGATCAAGATAATATTTCCAAAAGACGGGGCGAGATCTTCTATTTTTTTGGGTGTTCGATCGTAATGTTATTAGGTAATAGGCAAGAGATACGAATATAAAAAAATCTAATATTTAATAGACTACACCAGTGTAATTTTGTGAATTTTAACTCGCTTTGATGTGTATTGTGTACAGAAGGAACAAAACTACTTATCAACTCGTACGTAGTCTCACGTCTCGATTACTGCAACGGCATTTATGCCAGCCTTCCACATATCAAATTGACAAACTTCAATCAGTGTTTAATGCAGCAGCACGGCTCATAACGGGGGTTTCAAAATATTCGCACATTTCAAAACAGTTTCGTAACCTTCACTGGCTCAAGTGCTCTGAAAGAATCCAGTACAAACTGTCTGGATGGTGTTTAAAGCCATCAATGAAATGGCCCCACCCTACATCTCTGAACTATGCGTCCCAGAAAACACTGGTCTGAGGCAGTCAACTCTTAGATCAGCAACATCATCAGCTGTTGGCAGACTGATGGAACCTAAGCGAAAGCCCAATACTAAGTTTGGTGATCGCGCTTTCGGAGTATCTGAGACGAAGTCTTAGAACCAACTCCCTCCGGAACTAAGATCCATAACAAGTCCAGCAGAATTCAGATCTAAACTAAAAACTTACCTTTTTAAGCTGTCATACCCTTAAAATAAATATAACATTCCTAAGAGAAAGTCCAGTTATATTCAATTTTCCAATTATATCCTAAATCTTGTATCTAAATTTCGCTAATAAACAATAAGATTTTTTTTTATAGTGAATACCTCACAAGAGTCCCAACTGCTCCCGTCTGGAGCCAGTGAGACTATGGCATCCCCAATTGGGGGATGTTGTGAGGCTGAAGGTAAGTGGGGAAGGGAAAGAGGAAGGTGGGGAAGTAATGTTAATTAATTGTTAATCTCAAGTGACCTACCAGGTAAGTATTGTACTGTATACTATCTGCATAAATAGTTGGTAATAACATAGATCACTGTAGAAATGTATTATAAATTTGTACAGCGCCCTTGAGGAGATTTTGCGCCAAACGGCGCTATACAAGTTATCCAACAATTATTATAAATTATTATTGTGTTTAGCCAAATTTAAAACGGTAGTAAAGTTTTAATACAGTGTACGGAAAAACAAACAGGCAGTTTTTAAGTGCTATTAAAAAAATAGCGCAACATACAGAAATTAAATTTATTTTATTTTATTCGGTACATCATGCCGTTTTATGCATCAAGTCTTAAAGATGACATCAGAAAGGTGATGGCCCCTAGCAGTGATATATTGATGAAGGCGATTTCTGAAGTTTTCGGCCGCATTTTAGCACATCTCGACGGGTAAAGCGGCGATTTCCAACCAACCTTGAGTTCTTCTAAGCTATGAAGCCGATTTTTAAAAACATTTTCCTTCAGGTAGCGTCTCAGGAAGAAGTCGAAAATTGCAGCTGTAAGGCCCGCTGGGCGGTGACGAAAGGTGACGTTGAAATTACAGGTAGGAACGAACCAACTTTAGCGCTAATCTGAATTTTTGTGACAATTACTGTGATAATCAAACCTACTAATTTCTACTGTCTGTGATGTGCCTTAGTTATTCCTGTGTGGAATTAATCCTGCTAGAGATCTGGTTCAATGAACTCAAATTTTCTATTAATTAAAGTGTCATTTAATTTTTTACTTATTATTTGACGAACTCAGAGGAGAGATAAAGTACAAACCTAATATGTAATATTTTTTCAAAATTGGAACAGATTTGTCGATAATTCAGACAAATAATCTGCTTTAGTTGTATATACTATGTATGTTGTATATACTGAGTTACGTTGATCGTGTAACGTAATTAGTACGAAGACATCATCACTCATCGGGCCACACTCGTAAGTGGGCACTATTAGTCTTGCAAGGACCGAGGATCTGGCTATACCTGCCCTCTATTAGCATAACACCAACACACCTGTCTGCCTCATCATCCCTGCTGCCTGGTGGTGTAAAGATCTCCTTAACTTTGAAACAAATGCAGTTCAGTTAAACTACGTCAAATAATTCTTAACATTCATTTATGCCAATTTTTTGTGGAATTATATTTGTATAATTTGCCAATAAGAGGTTTTAACTTCAATATATATTTTTCAACTGCTAATAATCTTCTGCAGCCAGTGAGACTATGGCATCCACGATTGTGAGGTTGATGGTATTGGGGAGGGCAAAGATATGGGGAAGATCAAGGTAAGGAAGACTGTCTTCCTCTCTGGAATATGTCGCCAGTTTACTATACTTTATATTTAATGAATTAAAATTATGCCGGGATTTGAACTCTAGATTGCTAGTCGAGAGCCTTACTTTAATTATAATTAGATTTAAACAAAGATTATTTTAAAACTATCGATAACACGCAGTTCTTACTAAATGTTTAAGAGAATCTGTGGTTTCGACCACAACTTTACGCCAATAACATTGTGGCCAAATAAATTTTAGAGAGTTTGTTACAAATCTAAACAATGCACTTCTAAATACCATGAAACAGATCACATAATATATTTTTAATGTAAATTGATCACGATCCAAGACTTAGGATTTTGTTGTTTCATTAGATTTGAAAAATTCATCAAATTTCAACGTTAATTTGCGGATGTCCTATTCAAGTTCTGTTATTATAATTTTAAAAAAACATCCAGACTATTCCACTGAACGCGTATTCGAAGAATTCAAAGTTCCTACACAAAAACTTATTTATGAAAAATTCAATTATTCAAATTATAAAAGAGAAATATAAATACTCAATCATAACTGATAATCGAACCAGACTTACATATATATTTGCAAGCCTTAAACTACACACTTCTTTACTAAGAAAAATTATTTAATAAATTACCAGAAGAAATCAGAAGCATTAATGAACAAAAAACGTAAAATATTGAACGCTATAAAAAATACTTTAAGGATGTTATTAACAAAAAAAACTGCTTTCCCTAGTTTCACTTGAAAATCTCACAAATTATCCTACAATATCCTCTATTTATCCTCCGTAATATTTTTTTCCTCTTTCCAAATACAACAATTTGTATGGATTTTATTTTTTTATTACTTTTCAACCATAACCTTAATATAACAGAAATCTTCAATTTAAAATATGTTAATTATTTCACCAAACAGTGCATCAAATTACTTTATCATTATTTTGTAGCAAATGTTCACTCCTCTTCCACCCACAAGCAAATACTTTTAATGGAAGAGTAGTATAAATAGGAAACAGTAGCTTTGTAAAACCTGAATTGTAATATTATGTTCAAAAGTTTCATATTTAAAAAATACCATTATAGGTCAGTTACTAGCAGAACTGAAATAATAATAGAACTTTCACAGAACAGTAAAATTAACTTTGAAATTTGAAGAATAGTTTAAATTCTCTGAAACAACAATACTTAGATCATCAGCCAAGACAGATCAGACATCAACGATTTCATTGAAACCTGTTTTTTTTAAGTATGTATTTTTAGTGGTAAATACTAATTGTCCAAAATACAAATATGTATATATTTTTTTTTCTGATTTAATAGGAGCCTACTGGAGAGTAGGCTCCGTTTATAACAAAAGTTATAATAGTTTACGGAAGTTCATAACAAAAATACAAATAACAACTAAGTATTATGTTTAATTTTTTTTAAATCAGTGCCGTACCATTGGAAAAGCATACTTATAAATTGGTTTTAATAAAATCATTGATATTAGCTCTGACTAGGATCTGAAATATTTAAAATAACTTTGGCCATAATCTTTTTTAGCGAAAATGATCCTTGGTTCTCGTATCGTTTGGATATTGTCAAAAGCAGGTCTATGTTTGAAGACATATACCACTATGTTTTTGGCATAAAGTTGTCTTATGTCCTAAATACATATTTTCCAAAAGATTTCATCCGAACTGTTTGTGATTAATTTTTAGAATAATTGTGTTCTAATTTTTGTTATAAACTGCTTGTATCATAAACTGCGCCTGTATATGATTTCCTGGTAAGACAAGTACAGTAAATATCCAATGTAACGTAATTAAGAAAGTTGAATACATAAATAAAAAAATAATAAAATCATTGTAGTCCGTAAGTACACCTACACATAACGACTATTATTGAATGATTAATGTAACTGTTATATAACATATAGGTAGGTACTGACCTAAACTATTTGTTCCTAAAAAAACTATTCTATTCTTTACACAAAACTTATAAATACACCACTTTGTATTTTTGTTGTCCTTCTAAATATATCCATTCTTTTTTCGAATAATGTAAAGAGCTAGCAGTAGTCCGTGGTCCCCGTCATTCTATGTGAAATGGTTAAAGAGGTTATTAGAAGTGAATTATTCCTTTGAAACAGTTATCTACGTTTTCGTGCAGTAACAAAACTAAGCGGCAAGTCAACCAAGACCAAGATTGTAGGGTACCTAACTTACAACAACCAAAACACGATGTAGTTAAGGTACCTACTTATTCAAAGTACGCGCATAATGAATCTGATAATAATGTATTAATTAAAGTTAATTAATGGACAGCTTAAGGTTGTTTAGTTCGTACACACGAACTATAGGAATATTCTCGCATTTTGTTTAAAGTAATAAAAGTAATATAGTAGTTGTATTTGAATAATGATCAAAATATGCATATTTTTTTAAAGTGGGTAACAAAAAGGTCTGTATTAAATTACATGCCACATCAATCAACTTCGCACATTTTATTAGACCGTTTAACAAAATCTAAGACCGTTTGATGTCCGTCAAAAAATCTAATACATCAAAACGAACGCGGTAGGAAAGAGAATATTTTACGAATATTTCACTGAAAAAAAGACAACATAGTGTTTTTAACGAAACATAACCTATTGTTATCGGCAATTTATACTCCAGAAGTAAATTTATTACACATCCCGTGCATTGTTTTTGACGTTTCACCTTTATCGACACACGAAAATAAGTGTTTAGAAAAAGGCAGGCCACTAATCGCACGGTCCCGAGGGGGACAAGTTTTACGCAAAGTAATAGGGAACTCAAAAAGCATATTGTCTAATAAGAAATTAAGCGGATCTTTTAAAACGACGCTTTACGTGAAATTACTTTTTTAGATTAATCTTTACTGAGAATCGGTTAATATTGTGAATAACTAAAAATATGCATTGGATAAATTGAGGCTTTTTCTATAGTTATATTTGAGTGGAATTAATATATATATTTTTTTTTTTTTTTTTTAAAGAAAGACAAACATTCCCAGGTTACGAATAACCCAACAATGTTTGAAAATCTCCTACTACCATCACAGAAAGCCGAAAATGTTGCTTGTGTTGTGATGGAGGACTTAGCCAGCCGAGGAATCGAACACGCGACGCTCGGGTGAGACCCAAGCGCTATGCCCACTCAACCACTGACCGGTCAAAATAATATAAAATTATTAATTAATTTATAAAAATATAAACGCGTAAACTACAAAAAAAAATTACACTATAAATGTATTTTAAAAATCTTGTTTTGAGGCTAAGAATATCTGTGAAAGTTTCCTTTGATTAACTTTTTTTTCCTTATAAAATTATTCACAAAATATGTTTTTAAAAACACTTTTTCGGCAAAATCGACCATTTCCAGACTTCGTTTGCCAAGCGATTTTTATGCCTATTTCCTATATTTGTGGTGACATAAAGCACACTAAGATTGTTTTAAAAAATGTTCTTTTGTGTATTTCTCTTATAATACTTTTGAAAAATTTCATCTCGTGTTTTCCAATCGTTTTAATCTTTACACTGTTCCCCTTTTTGTTATTTGGTATCAATTCCTTGAAAATTAGTAATTTATTTACGCCGTGCGTACAGGGAAGAGAAAAGGGTATTGTAAGGTGGGGTTAGAAGTAACAATGCTAAGTAATTGGACTAAATGATTGTTATTTATGGGAAGATAGGAGATAGTGCTATCCGCCATCCGGCTCACAGTAGAAAGCAATTGTTAGAAATTAGAAATTGATAGAAATACCTCTGCGATCTCGAACGCCAAGATCAAATTTTGTTTGTAAAACGGATAAGAAATAATTATGTGACAAAATTTTCAAGGGCTTTTTATCACTTCACGTTTCATCTTATATAAAAGGTATATTCGCACTGTACATGTCGCAAAGTTCAAGTCTTCCCAACACCATCAGACAGTAGGCATAATGAGGCAGACAGACGGATGGTTATGCTAAAAGAAGACAAGACTATCCGTATGGAGCTAGTGAGACCAAGGCGTCTCGAATAAATTTTATTTTATTTTATTTTTATTTATTTATTTTTTATTTATTTATTTAGACGCCGTAAAAGGCTTTTACAATATACATGAGTTATGTTTACAGTGGTTCACAGGAGCGAAACAGTATTATGTTAAACAGAATAATTACTGAGAAATTATGTTGAAAATTAAACAAGAATAACATCTGGTATACATAGGTACAATAGCATTTTTATTTTCAATCCGTACAGTAGTTTAGTATTGAGGTTATTGTTTCCTTCAATATTGGATTTGGTTGAATTTGCTGAGAACTAAGAGTTAGCTCTATTGAAACAGGGCTGTCAGTAAGACATCTCATAACAATTTTGGGAAAAATTATAGGGGTATGTTGTGATGCTGAAGGTAGTGGAGAGGGGAAGGAGATGTAGAATATGAATGTGAGTATCTACCTGACTATTCAGATCGCGTCACCAAAAACGGGTAAAGCCATTTCAAGTAACGTTTCAATTCTGAATGGTGATCTTTCTGAAATTCTGTGAAATATCTGAAGATCTGCAATCTTAAATCAATCACGACAATATTTAAAAAAAACAATATTAAAGCAAAATTTACAAGTATTTTAGCCTTTCGTGGATAGTTTTAAGTATGTATCTTCGAGCTGGGGCGTATAAAAGGGGGAGGGATTCAGGGGTTTGAATCCCCCCACATCCAACCCCTCCCCAACATCGATCTCAGTATTCCGAAAAATACATTAACATTATTTGCACCCATCTATTTGAGCATTTGATGTAAATAATAAGTTTCTGCGAGTAGAAGCCACTAGCTCAAGTCCCCGACGTTGCCCGGGCTTTACGCAGAGTTGTTTGAAATTGGAGGCAGGCAGTAATTTTCCTCTAATTTTGAACGTCAAGTATTAGAAATTTCATCAAGAAGTATCAAAGTTCTGTTTTAAGGGCTGGGGAAAGAGGATTGGAGATTCATTCCACATTCCCAACGACGGCATTAGGAAAATGATTTTGTATCTCCTTCTTGGTACACATTAAGACAAATAATTTTTTTAAGAAAACAAAGCTGCATTTAATTATTATGAACGAACCCTCCAGTACACCCTTGCATACAGCGTTTGTTATTACATATAAATATACAGTACAGGAAAATATGTGGTTTATCTTGTTTTGAAGGTCAAGTGTCCAAATTTTTTATATTATTGATAAAACTTTTTATAAAAAATACGAAAAAAACAAAGCTTCCAAACACATTGTTTTCACATAAATCATGTAAAAATGATTCAACGGCAATATTGACTGAAATATTTCCTAATGTATTTTCTCGTATATAACATGTCGTAATAACATGTCAAGCTTACAAGACAATCTAGAAAATGTAAACAAATATCTACCATAAACAGAAGAAAATAGCATGGAACTGCGTAACTGGCTACCTTTTGAAAAAATGCTCAGTAAAGCAATTAAGTTCGTTGAACACTGCCTCAAAATGGGATACTTGAATTCCAGGGTGAACTTTTTGAGCAAGTGGAAAGAGTTGCAATGGGCAGTCCGTTATCGCTAGTACTAGCCAACTTCTTTATGGAGAAGTTTAAAAGAAGTGGCACTCGATAGTCTCGACACAGCTTCGGCTGTTCTTAAAATATACGTCGAAGATGTCTTCGCCATTTGGTCTCACAAGATGAAACATGAAATGATGAACAGAGAAACTGAACGAATTCTTGAACCATTTTGATTCACTTCAAAGCAAAATTAAGTTCACGGAAAATCAAGATTTGATTTGATGAATTTTCTAGACGTGCAGGTGATGCGAAAATAAGATAGTAGCCTATGGCATACCGTGTACATAAAACCTCGAAGATACTTACTTAAATCGGTATCTACACGCTGAACCACATCGCACCACCCACTGAATAGGACTTATCCATACGTAGGTGACCCGAGCGACCCGAATATGTGAAGAAACAAAAATTGGGTAGTAACTTATGAAGCTAATTATATATAATTATATACATTAGAAGGGCAAAACAGATAATGCAAATAATGAGAGCCAAATTTGCCCCAAACGAAGACAGAATTGAACGAGAACCAAAAGGCTGCACTTTCTTGCCTTATGCTCACAATGTGACGGACAGAATTGCCAAGATACTGAGAAAAGAAAATATCAAGACTGTATTCGGTATTACTTACTAAGGCCTGCAAAACCCAAGTTTTCTCTTGAAACAGGTGTAGTTTATATGTTTACACATAGTTCTGTATATGGCAAGGTTTATGTAGGCCAGACAGAACGGACGATCTCCAAAAGAATATCAGAACACTTTAGAGCATGTAAACTCAGCCACCCTGACAAATAGGCAACTGTCGAGCATTTAATTTTTTTTTTAAATTGTCGGCAAACCGGGCGTTTATTGAAAAAACATTATCATACACAAACAGGGTTGATGCCAGTTGTATTGAAACTGGCCACTACTTTGGATTTGTTTCTCGAATCCTAGGAAGACCCAAAACACACAGAGCACAGTCAAATACGGAGGCGATTGAAATTCATAATAATCGCACTATTATTAATAAATTTTCGGAAAGTTCTTGATGACCGATATTGACGTCTACGCCAAAACTAAACTTAAAAACAATCTTAAAATATAATTTAATTACCAGGTCTTAGAAGATTATTATTTTTGGCGACGCGGTATTACATTTTTATGCATAAGCACACACTTCACCACATTTGCACTGAAGATGTAATGCTGTCTAAAACGTTGGCTAATTTATAAGTTGGCTAGTTTATAATTACATCATACATACTACTAAATTGTTAATATTGTAATAAAAACCTCAGTACAGGATACCCCAGTGGGGTTACACAAAAAAGGAAGATAAAAACATTTATTATTATAGCGTATTTCCAATTTTCAGTCACCTGATCTCCAGTCAATAATAATAATATCAAAAAGCGTGCGATTAATATAGAAATGCCCTCGTAGTTTGCATAACAAGCAGCAAGATTGATAGCTACACATGGTACAAGCTTTATTACTGACCGGAATAATTAGCTTAATGGCGTTACCACACTGTGTCTTCCCGCAACACTGTACAATGTACACTATACAGTGCTGTGTGTTGATAATGTGTACTCTGTGCCGCGTACCTGCTGCAATTAAATAATTACTTATAACCTAGGTACCATGTTTCGAATAATTTATGTGGATAATATATATCGTCTTAATTAAGTTTTTTTTAACCTTTGAAGTGTTCATTGCAATTTCAATTAAATTTCGGTACCTACATAACCCGTTTGTTTTTAAAAGTTTATATGATCATGCAGGTGGGTAGGTATTACATTATTATCAAAAACTATAAATATTTCAAAAATATAAATATTTGTTCTTTATTTTAAGTAGGTAACCGCATAGATTTTTTTTTCATTTTTCTTTAGGGAATGCTGCATCTTATTTATTAAGAAGCCCTTAACGAATGAATTGATAGGTTTCCTTACAATTTTTTTGTTTAATATAATGTATTGTCATGATGTTTGAACACGTGTTCATAATAATCCTAATATTTCCGCATTTCGTCATTATATATTATCAATGGAGGTGCATGAACAGTATGAACACATGTTCCGATATATTAGGAATATATTAAAGTTTATCAGGAAACGGCCTGCAATCCCGTTTTTAACCGGATTAAAAATAAAGTTAAAATTTAAAAAAAAAACATAATGGGTAGGCACCTAAAGATAACATTGATTAGTAAAACTTAAATAAAAAAATAAAATAAAAAAAGTTAAAGTACCTTTGGTACCTATGGTCAAGTGGCCGAATCAAGTGGAGAGCTGACCCACTCGGATTCGGCTACACAATGAATTTTGTTATTATTAATATTATTTATTTTAATTAACGTTTCTTTATATTTCTCTGGCCAAAGCACACAAGGGGTTAACAACGTGCATTTTCTACTGACGTTTTTATAACAAACTCATAAAAAAGTTGTTTTTTATCCTTTTCTTTGCGGTGTTAGATGTACTTTTCACACGATAGCAAGTGCTACACACACTAAACAATATGTCGTAAATTTGTCTTCTTTCTTCTCCACTTTATTGGTATTATTATTATTTAATAACGTCTATAGAATGGTACATTTTAAATTTTTTGCTTATGTTTAACTTACGTACGTGTTATCAGAAAAAGAGTTAAAACGTTTGTATATTCGTCGTATTATTTTTAATTGTAATCGATATCAAAATCATTGAATTTTAAATGCAATATTATTGATATGGAATTCTGAAAACTGAAAATTCCATTTCGAAGTCAAAGTTTGTGAACCTTTAAACAACAAAGGATGTCTTGAAAATTGTGTGACCGGGTTTTTATGAAACTTTAGAAATATTTTGTCAGGCCATAATATTTGTGTTACAGGACAACTCAGGTCAGTGGCAATTCAACACACTCTTGAAAGAACGTTGGGTTTACGCAAATGTTTACTGGCTTTTTTTTCTTCTCTATATTAAACTACATACTTACCAAACTCATAAACGTTTTGGTCAATTAAATTTTTCGTACTACTTACTCTACTCAGGTATTACCGCTTACCGTAATAATTAAATTGAATATGAAAACGCCACCTTTTTGATGCGAAAGCTGCATTTTTCGTGGCCTGATGATATTCAACAGTAATACGAACTTCGTAACTACCCACAATAATGTATTATTATTTCTACGCAGTATTTAAATTGCCAGTTGAAATTTACATGCTTATTTATTTATTTGCAGCAAATTTCAGCAAAGCTCATTATTTTATGTAAATTTCATAATAATTACTAATTATGGTGAACATAGTCATTAAAAATAAGTAACGAATGAGTTGATTTCTACTCCTCATTAAATCATATTATTTACTCGTGCCCTTTATTGCGGCATGTGTAGAGCAATTTTAATAATGATTTAGGTACGAATTTTGCTTTTAGTATCTACCCTTTTAGGTATTGGGTTCGGTTCCTGCTGCAGTGCAAATATTATGTTGACGTGTTATTTTTTACGTTATTATGGGCGCTGCATATCCCAGTGTAAGAATATTATGTTTGACCTACCTTTTTGTGCTATGTGACTTAGTGAGATTTTTTAATGTTTAGCATACTTTGTATGAGTAAGTGAGATTTATGTTTTACCTACCTTTTTGTACTATGTGACTCAGTGAGATTTTTTAATGTTTAGCCTACTTTGTGTCAGTAATTGAGATTTTTTATGTTTGAACTAACTTTTTGTGCTCTGTGCCTAAGGAATTTTTTTTATGTTTGACCTATTTTTTATGCTTTGTGACAAAGTGAGATTTTTTATCTTTGAATAACTTTTTTGTGCTTTGTGACTAAGTGAGATTTTTTATCTTTGAATAACTTTTTTGTGCTTTGTGACTAAGTGAGATTTTTTATGTTTGACCTTCCTTTTTGTGCTTTGTGATTGAGTTAGATTTTTTTAATGTTTTTCTATGATCTTTTTTTTATGATCTTGTTATGTTTTGCTACTTTTTGTGTTATTTAGATAGTGATATTTTTGTATTTCTTGCTTTGTGCTTCAAATGCTTGCTAAAATGTCTTAACTTAGTTATAATCGTTATTACTGAAAAATACGTGTTAGAAAGTTTTATTAAACCTAATTTTTTATCAAATTAAGCTTAAAAAACATCGGATACGTATGTTAGTGGTCCCATAGATGGCGATGAACTGCTGGTAATGTGGAAAGATTTCCAGATGACACGGCAATCAGGACCCAGAGACAGATCTGGGAAGAAATAGACTGAAGGTTGGAGTAGGGTTGGAGTCCCTTAGTACTGGAGACTAATATAAAATGTGGAAAACGGAGGTCGAAACCCACCATCAAATATCGGCAGCAATGTAATGATGATACTTCCTGATGTGGTGAGTACGATTAATTATCTCATACCCACGACATACAACACGAGACTCCGTACTCCATTTCATGTGGTTGCTTCTAATTTTAGATACAAGTTGTATGGGAAACGAAACTTGCTCTCTCGACATATTTAATTTTAATAAGAAAAATTCATTGTTCATTCACAAACGCGAGAATTCTCACTTATAATATGTTAGTGTTATTATAATTATAAGATTATTATAAGATGTAAGCGTAATGGGTAAGATTAAGAAATAAACTAGAAGGTGGTTTCAGCATGTTGAGCGAATGAACGAAGGAAGAAGTAAAATAATAATATTTATTTATTTATTTTATATATATAAATTACAAACAATACAAAACAAAATGAACCTCTGTCTGTCCAACTGGGAAGGATTCCCGTTTCAGGACAGCCAAATTGTGTATTTAGTACATAATATTTTTACAATGGAATGGCGATGCTGCCAAAACAAATTTTGAGAACATTGTTGATTGCATTCGAAGTGACAGGATGGTTTCTTTATCCTTGAAAGAATCGCAAAGATGTAATTTATTACCAGGGTCAATTTGGATAACATAGTATGTAATTGAATTCAGAACAGATGAATGGTTTCTTTCGGGACATCACAAGTCTGAGATTCTTTTCAGGGCATTTTGGAGAACATTTACAATTGTATAGTAAGAATTTCCACATTTATAAATCAGAATAGAATATACGCCGTATGACATATGAATTTCCAATTTAAAAATTTCGAATCTTTATTTATTAAATGGCTAGTCATTATTATACAGTAATCGAAATAAAACCGAATATATGACGCGAATGTTAAAGGTAGAATATGTCGGGGACATCGCGAGACCAAGTAAACCAAATACTTGAGTCGGGCAATGTCAAGAGTCAGAATAACATAAGAGTTGTTATGTGACGATGTATGAATGTGAATTAAGCAAGCAGTATGTGTTAAGACAGAGTTGTTTGGAGAAAGTTTTATTCGGGGAAACGGCGTGATGGATGGTTAATTAGTTAGTTAATTATTACTTATAATTTATTATCTATGTGCGTAAAAACCCAATGGGCGTTTTAATAAATAAATAATTTAACATGACATAAAATTATGTTACCTAATTTCGTGGTGATGCTAACTCAACATGCTGTAATATGGGTTAAAAGCGTAATGACGATAACGCGTAATTATAATTAAATACAGTTGGTTCGAAAAATATAAATCAACTATTTAAATTTAAAATACATCTTTTTTAATTTCACTTTTGTTTTCGTGAATGAATGAATGCAATTCTTGGAAATTAACTTTACCCACTTCCCGACATCCGATCGAGCTGAAATTCGGTAGATGGACTCGTTGTCTATGATAATGCATTTTATCAAATTTCGTGGCAATCATGCATATAAACGCGAGAAATTGTATGACATTACACATTGCGTAATCCGCGACAGACATGGAAAATAATAAATGCAATTCTAACAAATAGCTCGACACCCCAGAAAGATGAAATTGAATGTCTTCTCATTAAGAATGAAGAAATAACATGCCCAACACAGATAGCTTCAACTTTTAACAACTTCTTTATATCAGTTGGGGAAAACTTAGCAGCCACAATTGCATCATATCCAGATGATTCTATCACTATAAACACGGATCAAAAAGCAATCCAGTCCTTATACATGGCCAAAACAAATAAAACAGAAGTTCTCAGTATCATCTCTCAACTAAAGTCTAATGCATCTCCAGGTTTAGATGGAATTACACCAGTGTACCTGAACTTTTGCAAAGATATATTAGCTGACCACCTTGTTTTTCTTACTAATCAATCCCTGGATAGTGGAATCTTCCCAGATCAACTAAAGATAGCAAAAATAATTCCGATTTACAAAGATGATTGCAAAAAAAATCCTTCTAATTATCGTCCTATATCCATCCTATCTGTCGTCTCTAAAGTTTTTGAAAAGGTTATTAAACTTAGGCTCACTAAATATCTCTTATCAAACAATTTACTCACATCCCAACAGTATGGATTCAGAAACCAATCTAACACAAAATGTGCTACCTTCGATTTTGTATACGCCCTCCAAAAGCATATAGACCAGGGTAAGCATGCTGCAGGCTTATTTATAGATTTAAAAAACGCATTCGATACGGTTGACCATGGGATACTACTAAAGAAGCTAGAACACCTAGGCATAGTAGGCACTCCCCTGAAGTTACTGTGTAGCTACCTCTCTAACCGACACTGTCAGACCTTTGTTGGAAAAGGGACAAGCAGCATGGGAACGATAAAATGTGGCGTGCCTCAGGGCTCCGTACTTGGACCATTGCTATTTTTAATATACATAAATGATATTGCTAAATGGGGACTTAAGGGTACAATACAACTCTATGCAGATGACACAGTGATTCTTTATCACAATAATGATTTAAACGAACTTGAAAAGGAAATGGAAAGGGATATAGCTTGCCTGGCAAACTGGCTGCGATTAAACAAACTTAGCCTAAACATAAAAAAAAAACACATTACATACTGTTTGCAAATAAAAAAAATGTAAGTCTTAATATAAGTCTTGATAATAACCGCCTTGAAAGGGTTGATGTTACAAAATATCTTGGCCTTTTCATTGATTCACAACTCACATGGAATCACCAATTTAAACATGTTCTATCCAAAATTACTCCTATAACTGGTGTTTTATATAGACTTCGCGGGTTACTTCCTCCCTCTCTATTAAAATCGATTTACCATGCTATGATTCACTCACATCTAATATATCTCGCCGGAATCTGGGGATTTGCTACAAAAAAAATGATTTCAGAAGTCCAAGTCGTCCAAAATAGAGCCCTGCGAAATATTTTCAGTCTACCTTGGGACACACATGTCAAAGACATCTACAGAAATACCCAAATACTTCCTTTTAATACCATTCCCACTTTTGAAATAACGAAAACTATATTACAAGTAATTCAACACTCGGCACATTCCAACACTACACTCTATTACAATTGCGACGTACACCAACACAACACAAGAAATAACAACAAACTTCATATACCAAAAATCAAATCAACAAAATATGGACTAAGATCCCTAGAATACATAGCTCACACAAAATATAATCAACTACCCAACGAGATCAAATGTACAAGTCAATGTAAAAAGACCCAAACTAACATGCTCAAACTTCAACTTATTAATGACTATCTGAAATAATAATGTTGTGTATGTCCCATCATATGTCCATTTAATACATACAAATATATGTTTCATGTAATGCGTATCATTCCCGCAATGAGTTTATTAACTCCTGGGAGTACAATGCTTTATTATTACATTAAATAAATATCGGTCCTGCTCAATCCCTCCACACAGCATCCCCAAAGGTGACATAGGCCCTGAGGGAAATTATTTTCTTCAGGGCCTCCTGTGTGGAGTTAATATAAAAAAATATATATATATATATCGACCCCTCTAACGTAATCTATCGTAACCCACAAAATGGCAATTTTGAGTTTTTTTAATGTATCTAGCTTAAAACTTAAAAAATAAAAATCCGGTTTTTTTCAGTTGTTAATGTGGTTGATTCCAGTCCCTGGAGATGAAGGTTCAATCCTCAGTCACACCAAAAAACATTCATATATTTTAAAATACATCTGTTATTCAAAAAACAAACTTTGTTTTTTATTGGTTGATTTTAGTTTGCCACGACGCGACGTAAAAATACATTATGAAAGATCGGCAAAATTATAAATCACCAGGCTGATTTGTGGAAGGTCCACATGTTCGTGATTTTTCCTCGGGTATGTTAATATGGCCGGCTGTAAAGGAGCCCGCGGAGTGCGTGCCTAGTTGGGAAGTTGTAAAAGGCTGCTAAACTAGTATCGAGCCTTACAAAGAGCTTTATGAATATAGCCCAAACATTAAATAAGCATTAAAGTCATATAAATTTCGAATAGCTTATTTTTAAGTATTTGTACACTCTGTTAATAGACTCAGGAGTATGGTAGTAAATTTTACAGTGTTCTGCGCTAGATTCTGATCTGGCGTTTATGTTAGAATGACCAAAAGATTTCTTCTGTTTTTATTCTAATGTAATTTACTGCTATCAGGGCCATTAATTTTCAGTAATTCTCTAAATACTTCTTGCATATTTCAACAGTGGGTAACGTTTCACGTAACAAGTAAACAAGAAAAATATGCTTTAGGTTCAGAGCTTAAAAATAATTCTATTTATTTTACATTTATTTACTTAAAAAATTATATATTACAATAAAATCATAAGCCGCTCATCTCATTAGGGATTTCCTGCATCGAGATATGCAGCAAAACAATTACTTAAAATTCTACTGACTAAATAAGTACCTGTAGTGGCTAATCACATTTCGTTTTACAAAAACGTTACAAAAACATTTCGTTTTGCCCCAAATTTGAAAATGTAAAATGGAAATTTAAAAAGGGGATATACTTCAACACGTTTCGTTAAGCCCCAATTTGAGAATGTATTAGAAAATATAATTGACAGCATCAACAAAAAATCAGGTAATTATTCGGAATCGCTGGACAAGGATTATATGAAATATTTTTAAATAAAACCTTCTGATTTACCTTAATTACTATAAAAGGAATCTGACTGCATTTGGGATATTTTTAATTTTAGCATTTTAATTTTAATATATAATAATCCAACCTTACCTATAATAACACCACCTTTTTTAATTTTTCTATTTTATAAAACATACCTAAATATCTTTATTTTATTTTTCGAGTTTGGCTAAAATAGTACCTAACTAGTATTTGCACATGGTAAAAAATATAGCCACTCGTATCAAGAATACCAACCAGAGAAAATGTCATCAACAGAAATCATTCCAGCTGTCATTCCATACAACTAAAGTGAATTTTCGATTTACGTAATTAAAAATTAAAATGCTAAAATTAAAAATATCCCAAATGCAGTCAGATTCCTTTTATAGTAATTAAGGTAAATCAGAAGGTTTTATTTAAAAATATTTCATATAATCCTTGTCCAGCGATTCCGAATATTTACCAAAAATCATTTTTTACTGATTGTAATTATTTGATAGCAATGCGTAGGTAGCTTTTACTCGAAATCAAATACAATATCACAAGCAATTTGCTCTAGACGTGGTCAATATTATGTTAATGAACCTATTCTTTTCAAGCATTATGTATTTTGTAAAGACTGTACAGTCTGTGTACAGTCCCCTGACAATTTATATTAGCCACCTTTAAATATTATTATTATTGTAGAAATTTTATTATATTGTGTACTTTATATAATAACTACAATCATAAAATAAAAAATGTATCTATAAATTTGTGGTATCCATACTTTGTTTGAACCATTATAATATATTTTATACACGCTGACTGGATTCGGAACAACCGTTCTTTCCTCATGACAAATTATACTTACTACTTAAGTGTTGAAGTGGGGGTGGAGGTGTGTCTAAGAATTAGTGAAGAAAAGAAACATGTCTAAGATAGGTCTGTAAGATAAAAAAATGTTTAGTGATTATGGACTCATTACGATTTTTTAAATTTAAATAAGAAAATACTATTATAAGTGAATAGGTGAAAAGGAATAAAATAGGTGAAGGGCAAAAGCAGTGGGAAAGGGTAAAGACCTAAAAAAATACCTAATCAAATTAAAAATTATTAAAATTAAAATTACATAATATAAATTACCACTATTGAGGGAAACATGTTACGTAAATTTTATTTAAGAATATGCAAGAAAGAATAACTAAGATTTTAGGGAAAAGTGGGGGTGACCATAATAAATTGTCAGGGGACTGTGTAAGAATTAGGATAGGGTCTCCATAATAAAGAAATTGTATAAAGCACCGTTGCACGAATACCTATAAATAACACAGCATAGTCCCGTGTATTAAATGCTTATATTGAACTTATAACACTTCCGAGATATGCAAAACGCCTAACAACGATTTCTCGCATAATACACACTAGGTCGATTGTATCGCACATTTATTCCTTGGCTTACAATCCCCGGATTGTTGGAATAAACGTAAATATTTGTATTTTATTCCGAGATGCAATCTTTCAACGTTTCTCGCACAAGGGAGTGCCGCAAATGGTGGCGTGATGAAAAAATATTAAATATTGGCTACTTTCACTTGCCTAGTGTTATAATAATGTTAAATGGAATGTAAAAATACTTAACTAAATGAATATTGTTAATTTTATTTCTACATTTGTAGTTAGGGCCCAGAAAATAACGTGTTTGCTTATTCCTACGCAATCTACGATCGGTTAGGCGATATTCGTACAAAAACTCGGTACAAGAACATAATACTGTGTTTGAACAATATATCGAAATGGATTTAGTTAAAGGTAAGCTAGAGTGCGTGTTATTCTCTGAAAATGTCGTTTTTATGTGAATACCACACAAGAGTTATAACCGATTGTTGTGAAGCGTTTTTTATTTCAGTTGAATCTAAAAATATGGACATAAAATATTATGACTTTTCTAAACTGTACAGGGGTCCCAACTGCTCCGAACCGTCTGGAGTCAGTGAGACTATGGCATCTCTAATTTGGGTATGTTGTAATGGCAGTGGGGAGGAGAAGGAGATGAGAAAGAGTACCTGGCTATTCAGATCTGGTCACCAAACACGGCTAAAGCCATATCAAGCAAAGTTTCAATTCTGAATGGTTGTCTTGCACCAGGGCGATACTGAGAGTATCCTCAACTCAGAAACGTGCCGCAAATACACAATATATTTTTTTAAATGTCACAAATTAATCAAATACATTTATTTGTGCACACCGGGTTTTGAACCCGCGACCTCCGTCCTACTAGTCGAAATCCTTATTTCTCGACCACATATGCCGTCAATCACGTGATAGATATACCTAAGTCTATGATCTAATATCAATATTATAATAACCGAAAGTAATATTGTGTTTAGTTCGGCCAGTCAATGGTGTTTTGCAATTGTGTCAATGCTGCCGAAGTTTAAGTGACATTCGTTCATAAAAAATGTGTTATGATATAAATATGTTTAAAATTGTAACAATACGAACATCGTGTGAACACGGAGATTGACAGCAGAACTAGATTGGTGCATGACACCTATGTTAAGTCACTCATCCGCATTTTGTTCATTTGTTACCGCTTTTTTTCTTTAACACTTACAATAGACTACATACG